>NW_024359833.1:282631-977631 GCF_014805655.1 Passer montanus | reverse complement strand
CAGCCTAGAGGGGAAAGCAAATATTCCAAGACAAATAGAGCAAATATTCAAAAAAGAGCATGGTCAACACACAGCACGGCTATCATATTCCCCCCAAAAGATGCATTTGTGTGTGCATTTCCCTCTCGGTAATTTTTAATTTTTTCTGTGATTATTTTCTAGCTCAGTGTCAGCTTCCAGAGCAGCCTCCGACTTTTTCCATCAGATGGGTGAAACGTGACAGCAGAGAATCAAGGGTGGAAGGCAAAGCACCAGCCCTAGGCAGAGGTCCAGCTCCATCCAAGGTGGGATCACTTAGGCAGGAAAGCAGGAGGAGCTTTGGGAATCGCCAGCAGAAAATGTCATGCAGAAGGCGTGAGTCATGCAGGAAAAATGTGCCCGTGGAAAGAAAAAAAAAAAAAAGGCAGGAGCAAAGCCCCCCAAAGACCTGCTTGGAAAGGTCAGCTGCATCCAGAGCAGCCCAGTGCCAGTGCCTCTGCGAGGAAGCACGGGGGAGGATTGCCAGGTTACACCCCTGGAGTGGAAGGAGGAGAGTGGAGAGAGCCAGAGAGGAAAACCAGGAGCAGGGTGCCAAGAGCCTTGAAAATCAGCAAGCCTCGGTGGAGTTACGTCAGTGGAGAGGCCAACCCAGCAGCTAACTAAAGACACACGTCTCAGAACAGCAAGCCCTGCCTCAGACACCAACTGAGCGAGCCTGCAGGGAGGGACAAATCACTCAAATGGGTGAAATACCACAAATCAGAGGGGTCCGGACTTTCCCTACCTGAATCCTCAAGAATTTACCTTAAAAATTGCCTTTTTTTTCATCTCCTATGCCGTAATCTCTCTGTGCTTAGGTGTGCCAGAGCCACCAGGCTTCAGGGGAGAGCTGGGCATGGCACAGGGCTGAGCTTTTGTGGAGCAGCACAGACACTTCTCATTTCTTTACCCCTTTCTGCAAACTACTCTGGTGCACAAGGATGCCTTTTTGTAGCCCAAAGATCTGCTACAGCCCTCCACTTTCAGCTCTGAGTCATGCCAAAAACAGTAGGAGGAAAGGGACAAGGACAAGTTGAGGAGCTAAATACTTTTAAAACACATTTTAGCCCCCATCACAGAAGCTTTTTCCACTGTTTCTCTGTTTAAAAATTACATTTATCTTTTTAGATTTAAAAATGGCTTAACAAGAATTTCCAAAGCCCAGTGTGCATCCCCAGGTGGACAGAAGATATAGAAGATATTGAAAATTGCTGTTGGTTCTGCAGCTTCATCACCCCCAGTGCATTTCTGCTGGACAGGAATTATCAGCTTCAGTATGGATCTGTTGGAGCGAGTCCAGGGGCTGACCATGAGCATGAACAGAGGGCTGGAGGAAAACCAGAGAGAATTGGGGTTTTTGGGGAAGACAAGGCTCCAGAGACACACCAGAGCATCCTTTCAGCACCTAAAAGGGGCCTACAAGAAAGATGGGGACAAACGTTTTAGCAGAGCCTGCTGTGACAGAACAGGAATAGTTTTAAACTCCAGGAGGGTCAATTTAGACAAATTATAATAAGGTTTTTTTTCAAAATCACTGGGGCACTGACAGACATTGCCCAGAGAAGTGGTAGATGCCCCATCCATGGAAACATTGGAGGTGAGGTTGGATGGGGTTTTAAGGTCCCCTCCAAGTCAAACTATTCCATGGTTACAACACCCCTTTCTTTGTCTCCCAGGTGAGGGCTCCCTGTCCTCCCAACCCTCATGTCCTGCTGAGTAGGGGAATGGTTTCCCACCAAGCTAATGGTTTGATAAACCCAGTAATTAGTAAATGTAATCTTTTGATCCTAGACATTCTCCTCCTGTCTTTCATTTTCTTCCCTTTTTCCACATCCTTCACACAAACCTTGGGGGAAATCACTCTCTCTCTTGGGGATACTAATGGAAATGCAAGGCAGTTTTTTCCCTCCCTTCTTCTTCCTCAAAACATGCTCAGCTGGGCCCTTATCCACCACTGAATTAAGCACTTGCTTGACCTCAGTTCTTTGAGGACAGCAGCTCACAAGCCTTGAAATCTGTGTGTACACAAGCCTTTGCTGACTCTAGGATCTTAATGTGTTACTTTGCCACTGTGCAATTAATTCCTGCAAAAATTGGCAGCCACGGGGATCGACCAGTTCAGTTGTGCTGTGCATTTCCTGTTGCTCTTGACTGGGAAAGGAAAATATAACTCATGTTCATGACAAATGGAGCCTGGAAGATGATCTTCTGTAGGAATCACTTCTGTGCCAGGCGTTTTTTGACAAAAGGCTCAGTCTTTTCTCTGTTTGGAACAAGCACATCTTTCTCTGCAGCCTTCTGCTGATGGCTTCAGCTGGTTCTGGGGTGGCTGTCAAGGAGAAGATGGTCATGGGATAACCAGATGAGAGAGCTGTGTGGTGGTGAAATGGTAAAATTCAGACCCAGTGACATTATTAACTGGTTCTCTGGTGGACAACTCTGCTCCTCTTTGCCCACAAGCAGCACTTTTAAATATTGTGTTAACTCCAGTGTGACTACAAAGGCTTTTGCCTTCAGATTAGACTAAATGCCAGCTGAAAAGATATTTACAAAATGTCGCTCACCACCGCATTGGCTGGAAATCTCTGGTTTACAGACAGTTAAAACAGAGATTTGCAAAATCACCAAAGGAGGATAAAGCAGAACAAATTGGTCACCATTTCACATTAAAAAGGCAGAACAAATTAATGTGTGGAATTGCCAAGTAGCTGGTTTCAAGCACTCCAGAGACATCTCTCCTCTCAAACTGCAGTGCCCTTGGCCAAAAATTTTAATGGATTCAAAAGGAAATAGGGAAAATTGTAAGGAGTAAGTTCATCAGTGGCTATCAGCCCTAATAAAATGGCCACTGACTTTGGAGACTGATGATTTAAACCCAACAGAAAACAAGGCAGGTTTGGAAAGGGATGTTTTCAGGATGGTTTCCTGGTACTTACAGCTTCAGGACACAAATATCTAATCTTCAAACAGCCTTTGGTCTGACTTAGCATAGCATTTGTAAAAAATGTAAGTAAAAAAGTCACACTATCTGAAGTATATCATCAGGATAATGGCATACACCAGATCCTTTTACCCATGAAATATCTGCCAAAAGATGCCAAAAGTCAAGTAATTGCTCCCTACATAATCCTGTTCAGGCTGATTCATCTGTCCCATCTTCTGTACACACTGGGAATTAAGGCACAAACACCTATAAATAGATTTTGTTCCCAGATAGACATCATATATTAAAGGAGTTTAATACTAGTTGTCTCCTCTTTCTGAGACACTCACCCTGAGTGCCAAATGGTCAGAGTTAAATTCCACCAGAGCATGCAACTTTACCTTTTGTATTAAAACAATCTTGTCAGACTTCTTTTATTCTGTTAAAATAAAATATTTCACTAATGCTTCAAAGAAAGTTCTACTTTCCCTTTTGTTCCATTTGGCTTTCTGGGAGAGAAGAAAAAGTTTATTTCCTCTAGGCCATCTTTCTTCCCCTCTCCCCCAAGTTCTTCTGACACAGAGTTATGATCCATGGCAGCAGAACACCACTTCTGACAACATTTTTTCCAAGCATTCTTACATTTTTAGGACTCCCACTGTCTCAGATCACCATGGCACATTGTCCCCTTCAGGTTTGGAGTGTATCTGGCAGGCAGACACTGGGTATTTTGCAGGGATCCTCATTAGGGAGGAGGAATTTGCACTCAGGTACTCTCAGAATATTCTGAGTTTGCACTCAGGATGTCATTCAAGCAGTGATGAGTGAGGTGGAGGCAAACTTTACCCACGCTCAGGCGTCCCATGTCAGGGCACAGGACATTGTGCTCCCTTTTAATGTGTCCTTATGACAGGCTTGTGTAAATGTCTCCCTGTTGGTAAAGCAATCACACCTCCAGCTACCGCGGCTCAGTGAACACAAAACTCTGCGTAAGCCACCTAATTATATATGTCTCCAGAAAATCCTGCTGGCTTATCCAAACACAGGGAGACATCCAGTCACCCTCTGCAAATGCCTTCTTGTGACAGAAGTGGTTTCCAGTGGTGGCTGGAAGGAAGTTAAATAACCACTGCATTCCCTGGGTTCATGGTGTCCCGCGGTGTTCTTTTCATTCCTGCTGCTTTGTCATGGTTTCTGTGAGCTCTGCCTGCCTAAAAGTGCATGGAAATGCCATCAGCCAAACCTGGGGTGACTCTCACACAATAGGCAGGTGAAAAGAAGCGGAAAATCTTTCGACAAAGGAAATATTTCTTCAGGTGAACAGGCAGATTCACAAACACCTGCACGCATCAGATCATCTCTCACTCCAGCTTTCTCTCCTTCAAGGCTCTGAACAAGTCTGTATAAACAGAAATTCTGAAATCCCAAGAAATGCCAAGTATTTATTTGCTCCTTCTTGCCCCTCCAGGCGATTGTCCCATCACCCATAAAAATGCAAATTGTATTACAGAAAATGTGCTGCATTTCAGGTTCCTCAGCCACAAAACTCCCACCAAGGCTGTTCTGGGCCACCCACCCACCCTTAGAAGTGGTAAGTAATCTACTTAAACACAAGTATTCAAGAATTTTCAGCCTTGGAAAAGAGAAGAAACTGAAGCTGCTTGCTCCAACTTTTTTTTTTTTTCTTTTTTTTTTTTTTAAAGAAAGTTGCTCTTTTTGGACAGAAATTTCTGAAGTTTTTAATCTTATTTCTCATTACCAGCTCCACATTTCATATATAGCTGCACCAACCTCCAAGGCTGAAATAGTGAGTAAGAAACACAGTGTAGGTCAAATGCTAGGGAAAAGGTACTTTGAACCTGTCTGAAAAGTTTCCAACAGAAAAATCTGTCAGATTAATGCTGCTTGAACATGAGCCATGAAGTTCTTTGATGAGTGTCAGTTTCTGTCACAGAACTGAAATGATTCAAAGAGCAATATGAGTGTTTTTATTTTTCAAACTTTATCTTTTCACATATTCTTTTGCTGCATCTTGATTACCCTGTTTTCTTTTGGAATGCCATAATATGAGGGAAGCACTGTTTCAGTTTTGACAAAGCAAGGCATTTTGATAATTTAAAAAAACAAGGCACAATTAAGTTGGAAAGCATATGCTTCCATAAAGCAGCAAGATTAAAAAGCCATATTAAAATTTCCCATGTGATAGAAATCACATTTTCTGTCATGCTGCCAGATACTGTTTTCCCTGTCAATCTTTTCCACCCATTTTAGATGTATTCTGGGACAAGAATTCTACTTTACATTTTCACGTTCACTTTTTTTCCTTCTCATTCCCTTTCCTCTTTGTAGTAACACGTACATGGCTGTACAATGAGGGAAGTGAAATGAACAAAATGAGGGCTCAGATTATCTGCCTGGCCTGTGATGCCATTTGCCTTTTTCAGGGAATTTTCTGGTTGTTCAGTGCCCTCAAGTCAGTTCTTCTGGGTTCAACCAGCAGCATCCACATTGCTGAAAAATCTTCTTTTTATTTCTGCCCAGTGGGATCACTGTGGTCATCTCCTTCACCTGTTGCTTCCTTACTTTCTACCATGTCCTTCTTTCTTTGCAGAAAGGAGAGCTTTGAGATCCAAAAGAATAATCTCATGAAAAGAATACTTGAAGATTGCTTCATTATTCATGGCCATGATTGTCCTGAGGGATTTGGATGGATATCCTTGCATCCAAGAGAGAGTGGAGGACTGCTCAGGAGCAGAGGTGAGGTGCCTTTCCCAGAATCCAAAACCACACATGAAGCTGGTGAAGAAAATGAAGAAAAGAGGCTGGATGAGCCAGAATCCACTCCTTCTCCATGGACTATTTCCTCACTGCCTTGCTGGTGACCTAGAATCTCCCCAATATTTGCTCTTCAGACCCTCTCAAATGAGACCTGAACACCGAAGCCGTTTGGTCAGGAGACATTTGAGGTTTTTCTAAGTCCACATTTGGGGTTTTTTAAAGCTGCTCTGAGATCGGGAATGCCAGTGACAGCACAGGGACCAGGCAGAGCCCTAAAGCAAGTGCTCCTCTGTTTGATTTATGGAGCCCAGGCAGGCACCAGGCAAGCCAGAGGGAAGTCAGCAGCGTGGATTTGTCAGCCCCAGCCACTCCCCAGGGGTGTCCCTGAGGGCAGAGCAGGTGCTCCTGAGGTGGCACAAAGCCCTGGTACCCAGGGCAAGCTCTCCTGGCTGCCTTTGTGATGACTTTCCATCGCACCAGGCAGAATTTTTGGACAAAGTTTCCATCTCCCCTCCCCAAACTGAGGACTGCAAACAGTCAGCAGCTCAGAATAACGCCAAGGGAACAACCAGCTGAATAACAAATGCATTATTCTCCTGACTTCACTTGGAAAAAAGCAGCCAAAAAGCATGAAGTGGGCAAGGATTTTGTTTCCTTTGCTTGCTCTGTGTGGAGACCAAGAACAGGAAGACAAGCTGGCAGCCCCTTGTGCTGGCTGGCACCCAAAATCAGATCCATTCCGTGCCATCCATCCTCAGCAAAGCCAAACGAGTGCAGGACAGGTTTCTTCTGCAAACTCGCTCCTCTTTTTGCATCAACACGTGCATGACACGTATTTATCCTGGAAGAATGACTCACAGTGGGATTTCCCAGTGGTGTGACTGTTCCTGGACACGGCTCTGAGATAATGGGTGCAGACAGAAAAGGGCATGGGCACTGCCAGCTGTCTTGTCCTGGTTGCTGTGGCCTCAGAAGTGCATCACTTGGTGACAGTCAGCTCTTTTATCATGAGGTTTGGGGCTGGAGGCCAGATTTGTGCCCACGAAGCAGACAGGAAAGGTGGCACATGTCCCTGTTCAGCCACATCACAAGCTACAGAGGAGATGGGACTTGCACCTTGTCACCGCTTCACTGGGGTGGCAGGTTAAGTCTGAAAGGTCTGTCACAGAGAGCTGCAAGCACAAATACACATAACTGGAACTTTGAAGCACAACATGGACAGAAAAAGTAACTTCTGAATGATTAGGTGTTATCTAAATATTATAATGCATCCCAAGATATGATAATAAGCTTCATTAAGTACATGACACCACATATATGACTATATTCCTCAATTCTCCACTTGTTACATATTATATGTAAGAAGTGGGGGGAAAAGTAAGATTGGGCTATGTGTAAGGAGTGTAGGAATTTTACCCAGTTAGGAGGAAGAGCCAAAAAAGATCAAAAAGTTGATTACTTTTTAATCTTTAAAAATTTACTCCTCTGTCCTTACTCCCAAGTGAGGGCACCTTCTTGTTAAGCTTCTGGGTATGGTTGCTATTATGACATATTATTATATAATTTTTTTTTATTATTAGAGCTCTATCACAATTAATTTGCCAATGACAATTCTGAGTCTTTTCCTGTTTCTTTGATAAACAGCATTATTTGTGAATCTGTGATCACACAAGTTCTTGTTCAATGTGACCACTTGCAGTGATAAATTTATTCTCAGAAATTAAGCCCAGCAGCAACCAGTCCTCTGGTCTGTGAGGACCAGCTGGAAAGCAAAGGTGGTTTTTTTTTCTGCCAGATTTCTACACTTTTAATGCAGCTGTCTTATGACCCAGCTGAAAGGAGGGACACTGAGAGCAGCCCCAAATTCTGTCTTATGGCACATACTTCCTTCTCACAGCTCCAAAGAAAAGCTCATGGCTCATTAGCACTTGGTCAGGCACTCACACTTTTTGCCCTAATTCTGTCTTATGGCACATACTTCCTTCTCACAGCTCCAAAGAAAAGCTCATGGCTCATTAGCCACTCGGTCAGGCACGCACACTTTTTGCCCTGGGCATCATGTTTCCAGCCTACCAGGACAAAACATGGCCTGCTCAAGACTGGCAGGCACCCCAGTGCCACAGCCTGGATTTTTTTTCCCTGTGAAGGACAAGTGAGTGGTCAAGGAGCCCAGCTCCTACAAGAGCCTCCTTTCCCCCATCAGTGCTGACATCTGCCACTGCCTTTGACAAAATGCAAGGCCCAAATAAAAGACAGACAGCTCCTGTTTGCCACCAGGGCTTTTTTGAGCAGAATCCTCAAGCCAGGATGTGTGCTCGGTGTGCTGCAAGTTTTTGGCAATCTCTTGTTTTTCCCCAGTGGGCTCAGCACTTGTCCGTCTGTGCCCTGAGCTCTCCTTTGGCAATGTCTGCTCCAAAATTCATTTGCTGAGCTGTGTCTTGCCTTGTATCTTCACTCTTCTCTGCCCAGAACCCCCAGTGGATCTGCTCCACCTCGCCGGAGCACTGTCACCAGTGTCACTGTCACCAAACCCCAGAGATTCCTTGATGGAATGTGCCTGGGAGTGGGATTTGTAGCAGCTTCCATCTGTCTGGGTGCACTGAGAGGGAGCCTCTCCAGCTGGGCTGTGCCTAGCAGGGGTGGGGGCAAGGCTTCTCCTGAGCATGTGAGATTTGTGATTCAGGATCGTGCCCTTCCTGGAAGTGAGGCAGCTTGTCACGGTGTGAAAGCCAGCTGACAGCTCTGCCCAGGAGCCTACAGCTGAAGTGGAGCCATGTCCCACTAAGGATTTATTTCAGCATCCTCTCACTCCACCCATGTCACCACCTCTTGCCCTGAAGAGGTCAGCTATGCCCCAGAGTCTGCTTCTCCACTCCACTCATCTGCCTAGCTTGGAAAACTCCGTTTCCATCCTTTCTGCAGGATCTCTCCTGCACAACTTATTGATTCTCCCAGCCTCTACAGAAAAGGTTTCTTATTTTCCCTCATTACAAAGCCTCCTTCATGACACTGCCCAAAAAACCTCCCAGTAACCAGTCAGGGAATGCCCACTGCTGCTGCTCTCTGGAGAGGCACCCAGCTGAGAAGTGATGCCTTCCCCAAAGTGCCACCTGCTCAGCTGCAGAGGATGGTGACACTCACAGGAGCTCGCACAAACACTTGGATTCCAGCAGCTGGAATTCCAGGGAGCTGACATTTCACCCGGGGAAGGACGGTGTCAGGCAGCTGTGGCAAAAAGGAAATTCAAGGCTCGGAGTAACTCTACCAAAACAAGAAGGAAAGGGGAGAGCAGGGAAATGTTAGATTCCATTTTTGTACTTTTCAAACCGGGAGATTTCAGCTCCAGCCTTGCTTCTCAGGCAGCTTGGATGCTGCTGGCCCAAGCCACAAAATCTGTAAAATTTACAGTACCCTCTAGATCAGATAACACATATTTTGTAGGGATGATGCTGCACAGTTTGGCCGCAGCCAAGGACAGCCAGAGACTGTCTTGTGCAGTGTTTTAACCACAACACAGCCCTGATTTAAACCACTTTCCTGTTCCTTTCAACACCCTGACAAAGCTGGAAATCTATGGCAGTGCATACACTGTGCAGTGATTTTAATACAAAAAATTGTATACAGATATGACCGAGATGTTTCCAACCGATAAAGACAATAAGTGAGGATAAAAGCAAAAAGCAAAGAAAGTTCAATATGAAAGTGCGTGTTTGAATTGGAGTGTTTGGACAGTCCTAGCCTGGCTTGGAGGGAGCAGGGCAAAGCCCTTCTCACTGCTTATCTGCAGAGCTATTCTTGGCTTCTCCATCTCAGGTTTTACTTTGAATATCTGCAATTATTTACCTACAGCATGTACCAGGTTTTTTTCCCCCCTCTTGTTGAACAATGACTAATTGCCTCATGTGAAGGCAAATATTTAAGTAAGTGTGCAGGAAAGCTTTTCCCTTCCAGACAGATAGCAAGCAGCACTGTAAAAAGCCTGGTGCTCATATGTGGGGTTTCATGCGTTTTGCTTAATTTCTAAGCTCTGTGAGGTTTAAAAAGCATCAGAGTTCTCATGTCAAGGTTTTAAAGCACAGCCTGAGGTGGCCTTTTCAATATAAAATGCATGCAAACTTCTCTGTGAGTATACAATTCATACAAAGCCTCAAAGCAGAAATTGAAATAAGAATAGATGTATGTAAAAAGAAAAACAGGAACTGACTAATCAGCAAAATTTCACAATTTTCTTCAGCACAGAGAAAGCATAAGACATTTGCAACACTTGCTGCTTAAATAAGCAGCTCAAAATTACCGTATAAAGTTATTTTAATTTTTTTTTTTTAAGGGTGAAGCTTTCCAAGTTACCTTGCCTTACACTTTAGCCTTTTGACAAACCAGTCACAGTACCTTTTCTCACCAGTACTGCCCAGGGTTTTGGGAAGAAAGAGACAAAAGCTCAGGATTAAATGATAGTTTCATTGTACTTTGTACTGTAAAAATTTAGACAATCTTAAATGAAGAACAATCTTCCCACTATTTGTTGGCAATTCACTAAAATGTAGCTTATGTCTCAGAGTTTTTCCACATGACAGGCAATAGGATAAGATTTTTGTGATCTAATCTTTTATCCATGAAATGCAGGTGCAGACAGAGAATTCGTGTATGCCAAATGGCATCCTGAAAAATGTTGTCTTAAAATAACAGAAATAAAATTACAAGGAAACAAAAAAAGGATCTTACACTTAAATTGGCACGTGCAAAAGCACATAATGTTCAGATGGAAGTTTATTCAGATAATTTCCAAGTGCAAGCCTGGTCACCTGACTTCTGGGGAAGCAAGACTTGTACAATATGCTAAGCTCAACACCACTTTCTCAGTTTTTCCCCAAAGAGGATTCCAAAGAGTTTGCAAACTCATCAGCCTGAAATCTCCTATTTTACCACAGAAAAATTTATATTGGTCATCCAGGCACCGTTCCACCTCTTCCAGATGTTGCCTTTCGTTTTCATTTTGTGTTGCATTGTCTGAGATAAGTGACATCAGGATGGTAATATAAGCCTGCAGAACAGCATGTCCTGCTGTTGGCTGTAAGTGATGCAAAAAAAAAGTAAAAACAAAACAGAAAAATACTCTCGTTTCAGCTGCAGATTTAATATCTGTCAGCACATGGATTTTTATTTGAAATTAGAAATAAACTTTTCTTTTTTTTTTTTTTTTCACTTAACTTAAAGCATCTGGGTCTGCAAGGGAAACAAATAGTTATGGCCTTTTACATGTAGCACAGAACTTGGTTTTTCCAAAAGGTACATCAGCTTTTAACAGTCAGGACCTTGATCACATGGCTGAATATTTGGCCCAAAAGTTGATGTGCTTTCCTTTGAGGACTTTCCAGTGCTGTTCCTACAGAGACCTGAGCCTCAAAAACAAAATGAAAAGGTTCGAATAAAAAGTTTTAAATGCCTGCTAGCTTGGACAGCTTTCTCCTCACCCACTTTTACACCCTCAGGGAATAAATACACATGTGCAGGATGACTTGCACTTCTTCCACTAATCCTGGAAATTATTGCTGCAGTCACAGATACCCGAAATTATTTCTGCAAGCGGGAGACCACAAACAAAAGTTGTGCTGCCCTTGTTGGCTCAGCACTGAAGGATCCTACCAAGATAAACCATATCTGCTGAACACGGGGCACGGTGGTCTGCAAAGCATCCAGGGCTCGAGGGAACATCTCACTTGCAGCTGCCTGTTCCCAGCCTGGTGTGATTTCACTTTAACAGCACAGGTCCCACAGGTCAGGGCCCTGCGTGCAGAAATATGGGAAAAAGCATAGCTGAGATAATCCAGTCCCAAGGCAACCCAAACAAATGATTATATACTAAATAAAAGATACCCTTTTACACGAGAAATCACTCTTTGCTTGCTACAGGTGGTCACAGCCTGACATTCCCAACGACAGAATTGGGGTTTATCCCTCAGGAAGACCCCAGAATGGCTTGTCCAGGTGAATTCAGTTTTCTTGGGGCACCATGGTGCTGCTCATTCTTTCAGCCTGAATTCACCTTGATGCTATTTGAGCCCATCACAGAAGGTGTCTCCTAACACAGCTCAGTCTCCTTGTCAAGTCCAGGTATAAAATTATTCTTGCAGGACGTTGTGGTCTTTTACTTCACTCTCCTTGAAGTTAACAGCAATTTTGTTGCTGACTTCAGTAGATATCTGGCTAGAATTTTAAGAAATCCAAGGACTTGGGAGATGAAAACTACTCAGAAAAAAAAAAAAAATTCAAGCTTACCCAGACTGAATGTAATTTAAAATGCCCGCTCCAACACTGCGCTATGGTCATATTACAACAGTGATGCAAATTATATCAGCTTTTTTAGGAAGTCAGGACCACAGCAGAGCCTGGAGAAAGATTTTCCTTGCTCCTCCAGTGCTGACCCTTCTCTTTGCCACTGCAGGCCACACCCAATAAGACCCAGCCCAATAAGACCCAGACGCAGTCTGTGCTCAACATTAATCTAGAAAAACAACCTGAAAAGTCTGGAGGAGGGTGGAGGTGGAAAACTGCTACCACGGAGCATTCAGGACCCAAAGGATTTGCCTGAAAATAAAACTACAGCAGCAGCTGAAGCCCTTGCCAAATGCAAATGCATCCTGGCTGTCCCCTCCACCTTTGTCCAGGTAAGATTGCCCTGCTGGTCCCTTCTCCATTCAGATTTGCCTCTGAAGATTATCTTCACTCCTCAGTGATCTATTTACTTTTTACTATCTTTTTTTTTTACTCCTTAATGATCTTCTCTCCTGTCTGTGGCAGGCAGCATCATGAGTGCATCAAGTCTCTTCCCTCTGCCCAGCCTCTCTCAGGAAGATCGTGGAATACGTGTCATCTGCCAAGTCCCTGCTTGGAAAACTTCAACCAAATATAGAAAGACTGGACAAAAAACGGACAGTTTTATTTTTTTTTCCCCTTTTCTCTGCTGCCTGGTTTTAAGTCTGTCTGCAGCTGCTGGAGATGCAGGGAGCCTTGAAAGAGTGGCCACTTTTATTTTTTGACTAGATTGCAAGCCAGGCTCACCACAAAGCCATTTTTTATGGATTTACAAAAAGCATGTGGCAAACCTTGGAAAAGCTGCTTAGTCATCCTGTTAGTGACCACTGTCTTCTGGAGATTTTTCCCTCTTCTCTCTCCCATACTCCTCACAGAGATTTTCCTGCCACCTCCCAGAGCAGAGGCACACTCTCATCAGCTACACAGGATGTTTAGGAAATGTTTCCCTGCTGGTTCTAAAGAATTTGTTTTCACAGAGCAGTGTGTCCCAGAGGTGAGATTTAAAACACACTTTTACAGGAAAATTGCAGTTTAACCAGGAAAACAACTGAGAGCTAATAGAGCCATCCCCAGGAACAATTACCTTTCATCAAAATTTCAGCTGTAGAACTGGACAACTAACTGGAAAAAAAAAAAGTTTCACTAAACAAATTAAAGAGAGAAAGTTCTCCAAGTGCTTGAGGAAGCAGGAAAATTTATTAAAATGAATTTTTAAAAATATAGGTATTCCAATTGCTTCCCTACTTTCATCTTTTCCAACGCTTGAGGGTAACAGTGATAGAGGCAATCAGGGGAAGAAACAACCAAGTTCTAACTGAACTAAAGAATAGGAAGTTGGGATGAGTAAATGAAAACTTTATGTTGTTCATGAAGAACATCATTTTTCAAGGCTGTGCAAGAAATTTTGGGAGTTTCACCCTTGATCATCCTGTGCTAAGGGAAGCAACCCATGCTTCAGACAATGCTCTGCACCAATAGGACACTGAAAATGCTCCACCAAAAATACAAATCAGAGAATCTGGATTTGAAAACGTACCTTCTGGGGGACAGAGTTTTCCAGTCACACTCCAGGAACCATTTCTGCCAGGCTGGGAAGAGAGCAGGAGGATGAAGGCACCTGCTGAACGAGCTGATGCTGCCCTGGAGATTTGTTGGCCACCAGTGAAAATGCCAAGAGGGACAGGTTTTTTGGGGAAGTCACCTAATTTTGGGGTAGATACTCTGTTTGGGAACTCTCTTCAGTTGCTCTGGGAAGCATTTCCAGCTCACTTCCCCCAGATTATAATTTTTATCCATCAGGAAAAGAGAGGGAGCAGGTGGAAGAAGATGCATTATCAAAGTAGATGTGGTAGGAGAAGCAGCCTGTGCAGGAGGATATTTCATTTTGTCCCCCCAGTTCTCTGGAATACCATTTGTGTGCTGGTATTTACCTCAGGAACATCACAAATATCAGTTAAATTGTATTTATTATTCAGAGCTTGGCACAGTATCTAGCAGTTGTTTTTACATTTCACTAAAGAGATAGATAAAGGGCTGCAAAATGTGTATATTTTGAAAGTTAGTTTTCCACAAAGTGTCCACAACCAGACAGAAACATGGCCCCATTTAGCACTGGTGTTTTGAAAGAAAGTTACTACTTTCAGCCATAGCAAACCATATCACAGTCTTCTTTTTAATGAGTGAAAATAGAAAAGAAAACGTTTTTATTGATTCATCTGAATAGTATTTTTCCATGACCAAAAAAAAAAAAAAGGTATTTGTGTCTTTGGGACATTTTGTTTTTAAGAGGCTCAGATGAGTTACTGAAACACAAAACTACACTGGATTCCACCATCTCTAATTACCCATAAAAACTTATTTGTTCTGAACATAAAGGTCTAAAATTTTCCCTAGAGAACCTACAAACACTGGACTTGATTTTAGCCTTAGATACACACAGCCTTGAGAGTCTATACTTATGAGTAACATTCTGGTAATTTTGGTCAGACTGCTCAAAGGCCCATCATAGGCAGCAAAGGTCATTGTTTTCAGAGAGTTCAGATTAGAAATCACCAATACCCAGCCTAGCAGAAAAATAAAGGGGACAAAGAAATGTTAAGGTTAGCTATATCACAATGGATGTGCCCATCAGAACAGAAGCCAAACCAGAGGTAAATGTTTAAAAAAAAAAGTATATTTTTTGTCCTGGTTGCAGAGACTTGGCATCAACCAGAGTATGCAGTGTTATGTGTTATTGGATACCAAAACTCCAATTATAAACACTCTGTCAATATCCCCCTTCTTTAATCTCAGCAAGCTGATGGCTGGTAGCAATTATACAGGATGATTTATTTAAAGTGCTAGTAGTAGGCCTGAGCTAATCCACGAGCTCCTTTTCCTTGCCCAAGCCATGTGGAACTCGTCCTTCAGCCGCACATTACAAGACCACAACTCATTTATCTTTCCATTTTCCAAGGAAATCTGACAGAGGGAGACACAAGTGTTTTTCCTGGTTTTTCCTGCAGAAGCAGCCAGCTCAGATGCAAGGATGGGAGGGAAGTTTGAGGAAGATAACAGAGCACTTCCTATTATGGATCCACACAAGCTCACAGAGGGGGTTTATTTGTATTTCCCCATGAAATCTCAGCCCTGTCTCAGGCCAGGCTTAGAAGTGGTGAAGGCAGCACAGAATGACACAAAATGCTGTTTAATCCCACGAGACAGGTGTGCATTTTACCTTTAATTAAAGGCAGAATTCCTCAGAGAGGGAGTGCAGGGGTGCATTTAGTGAGGCCAGGCCTCATCAGAACAGCCAGGGGCACACTGGGGTGACCAAAACCCACTGCCTTTGAGGAGTTTCACTTTGCAAAAGCTGCTGCAGAGCCTCTGAGGCAGGAATCCAGGCTCACACCCTCCTCCCTCCAGATGCTTGGAGCAGCTCAGCTGCAGCACAGCCTGCAGGAGCCCGGCTCCAGAGCTGTGGAGGGAGCAGATCCCTCTGTGCTGGGTGGGGTCCTTGGTTCCAAGCCATCTCCTCGGCATCTCCCAGCTCTCCCAGCACCTGTCTCAGCAAAGGAGAGGTGCCAAGCTCACAGCCAGAGCAATGTGCAGGCTCCCTGGCAAGGTCTCAGCAGTGGGAGCAGGGCTCTGCAGGGCCTGTGGTAACCCAGCCTTTCCCAGTGGGATCTGTCTCAGCCTTCCTCAGCATTCTCCCAGGCTCCAGGAAAGCTGCACTGACTGGAAAAACTCTTCTCTTCTCTTCTCTTCTCTTCTCTTCTCTTCTCTTCTCTTCTCTTCTCTTCTCTTCTCTTCTCTTCTCTTCTCTTCTCTTCTCTTCTCTTCTCTCCTCTCCTCTCCTCTCCTCTCCTCTCCTCTCCTCTCCTCTCCAGAAATCCAAAGGCACAAGCTGGCACTCAGGATAAATGTTGGGATGAACAGCTCTGACAATTTTTCATGGGGAAGCCAGGCTTTTTTGGAGGACGTGGGATAAATAAAGATGTTCTGGATGAACTTTTCCCACCCTCATCCCAACATTATTCTTCCCTCATTCCAGCCCCATTTGCAAAGCCTTTTATATTCACGAACCCTGATAAAAAGTGCAAAGAACTTACTGAGAGAAAAGGAATCAATGGAAATATCTCTGCCTGATCCAGAGACTTGGGGCACTGTCACTTGTCCAGCTCTGTGTTGATAGCACTTCCCCCTACTTCACTGTCCTTAGATTGCTGCAATAAATTAACTCCCAAAGCCTGGCACCTTCCCAAAGATCCAAGAAACCAGAAATAAATGGAAAAAAATAGAAAAATGAATGAAAGAAAAAAACTATCTGTTGCTGGAAAATCTGACTTTAATATTTTCCTCTTTTCAAGAAACTTTTCCTGATTTTAACTACCTTCAGATATCTTTTTTTCTTGCAGCTGGATTGGGTGAAGTGTTGTCTTCCATCTGTGTTAATTTGTGGGGTTTTGCCTTTTAATTCTATTTTGGTGTTTTTCACCTGCACCTCACAGTGAGCATTTTTCTTCTCTTTGCATCTCTTTTTTAGCACTGAAATCTTCACAATGCTGCTAAGCAGCAGAACTGAGATCAGCACAGGTGGGCTGATGCTCAAAATGTCCTTTCTTATCACCTGTGATGGGTCCATCAGAGTTGCTGTAACAAATCTTTCCTGCACTCCTTAGAGTTCAACTGGATATCAAAATCAAAAGATTGGGTTTTGCTCTGACTGCATCAAGTGCTCAGTTATATCTGTTTGACATCTGACTTTTCCTAAGCTTGTTTTATTTGACAGTAGAGAAATGCATTATCATCAAAACCCTCCTTAAAAAACATAGCTTCACTTTAAGGGGAGAAAGTATTCCTGAACAAGACAACACTTGAGAAGTGTTTAAAGTTAAGCACATGTCCGTGAAACCAGAGCTTTCATTTCAGAGGTGTTTGGACATTTATGTGGGGGGAGTGTAAAGAAGCACAGACATGCTGAAAAACACCTAGTCTTTCCCATTTGCAGATGCTCAGGATCTGTCACCCTGATAAAAAGCTCCCTTTTTTCAAACCTTTACCTTCAAGGTGCCTCTGGAGCTTAAATCTATTCCACAAGAGTATTGGGGAAAAAAAAGAATGCAACATCTTACTCTTATTCATCTTCTTTAAAATTATTAGTGCCCTGTTGAGAGTGAAGATTCCCTTCATAGACACTGCTCTCTATTAAAGGGAAAAACTGGTTTTTACAATTAATCTGTTGATTATTTCTTTGCTTTGACTCCTGTCTGGGGCAAAACCAATAACCTGGAGGGACATATCTGTCTGTAATTACCCCATGCAATACTCAGACATAATGGCACTAAAACTCAATGTGTCACTGGAAACCTCACCCATGGGTGGTTTAGTCCAACAGATAATAAAGAGAGACAGAATGCCTGAACTCTGATTACACCCAGTGTTTCCAGCTGAGAGGAGGCAGCGACAGGTGCTCAATAATTATATTGAGCTAGCTGGAAATCCCATCTCCAGCTCCTGTGAGTTCTTCAGGCAAGTCCCAAAGAATAACTGATACAGCATCCCCCTATCTGAGTCAGTCTAATTGCACTGACAGCAGTGGATTGATGTCTGCAAAAAATGCTGAGCTGTCCAGTTCAAAACTTTCTGGGAAGTGAACAAGAATCCCTTCCAAGAAAGAAATTAGGCTGTCTGATTCTATATTAAAAACACTTTATTTTCCTCTTTGCCATATCACTTAAGCCATGTTCCTGAAAGAAGTCAGATCCACTAATGCAAGCCTAGTGACTCAATTTTTTAGCATTTTTTCACCTCATAGGCTCACAGAGGGGTTTGGGTTGGAAGGGATCCTAAAGATCACCTTGCTCCAACTCCCTAATGTGGGCAGGGGCAATTTCCACTACCCCAGGCTGCTCAGAGCTCCAACCTGGCCTTGGACACTTCCAGGGATGGGGCAGCCACAACTTCTCTGGGCACCCTGTGCCAGGGCCTCACCACCTTCACAGGGAGGAATTTCTTCCCAAAATCTAACCTAAACCTACTGTCTTTTAGTACAGAGCCATTCCTTCTTGTCCTGTCAGGACCTGTCCTTGTAAAAAGGGCAATTCTCTCAGCCTGTGATGTGTTCATCTTCACCCTTCTCTTCCTAATAATATTTGTATTGTTTACTGACACACAGATACTTCAGCTCTGTTTTAGAGTGTTTCTCCATTCTGGATGATTCTCCAGATATTATTAAAAAAAATTGCAATTTTCTTTCTTTCTATTTTTTTTTCCTTCCCATCTTGCATTTAACTATTACAGCATGACAAAAAACTAAAGGAATTTAAAAGTTCTGATGTCAACCTGAAAGTCTCTTAGCCTCACTTGGGTGGAACATGGCCCTTCTGACTCACTGAAGAAACATCCAGAACATTCATAACAGGCCTGCAAAATGTCAGGGAAAGTCACTCTGGTGATAGCAGCAGGAGTTGACTTCCAAGGGAAGGATGAGGACAGAACCAAACCTTTTGAGACAGTGTGCAAAAAACCACAGATCAATTTCTATTTCATTTTCTGAATCTCAGAACAGTTTGGAGAGATTTGGTCAATTTCATGCACCTCTGCCCTTATTTTTTTTTTAATTTTTGGATTTATTTAATCCTCTCTGCTCCAATGGAAAGCACAATGCTGGTGCTTGAGGCAGATGAATGCCAGAGGCTGGATGTGATGTAGCCATTTACACCCCTCATTGAGGTTATGGATAGATTGTTCAAATCACATCTTTCATCCCAAAATTTTTCTTCTCAAGAGCAAAACTGAGATTGTCCTTTCTCAGAACTCCTTTGCCAGCAAACACCACAGGGAACACTCTGATGCACCAACAAATTTTGTCTTTGTTGACAAAAGTTCTGGCAGGGTTTTGCTGCCATTGCTTAATTCCCAGATTCAGGGATCAGATGAAAAAATATGCACACAGAATAAGGTATTTAGTTAGTGAAAAGAAGAATTTTTTTTTTAGTGAAAACTAATTGCTGAGACTCCAATCCCTCCACTGCTCTTCCAAAGGCAAAAACTGCCCTGTGCTGGAATGCATTATGAGCAGGAGTTTTCCTTCTTGATTCATTTTAGCAGCATAAAAAGGGCCCTGTGTGGGCAGAAAGTACCTTTTTTTTCCCTAATGTAAAGGCATTTGGCGATAAAAATGACTGTAGGATATGTGCAAACAGTGTTGTCCCCACTCTGTAATAACTCCAGGCTCTGTAGGAGCAGGTTGGTGTCTTATTTCTCTGTTGCAGGAGCAATATTCATATGCCTCTGAGTTGGACATTATTTTTTTTTAGTGTTTTTTATAGTTTTCATGCCATTTTTAAGGCATTTTCCTTTCCTTATGTTGTGATGTTCCAGTTCTCCCAGGTGGGGGCTGGTTCTTGGTGTGAAAACATCTCGCTGTGAGCAAATCCCAGATCTCTTCTGGCTCAGTACCTGCAGCTGCTCCTTCCATCACTGCCTGCTCCACAGTCAGCTCGTGGCTATAGTGTGCCTTTATCCTGTCACAGCAGCTGGTTTTATTTGGGATTATTTTGCAGAAATGCTGTTTAATCCATGTGAGTGGATGTTCAGTTCAGGCCATGGCAACTCCTGCTGGTTCAGGAAGAGATTGTGGTAAAAAAACCCATTCTTATAAACAGAACTCTGAAACAAGAACTTCATCTAGTTATTTTTATTGGGATTTTACTAATTTTTTAAAATTTCCTCTCAAAATAAATACCTCACCCTATCTCTTGCCACTGGTCTCCAGAATTTGGTGCATTCACAAATCCAACAGAGATTACTTTTACCAACATAATGACAGAATAAATTACCCTATTGCTTTGCCAAGTGAACCTACAGCTTGACCCCACAGGTGTGAGGAGCAATGAAAACACACCTCTTCAACTAAAAGAGCAAGATTTAAAAGTTGAAGTCAATTCTCATCATGCAGAAAAGCAAAATTCATGGGTGAAAACGTATGGATTGCCCAAGAAACATGCAGGGAGATGAACTTCCATAGTTAGAGCTTCATGTTCTCACCCTACTGCCCCACTAATCAAATTAACAGCCTATGATTTATGCAGATTTATGCACAGAAATCTGCTGTAACTTCCTGCCATAACCTGGCAGGAAACAAAAACCATTCCAGGCCCAAGCTGGTGTCCTCAGCTCACCCCAGCCTGCTCCTCCAATGTACAGTTTGTAGCAGCATAATCAGCTCCCATGAAGGAGGAGATTAAGCATGCAAAGGCTTGTCTTGATTGCTAAAAAAGTGCTTTAAAAAAAATTATAACAAAAATTTTTTTCAAAGGAGAAGGAGAAGGAGAAGAAGAAGAAGAAGAAGAAGAAGAAGGAGAAGAAGAAGAAGAAGAAGAAGAAGAAGAACCTAAAATCTGATTAAAATTTGGTCAGATCATGCCATTCCAACCCCCCTGCCATGGGAAGAAACACCTTTCTCTAGACCAGGTTGTTCAGAGCCCCATCCTGGGAGATTTCCAGGGATGGGGAATTCACTGGGAATCTGACAACAACCTGTGCCTCATGATCCTCACAGTAAAGAAATTTTCCCTGGTATTTAATCTAAACCCACTCTCTTTCAGCTTCCTAAGGATTCCACTGTCTCCTAAAAATTCAGCTCTCCTAAGCAAAGAGTTTGTGCCAAAGTCTTCAGGATTCAGTGACATTTGAGGAAAGTCATTAAAGTTATTCAGAAAAAATAGTGACCTGCCCTTGCCAGAGGACAACATTAGAGTCACAGTCAAGCAAGAATGAGAATTTAGCTCAGAAAGCCTCTTGTTTTCCTTCGGTGAATAGATTTACCAAAACAAACACTGGGAGTATACTTGCTTTGCTGGTAAATGTCACTACCTGGTTTAAATTATTAGTGGTAATCCAACCAGTATTGCCATGCCTGACAGATGTCTCAAATCCACTCAGTTTAGCAGGCCTGAAATGTCACTGCTGATTTCACAACAGCCCTGTCCCACCCTGAACCTGGGCAGACAGACAAAAGCTTGAGTCCTGAGCCAAGGACAATATGAGAGGAAAAAAATTATTAGGCAGCATGACCAAAAAATTTCATCTTAACAGCATAAAAAGCACTGTTTATTTCATAAATATTTGTAAGGTAAGGAAGGAGTCACCCATAAAAACCCTTCAATGCCAGGAAAATGCTGAACTGCATTTGAAATCAGGGCATCATCTTGAACTGATAAGGTGAAATTTCCCTGGAATATTTTGAACCTGAGCTCCCTCTCATGACTTTACTGGCAATAAAAACACTTAGGTTTAGAGTTATGCCAGTGTGAAAATTACATGAAAGAGAATGCAATAAAAAAGGGAAAAATTTATTTCCTGATAGGCCACCCAGTCCATTCCTGAATCTATTTTAGCCACAAGAAAAAAAAAAAACAAAAAAAACCAAACAAGTTTATGTTATGGTGCCTTCTCACATTGTAGAAAGTCTAAGCAAAAGTTTTTATTGCTGTCTTGGTCTGGCAGCTTAAAATCTTTATGGGGGAAATTACAAAAAAAACCCAAAAAGTCTTGTGTTCAAACAGAGAAAATAAATACTTATTACATATTTTATCTGGTGTTTGGCACTTGGGCAGATCATCAGCCTGGGTCATTAATTATGGAATTCACCATACAGTCAGAATTTTGACAACACAAAAAAATGGTAACAGTAAAGGAAAAGGAAAATGAAAGAACCAAGAGACATAAAATAAAATAAATTAAAAAAAAATAATAAAAAAATCTAAAAAGAAAAAAAAAACCTCCTGAAAATATGCAGCCCCAAGATCTTTCTTGTGATGCATAGTTCAGATCTGTGTGTTTTGACCAAGGTTTGCTCTGTGTGGACAATAAATTATTTTCATCAGGTTGCAGTTTCTAAGGAGACATCAACTGCTCTGCAGATCCCAAACACAGAAATAAAAACCAGCTCTGTCACCAGCACCAGCTCCTGGTGGGATCCCTGGCAGGAGATCCCAAGGATCCCTGCATGCCTGGAAAATTATCTGAGCACCAAAACACTCCAAGCAGGCAGCACAGGCATTGCACAGCAGCAAAAAATAAAAAACTTTAACAGAGACCTGCAGTTCCAAGAAATTAAACCATTTAAGGCCACAGCAGAAACCTGTAAATGCATCAGGAATCAATCAAAGGTGGGTGTGAAGGACATTAAGTAAGCAAAATCTATAAATAAAAACCCCAGAACCTTGGGTAGCATAAGGAATTAGGCAGGTTTGGGGCGCTGAGAGACCTCAGAAACCTCTAGCATGCTTATTTTTGTTTTAAAAGAGGAAATGGAATGGTCAGGGCTTCCTTTTCTGGGCTCTGCTAAGGGCAGAGAGCAAGGAGGTGGCAGTGCTTGGTATTTTCTTTGGGTATTTGTCCTGACAGTCCCCTTCTGAAAGGCCTTGCTGGGATTCCCAGTTCTTTGGCAGGCAAGAAAGGGAGGAGGGAAAGGGCCAATCTTTGCAAATATTTTCTATTACTTTTTCCTTTCACCACTAAATCTTCCACATTTTGAATTAATTCAATTTCTTTGGCATCCTGGTCAAAACCCACTGTGTTTCAAGGAAAATTCATATCAAACCCATGCCAAAATTGTACATTTCAGTGTTTTTGGTACAAATTAGACTAGACTGAGTTGGCCCAACAGATTACCAATAAAAAGAAACTTAAAACATTATGCACTTACAGATTTGCAGTCCACAGGGAATTAAACCCAGATGATTTTCATGTGTGTTTTCTGACTTATTTCAGTAGAAATGGTTTAAAGAAGAATTTAATTTACACTATGAATTGGAAACACATCTTCAAATGCACATTAGCGTGTCAGTATAGGGAAATTCTTTTAATTCATGCTTCCTTTGTGGGGATGTTCAGAAGTTGCTCCTAAAGAAAAACACTGATCTGAGGAGTTTTCTCCCTTAATACAGCCTTGAATAAAGTTGAAGGGATATGTTCTGCCCACTTCTTACACTTTTTAACACACATTTCTCTAGGTAAAAGGGCTCAGCCCTGGACTCTCTGGGGCAGAGTGCAATTGGCCTCAAACTTTCCTCCAGCTCAGCCCACCTCCAACACAAATGATAATTTAAATTGATTATTAAAATTGAAATAATTTAAATTGATTATTAAGGTTTAAATTGATTGTCAATCAATTTAAATTGATAATTGATATTTAAAATAATAATAAATTTAAATTTATTATTTAAACGATAAATTTAATTGGTTTTAATTGTAATTTAACCCCTGCATTCACTGCACAGGGAATCAGACATCCTGAAAAAGACCAGAGGGTTTTTTCCCTCAGCTGAAAGGCTTTGTCTCAAGGCAGACATCCAAGCTGCTCAGTGGCAGCAAGGTGGCCAAGCAAGTGGCCTTACAAAATGAAGGTTAGGCCATTCCCACCCAGCCAACCCCACTCATAAAAACTTTTTTTTACTCCTTTCTACTCCCTCATTCCTTTATTTGCACTGCAAATTTATCTCTCAGACTTATAAAGACTCTTAAAATCCCCCCTATATCCTGGCATGTTTTGTTGCCTGGAAAAGTTCTGCTTTTCTGACAGTTTAAATTATACAAATTATTTAGTTGGCGGAGGGCACAAAGATGAGGTTGTTGGTGCTTCTTATTTCCCCATCTCCTTCTCCCCCTGGGTTTTTCCAGCATGTCACTTGTATCTATCTCTACAGCCACACATCCACATTTTGGTACCTCAGCTGCTCTGTGCAGCACCCCTTTTACTGAGCTGCTCCTCTGCTCCCACTGCTAAATTCCAGCTGGCATTCTCTGAGCTTTTCCCATCTTCTTCTCGTGCAACAAAAAGCCTGCAAAGCCTTCAGGACAGAATTTATGGCCCAGGAGGAAATCTCTGTTTAATTCCCCATGGGGAATGCCACTTCTCTCTTGAATTCCACCCTGCAGAAGAAAAGCAACACAGAGCTGCTCCATCCCCTCAGGAGTTCTGCTGCTCCTCTTGCCCTGGCAAAACACCCCAGGAGAACAAATCAGAATATTCTGCACAGCCACTCTGCATCTCCCCAAAAAAAAAAAACCAAAAAACAAAACAAAACAAAACAAAACAAAAAGAAAAAAACCCAAAAAATAAAACCCACCAACAGATGGATTGTTCATCTCCACAAAAAAAAAAAAAAAAAAAAAAAAAAAAAAAAAAAAAATATATATTCAGCAACATGCAGTGAGGAAGCAGCAGGTTTGGGCAATGTTTCTGTGCACTGCTGCCCATCCCAGGGGATCAAGAGGTGCTTTGTCACAGAGATGGAGCAATGGTGTGTCAGTGCCATGATCCCACCCTGCCTGTGGTGACCTCACCCACAGCAAGCACAGGAACACCACATTTTGGACAGATAAACCCAGTACAGGGAGTAGAGGCCTTGCTGTGCCCCAGCTGGCTGTGAAAGGAGGCATAACAAGTGATTAGGGATAAAGCCTGCAGAATAAAAGATAATATCTCACCTGGCCTAGAGCTTGCTGGTACAAAGTCATCCTGCCAAAGCAGTTTGTTCCACCTCAATCCAGAAGAGTGAGCTTATACAAAGGAGCAAGAAGGCTGTGTCTTCTGGGATCACACTATTTCTAACAGTGCTCTTGGAAGCCCAAAGCCAAATTTATGGTGTAGCTATGCCACAACCTTGCTGAAAATAAACATTTTTTCATACAGGGCTTCAGGCTCAGATATAATTTTTGCCTCCATCCATTAAATATATGATACAATAACAAATGCAACAAGTCCCCCAGAGCCTTAAACAGCCATGTGGACATTTGTAAATGCAAGAGATTTTTTTGGCATTGGCTAAGCTGTGAAATTGTTGGTGTAAATGATACCAGCAACACAATTTAAAAAAAAAAGAGTTACAAAGCAAGGTATTGTGGTTGAGAAAGTCATTACCCTCAGCCTGTAATCTGCCATTGCAAACAATTCTACATCCACCAGTGCCTTCAAATCAGAGTGGTGGGTTGTCTGTCAAAAATACATGCACAGTTTGAGTTGCTCAGCCCTGCTCAGTTACAAGCTGCAGTGCTGAACTGCAGGGAATTTTGCAGCCTGTCTTTATGCAGTTGTGATGGCCCCTCTTGGGATTAAATCTCTGTGAATGTTTGAAACACTCAGAAAGGTAATGTAGCAATAATAATAATAATAGAAATAGTAATCGTAATAGTAATAATAATTTTTAAAAGAGTTCTGCATAGTCCTTTACAGAAGGAAATCTAAATCATCACAAAGGCACCAGTGCATTGAGAGATTCCCAATTATAAAAGCTTCAGCAGGCCACAATGGTGAAAGAAGTTTGGCCCACAAGGAAAATGAGATGTTAAAAAAAAAATGTTGCTACAATTGCTGAAATGACATTTTTGGACTAGTCAGTTCTATGTACATAAAACCTGTTGCTCCTGGTTACAGAAAAGCAAACATCCTCCAAAGACTGCAAGTGCAATTTGGGTGGGATTCTTTAAAACTGCTTAAGGTACTCTGCAAACCAATTTGCACTGACTTCCAGGTGTGTGGAATTTCCACACTCTTGTCCCACCCTCCCTTCTCAGACTGCAATTTGCCATCCCAAAGAGCAGAGGCTTCAGCACAGCACTGAAACTAATTTTGAAGGAGGATTCCAATACAGGAAAGTTTAGGCAGCCTGTACATTTTGGAAATGCCAATAAGGCAAGATTCATCAGCTGAATATCAACACCTCCACCAACAACAAAAAGAACACAGTGGCAGGTTTACTGAGCTTAAACTGGTGCTGTTTCACAAAAAATTTTGGCTTATTGTTCAGTAATGTGATTTTCAACCTGATTTGTAACACTGCCAGGTAACCACAGAGATGCAAATATTCAGTTCATAACACCCCCAAGAAATTTTGCTTATCATATGGCAGGGTGAAGTTATACTCAAAATAAGGGGTTTCTGCACAAATTGTAGAAATGTATAACTTGTATAAATGTTGCATTTCAGCAACACTTCGAGCACCATTACTTCTGATATTTTGTGACAAGGACATATTATACTTTCTGTATATATGGCAGAAAGGTTGCTGAACCAAAAGAATTTAATGACAAATTTTAATGGGCAAACAAACAGACAAAGGGAGCCAGGATGATAAATATGCATTGAAAACCAACTTCTCAGTGCAAAAGTCAATGTTTGGAAGCCACAGGAGCAGATAAAATCATGTGCAAGCTAAAGCTACATATGACATTGAAATTCTGGAAGCAAAACCCTCTGAAAACAATGAGACAATATTTTTAAAATAAACAGAAATTGCAGGGAAATTTTTCAACCTGATCTCCTCACCTTATTTAAGAGGACGTCCATAAAATTGGCAGCTAGAGTCTGTAACCACCAGGCTGCACTGAGAAGAGGAAAGGCTTTGGCATCCCTCACAAAAAGGATGTTCCCTGATGCTATTTGATGTTAGAGCTAAAAGGAAGTAAGCAGTGGAATCTCTCTGGCTTTCACAGGAATTTTTTACTTTCACATAGATTGAAATAATCCTGTATTTTAGAGCTTTTCTATGGGTGACTGTCTTCCCAAAAGAAGAAAATATTTGACACAAGCAAGAATGGTATAATGAAAAGTTCAGGTGGTCCCACCTGCCACATTTTTTTAAATGGGAAAAAGAAAAGCAATAATAAATCAACAATATAAATAAACAAAATAACCACCTTTCCATGTTCTTCTTACATTTTAAATTGATGAAATTAAAAATTCTTCATCTTTGACATTACATATTTTGTATTTTTCAGCAGAGTTATATACTTTTTCAAACTCCCACTTCAAACTTTTTTCAAAACACTTCAAACTGTTTTTCAGCTGGTTTAATTAATTTTTCATTTCCCTGTGATTCTACTAAGGAAGACAGAAAGAATAGAGAGGTGTGGAAAAAAAGTAAAAGTTACCTATTTCTTTCTCTCTCAAAGAAAGCCACAGAAAATTTCAGTGATCTGCTGATTAAAAAACCCCACCATGTACCACTGTTAAAAGAAAAACACATGTTTTCTGTGCAATGTGCCTTCTGAATGCTATTTCAGGATTGTAAAACACTGGCTCTTCCCCAGAATTTATGTCTGTCTCTCCCAGGAGTGTGAGCTGGGGGTGGTCAGAGAGTGGAATTTGACAAAATTTGGTCAAAGGAAGGTAAGGATGCTTGGGCTAGGCTGTTCCCAGAGCTGCTCAGGCTCACCAAAGGTTTCAGACATCACAGAAAGGGCTGCAGGTAGAAAATTGCTGTTTTAACAATTGATTGATGCTATCAAGGCAAGGAAACAGGTTGTTCCCTCCTGGTAACATCACGCTTGGCAGCCTCTGGAGCACTGAGCAAGATCTCCTGAGCACACACCTGTGCCAGCCCAGCAGCTCATGGCCCTCCAAAAAAAACCTCCTTACCCCTGCTGTTGTTTTGGGGTTTTTTTGAGTTTTTTTTAAACTTTTTGATGTTTCCATTCTTGTAACGAACTTTCTCACACACTTTATGTAAATAACTTACTGTTTTGCATTCTTTTATGGAGGAGGAGAAATTTTATGGGCCATTGGTTTGTCCAGTGTCAGTGGAGAGGTGTCGCTGTCACCCTCCAATCCATTGTCACTTTTGGAAACCTATAAATGTTAGAGCCAGAATTAAAATTCTCTCTTTTTCACCTTAAAAAATCCAGTGTCTGCGTCTCTCTATTTCGTGTCCTAGAGTGGCACGCAGCCTCCCTGAGGTTTTGCTGTAGGTTTTGTTTTTTATGGGAGGAAAACAAGCAGAAGCACAGGGAGTCAAGCTCAGTCTGAGCAGTGTTCTTCAAAACACAGGATGGGGCTGCTCCTAGCAGACTTTTCTCTGAGGCACTTTGGCATTTGTTTTGCAAAGTTTTTTTTGCTTTGGTGAGCAACTTCCCAAGAATTAATAGAAACAAAGAATTAGAATTTCTTTTTTAATTGCAAGCTTACTGTGGGTATTTATAAGTGGTCTTG
Source organism: Passer montanus (assembly GCF_014805655.1). Lineage (NCBI taxonomy): Eukaryota > Metazoa > Chordata > Aves > Passeriformes > Passeridae > Passer > Passer montanus. Next base: position 949,621 of record NW_024359833.1, on the reverse strand, counting down.
AGCCACAATCATTTTCCAGCTTTACTATGGTGAAGGAAATGGCCTACATTTAAAAGCAGCAGGTCTGAGGGGAAAACCTGGATCTCTCCTGCTCTTTCTTTATGGGGGCTTGAGTCTCCATGAACTGTTCTGAGATCAGGGAATAACTTTTGGGTTTTTTATTTATATTAAAAAAAAAACCCAAGAAATTACTTGTAGATGTCACAAGATAATCTGGACTAAAGAGTCAGCCCTTCACAAAACCCCCTCCCCAGAGAGAGGTGTAAAGGATTTATGAATGTAGGATGACTGGCAGAAGGAGAAATCACATTTGGGAAACATTTCTGTGCCTCTCACTGCAGACTCAAAGTGATCTCTTGCTCCAGTTCCTTTTCTACAAATAACTCCTCAACTCCATGCAGTCCAGATTTCTGTGAGACATAGAAAAATATGTCCAAAACACTACTGGGGTGCAAGTCAGGCTCTCTTAGATGGTTCTACACCCCCAGGAAAAGTTCCCAAGACATAAAATAATTTACATTGTAAAATTTTGACGCAGGAGCATGAAACACAGCAAGAAAAAAACCCCAAACCAACAGAACAACAAAACAAAAAAACAAACAAACAACCCAAAACAAAACAAAAAAAGAGCAACAAAAAAACCCAACAAACAAAATAAAACAAACCAAACGAAAAAAAAACCAACCAAACAAACAAAAAACCGAAAGAAAACACAAAAACAAACAAACAACCCAAAACAAAACAATAAATGCAAGAAAAAAACCCAACAAACAAAATAAAACAAACCAAACAGAAAAAAAAAAAACCCAAAAGAAAACACCTGTAAGATTTTGTGGTCACTAAATTAATCATAATAATAAGTATCCACTGTATAGGAACTGCAAGGATAACACACACATTTCATTACAGTAAATAAATATGCACAAAAATACACAAACTTGAATATCTATCATGCCTGACAAAGTTTTTAAGAAACATAATTTATTTTGTCCACATTAACATGGGAAGACAAATAGGGAGGAGCTAGTTACCATCTGATTTTTCTCCCTAGGTCATGTTAGGAAAATAAAAGTGACCATACTGCACATAGAATTAGAAACATTGCAAGGAAACAAATCATATAATCATAAATAGGGAGGAGCTAGTTACCATCTGATTTTTCTCCCTAGGTCATGTTATGAAAATAAAAGTGACCATACTGCACACAGAATTAGAAACATTGCAAGGAAATAAATCATATAATCATATTGCAAAGGAAAAAAATATATATATGACATTTAGTTTATTCACAATCTGCTCAAAAATACAAATCATATAATCATATTGCAAAGGAAATATATATATATATATATATGACATTTATGTTATTCACAATCTGCTCAAAAAACAATTTAACAGATAATCTGTTCTGTACTGTTTAACACAGTTCTTACTGCCAAAATCAAAAAATTAAGAGAGTTATTTGGAATTGGACATTAGAATTCACTCTAAACCAAAATTTTAAGAGCTATTTCTCATGGTGCTATGGAACACAATAATAAGGACAGCAATTTGTTCAGCATTAGATAACAAATCGTGGTTCAGAAAATGTTTGTGGAAACAAAGCATTCTGCAACCAACTTGTTCCATATCTTACTAAAACCACACTGAGCTATAAAGGAGATTTCTCTCTCCAGAAGTGCCACTTTAATCTTTGTACAGCAGATTTATTAAAACATCTCTGCTTTCTTCCCATTGAAATACAAATGAACACCGAAGAAAACTCCAGGGGAGAGGGTTTGAGCTCATGTGGGATTCTGGAATTGCAGGACAAAGCCATCAGCAAATCCCTCACTGACACCAGCAGAGGTGGGACTTCCCCCTGATCTGATTTTGTGGCTTGGGCTCTGAGTGGGGAGTTGATAAATTGGTGTTTCACCCACTGTAACCCACATTTCCAGTCTTCCTCCAGTTCTGCTGAACTGCTCTGCCCACGTGATGCACTACGGGGCACCAACAGCTTTAAAACAATATTGTTGTGCTGTGTTAATTAGTAATGAGTTACTATCCTTTGGCATGGCCTTGAAGTGTGTTAATATTCCTGGGGGGAAAAAAAAAAACCACAGGGAAATGATGTCCGTGTGTTAATATTCCTGGGGAAAAAAAAAAAAAAAACCACAGGGAAATGATGTCTGTCTCCTGTAATTTGTCATCATGTGATGTTCAGAAGGCAAGGCTGCAAGTCTCTCGTGGTCACAGGATCAGACAAGAGGTCTTGAGGAGTGGAGATTGAGGCAGCTTCCCTTTCAGAGCACATTTGTGATTAAATTATCCAAAAACTATGTGTCTCCCCAGCAGAGAGTGGAATTGGTGGATACCTCAGTTAACATCACAAGTCAGGCACGAGGGAAAGCAGACTTTTCACTGAATGAGTGAAAGGTGTGTGATACAGCCCTGGCAGCTCCCTGGCTCAATGAGATGTGATGTTCTCAGGGCAAAGGATCTCTAAATCAGTGAGGAAAGGAGAAATTGAGAGGTCTTTGCCTCTGAACTCACACAAAACTCTGCTGCCATGGTTCTTTCCCCCATGAAAACAAACACTAGCCCAGAAAGCAAAAAAAGTGGAGAGATCCTGACCTCTTATTCCTTCTATCTGCTTTCAAACACGCTGCTTTCAGTCTCAGTTGTACCAACACCAAGCTGGAGTGTTATCAGCCCAGGCTGGTACTGTTCTCAGCCTAACCAACCAGCCATGAATGTCTGACTATTTGTTCCTTGCTGATATCCCATTCTATTAGTATAATACAGGCCAACTTCTCTAATATTTACCTTGTTATCACCTATGTACATCTCTTGACTTCTTTGTTTGCCTTCCTCCCAGCAAATTTGTACAGTGTTCCCGTGGCTCCCAGCCCTTCCCCTGCTGCAGGCACGCCGTGCTCCAGGAGTGAGCCTGCACCAGCACCTCCACCTGTCCCAGAGGAACCCCAAAATCCCACCATGGACCCCTCACCTCCCTTCGCCACAGCCCTGAGGTTTCCCTCCTGATTTCTTTATAGCCCCAAACACCACAGAGGTGTCGCTCCACCACAATATTTATTTTTTTTTAAGGGTACCCAAATGGGTTGGGTGGCACAAATGGCACCACGGGAATGGGGAGATAAATCTGCTGTGTCCCATGTGTGCTATCTACCAGGAACATTCCCTATTGTGCACCACCCCACACCAGCCTCCCACTCAAAAGTGGCTGGCTGGGTTTTTTTTCAGAGCCCATGAGCGTGTTTACATTACATTTATATTAGTTACCAAGGGCCTGGGACCCAGTAAAGTAATAAGATAACCAGGTTATCTGGTGGAGGGTTGTTAAATAAAATGCACGGTTATGAAGAGGACGTAACTGCTTCATGATTCATCGTGGCAATTTTTCCTTTTTTTTCAAGGGTTTTGGGATTCTAGTCCTCTGGAATCACAAAATTTCCCAGCCAGATGCAGCATGTCAACACCCTGATTCTGACTACTTCAGGGTAAACTTCAGGTGGAGGTGGAAGGGGACAAATGTGGATTTACAATAACTGCAGACAAAACCCAAAGTAACCAATTCTCAGCTACATATACCATTTGAAACATTGTGTAAAATTAAGGAATTAGAACTAATGCTAGTTCAGCACATTTATGTCGTAAAGTGTGCCTGGATCAGCTGCATTCATTCAAAATACTGAATCATCTAATTGCAAGTTGAGAAAGGAAGTATTAAAAAAAAGCCCTAAATTCAAACAGTCTTTGAGATCACTGAAATACACTCTAGAGATGGATGATCCAATTGAGGAAAACTTAAAATAAAAGTCTTTTCAGCTTGAAGATTAGCTGATGATCTGAAAAAAAAAACTTTATTGAGGCTCTAAAACACACTTCAAAATTAGCATTTATTTTCATCTGCGAGGTTCTGTCTATACATTCTTGGAGCGTGGCCATTCACTGGCAGAGGGGCTGGCAGAAAGGAAAGCAACTCTTGTGACACAAAGCTGTTTTGCTGCATCAGGGAAATCAGACAACAAAGCTGAGTGCATGATTTTTGCTGCTAGTTAGAACTGACTCGTCACGTGCTGGGTGCTCATCAATTGCTAACAGAACCCCAGGCACTTCTGAGAGGAAAATGCTTGCTTTCTATAAAGAAGGATGAGCGTTTCTGTCAACTGCTGGTTTCTTCTTTGATGGTCTGGCTCCACTGCTCCCGCTGAGGAAGCAGCTTATTTTGATAAAGCACAATCCTGGGATGATCTCCATGTGTCACTGGTCAGGAAAAGCTCACAGGCACGCACCTCAGTGCCTGTTTTAGAGAATTCCTTCCCAAATCAAAGTCTCCAGGAACGAGGGAGCAGGGAGGTGTTGAGCATTTCTGCAAACCCAGCTGGATGGGCACAGGCTCAGAAAAGCCCCAAAGCAGCTCCAAGCAGTGGAGTTTTATTCCCTGAAAGGCTCAAGCAGGGTGGAGTTAAGAAAAAAGGGTGGGCTTCATTCTAAATTACTGGTCAGGAGCATAAATAAGTGGATTGGTGGATCATAGGCATAGTCAGGTGCCCGAGTGCTGGTGGGGTGAAGGATTGCTGTAATTTTTCCACTTTTATCTGGCACAGAAACACCACAAAGAAACCTGAAGCTGGGCCACTTGTTTTTATTTCAAGAGTGTTCAGACTCCAGATTAAGACAAGTGCACACAGTGAAGGAGTCACATCCACAGGAGACAGCTCTGTCCCATGGGAAATATTCACAAGTCCCTCTATTTTGTCCTCCCACAGCAATTTAACCCATTTCTCTTCAAGTTCAGCCAACACTTAGGCAGTTGCTTTGCACCAAAGCAAAAGCAATATTTGGTGGTCTGTGGCTGGGCAAAACAGCAGCCCTTCTGCTTCACATCTTCTATGTAATGAAGTTTTGTGGGAGCCAGGTGCTTTCTAAAGGAGAAAAAAAAACCCTATACAAAAAGAAACTGGTCTTTCTTTTGGTGTTCAGTTCATAAGGAAAGACAATGCACCTTGAACAGGAATTAACACTAATTAGAAACTAAAAAAAAAATAAAAATTCTTGCTCCCAGTTAATTTCATTATAAGGAAAATGTTTAGAGACACAGGCAGCTGTGAATTTGCAGATGCACTCAATATATATGGTGAATAAGAGTCTTGAAATATGTCCTGGTTATGGATTCATAAAGCCATTTTTATATATATATTTTTATTAGTACTGTCGCTGTGCCTTTCATGTGTACTAGAAACCATCAGATTTGGTGTTGCTTAAGGTTTCTGTGATGTTCTGTTAAATTCCCATGCAAATAAATCTATTTTGCTGATGTTTGTAAAGTTGTGTTTTAGACCAGAGATCTCAGAGCTCTGTCTTCAATAAAAAGGGGTAGAAGTGGAACTACTAATTTAGTTTCTTTAAAAGGCATGCATTTTCATGCACATTAAATCCATCTGTTTCTGAAATGTACGTCTTTCTTCAGTGTGTAATTTGATAAAACCCAAAAGAAAGCCTTGGAGTTCCAAACTTGAAGCAGAAAGGGAGAGAAAGTGAACACCATCAAGAGCATGACATGGCCAGAAACTTTACCAAAGAATTTAAAAAAAAAAAAAAAAAGCCACTGTATTTTTAGAATGCAGAAATACTAACAAACCACTCAGGGCATCTTGTCACAAATCCTCCATGCATTTTTAGACTTCTAGGAAAAGCAGAAAATTGTCCCATAGGTCTGTAGTCTGAACACTGCTGCTGCAGTCCAAAGGAGGAACGGGCCTATATTAATTAAATATTCAAGTCTGCTGTGTTTCTGTGATGTGCTGAGGCTACTTGTAATATTTTTAGATTCATCTTTATTTCACGGGAGCTTTTATTTCAACACATATTTAAAAAAAAAAAAAACAATTTCAGAAAAGCTTTTGGATTTCAATGGCAGCTTTATGCATGCAGGGGCATCACCACTGCAACCACACTTAGCTCCCTGTATCACTCCCATGCTTCTGAGTGATATGACTTTTAACAAGTTTGTGTAAAACACTGAAAACACTTGATCCTGATTAATTTGGCTTTTTTAAAATTCTATTTTGAGAGAAAGAGAGAACTTCAAACACCCCAAAACTCTTTCAGAGAGCACAGAAATCATTAACTATAACCACACTGAGGCAGGGCTGTGTTACAGATCTACTGTTGCCATAAATTATTCCACAGATGCAAACAACTGAAACCCCAAATGGTGATTTCCAATTAAAATATAGAAGGATTGATCCAACTTCACAGACATCTATTTTGCTGTTTTCAACAGGAAGTGGAAGATCTGTACACAAACTAGAAAATCTTCAAAGCGCACCGAGCAGGAGCCTGTAATTCACAATTTACATTACTTGGAAGATGTGCTGTGGTTTCATAATGTTTCTATATATATGGAGCCACAATTAGGGCTAAATATAAGAGCTACAACATGATTTTTTTTATAGCATGCTTTTTCTTCATAGCTGGGTTAAAACTAAAATCAAGGAACTGTCCTGTACTTGCTTCACACCTGTAGGAAAATAACCCCAACAATTCCCCTCAAGTTCCCTTCAAGTGGGTTATTTTGTCCATTTCTGTGCAAAAATGTATGCTGGGTGATGCTTAGGTGCATCTGGGGACGTGTAAGGTCGGAGGAGATCTCAGTGCAAGCCCTGGAATTTTGCTCTTTGCTTCACTTGTGGAGATCGAAGCTCTTTTTTTTCCCCGTATTGCCCTTTTTGCAGGGAAAAGCTCATCTTGCTCCAGAGAGCCTTTTGAAGCTTCTGCAGCTCTCTCAGTGGTGTCCCTGAGAAGGGATTCCCCCGTTCCCATTGTGGATCCCTGAGATCCCTCTTGCTCACCTCTGAGCACTCAGGGGTCAGGTACATTGGCAGGAAAATCTTCCTGCAGGGAAACAAATAAACAAGCAGTGGGTGAGATTGGATCTCAATGGGCATGGATTTGCTTTGGCATGAAATGCTCCTAACACTGTTCAAACCTCTTAAACAAAAAGGAAACTGAAAAAGGGAAATCCTGTATGTGCCTCACAGGGAAGGATTTAGAGCTCTGCCCCCATAATTTTATCAGTGGCGCTGGGAACACTGGAAGGGACATTTTGCCTAAAAATTCATATCAGAAGAAATTCCTTGTGTAAATACCAATTTTTTTAAAAGTAGATCTCACAGATACAGGAGCACTTTGCCCCCTAAATTAGTGTTAGCTATCCTATCCATTTTTTTTTCACCCCAGCACAGTTTTATTAACATCTTGAAGGGACTGGCAGGTTTAATAGCAGCAACATTTTGGATAAGGACAAATCCTTGCTGTAAATAAGATTCAGATAACTTGGGTTATGTTACTCAGAGGTATTTTTTGCATGGAAAACAGCAGTGAAAGACAACTTTCTCTGAAAGTTCTTCAGTGGCAGAGATTTTGATTTGTCTTCCAAGTGTAAAAAGGTGGCATAGGTGTGGGTGTTTGCCTTTAGCCACTTCAACACATTTCTCACAAGATTTTCCACACAAACTGCCCCAGGTTGTAGCCTGGACAGGATAAGGGACTGCCCCAACACCTTTATTACCTTCACAGCACACTAGGTACCTCAGACAGGTCTGCAAACTAACCAGTGTTGGATATCCAGGCAAGGCTCAGAAATGAATTAAGAAAGATAACACACGTCTCTGGCAAAGGCAGAGGTTGTAAAATGGGCAGACAACACATTTTATAATTCTCATACTGTGTACAGAGCATACTGTGTACAGAGTGACTACAAAACAAAACTCTCATTTTACATTGCATGTGTCCATTTCAGTTTAAATTTGTTTTTGTCTCACCATTCTCTTATGTCAAGAGACTGATCTCTGGAATAAGAGCAGAAGAGATTATTCAAAACTGTTTTCCTCATGAAAACATGTCATTTTCTATCCTTCTTTTGCAATTCTGAAGAAAGTATGTTTGAATACAAAAAGCAAGGAAAAGCCATGGTACAGCAAGGTGATGTCTAAATGGAAGTTTCCTCCTTTCTTCCCCCCTTTCTGAATGAGAGAGGCACAACACACCCACATCACATCTACCAACATTATTCTGTCACAGAATTCCCTATGGCCAAGTCATTTGGAAGATCCCATTCCAAATGCCTTTCTTAGGCTGAGATTGTTGTGCTGCAAAATCTTAATGGGAAAATGTCACTGAAAGGAAAATAGTCCAACAGTTTGCAGGCAGGGATGTTGGAAATCATGTGAAATTAATGGTGCCCATATATGTACTGCAAAATATATCTGATACCCTCAAGAAGCCTCAAGATTCCTCTAAAATAGTTACAGATAATTCCTTGTAAAATGAACGTTTATTAAATGTGCATTCACAGCTTGCCTGTAAGAAAAAGTAAATTATTTAACCCACGCAGAGAGGCAAGTATCTCAAAGAATGGCATTTCATATCAGGCTGCTTATGAAAATATTTGAATGGCACAGTGCTCTAAGAACACCAAGAGGATCAGACCAGCAACAGGAACATGACATGGAAAAACAGCTCCTGTCTGTGGGAATGTCACACGTGGCACTTGGAGCTTGCTGTCTCCCATTTTTTTCATGAAGAACAATGCCTTTATGATGACTCTTTTCCCCTCATCTTCTTCCACCAGTCATGACAGATGACCAAGCAGAGCTTCCTCCTATTTTCTGCACCTGGCAGAGAGATCACCATTTTTGACAAGTGATGAGTCACAGAGTAAAAGCCTCATCCTTCCTCCAGGTGTTGTGCCCATCTTTGCAAGTTCTCTGGTGCCAAGACCATCTTGATGGGACTTTCTGGAGTATCCTGAATACTTTGATCTTCCCTTCAGACTCCCACAGCCAGCATAACTCTGATTACGTTGCCCTAATTGTCTTGAAAAAAATCACTTATCCTTCTACTTTCATTCTCAGCAGGAAAAAAAAAAGAAAAAAGAAAAAAAAAAAGGCCTGACAAGGATTCTGTTTCATTCAGGCTCTAATCAGAGTTGGCTCTAGTTTTTAAAATATGTAAATACAGGCAGAGATTTGCTTACACTTCATATCTTTTCCTACCTCTGACAGAACAAACTTTTTTCCAAGTGCACGAAATAATTCAAACCCTATGGTTCCTTTTTTCTCTTTGCCAGAAGCATAAACCTATACAGTTCCTTAAAAAAATTAATAAAAACAACTAACCAAGCAACAAAATTTAAAAAAAATTAAAAATAATCCCTCTAGCACAGATAAAAACTAAATCAGGGCGTGAGTCCTTTATCCACTGAGCATTTCTGATCATCTGGGGTTGCTGCTTTTAACCATCTTTTTCTCTGTGCACACAAATTGATTGCAAAGTTTTTTCCACATCACTTTCACGATGTGAAAGCACACGGATGTTTTTTCTTAGACCTGCCAGCAAATCTGAGTGCCAGGAAGTTACGACTCCAATGCTCCCTCCTCACATATAAAATCTCCTCCTTGGCAAACACATCTTAGGAGGACAGGCAGATTCAAACACAGAAGAGCCATTGCTGCAAGTAGGGATGATTCCCAGGGAAAATCTGCTTTTCACAGTGCCACAAGCATCCTCTGTTCCTCTGTGAGCAAGTGGGATCACAGATTGGACATGTGGGGAACCTCACAGAAGAGAAAAAAGCCTTACATCATAGACAACATCACCCTTGGGACTGAAATGTGGATATGGGAACCCTTTTCAAGGGAAGGATTTACTGCACTGTATTTGTGAGAAAGTGTTATATTGCTTTGAAGGCATTCTGCCTTAAAAAACAACTGAGGCAAGTTCACATTCAGCCCTACTTACCCTTCCAGTTCTGTAACAACAAAATCTCTTGAATGAGCCCTTTCATGCAGGGTTTTTGGTACTCCCTGCCTCAGGAACAGAGCATCCAAGCATGTCCATGTCCACACACACCCATGGATCTCTCCTGGCAGCACCTGGGGACTTCATCTTCCCTCTAAGTGGAGTCCTTGCAGAGGGAAGTGCCACATCTCCAAGGCAAGGACTGTTTTTAATCCATATTTCCACAGGCCCTAATGCATTACAGATTTTCACTGTCAGATAACTTTGTGATTTCATAATTCAAAAATGCCCAAGACTTTGATCATAAAGAAGAGCCAACTTACTTGAAAAGCAAATGGCAGCTGGCAGAAAATTATAAAGGTTATGGAAGCTGGAGAGGTGCTGGTGTTGAAACACAATTTTCTTCCCATCATGAGCCTCACGTCCATCAAATGCTGATAAAAATAATTGCTCACAAAGAGAATCCATGGTTACTAGAACTGAAGAGTGTGTTTGTACTGGCTTTAGAGGAGCACTGGGAAGACAGCAACGCTGAAGATCATGCTCTGTTCAGATATCACAGTAAAGAGGGCTTTGGAGAGGTGTCAGAAAGACAAAGGGGGGATCCAGTGTGCTGCACATCCTGAAATCAAAGGAGGAGCAGAGTGCCACAGTGAATCAGGGAGGCTTCCTCTTCCCTCTGCTCCTTCCCAGGCTGCATGCTGCCTACCTGAACTGGGGAAGATGGAAAAGAAAAACAAAGCATCTCCTCAAAGGAGAGGCACTGCAGAGCTGTTTCCCCAAGCACAGCTCAGCTCTCAGCACCCCCTGCCCTGCACAGGCAGCTCTAGGGCAAAAGGAAGGAAAAATCAGAACTGAAAAAGCCTTGTTTTCCTTGTGACACAATTAATCACAAAACACTTTCCCTGGTTCTGGGGTTCCATGTGTTCTCTCACCATCACCCCTCCCACAGGCAAAAAAACAAAAAAACCCAAACAAACAAACAAAGAAAAAAAAACCCACCCCAAAACACAAAAAATACCCAAAAAACAAACTAATTAAAAGATGGCAGAAGCTTCAGACTAAGCCTAGTCAAGCAAAGATGATACAGTCTCTGATTTAAACCTTGTTGTTCACAGGAAGCACAAAAAGCAAGGAGAAGGAAGAAGAGGGGGAAAAAGGAAGAAAAAAATTATCAACAGAACAAAAGGAGGTCTGAGGGAACCTCAAACACTGTAGGTCACCTTCACTTATTTCTTTTTATTTAAGGAATCTGCAACATAAGTACTATGTATCTATTAATAGCTCTCTAAATTAAAAACTGAGGGTCTGAGTAATTTTTTAAATTTTATTTCTGAATGCTTCAAAGGCACAGGTTCTCTTCCATACCAACACACAACAGACTAAAACCTAGGCAGGACAGCAGGATCTGAGGTGCACCCACATTTTGGCTGGAGTAAGGTTCTGCCATTCTGCTTGTGAACACAAACACTGCTCCAAGCCAGCTGCACTCAGTGGAGGTATGGATTTCTGTATGGATTTCACAGCACACACTTCTTGTAAAAGCAGGGCTCTGAGACTTGATCACTTCTTTTGGATTTATCATTTTGACACTTCCAATCCTCATAAAACTTCCACCTGCAATTAACTACTCATTTGCAGGCTCATTCAAGAGGTCAGTGCTTCCTGATCTTGCATATAATTTTTCCCGACCATCACGCCTCAACAAAACCTTTTATGTTTTCCTTTATTACGTTTCATTTTGCTCATGTTGTACTAGAATGTGCCTGCCAAGTCACTAAGAGGTTTGGACTTTGGTCTTTCACAGTGGAAGGGGAAAATAAAAAAGTTGCATTTCATTGTAAAGAATCAAACAACAGGGGAAGGGGAAGAAGATAAAGATTTCTTAACGTAAAATGACATCAGTGATTACTGAAACCTCCTATTTCTTGAAAAGTGCAGAAGTTGGGTCCTACAAACAGGTCTTCCTTGCAAAATATTGGCAAGATGAGAAAAGCTCTCTGAACATAATATTTATTTTTCATTTTCCAGCATAAAAATATGGCAATATGTTGGCTTGACACTTCTAAATGACCAACAAACACAAGACTTATCTTGACTTGTCATAGTTCAGTCACACCTGACAGCCCTAATAGTTCCAGAGCCCCACAAGGCAAATTGTGTGAGAGTGATGCAAAAATCTCATTGCTTTCCAAATACTTCATTGACCAAAAAATACTTGGTGGAACCAGGGATTCCTGGAAGCCTTGGGGAGAAAATGTGGGGCCATGGCATCAGGGATTCCTGCAAGCCTTAGAGAAAAAAAAAAAAAAAAGTGGACCCATTTAACCGAGGATTCCTGCAAGGAGAAAATCTGGGGTTGTGAGATCAGGGATTCCTGGAAGACTTAGGGAGACAACCTGGGCCTATGCAACCAGGGATTCCTGGAAGCCTTGGGGAGAAAATGTGGGGCCATGGCATCAGGGATTCCTGCAAGCCTTAGAGAAAAAAAAAGTGAACCCATTTAACCAAGGATTCCTGCCAGGAGAAAATCTGGGGTCGTGAGACCAGGGATTCCTGGAAGACTTAGGGAGACAACCTGGGCCTATGCAAGCAGGGATTCCTGGAAGTGTTGGGAAAAAAACCAAAAACTGGACCCATGTAACCAAGGATTTCTTCAAGCTTTAGGGAGAAAATATGGGCCCATGGGAACCAGGGATTCCTGCAAGCCTTAGGGAGAAAATGTGGGGCCTTCTAGGATCAGGGATTCCTAGAAGCCTTAGGGAGAAGACCTGGACCCATGAGGATGAGGGATGAGGGAATCCTGGAATCCTTGGAGAAAAAAATGTGGACCCATTTAACCAGGGATTCCTGGAAGCCTTAGGGAGACAACCTGCACCCATGGAATCAGGGACTCCTGGAAGCCTTGGAGAAAAAAATGTGGACCCATTTAACCAGGGATTCCTGGAAGACATAGAGAAAAAATGTGGGCCTGTGGGACCAAGGATTCCTGGAAGCCTTAGGGAGACAACCTGCACCCATGGAATCAGGGACTCCTGGAAGCCTTGGAGAAAAAAATGTGGACCCATTTAACGAGGGATTCCTGGAAGACTTAGGGAGATGTAGACCCACGGGAACCAGGGATTCCTGGAAGACTTAGAGAAAAAATGTGGGCCCATGGGACCAAGGATTCCTGCAAGCCTTAGGGAGACAACCTGGGCCCATTTAACCAGGGATTCCTGGAAGCCTTAGGGAGAAAATGTAGACCCATGGAATTGGTACACAGCATGTAACCAAGAGGGGCTTTTCCTGCAGTGCTGCAGAAAACACATCAGTCCAACGAGTCAGGAATTAACTCCTGGGCCTGTGGTGGTGGCCAGCAAAGATCTCCACAGCTGCCCCAGCCACAGGCCATGGCAGGGGATGTCTGCTCATCCAGTCTCCCTTTTGGCACAGCACAAGGCTGAGCCTCTGCTGTGGGTGGTTTTGCATGTGCAAAGTCAGGCCAGGGCGGAATGTGAGAGTGATTCAGCCCTCATTGTCGTGGTCTGGGCAGCAGGCCAGCCCTTCCTGCTCAGGGCTGCACTTCTCCAAGGCTGGTCCAGCCCGCTGTGCTGCTTAAACTGCAGTGCCAGGGCTGGTGGCACACTGCAGGGCTTGTCTCTGCTCCATCCTCCTGTCCATCAGTGTCCCCAGTGCACACAACACTCATGTGGAACAGCTGGTGACAATTCAGCATGAATTATCAAAGCTGAGGGGTTGAAATAAGAGCTATGTGAATTTCAAGTTGTGTTCTTCCTACTCAGGCATCAATCGACATGAAGTATCAATGTATTAAATCGGGATTGTATTTAAAGTATTGATCAGGATTTCAAAAATATTTTCCCTACATGTTCCACAAATATGTAGGGAAAATTCCTACATATTCCACGAATTCCTTCAGGTGAGGAGTTCAGGAATTTACGAGCCTTCATTTTCAGGGAGAACACTGAATTTATTGTGTTCCTTTGTAACTCGCACTCCTGTCTCCTTCTGTACAGTAAAATGAAGGAAAATAGGGGAACAGGGTGGGAGGAAAGGAATTAAAAGCTCAGAGACTTATTTTAGGCTTTCCTTAGATGTGTGTGTTCACGTCAAAACTTTTGTTTTAAAAATTTGGGGTAGAGAAAAGGTGTAAACTCCCTTTCTGGTAAAAGAAAAAATACTGAGAGAAATTAACTTTTTTCTTTGGTAAATTGCTTTGGGATAGCAATTACTTTTGTATTAAACACTTTTTGTATTTCCATCTAAAAAAGACAGGACAATGTGGGAGTTAAATAAATCTGCAGTGTATCAGCACAGTGAAGACAGCTGAAGTAAAAAGGTATTTTTGGCAGATTGAGAATATGAAGAAATTAGGTGCCCAATAATTTGTGACTACCAGCATTTTAACTTTATGACTGTTTTGTCCAAACAGAAATGTTTTGGTACCACCCCCATTTCCATCATAAGGCCATTTCCAAAATCAATTAAACTATTTGGGCCATTCTTTGATTTAGAGGATTTCCCTCTAATGAAGAACAGGAGCTCTGGCAAATGATGCAGACCTGAGCCAAGGAGTAAGGAGGGATAAAAAAATGTCTCCACCTCTTACAGTAGCAGCCTCAGTTTGAAAGGATCCAGACAATATCATTAAAAAGAGCAATGTTTCTGCCAGCCTCTGCAAGGACCAGTAGTGACACAGAGCAGCAGCAACTGGGCAACCCACCCTGCTCCCACCCTACAGAGCTGAACTCTGGGGAAAATGGGGGAATGGAAGAGAAGGGAAACACTGAATTACAGTCATAAACCAAGATATTCACAAAGCAAATGAGAACTCAGCTCTATCATCATCACTTTACTGAAGGGGGGGGTCTTTCCTCGTTAGCCCAGACCTGTTTGCTGAAGCACAGAAATGCACTTGGCTGAAGTAAGGACTTATATTTGTAAACATCTTGCTCTGGGGAAAAAAAAAAAAGTAAAAAAAAAAAATTTTTAAATTTTATTTTAATTATTGCTGTTGTTGTTTGTTTATTTTTGATGGGGAGCACAGGGAAAGAATAAAAGATAGGCAGGAGTTTATGTTTTCCCTTCAAGCCTCTTCTAATTTGACTGAGTTTGTTCCTGTCCCTTCCAGCATCACTGTCACATTTGTCACTTTATTCAGCTATATCTAAAGCCCTGTAAAGAATAAGGAGAGTGAAAAAAATCAATGTGGTTAAAGAGAAAAATCAAGAATTCAAAAAGCTGAAATTGTTTCCAGGAAAAGAATGTAAAGGGGAAATTAATTGTGGCACAAAAGGCAGAAATGCAGGCAGAAGAGAGAACAAATCATCAAGAGGTCTCGAGTTATTTATTACGTCCTCTTTCTGCATGATGAGGAGCAGAAAATTCAGCAGAGTCACCAGGTCTGACTGACAGCTGAGCTCAGGGGAGAGTGTGGAGGGTAAACCAGCCCTGTGCCCCACCATGGACTGCTGAAAACCAGGGTTTTGCCCTCCAGAAAACTCTGTTTTTCTGGGGAAGAAGGAAGGAGTGAAAGGGGCACTCACCAGAGCATCTCTCCAAGACTGAAGCTGCTGTGAGAGAATTTACAGCACAGGCTGATGAAATTAACAGGCAGTGGGCATTCAGCAAGAAATACAAAGGATGAACAGCTTAATTATGGCCAGCATATGTAATCTCTCACTTCAAATACTTTTGGTACTGGAGGACTGAAGGTTGATTTTTTTTTTTTAATTTAATTTTTTTTTAGGACTGTAGGAAACTACAGGTCTGTTAACAACGCCAAAAGGAAGAGATTACATTAAAGCACAGAACCAGAGGGCACCTGGATAAATAAAATCTAATTGAGAAGGTTTTTAGCATGACTTCTGTAAAGAAAAGCCTCTTACAGGCCTTTGAAGAGATGAACAAACATTTGCATAAGGGTCTTTCACACAATATCATCTGCTTGGATTTCTTACAGATCCTGACAAGGACTGTAAGACCTGAGGCCTCTAAGCAACCGTGGCACAAAGGGGTAGTCTTGACAGGTATGGATATTTCATAAAAAGGAAGCAGAAGGGCTGGGATAATGGCCAGCTCCTGCAAAGGTCACCCCCCTACAGTGACCTGTGCTCTTCCACACATCCATATCTGACCTGGAAAATGAGGTGAACAAGCAGGTGAAGTTTTGTGGGAGATGCAGATCTCCTCAGGGCAGTGAGGAAAGCAGGGAGGGATCACAGTGAGGCCTGGGGGCAGCGACTGGTGGTTTTTGTGAAAATGTCAGCTCAGTGCCTGGCAGCAGCCGGAAAAACAAACCAAATGTTGAGAGCTGCTAGGAAAAAAATAAATGCAAAGCCAAACAGATGACATGGCTGTGCTGCTGTATACATCTGTGACTTGCCCATACCTTAGTGGTATATGCATTTTGTTTGAACTTTGTTGGCTGGGCAGCTGCAATATTCTTCTGTACCTCCCTGAACAGGCCTGCTGGAAATGTGTGTGTACAAGAAATTTTCCATTAAAAAGGTAAATTACACCCCCTTCCCATTGCTGTACACAGGACTTCTAAAATCAGAAGGGTTTCAATAATATTTGTTGATCCTTTTTGGCCAGAAACATAAGGAAAACAAATGTAACCTTTTTCTTTCTTTTGTCTGTCTTCAAATAAATAAAAAAAATGTGAGAGAGGAAAGGAAAATAATAACAATTTTATTAAGATCACTTAAGAAAACTTAAAATGCTTTAAATGTTTTTTTCCAATGGAAAACAAATTCTTTTGTCAGATGGTTCTTATATCAACAATGCTGTGCATTCTGAACATAACTGCAAATACTGTAGAATTAATCTTCTGGAGAGGTGCTGGAAAAACAGAGAGAGAAACAAGCCAAGCAAAGCAACACAAAGTTGTCATCAGCTTTCAGATTCCCAATCAGAACCTTGAGATACCATTGCAATGTCATTGATGCAACTTCACAGGAACAGAAAAAAAGCACCAGGAAGATGCATCACTGTGGAATATCTCCTAGGGACACACAGTGTGAGTTTTTGTTGCTTTTACTGCGTTTAAAAAAGGATTTTGGAAGCACTGGAAAACATATGAGTTGTCCCTCATCTCATGACCTACTGGAGATGACCTCAGGAATGTTAAGGTTTGGGAGCTGGCAGCCACATTTGATAACATTTTATAGCAAAAATGTCAGTGGTCAAGCATCTATCTGGTTTTCTACTTACTGGAAAGAACGGAAATCGGTAAGATAATATTTAAAAAATAGCATAGTGACTAGTATTGGCTAAAAATTCTGAGAATTCTTAATTTATCTAATGGCATATCATCAAAAAGGTTGACAAGAAAGGAGTAAATTAACTTTTAAGAGGGCTGCACAGGTGAAAAAAGCAGCATCCTTCAGTGGAGAGCCTATTCTCCTCTAAACTCTGCACCCACCTCCTTGGGAGGTTTAAGCCTGGATTGCTGTCAAAGGCTATGTGGGATCTTGTGCCACAAAATTGTGGTTCCGTGGTTGGTTTAACTTTCTCTTTGCTTCTCAGCCTTTACAAACCTGATTCCAAATGGGGTATAGGCACCTGGCTTTCAGGTTTACTTATAGGCTTGTGCTGTAATGTAATTTACACCTATTCCCAGGTGGACCAAGCACAGACTTTCTCAGTGCCTCCTCCCACATTGTCTTCACCTTTAAAAGGTCATCTGGATTTCTCCCTTACTCTGCTCTCACAGCCTCAGCTGACAAAATTTCTGGACTGTAAAGTTTGTGGCTGCCTTTGCATCCAAGGAATTTTGCAATCAGTGTGTGTGGAGGAAGCAATTTCATGCAATTTTATTGCACGAAAACACAGTGTCCAGGATGATCCTGTGATGATGATGATGATGATGCAGTTGCTGTTTCTTTCAAAAGCTGGATTTTTTTTCCCTTCAGCAAAACACGAGGGAAAACAGCGCCTGATACCACTCTGTAGGCAAACCCAAACCCAGGAATATAAATTTTTCAACAACTCGTCTGCATAGTGAATTTCCAAAGGTTAAAGGCTATGGGCTCCAATCTCCCCCTTGCCTTTCTCCACGCAGCACAGAGATGCTGTCCCAACATCACTCCAGTAGGTGCAGCACCTTTCACGGCTCGCATGGGAAAGTTTCTTTAAGAAGAAAGCTTAAAAAAAATAAAAGAACAAACCAAAAAAAAACCTTTTGTAAAGGATGTTGTCTTTTCTCCGGAAGTGAAGTGACTAAAGCAACAGGCATCTTGGGCATATTCACCACTCTCCTTGGGACACGTGAGGCTGCTGGAAACTCTGTGTCAGTTACCGCATCCAGCGTGGACAAAATGCCAAGTCATTTGTAAATGCCAGTGTTCTCATCCCTGCTTTAACCATTTACTTGCCTCTCTCTATTCTTCTTTCTTTAGTCAAGCCACTCCACAGCAGGGCTTTTCCTTGCCCTCTCCTTGCTGGCTGCTCTGAGCTCTGTTGGTTTCTCAGGGTCTGGATTGAAGGCACTTGAGTTCATGTTTGGACTCAAGTGTTTATGATTTCTTATCAGTAAAACAGTCTCACAACTGTGAGTTTGGCAGCTTTTCATTGGAAGGGACAAAATGGCCAACAATCTCTTGTTACAAGGTGTTTTAAAACTAAACTATCCCATCAAGAACTGACGCCTAGATTGTTTTCCCTTTTCAACCAACAACTGATCTCAAAGAGCCCCCACTGTGGACTTTTCTGCCCAATTACAAAATGCCACCCAAACCCATGAAGAAGAAGAAGAAGCATGAAGAAGAAACCCAGGACAACACACTGTGCCCTCCATCTTGCTTCCATCCACAACATACTAAGAAAACAAAGCCTAAATTTCTCAGCAAGTGATACACCTACACTACTCTCTATAATCTATTTCACACTTTAGTGGATTCTAGTCTATCTTGAAGTCTAGGAAACTTTCTCCATGAATGAGGGTCAGAGTCAGTGCTCCCCTGGGGGTCAGGGCACCCCAGAGCAGACAGAGAAATATTCCAGGTGCCCTGGGTTTCCACAGAGCTCCACAGATTCCCTGGGTGCCTCTCCCTCTTCCACTGGCACTGAGCACAGGGAACCACTCCAGCCCTTTGAGCAAGCCCAAAACCCTCTTGTTGGGGGCAACAAGAAAAGAAACAGCCCAAAGCAAACAAAAAAGAAACAGCACAGCTTGTGAGGACGATCCTCCCCACCACCCACCTCATCCAACCTCAGCTGAATCCTCCCTCCAACCCCCTGCATCCATCCCTAGCTGCATCTGACTTTTGGAGGAGTTGAACCCTCAGGGTTGATTTAAGTAGGTGGGGAGAGGGAGGCACTGCCCACTACCAGAACTGTCATCTGTCCATCCATCTGGGAGCAGAGGGCAGTGCAGTGGAGGCACTGAGGCTGACCTGAGCAGCCCGTGTCCCCTGTCCTGGCAGCAGACCTGGTGCTCCAGACCAGCAGGCCCACACTGACACCCTCCCCTGAACACAAATGTGTTTTCCTGCATTCATACTGAATGTGGAACTGCTTGGGAAAACTGAAAGCACACAAAAACCTCATGTTTTTCACCTGCTCTCCATGAAACAGCGTCACTTCTGCCGTATAGAGTAAACCAAGGGCTCCTTCACACAACTGGTTTAGGGAAAACAGTGAGAGGCACAAGGCAGCTTCACCTCAAGGTCAGCACTGCCATCACAGATGTGCTCTGAGGGCAGAGGAGGATGATTGCAACACCAGTTATCTCCTTGGACACGTGCAGGAAATGCAGTTTATCTCAGGAAGAGCTAATCACGGGCACAGAGAAGCAGCACCAAGGAGACATCTCCACCTGGATCAGGCCCTGGCAGGCCCAGGAGCCTCGTGGGTGAGGCAACACATGGGCTCCTTCCTTCCACATGGTTAAAGTAGCACCCTGTGGCTTTCCTCTGGAGATAAACGAGGTGTCACCCATGCAGCAGAGACAGCCTGGATATTTTTGGGAGGGTACCACAGCTCAGGGGAGATGCTGTAGCATTACTGGTTGCAAAGGTGGGATGCAGCAGTGTCACCACTCCTTGGAGAATGAGGAGACTGGTGAAAAGAAGACACAGATCCTCACCAAGGGCTCGTTGTGGGAGTTGGTATCTGATGGAAATGAAAGGCTGTGGTTTCTTGAAATGGGGATAAAACGCCTCCCCCCAGTGCTGTGGGCAGCTGTTAAAAATGAGGGCTTACAGCTCCTGTGCCCATGGGATGAACTGGGAAAAGTGGCTCTTAGAGAAAATACACGCTTTGAAATAATTCCTGACAAGAACAATTTATCTAGAGGATCATAAATTTATCCATGCATACCAGGATGTGCCCTGAGAACTGAATCTGAATCAAACAGCAGCTAAGAGATTAAATCTGCTTCTCAAATACCCTTGCTATGCAAATCTTTCTCTTTCCTCTCTGCCTCTTAGGTGCCCTCCAAATTCAGTTTAAAAGCCCTGGAAATGGGAGTGCCTGACCCAAAGGCAGGAGGAGAGATCAGAGCCCTGACACTTCTGCTGCTGCTCTCCAGAGATGCTGCTGATCCACCAGGGAGCAAACATTTCTGTGATGCTGTATGCAAGGGCAGATGGAGGCAAGCCTCTTGTTTTGAGGAGGGGATTAAAGCAATGTTTCTGTTTCTCATTTACTGCTAGAGTAGTGGTCCATCATCAAGGCTGGGCTCAGGATATCAGTGGGTATGAGAAACCTTGTTTGGTTTCTAAACCAGTGCCTTAATGTCTACAGCAGCCTGGAAGAAGCACAAATAATCCCATCCTGGCTTGGAAGGGAGAGAGCTCTTGCATGCAACACTGAATGAACGTCCCAGAGAAGCAGTGACCAGTGATTCACTTTGAGTAATGCTGACTCACTGTCAAGGTACTTTCCATGCACACACGCACACGCTGGGAGAGTAAGCGAGAATAAATGCCTGATCTCAGGAAAGTTCAAACTAAATATTGTTCTAACCTTTCACTATACCCAGAGAGAAAAATCAGTCTCCTTTTTATGGGGAGAGACTGTTTGGCAGAGCAGCCAAAACCAGTTGTTTTTGTTTTCACAGGAGTTTCAAGTCCAGAGATAACTGCTAAAGACAAGTTTTTAGGGTGTGTGGGGCAGGCCACAAAATTGCAAGTGCTTAAAGCTTGGAGTACACGTAAACAAAGGCTTCCAAATGCTGCAGGGTCTCACATGCACGTCTGCCTTGGGCAGGGGGACTAAGCTGAGTGCAATGGTAAAGGTTGACAGCAGCATCTGCAAACCTCTGGGAGCACTGGAGGTACGTCAGAGACTGAATCCCCCTGGCTGATTCTGTTCTAACCCTCCTACAAAACATGTCCTCACTGAAATCTTCCCCCTCCATGAAGTGCATGTACTGGGATGGAGGAGCATTAGACAATGCCCTCATATTTCTGTTTCCCCTTGCTGGTGTCTAGATCTGTCCCAGCCAGGGCTCTGCTCAGCTCCTATTGTTACTCATCCAGACTGCAACCTTGCCAATCATTTTTTACCTTTTTTTCCTTCAATCCTCTGAAATTTTACACACAGACACTCTGCTATTTGTGTGCCCATTTCATGGCCACAGCAGTGACACGGCTTTTTGTGCCACACAAAGTCTTGCTGTCCCAACACAGAGTACTCCTTGGAAATGTTTTGTGGGCCTGGGAGACATCTTTGGCCAGCTCACCAGACTTGTGGGCTCTCTGTGCTGCTGCTGAGCAGGTCTGAACTCCTGCTGCGTATGCCATCACTGCCAAAGCCAGCAGGAAGTGATGGGATATTCCCTTCGGCTCCCTGGCAGGATCAGGCTGCATGCAGAACGAGTGCCACTGCTTTGTGGAACATCCTCACAGATGCCTCCATGGTTTTTTGGGGTGTGGTGGGCATTGGTGAGGTGGTGCAGCCTCTTTTTCCTGCGTTTCACTAACCCAAATTTAATTTGTTGTGGATTAAAAAGACTGAGACAGCAGAAGCAACACCTCAGGGCTCCCCAGTGTGGACACTGACCTGCGCCAAGCTGGTCTCAGGAAAGTGCTGGGAGGCTGATGAGATGGGACAAGAGGCACCATTTATGGGTAGGAAGAAACCAGCAAGCCATGAGACTAAACACCCCTTAGAGGGCTCATTTAGAAGCAGATTTTTCCCCACTGCCCCTGCAGTGCCCTTCCTGCATCCACAGGCAATATATCTGGTCAGAGATAATGCACCAGCCCGTGCACCTGCAGGGGAGCAGAGTGAATCCCAGCAGTCCTCCACTGTCCAAGAGGCTGCAGAGGTGCCTGGAGCTAAGCACAGGCACTGCCTGCCAAGGGGGAGGATGTGGAACACCTGCTCCAAGTCAGGAGCCAGCAGGCTCTTCATTAATTTAATCAGATAGCAACAAATAATGCCAGTTATAATAATGAGAAAGAGTGGTTCCAGACTATTGGTATCAAAACAGATCCAAGCTGCTGATACACAAAAACTGCCCCACTTCCCTTCCTGTCCCTGATTTTGTTGTGAAACTTCTTCACTGCCACGTGTTATTAAGCAGCTTTCCACCTCCAGCTCCACATAGCATCCAAAATGTGATTGCTAGCATTTTTCTTTCTCCCCTTTTCTAAAGAAAAGTCAGTGACAGCGGTCTGGCATTGCACCAGGGAAACTGAGGCATGAGAATTGTGGAGGGCAGCAGGGGCCATGCTGACCTCACCTGTGTCCCCACAGAGTGGCACAGGCTGGCTGTCACCCCCTCAGGATGGCTCGAGGCAGGCAATAACCAAACTGTGGATGAGGATGGATCACCAGAACTCTGTTTGCCCTCTCTCAGGGCAGCTGTCCCCAGCAGGGCTCTGCCCAAACTTGTGCCCACCAGCCAGCTGCTGCCAGAGGAACAAAAGGTGTCACCAACCCTCAGCAGGGACAGAGGGAGATTTCTGTGTTTGGGGCAGCAGAGGTGTGAACATGCTTTGTGGAGCTGTTTGTGGAGTTGACCCAGCAGTTTCAGTGGGGATGCAGTGTCCAGAAGCCACCCTGCTCCCTCCAGCCCAACCTGGAGGGAGACAAAAACCTGCAGCCCACGTTCTGCACCTCACCAGCAGCCAGCAAACCCAGCTGGACATCCCCAGGGTGGTGAGGTCTCCCCAGGATGCAGCACTGACCCCAGCAGCACTGTCAGACCCTGCAGCCTGGGGGAAGCTGGGGTGGCTGGGTCTGGCTCCAAAGCACTGCTGGTGCTGGATGAGCAGGGAATTTCTCACCCTAAGCAGGAGCAGCAGGCTTGATACTCCAGTGGGTGGCTTGGTAAGGCGAGGGTTTTGTCAAGGATTTTGCAGAGGTCCTTCTTTGGAAAGAATGTGCTGCGCCTGAGTTCCCTGCAGATAATTTGGCTCAGAAGGCACCTTCTGTGCTGGATTGTGCTTCTCAGCCCATTCCCTCTGTGCTTTTGGCCTTTTCTGCAAAGATAAACAGCAATTCAACTGGTCACCCTTCTGGGAAGTGACGATTTTGGGGTGCTCATGGTTACCTCTGACACTGTGGCAGGACTGAGCAGTCCCACACATCCAGGATCCCTGCAGGATCGTGCAGATCCAGTGTCAGAGATACCTGCAGCTACAGAGAAAGGAAAACTCATATATGCATAATTTTTTCAGGCACCATCAACAGGATGAGGCAAAACAGCTTTGAAAACATTTACTCATGTTTCCAGCCACTCCCAATACTGGAAACATCACCAATGATAAATAATATCTTTTAATCAACCTTGATTTTTTCTCATTCTTCAGTACAAATCCAGCCAAACTGTTATCACATTACAAATGTCTGTGTACTTTTGACATTTATTTCTCCTCCCTTTATTTATTTTTTTTTTCATTTGGTGTTTTGCCTGCTTTGAAGGACTTGAGGAAGAGCACTGACACTTCCCAAGAAATCCATCATTAAAGATTTCCACACAGACATCTTGTTTCAGGGCACTGGGCTACATCAATATCATATCTTGTCAACACCTGTCCTGCTCAGAATTTGAGTTTCCAATTGTCTAGTTCTTGGGTGACTGCTGCTGTTCCCTCTCAGTATCAGCAGAGGGGTGAGAAAGGGAAATTCTCACTCAACCACTGAGCTGAGAACTGAAAGAGATCATATTTAATACACAGCCTTCTCTCCACTGCAAGAGTGACCACATCACTCAGATATCCCCTGGACCCCCACTCTAAGTGGGAATGCTCTCTGGTTTTCTAATTACATTTGTACACACAAACAAACAAGCAAACTGGAAACAATAAAGTCCTTTTCAGTACAGTTGGACTTTTCATTGTTTAGAAAAATCTTTGAAACTGTCCTTCTGGTTTTCAATCTTAAGCACCTCATATGTGTCTCCAACACAACGACCTCTTCCATGCGGGGTTTTTAGGCAATTCTTTCAACATTTATCTCTGTCCAAATACCCAAAGATTGTTAGGATACAGCCCTAATATTGGATAGGTTTTAAATACCAGTTATCTGGAGGGTAAGGAAGGGAGGGCAAGGAGAGAATCCTTTGACACATTCATGGTGACTGCCAGGGGAAGGATGCCTTGAATTTCATTTTTGTATTAGGGGTGGCTGCAATTGTGAAGCACTGACCAGAGGAGCAGGGAGATGGTCAGGGTTGATTTGGACACCCTGTCAGTAGCAGCTTTTTTTTTTGGCCACCATGTCAGTAGAAGCTTTTACACTGACCCATCTTTTTCCTCCAGGAAAACGTCACCCATTCAGTGGACCAGCTTCACAACAGCAAAAAGAGAGAACCCACCTCTTCTCCCCCACCAAAAAAAAAACCTTCACAAGACCAACCCATTCACCTGGTGGCCATCCATTCACCTCCTTGTGACCATCAGCTGTGGTCATCTGAAGTAACTCCAGCCTGAGGGCAATGCCCAAGCTCCCTCAGGGGATGATTTCCACCACAGCTCAGGCTGCATCCCTGTAGTCCCTGCTGGTTTCCAGCATATTCACAGAGAACAACTGGAATTTTGGCATCCTTTCCTGCAGGGCATATGTTTGGCAGGGATTGGCCTCCTTAAATGCTAGATTGAGATATGCTGAGCACAACTTTCCATGACTTCAGAGACAGCTGTTTCACTATAAGGCACAGAAATCAAGTTTAAGCTTTCTAATTCCCCTACAAAGCCAAGATTTTAAGTAAAAAGGCAGGCTGGAAAGCATGGGAAGTGATTTCACTGTTTGTTGAATGAGTTGTTCAACCCTTCAGCTCAAGGGGAAAGCACTGAAGTTGAAAACATAGCACAGCTCTATTTTACAGGTGAATCTCTGGTAATGTATAAATGACACAAGCTGGTCATTTATAACTCATGGTCCTCTGTGCTGAAAGATTTTCCCCCATCTGAAATCCCCTAATAACTGTGCTAAACAGAATGACTGTGATGTGTGCACTGCCCCAGGCTAGGACTTGCCCAAAGACATGAGGTGCCCATGAACAGGATCTCCACATCTCCCCTGCAGATCTGCAAGTCTGTCTTGTTGCTCAGAGAAAGCTGAGAAAAGTGCCAGGTAATATTTCTGAGCAAAGACTGCTAAAGGACTTTCAGGACAATGCCATGGCCAAGTTCCCCTTGTAACTTCAGCAGCCAAACTTCATAGAATCAGAGAGTGGTTTGGGTTGGAAGGAACTTTAAATCTCTTCTCTTTCCAACCCCCTGCTATGGGCAGGGGCACCTTCCACTATCCCAAATTGCTCCAAGCCCTGTCCAACCTGGCCTGGGTTGCTTCTAGGATTGGGGCAGCCACAGCTGCTCTGGACAGCCTGTGCCAAGGCCTCCCCACCCTCACAGGGAAGAATTTTTTCCTAATACATGAAGCAGGTAATCCAAACCTAGTCTCTCTCAGCTTGCAGCTGTCCTGTCACTCTTGTAAAAGTCTCTCTCCATCTTTCCTGCAGGGTCTCTTCAAGCACTGGAAGGCTGCAATCACCCTGAAGCTTTCTTCTTCTCCAGGCTGAACAACCCCAGCTCTCCCATCTTTTCCTGCCAGCAGAGCTGCTCCATCCTCTGCCCGTCCTGGAGCCTCCTCTGGCCTGGCTGCAGCAGCTCCAGCTCCTTCCTGGGCTGGGGATCCCAGATTTGAGGATTTCACCTGTCTGACCAACGTGTCAGAGACACAGCACCCCTTCAGCCAGGGAGCCCAGTACCACCAGGGAATTCCTCTGTGTCCTTCAGGGAAGTCAGAATCTCACTGTCTGCATTTTGCCTCGTCCTTCCTTTCTCACCTCTCACCCTTCCTGCCCCCAAATGTTTGTTGCCAACTCATTTTTAAGCCTTCAGCTTGACTCTGGTGAAAGCAGCTGTTTTGGCTAAGGGAGTTTTTTTCATCTTATTTCTTCCCCCATCCCACTGAAGTGAAGGAAAGATAAGCAGGGTAGGGGTCCAGCAGCCAGCCAAGGTGAGTAGTGGTATTTATAAGTTTCCTTGGACTGTTTACTTAAGGAAATGAAAATATTAATTCGGAACTATTCAAATTCTTTTTATCTGTATTTCATACTTTGGCAATGTTTTCCTCCTTTTGTGTACAAGCCTTTTTATTCTGGTTGACTGCAATTATATTCAGACAAAATTATTATTTGATGAAAGATAAATGCAAATGTCTTAAATGCTTTGGTGATAAGCATGCAGTTTTTCCTTTCTTCTTTTGTAGGTTGGCAAAATAGGAAAAGCCAGTGCAGATTTGGCACTTTTCCCAAAAGAGATACTTCTGGTTTTGTCAAGAATGCTCAGAATGCTTAGATCCAATCATTCATCCTTTTTTTTTCAATAAATGCTTCTCAACTGTACACCAGCCATGAGCTGTGCCTCTGCTAAAATAAGTCCAAAAATATTACCCAGGTCTTGAATATGAAATATAAAACCCAATTCATTCCTGCAAGAGCTACCCAGGCAGTTGACTGACCACTTGAACATCAAGATGTGTGTTGCCACTTGAGCAATTGAGAACTTATATTAGAAAGTGAAACATCCCTCCAAGTGCCAGTTAACTACATTTTCTAGGCTCTAGAAGTATTCCTCTTCAGATTGTATGAACTGAATGCTTCCAGGACTTCCAGTTCAAACAAACCCTCGCTGCAATATGAGGACTGAATATGTCTCAGCCAATATTTTTCTTCAATAATTAAGATTTATTTTTTATTTTAAGACAGCTCCGTGCCTACATAGAGTTTAAAGATGGTTGTAAAGCAGAAATTTTGTTTCCTTAGTTTCCAGTGTTTGGGATTTTTTTTCAAAATATTTTCGCCTTTTTTTAAAATAATGAAATATTAAATCTCTTCAGCTACTTTTTAGCGGTTCTAATAATTTCAAATATAATTTTCCTATTATATTTTAGAGAACCTGCCACAGTCCTGCAAAGCACTGCCTTTAATTGATGTACAGGGTATCTTGTAGGAATTTTTTTTTGTCTCAGAGCATTACCAGACTTCTCTTCAAGGGCTGAGTAGTGCTCCTTTTTCGTGCTGCAGCATGAAAATGCCTTTCCCTCACATTCAGTGGGTCAAACTTAGTTAACCCTTTAACACTTACACTAACAGCAACAAAAATTCCAGTTGATCCAGTGATAATAATTCCAAAAATCCACGCGTTTGCATGGAGTGAAAAGCCTCTATCCCAGTTATAAAACCATGGAGAATTCCCCATTTTGTGCTATTTCCATTGGTGCAGACACCAGTTTGGTTGGCAGGGTTGGAGTGGTCAGGGAGCCGAGGAGCAGAGGCACAACTGGCTGTGCCTCCATCTGCTGTATGTGACAAAACAGGGGCTGTCAGACCAGCAGTGCCAAGGGCAGATCTGAGCTGTGACCCAGCCTGTTGCCAATCAGAGGGCTCCAAAAACAGGGATGTTGCAATTGGTGGGAGGGGGAGATGGGTGAAGAGCTTGGCAGGGCTTCAGCCTGCTCCTAGGCCTGGTAAGGACAAAGAGTTTCCACAGCACAGTGGTTTTTGTCAAGCGTCAGGCTTGGGTTTCTTGTTAAAAAAGTCAATCTCCTGACCCAAGTGTCCTTCTTGGGAATGCAGGTTCATCAGTAAGACGTGGCCTGAGCTGTGAGCTTCACGCTAAAAAAATTTGATGGCTTCCATCTGCAGGTTTGATGCTTCAGTTATGAAGATCTCTTTAATTAGATGAGATTCGTTTCATTAGCTCTGCTTTCAGAATATAAGAGTTTAACAGCAGGGACTGATTATTCCTTTCAGTGCAATGTAGATTTTTTTTTTTTAATTTTTTTACGATCCAGTTGGGAAATACTTTTGGGAAACACTTGTTCAAAACAAAACAAGACAAAAAGAAGGATTTTTCTAAGCCAAGAAATAATACTCCTAAAAAAATATTTTGGCTAGAAACAGTTATGTAGGGGTTGTACAAATGATGTACCTTTGTTGCTGGTCTGAATTGAGGACGATGAAAAGTGCAACAAATTGAAATCACTTGACACCACGGGGTAATTCGGATGTGAACACAACAAGGGGCTATCTGAACACACCCTCACTTATTTCCCCCCATCTGTGCTTCCCTTCTCCATCAGCCAGACTCCAAGCCCCTTTGAACTGAGGGCAAACTTTCCAGATCCTGTGAGCTTGCAGTGTTTGCCCATTCAACAGGTTGAAATGAAAACAGGCAGAGGAAGAAGGGCGAAGACAGCAAACCCCCAGACCTGTGCTGATAATTTGAGAGACCAATCTTTATTATGGAAAAAAAAAAAAAAAAAGAAAAAAAAACCAAAACAAAATAAAACAAAACAAAAAACCAAACACACAAAAAATCCCAAAACAAAACAAAACAAAAAAGCCAGCACACACCTTTTTCTGAAAGACCTTGCTATGACAAGTTCTGGTGTGACACTCCAAACACTCCAGGTAAATAAATATTAAGTCTCCAGAAATGAGCACTATCCAACGCAGCTGCCAGGGCAGAGCTGATTCCCACTGCTGGTGTTTTCCCCTTGTTCATCCAAGGTGACTTTGAAGAGCAGAAGATGCATCTCCCACTTTCTCCAGGGTCTTACCTGCTCACTTGGAGCTTAGATCAGGAAGGGAAGCCCAACAGCTGGGGAAATGCCAGGGGAAGGAGGCACTGAGCACAGCAGGGATGGGCTGCCCCACCTGGGAATAGAGCTGGGAGTGGGGACCAACAGGAGTCTCCTGGGCAGCACAGATTTAACTTGTTTTGTTCATTTGTTTTGCAAAGTGTGGCTCATCAGGTGAGCAGGGGACAGGTGGGACACTGAGCAGCCACACCTGTCCCTGGCACAGACCTTCCAGCAATATCAGCATGTCAGCTTCTAACTTCATAGTCCTGGCTGGGGAGAAAGGATTCCTGCTCAAGGCTTTTAAAAAGCTTCTCTTCTTTTAAAAATGTCCTCTTCTTTTAAAGGCAGCCTCCAGCAGATTTCAGCTTTGCAGCCAAAGGCTTACACAGCCCTAAATGTGCTCACAGGACCTTCCTGTCACCAAAGAGTGGCCTGGGCACTGTGGATGCAGAAATCTGCCACAAAACCCCTGGCACTGGTGGGTGTTCTGCAGATTTCTTGATTTCCACTCCTTCTTCCACTGGATTTCAGTCAATAGAAGCTGTGAGTGTATAACCTGGGCCAAATGCAAAAGCTGTCCAGCAGAGTTAAATTTTAATTCTTATTCTTTTGGGGTCCTCTGTTTTTCAGTGTAAGTGTTTCATTATGTAATACTGCACCTTGGCTCTAGAGTAGCTGTAAAAATAAAAGTGCTGCTACATTATACTCTGCTTTTCAGCAATGCTCTAGTTGATGAAGATTTTCTCAGCTAATCTGGGTGACTGATAGCACTGTGATAGTCAGGATCATGATGAGAATTGGAACACACTACCCCACACAGTGAAAACCCAGCAGCTTTTGCCATCGGAATTCATGGATCCAAGGCTCTGTCCTATAAACCTCAGGAGTGCCTCCAGAGCACCAGCAAGAAGGCTGACAGTGCCTCAGATGCAATAAACCTGTGTGAAATATGCATATTGCAATGAGTGAGGTTGTCAAACAGCACACACATCTTGTTCCTTCTGCTGGAGAATGTGCAGGGGAAAAAAAAAAATCAGGTTGCACTATGGTGCCATAGATAAAGGACCTTGATGTGGCCACGAAGACAGAGTTTGTAGGAGCCCTGCTGGCTCTTCATTCGCAGCCTTTATTTAATCCCTCACATCAAATGAAGGCTTTACAGGACCATGTATTTTAGCTGCATGCTCTGCCATCAGTGGCTTAGAGTGATAGTAGTCAAGCCCTGCCTGTCACACACCAGGCACATAAAACTCAGGTTTTTCCATAGCATTTTCTCCTATTCTTGATGTGCAGGGGAGAACAGACACAGCTGTGACATTCTCTGATGTCCTGGTGAATCAGGGACAGCAGGAAATGGAAGAAACTTACCTTCCTAACTCTGCATGGGGCTTGTGTGCTGTAAATATGGCGTGAGGGGTGTTCCTCCTCTGCAAACAGAAGAAAACTTTGGCTAATCTCCCATTAAGTGAGCACAGATCACAAAATCAGCTAGGAGTCTCACAGAGTATAAAAACTTGTGATTGGAGGTGTGCTGAATGAAGATATGATGTAGGCCTGAGCTGGGCCTAAACTACAAACACAGTCCCACCAGGCAGAGCCCAGTGGGCCAGCATTTGCCATGGCCACCCAGATGGATTTTTTTTTAATAGGGGCACCTCATATTCCTGCCACGACCAGGGAGTGTTTTTAACCCTGCTGCAGGAAGCTAAGCCACAAACAACCTGCCCGGGCCTGCTGGGAGGACAGAATAACACAACACCGCTTTCCCAGGAGCCATGGCCTGAGCCTGGGAGCCCCAAGGCCGGGTCTGCTGTGCCCCTGGCTGGGTTGATCCTAAACTCAGCTCCTCCTGAGGGCCCTTTAGGAGGAGTGGGCATTTCTCCACGTGTGCACACCCAGGGATGTGGTGGTGGGAGATAAGGGATGCCTTCAGCCCAGCCACAGGGTGATTTCCACCCACGCTAAAAGGAAGGGAGGTTAAACCTCACCAGCACCGTGCTGGCTGCTTTTCCTAGCCTGTAACAACAAGAAAAGTCTTTTACAGAGCAGCGAGGGAGAAATCATCACCCCATGGAGACTAAGCCTGAGCATCCACTCCTTATCTCATCCCAAAGGTGCCAGGCTTCAGAGGACCTCAGAGCACCTCAACAACCCCTCCTAAAAAAAGGTAAAGCCCTGCAACATGATGTTTTTCTCCCCTCAAATCTTTCCCTCTGGAGAGACTGTGGTCAAGGTTTGGACTGAGAGTGGTTCTCCTTTTGTGATCAGTTCCCACTATGTGGCCTCCAGTGCTCTTTTATGATGTTCTTCTCCTCTATTCTTCTCTGCACTTTGAAGTGCTCTTGCATGAAACAGCACGACATAAAATAAAATGACACTCATTATTAACACAAATGAAACATTTGGTTTCAATTATCTCCCCTCTCTGCAGTTGTGAGGAGTGAGAAATCACTCATAAACCAGGCAACATTTTAAGAAATTGCAGATTTTACAGAGCAAGAGAAAGGAAGAAAAACAGGCCTTGAGATACTGAGGCTGTCACAGCAGAGAAAATGATAAGAGAGAAAATAGGGGGGTACTTCCAACTGCATGGACAGAGCTGCATGGGCTGAAGATGAAAAAAAAAAAAAAAGCACCAAAGCAGAAGTGTCAATTAAATCCTTTAACTCAGAACTGGCTGTGCCACTGACCTAGGGATTGACCTCTAGAAATCCAGTTTGCCTCTTTGCTTTTCTGGTTTCCCAGAAAAATGCCATTTGGCCTGTCAAAGAACTGAAGGAGGAAAGGGTCTCTTGCTGAAGGATTTCTTCCTGACCTATCTCAATAATTCCCAGCTTCAGGGGAATATTTCTAAGCAGAGTTTCTCTAAGTCTTCCACAACAAGGAAGAAGTACACATTAAAAAAAATAAAGTACCAAAACCAACACAATATTTGTCTCTTAACTAATTCTGCTAATTTTACCATAACTTTGCCCCTTTTTTTATTCTGACAGATAATGCTGAACCCTTAGAAACAGCATGCATGGGCTCTTGAATGAAGAGCAATAAAAAGGCTTTACAGTATGCAAAACAGGCTTCCATCCAACCTCAGGGTAGTGCAGTCCCACTATCCCAGCCTGTTTCATAAAACAGCTGCCCTGACAGCCCATGTCAGTATGGAATGCACTCAGCTCTGGGCTTTTTCATCCCTGCTTAAGAATTATCCCCTCTAACATAGGCTGTGATGCACTGCAATTGGCATCCCATAGCCCTGCACACATCTTGAGAGGAGTTCCTCAGCAAAACCCTCTCCAGGGGCTGTGGGGCTCAGCACAAAGATGTTCCTTTCCCCCTCTTTTCCTTGAAATAGACTCGATGCACCCCAAAGCTCTGTAGGGCTGGGGTCAGGTGGTAGCTGGGCTGAGCAGTTTGCTGTGTGCAGGCTGTGCCAGCGAGAAAAGGGCTGGCCAACATGAGATTTTTGGATCCCTGGTCTCTCCTGAGCCACAGCACAGCTGCTGCTTGGAAGTGCAAGGCACCACAGCACACGGGTGTAAAGAAGGGAGGGAAGCAAAATACAGCGTGTGCTGTAGAGGAAACTTTAAGTAAGCTGAAGGCTATTACTCATATGAGAACAAGAACCTCCACCCAAGATCCTCTAGTTTTCTCCAGCAGTGCAAAAGGGACCAAAAGTAATAATAAATTTTAGAAATTAAAAAGTGATTTTTAATTTTTTTTTTCTTCTGAAAGAGTTTTTAAGGAAATTGCCTTGTGGCAGAAAGATGGTACGGGACAGCTGTTTCTTTTCTCCTTCCAAGAGGGATGTTTTTTACAACGAAACCAAGAAACTTTATGACAATTGAGTAATTCTATAGGAAAAGTAAATATTTTTTTGCAGCTTTAAAAAAAAATTTATATTTTTGTGTGTGATGATAAAAGAACCTCTTTCTTCTGCCATGCAACTGCAGCAAGAGCCCCACAGAGCAGTGAAGAGCAGATCCTCAGAGGGAGAAGTGCATTTGTTGTCCCTATATTTGGTGTCAACTTGCAGTATTGAAAAGCAGATAAAACCCCAAGGGTGGGACTACAACACATGGTTGGTTTTTTGGGTTTGTTTTTTACCTTGTTCATCTCTCCACAAGGAGATGGTGTGACATTCTCACTTTCTTAGAAGTGATATAACACAGAAGCAAGTGGGACCAGCCTTTGGATAAAATCCCTGGAAGGAGAGACCTCTGCCCTAACACTTCAAGAATTTGGAGCTTTGCTTCAAATGTATTTTTTAAGCACCCTTGGCAGCTGGGTTCTGTGAGTCTGAGCAGCTCCAGGGGCCTGCAGTGGCCACTAAACATGACATGCATGAGTGGTTTGTATTTGTCTGTCCATCTCATGGCCAGCATGGTCCTCAGCCAAGTTTGGACAAGGAAAACTGGTCACAGCATGCAGTGGTCATTGGGGATTTTTTCAGACATCACAGCTCTTCCTGCCCACCTGGCCATTATTCAAAAATCACAGCTGAGGGTTGTCTCCTCCCATTCCAGTCCCTGAGAACATCCCATGGCTGGTGCTGCTCTTCTACACCTGGGAGTGCAGGTCCCTGTGGACAGCCCACTGTGGTCTGGCAAAGCCCAAGGGCCAAAAGTGCTGATCCCATGTCTTCTGATGTGCATTTTTCAGGCAGGGGTGCTGCTCTTCTACACCTGGGAGTGCAGGTCCCTGTGGACAGCCCACTGTGGGCTGGCAAAGCCCAAGGGCCAAAGTGCTGATCCCACGTCTTCTGATGTGCATTTTTCAGGCAGAATGTGTTCTGTCTTGTTTTGTGTCTCTGGGGGTTATAGTTTGGTTGTGTGGGGTGAGGGAATGTGCCCCATGAAACGTGCAGAGCTGATATTCCACAATTATAGAGAAGGAAATACTTCACAGAGTGGACAGCGAGCCAAAAGCTTTGAAAGGGTGTTTCACTTAGGTTTTCACATTATTAATACAACTCTAACAGATGACATTAAACGCAGCTGACCTTTCTCTTTTATTTGTTTTTCGTTAGTAAATCTCCAAAGACAGGCTTTTCTGAGCATGTTATAATTCTGCACTTGGTTTCTCAAAGGGGTTGAATAACCCATGTTTTTCATTAGCGACAGATCCATAATCATTAGCCTTGCCTGCCTCCCATTGCACAAGGAGCAGAATCAGAGCTGTGCCCCAAATGCACCACCTCCTTTCTCCCAGAAAACCACCTTCCCTCCTCTGCCAGCTCTCAGCTCCCAGCTTGGTTTCCCACCACCAAAGAGCTGCCCACAGCTCCAGATTGTCCTCACAGCCCAAATTGTTCCAGACCTCCCTCCTCTGGAGGCTGCAAGGCTTCATTTCTCTGCCTCTAACTGGCTCTGTCACACAGCTGGGCAGTGCAGATACACCAGAGCATGGCCAGTGGGCTCCCCACAAAAAAAAAAAAAAAATAAATAAGCTGTCACCTTTGCTGTGGCAAAGTCCCCAGAACACGGCACACGCACCACCCCCAGGAATTTGGCCCCAGTTTCGGTTTGCCATCCTGTGCAGCTGGGGAATATGAGGCTTCTATTGAATGTCAGCTCTTATTTATTAGAACTTGCAGTTAAACAATAGGCCACACACAGGGAGGGTCTGACAGACCGAAAAATATGCGTGCAGCTCCGTAAACACCTCAGCCTTGTTTGTGTGCGTGTGTGAAGGCAGGGGACACTCTCTCCTTCATAATTCACAAGTTCCTTCTGGACTTCTGGGCAGCCACTTCGATTCTCTGTCTAGATACATGCACGTCCTCTTCCCTGAGAGCCACAAAAGCCAAAATGCAGCCCCTGTTGAGCAGCCACAGTCCTGAAGAAGGCTTTTCTGTCAAGCAGAGACTTTCTCCCAGCACCACAACTCCTGCTTGTCCTCTGAAATGAGCCATGGACTGCCAGTGGGTTGCAAGAGGTAACAGATCTCAGGTTTGCTTTCATGTTGGGAAACAACATGAAAGCAAACCTGAGATCTTTTAGCAGGCCCATGTGATCATGGCTGGAGTGGTGGGGGGAAGACTCACCAGATTTATCTAGCTCAGAAGCAGAAAAATTTGGGAAAAAGCCACTCATACTCCCTGAAGGAGACAACCTTCTTCTGACACTTCATGGAAATTCTCATGTAATGTTTCTAGATCTACTCCTGCAGGATGTTTGAAAACCATATAAATTATTTAAAGTGCCTTACAGCATTGAAATGCAGCTTTGATGGGGGAAGTTGTCATTTTTCGAGAAATCCAGAAAGAATGAGATTGCAAAAGTTGGGAGGTGATTGTCAGTATCCTTTGAGCACTTGCCAGCATTTCTGCCTCCCTGCAGTCTAGAGGAGCTCTAAGCCAGCCTAAGTGACTAAAGGAAGTCTAAAGGCAAAGAAAATGTGCTACCATGCCCAGCATTACCTGTCAAAGAACACAAAATAGCTGGGGAGGTTATCGCCCTAAGTGATACCACTGAAAAGCCAGACTCATTTACTTTAAAGCTTCACTCACTTTCTTAACCCAGGACTACTAAATCCACAGAAGGAAGTAAGAACTGGTGAAATGGCATAGCTGAGGTCAGCACTTACTTTCTTTCTTCCACATAGAAATGGAGCTACACTGCACAGCAAATAAAGTGCTCAGGATCTTGACTAGACCATAGGGAAATGGGCTGGACCTTGTGCTGTCAGGCATTTATTTGCTTATTTTTACCATGTCTCCAGGTGTCTTTGACCATATTTTCACCTCACTTTTCCTTCAGAGCTGCTCACTGCTCACTGGCATGGGCTGGGCTGTGCAGGCAGTCACTGTCATGCTCCCTGCAGCATTTATTCATGCTTTTTTGTGATTTTCAAACAATTGCTAGCTTGTGTGTGAACATCCATCACGTTTATGTGCCTCAGGTTAGGCACCTGAAACCCCCAGCTGTTGCCAGATGTGACGTGGCTTTGAGGGTCATTGCTCCTGCACGTGGTGCCCAGAACCAGAGGAGCACCAGGAATCACTCCTGTGCCTCTCGACGGAGAAATCTGTAGAGATCTAACACACCTCAGGACAAGAGAGGCCCAAATAAAATGCTAAAATGAAAGCCAAGGAAGGGAATTTGAAATTAATACGAGCAGACGTACGATTTGAAGCCACACCATTTTTTGCAAAGCCCACTGAGTATGACAAGTGCCTCGAGGAATGCATCCAACACCATCCCAGATAATGGGAGAGGAGGATTTCTGTAGATGTGTTTGCAAACACCTTGGGGAGCT
Source organism: Passer montanus (assembly GCF_014805655.1). Taxonomy (NCBI): domain Eukaryota; kingdom Metazoa; phylum Chordata; class Aves; order Passeriformes; family Passeridae; genus Passer; species Passer montanus. The sequence continues at coordinate 913,504 of NW_024359833.1, read as the reverse complement.
GCTTAATCTCATGAGGAAGTTCTGTTGCCCATTCCATTACATAGGCAGCCTGGTCAAAAATCTAAATTTTGAGTTGTTTTCATTTTCCCACTTCTTCTGCACCTATTGTTTTAAGCATTCTTTTTCCTAGTTAGCTGATTCAAAGCCTCTCCAAATAAAAGTTTACATGACATTGTTGCCACAAGGATTCTTGCCAAGACAATGAGCGGGGCAGATGCTGGCTGACTTGTTGATTCACTCACTCAGCAAAAAGCTATGTGGATAATTTTGTTTTCCTCTGAGGTGCAGACTCCCTTTTCCCCCTGAGTTTTCTTGGGCCTGCATGGACCACATGTCTAATACAAGCTGTTCTTGCATTTCTGTTAACCTGCTCCTGTCTGGAAGCCAAGGAGTGGTTTGTCATTGACTTCAAGAGTTCTAAATATTCCTTCTTCTTCTCTAACTGAGTTATTATTTAGTTTACATCCTACTATCTCTATTTCCCACTAATCTCTGACCATGCCCTGACTCCACTTAGGGAAAAAAATAATAAATAAAGAGGAATATAAAAAGTTCAAGGGTTGACTGGAAAGCAAATATTTGTTTTTCTTTTTAGATGGGAAAGTTAGGTATTGAATTCAGTCAATATTTTTGTGCAGTGTGCTGCTCTCAGGTTGTTCTGGTTTTTCACATGAAATCAAAAAATGAGGGCAAAGATGCAACTGTTACAAGAAAAAAAATAAAGAAGACCAAAAAATCACTGACAAATATTCTACAGAGGTCCCAAAAAATTATTTTCTAACTACTTGTGAGAGACACTTGAAAGACCTTTTAGGAGGCAAAAGTTAACTCAGATCAATGGGAGGCTCTGCTTCTGATCCTCCCTTAATCCACAGAAACAACCCTAAACTATCTCAGAGATTATATCTTCAAATATGGGCAGCATCTGGGGAATAGCCAAAAATTTCTGCCTGTAGCAGGATTAATTTCAATTGCCCACAGAAAAATGCTTTATTTATTTGCATTTCAATGCAGATTCTTGGCGTTACTTGACTAAAGGGGACAGATCTCTGCTGCTTCATAACCAGTGGCACTTCATTCATAGGTTGAACAAGCTGGTGACAAAATTACATCACTACATGGTGTAGCACCACTTGTTGCTGTTCTGTATAATGTTTTTTTTTTGTGCTACTGATTTCTGTAAGAGTCATTTTTTAGTGTAGCACCACTTGTTGCTGTTCTGTATAATGTTTTTTTTTGTGTTACTGATTTTTGTAAAAGTCATTTTTTGTAAGTCTGTGTCTCTACAGCCATATGTTGGCTGTAGCAAAAGAAAATAATTTAAATATTTTTTCCCTTTTTTTGGTAGAAATTGCACCACTTTCATTTTTCATAAATGAATATGCTTAAGTTCAATTACTAAAGAATCTCTTGAAACTGACCTTCATGCACAAACCATGTGTTAAAAAGACCAAGAGTGAAAATATTTTTTCTGGGATTCATCTGAATTCATCCTGGAATTACGATGGAAAAAAACATAAATTGGTGTGTTAGTTTATAAATCACAATTTGTATGTACAGAGATTTGATTTCTTACATCATGCTCTACATTCCCTTTGATTTCAGCCACTTTAAAACTCTCCACCTTAATGCAAAGGGCAACAGCTTTGTCTGTCAAAGTGGTATAAAGAGCAAAATATCTGGTGGAATTAAACAGTGATGTCATTCCAAGGGGGAAACACATATCAGCTGTGAAACTTTCTGTTTCTCACTCCACCTTGGAAATATTTGGGTACCCCTGAGAAAATAAATATGTATTTGATGGCAACTTGGACAGAATTAACAGTGCTACACAGAAACAAGAGGGAATGAAACATAACACACCCTGGGTACACTGAAAATATTTCTCAGCATAAACAATGCTATGTAATGTACAAATTCCCCTTTATTTTAGTAAGAAAAGAAAATCAGAGTTATAAACTCAAGATGTGTTTTCTCCGATGTATCTGGCTCCATCTGAAAACAACACTGACAAACCAGAATTTCTCATGCTATCCTAGCAAGAAATTGAATTTAAAACTCACACTAAACTGCTCAAATATATCCAAACACGTGCCCCTGTGGCACGAACTTTCACAGCTAGGAGAAAGAAAACAGAGCAGATTTAAAAAAAAAAAAAAAAAAAAAAAAAAGTGTGTTTAAAATCTAAGACCAGGGCCTGAGTCTGGGAAAGGTGAGCTTGAGTGCTGGCTTCATCCCTGTTCTGAAACTGGTGCTACAGTTTGGTTTCAAAGCCCATTTTACACATCTCTCTTTCCCCATTCCTAAGGAAACTCGCCATAATTTAGGGAATTCAACAAGTTTATTGTTACAAAAAATTATTCCACCTAGCAAGGGTGAATTTGGACTGGCTGCTTGACAGTCCCCTTGGAGCACAGGGATCCCTTCCTTCATCCAGGTGAAGAATGACCATTCCTCAGTGTTGGCTTTTCAGGAATCAGAGTTCCTAACAGGCAATTTGACCTGAATTCCCAATGTGCAACACCAGCACAGTCCACCCTCATGGCTACAACCAAATCAGCACAGTAGAACTTGGCTTTTATTTTTTTAAGCTCCATGAAGACAAATAGGACTGAATATTTTTTTCACTCAGTTTCAAGCTGTGTGTTTCAGACCCAGGTAAAAATGTGAAGTAGACAGCCTGACCCTGTAGCTGAGTACCTAATAGCAGCACCCATAAATACCTAGAAAAAGCCAGAGACTGATTCTGTGTGTCTTGTCACAGAATCACAGCTGGGAGGGCTCTTCATCCTGTCCAGCTTTGGGCACAAGGCCAGAACCTGTCCTGTTGGATCTGGAGCCACTGAACACCCAGTTCTTCACCACTGTATCTCTGTCCCACTGAGCAGTGACCCTGTGGTCTTCTTAAATCACACAGACTCCATTTTCTTCATGGTCGAAAAAGCTCCTTCTTTAGTCACATAACTCCTTTTTACACAGTTTTACAAACCTCGTGTGGGACTCCAATTGGTTAGTAGTTTTCTTGCCAATGACCTTTATTGGTTAGTAACAAGTTGTTATTCTGTATTGATTGGTCAATCTCTCAGTGCATAAATGCAGGGAAGTTGTTTGTTTTATTTTTCTATCCACTGGTGTAAAACCAGTTTATACAGGTGTAAGTTGCTTTTTACCCAGGAACAGATTGTTATGCTAACTAACTTTTCACACCAGGATTGCTTTCACATGGGAACTTGCAAACCATTTAGCTTAACTTAGAAGTAATGACAGGCTAGTCAGAGCAGGCCTTGTTTTATAAGGCTTTCCTTGATAATTTTTCTACCTTACTGCAACATTCTTAGGCTTCCTTTTACTGCCAAAATTCTTATAAAAAGATACTGTTGTCCCTTGTGCTGTCTGATGGTTTCAGCTCCTGATCCCACTCCTATTTGCATTTTCTGAGCAGCCTGTCCCTGCCTGTGAGTCCTTCTCTCCCCAGGGAGCTCCATGTTCTCTGTGCTGATCCATTTCCAGCCTGGCTCAGCTGCCTACACCTTGCAGCAGACCATTCTTGTGCTCCAAAGAAGCTGACATGGAAGATCAGCTGGCTTCTCCTGGATCCTTTTGATCCCCCAAGGGCAATTTTCCATGAGACTATGAGAAGCAGGTTCCCTGCAACAGGGTACATCTGTTTTTCTGAAGTCGAGGTTTATTCTTCCTTGCTCACTCCTCCTAAACACCACACTCACTCCTCCTAAACACCACAAACCTGCCCAAACCACAGCTTCATGGTCCCTGCACTCAGCCTTCCATCTTCATGGTGAGTGAGAGGTTAACAAAGGATCCCCTCTGATCAGTTCATGACTTGCATGCATCATGAAGCTGCCCTCCATAAGCTCCAGAAATCTCCTGGCTTCCCTGAAACCTTGCCAGCTGCCTTTGCCACACAGCAACCTGCCTTTCAAGTCCATGGTCACATAAGCACACACACAAAAAAACCCCAAAAACTAAACAAACAAAAAACCCCAAAAAACCCCCAACAACCTATTGAGCTTTTGTCCATCAGCTGCAAAGCAAGATGGAATTTTGTTACCTTCAAAGGCAAACCTGCGTTGACAAGTTCTGCTTAATTCTTTCCAGTGACACACAAAGGACATACTGTGGGGTGTGATGGTCCTCATCCAGTAGTCCTTTCCATTCAATTAAAAGATCAGAGAACAACTGAGCCATAGAATAAGCTGAGTTGGAAGGGAGGCACAAGGATCATGGAGCCCAACTCCAGGACAGCCCTGAGAATCACAACATGTCACAAATGCCCAGGATTAGCCTTAACAACTTGATGTAGAAAGTCTTCATCCACCTGATGTGCAGGAGCGGAGAAATTCCTTGAGGGAGCATTCCAAACCTGCCCATTTCCCCCTGATTGCTGCCCACTCCCTGCTTGTTTGGAGTCTGAGGACCTTCTGCAGAGCTGGGCTGGTGCACGGTGCCAGGAATGGGAGAGGGTCTGTGTCCTTGCCTGTGGAAAGACAGACAGCTCATGGTCAGGACATCATGATTCAGCTGTGCTGCAACCTGCCAACAGAGCTGAAACCTCCAGATATCATTTTGAATTGCTTCTGTGGACCAGATAAGTGGTGTAAGAAGGTGAAGAGAGACCTGGCCTCAGGAAAGTTGGGGTCCATTTTTTGCCCTTCTACAGGCAGCTGCAAAGTCCCAGCCAAGGCACTGAGAAATGTTTGAGCTTCTTATTTTGGTAGCAACAAGAGTCTGACACCAAAGTAGTCATAGGATGGGAGCTTTATCCATGTGTATAACATATATGGGATAATGTTCATATGCAACCAGGATTGTGAACTGGGGAAATATTAACAAGGATCAGTCAGAGGGACATGGATGAAGAAAGATTTATAGAACTAGTCACAGCTTGCTACCTAAGAAAGCTAGCTGTATCCTCTGATGGCAAAAGCCCATTCAATTTCTCAAAGAGGGTTTAATAAAACACCTTCTTACCAGGATGAATGAATTCACTTTGCTGCAGAGATGCTTTGTGGGTTTATCACCCGAAGACCTGCCAAATACTCCTTCATGTGCTCCAACAAGTTTCCTCCTTTTCTCTCACCGCAGCAGGGGGTTGATTCTCCTTTTCCTTTCTCCCAAGCACTCCAAACCCTTAGTGCTGGGCTTAAACTATAAAGTTAGGTCTGAGGCTCAAAGAAGCTGGCTTATCTATCTAAGTGTTGCCAGCCATGCAGAACTGGGCTTAAACTATAAAGTTAGGTCTGAGGCTGAAAGAAGCTGGCTTATCTAAGTGTTGCCAGCCATGCAGAGCAGGATGCTGCTCCTGCCCAGACTGCTAAAAAACTTTGCTGCTGCACAGAAACCAGGATCATTCAGGATGAAATGGGGCAGCATTTAAACCTGTGTTGTGAGTAGCACACGACTGAAGTAAACATCAATGGGTGTCTGAGTTGTCACAACTCTTTTCTAGATACCTTCTGCTACTTTGCAGAGGGAAATGATTCCCAGCAGATTTCACAGCACAGCTCAGTAGCCAGGAGCTGCATTCCAGCCCCTGAGAGGGGCTGCTGCAACCCTCCAGATCCATAAATCCAGGCACAAATGCTCACTTGTGGAGAAGGGACAACATGCAAGAGGAGGCTGAGTACAAGGACTCGAGTGCTTGTCTCACTTGCTAGCTGGAGAGTCTGTTACTTGGGGAAGATTTTTGGACTACCTTCCCTTTCAAACACCTCAGAGGGATTATGTAAGACAGAGGACTAATTTAGTCCCTTGATAATGGAAGTGCAGCAAGAAGATGAAAAACACAGCTTGTGATATATCTATGGCTCCCACTGGTGCATGGCCAGTTCCTTTCACTGACTCATGGTCATAAGGTGAATCACCAAAATGATGGGAGGGGATAAAATAAAATCATTGCTCATCCATAGGTTTGGCTGCTGGTTTTTGAGAGGCAGCAGGTTGGGTTGTGGAGGTCTGGGAGTGAAGACCATGGTTGATTTCAAGTCCTGGAGACTAACAAGACAAATGCCAGGGATTTCTGCAGAGAATAAAATGGTTCCTTGTGAGATTTAAACCTCAAGCCTGGCAGGGAATCCTGCCTCAGCATGGCCCTGCTGTTGATGGCAGTGGAGATCAAACTGGAGAGTCCAAGCCAGGATGAAAATGTCAGGGAACAAAACAGCACCAATGGACAGTTTGGCCACTTCTGATCCTTCACTTGTTCCCATCGTTGCTGCCATACCAAATGTGCCCTCTTAATCAACAGAGCCTTGGGAGAATGGCAGGGGCAGAGCCCTCAGAGAGGAAGAGCAGAAGGGCAAGAGTTAATGTTTGACAGTGCCTGAAGGCACTCTGGTTTTGCTGCTATCCCAGCACATGACAGGATGAAAAGAGAAGAGGAAAAACTGTGCCAAAGTTGCCCCATGGACACAGCAAAAGCTGGCTCCTCTACCAGGTTTGGAAGAACCCTGATAAACAGAGCTGATAGATGGTCTCCACTTGTTCCTCACTCATATGAAAAGCCCTTTCCCTCCCTTGTCTATCAGTCCTTGTCCCATTCCTTGCCTCTTTCAGAGCTGGTGAGTCACTGTGCTCCTCACAGGAGGTTTAGTTCTTTGGCACAGAGTACCACTCACTCACAAGAGGTTTCTCAGGCAAGAGCATCATCTCATCAGCCTGTTTGCCTCTCTTCCCCTTTCATCTGTTGTTTGCTTTCCATTCATACACAGAGAACTCATCCCCTTGCCAGACCATTTGCATGTTTTGTAAGAGGTGACGGTGATGCAAATGTCAGGAAGTGCATGTTGTCTATTATTTGTGCAACACGTTTTTCTACCTCCGGGTTATTTACCTTGTGTTCAGTTCTTCCCCAGTCAGACCTTGGCCCAGAAATAAACTCAAAAATAAAATCTTCAGTTTTAAGAGCTGCAGGTGTGCCTGTGAATGGCTGGGGCAGAAGAAAGGGCTGAGCTGGTCTGGATCTTTCTTTGCCACCAGCCCATTACAGCATTTTGGACAAACCCCTCTGTCCCCAGGAGGTGGTGGAGGAGAAGTGTGTTTGTACAGCTGCACGCACAGCGAAGAGCTGCTGTCTGCTCTCATCAGGAAAGCACTTTTTCCACAGTGCAAGAGATTTTCCTGCCCCTTGGTGAAGGATCCCCTCTCAGGGTGCTCCTGCAGGAGACAGAAAAACCCACTTCAGCACCTTCACAGGCTTGAGTGTTCATCAAAAACTACAGTGGCATTTTCCAGAAGAAATTCAGGGATATCCTTACCTAATCATTACAGGTCACAGCTGAGGCTGAGGATGCTGCTGGAGCCTGTTATGGAAACAATCAGCACAGGTCTACTGTTCTAGTGAAAGCTGAGCAGTCAGGAAAAATGCAGCAGTCATCTGAATGGGCAGGTAAATTCCCAATTAAAGATGATATATTCAAAGCCCAGTTACTGTTAATGACATTTATGGGGGGAAAATTGGCCCTTATTAAACCATATTTAAATGGGATTACAATGTGCTGAACTGAATGGGGAAAATGCAGCTTTGGCCTGGAATACCCACGAGCAGAGAACCCTGTAAGTCATCAAATAAAATAAGTCTTGCAACCCCCTGTCACATCACTGAAATCACAGAAACCCACAGTGAGTGGTCTACAAACCAACTCATCCAAGATCTTCACTGAAGAAATCTACAAACAAGTTGCAAATTTGGTAAATTTACCAAATTAAAATTTGCTGATCATCTCAAGCAACTTTGGAAATTAAGATGTAGATATGTAGGCAGATTGAAAGATAAAATTCCCTACACCAGTCTGAAAAGTAAATGAGTGCCTGTCAATTAGTGACAAGGCTTTGGTGACAGGGCAGGAGAAAATTATCACACTGGGGGAAAAGTTACAAACCTTGTGCTACAGGTCCAGCAAAGTAATGCCTTAAAATTAATTTGCAGTGTAATTTTCAGTTCTCAATGATTATCTTCCATTTCTACTTAATTACATGAGGGCCCACAGTTACTAATACTTGGATCTAAAGACCTGCTTTCCTTCAGAAAGAGTTCCATCAGTCCCATTGCTACAGTGGGAAGATTTACATTGCTACAGTAAATCTTCCTCAGGATAAACTTGGCCCATCCTTCAACACAAAAAACCAAACCAAACCAAACCAAAACTAAACAAAAAAACCAAAAACAACAACAACAACAACAAAAACCACAAAAAACCTCCAACCAAACAAAAAAAAAGACCCAACACCATAAAAAGTCCTAAAACCACCAAACAAAAAAAAAAAAAAAAAAAAAAAAAAAAAAAACAAACCCCAAACTAAAAAAAAAAAAATCAAGGTATAAAATGAGGAACTGCCATGACCTACAGAACAATGAATGGCCTTAAGATCTCCCATTTTAACCCAAGAATAATTTTTCTGTGGGAGTGCATGAAATACAATTTTATCTCCCAAACCAAATGAATATGCCAAGATTTTCAGTAATGTGGACCAGAGAGATTTTTGTACAGACTGAATTCTAAACTCAATTTTCAGCTTCTTTAACTTTTTTTTTTTTTTTTCTGAGCACATATTGGCTTTGACTGCTATAGAGAACCACCCTGATGATAATAATGATTTATATGGAACTTTTGCCAAAAATGCAATGCGACCATCTTAAAACACTTCATAGATCCAGCAAAGTGATATGCAAGCCACGTGCAAGGATCACATTGCATCATCCACCAGGACACAGCAACCATCTCTGTGATGATGGAGGGCAACAGTTTGAACAATGCACACTAAGATTACCCAACAGCTCAGAGAAGGAAGTGAAAATTTAATGATTGCATCTAATTGAAACTGCAGGAAAAAATTTTGAGCAACAGAATCCAATTACTCAAGCTAGAACTTAATCAGAAGCTAAACAGGATGTGCTACCTGCTACACAAGCATTCCAAATTTGGGCTGACTTAAAATACAAAATATCAAGGATAATCTCACAAACCTAATGGAAGCAATTATTTTGGGGGTTTTTTTTTTTTGGGGGGGGGTTGGAATTTTTTTGGGTTTGGGGGGTTTTTTTTGTGTTTTTGTTTTGTTTTGGGGGTTTTTTTGTTTTGTTTTGGTTGGGGTTTTGTTTTGGTTTTTTTTATTCCTTTTTCTTTTCTATTAAGCCCACACTGCCCCACAAAGATATAAGGGTATGTACAACAGAAATGTTTGAGGAGTCAGGAAAATTTTGTTGATTGATCCCAAAGCCTTTCTGGTGATGGGTGAGGCTGAGAACTCTGCCTGGCTGATTGGGGGCAGAGATGAACAAATGCTGACAGGGAATGGAGTTTTTATGGCAAGAAATCACACAGTGATGAGTCTGTGCTATATGCAAACCTATAAACTCTCCTTGGCTGAATACCCAACCCTTCACAACCTCTGGCTGTTTCTGAAAGAGAACTTCAGTGCTAAAAATGCAAGCATGACTTTTTTGTTTGTTTGTTTGGTTTTGTTTTTGGTTTTTTTGGGATGGGTTGGGTGGTTTTTTTGTGTGGGTTTTTTTTGTTGTTGTTTTTTTGTTGTTGTTGTTTTTTGTTTGGTTGGTTTGGTTTGGTTTTGGCTTTTTGGGGTTTTTTTAAGGGTTTTTTTGTGGAAGAGAGCTCCTCCAGCCTGGAGAAGGAGTGTCTATTACACTGTTGTCCAACCCACGTTTTTTTTTTTTTTTCCTGGAAAACCCTGACAAGAGGTTGTTAAGCCATTCAGGTGTAAAATAAGCAAGGTGGGTTCAGCTGGGACAGCTCACCCACAGCAGCCAAAGGTCAGGAAAGACATTTCTGTGCAGGCTGCACACGGAGTCAGGCACAAGAGCTGAGGACCCAGAGTTCACAGGGGTATAGGAAGATAAATTACCCCTATTTTTTAAAAACCCATGCCTGCATCTTCAGCAGAAGTTTATGGAGCTGGTTGATTGTGGTCACTGATCAAGACTGCACAGCCCAACACTGGGGGAGGAAAGAGAGTCAAGGGAAAATGAAAACTTGAGGTGTCCTGCACAGGCATTAACACGCAGTACATATAAACTGCAGGAGTCTTTTCCATTTATAGGAGGAATTTCTCAGAAGGTTTTAACAACAGTTGCTCACAAAGTATTTATGGAAACACTATGGGCAAGGACACTTCCTTATCACACCACGAGTGGCCTCCCATAACACCTCAGTGTTTGCCTTTACCTTGCTATAACTGACTGGCAGCCACTCCTTTGCAGCATTACAGGCTGCTGCAGCCAGGCAGCAAATGAGGAAAAAAAAACCCAATGGTTTTGTTGCCTGAGCACCATATCCAGCTCCAGGGCAGAGGGCTCACCCTGCCCCACGTGCTGTGGTCAGTCAGTTATCTGCCCACAGCAGCGGGTTGTGCAACCGGCACGGCTGCTCTGGCAGATGGGCCTCCCAGAAACCAAGGCACAAGTTTCGTTTCCATTGCCCAAAGCGAGGAGCCTTTCTCCTTTTTTTGACTAATTTTTCTTTCCTCCTCCGTGCTGGGGTTATCGGAAGTCCAGGGAGTGATGGGAGCTGGTCTGCTGCTCCTCCAGAGGCCAGGCTGGCTGCCCGCCCTCAGAGGGATGAAGGGGACATTGACATCTGTAACCTCTCAGGATTCCCTCTGGTTGAGATGACCCCAAGTTGTGTCAAAATCCCCTGGCTGGGGCTTGGATCATCCAGGACTGCAGGTTTTCCTGCCCTGCCACCTCCTTTCTCCACGGGGATGCAGGATATCCAAGGACAGCAGGGTTATTGCTTATCTACCCCACTCTTTCTGCTGCAACCAAAGAGTTCCTCCAGCAGGGGAATGCCAAAGCAGGACCTGAAAAACAAAGAGCTCCATCCTGCCTTCTCCTTCACTCCTTCCCCAGCCTTCAAGGAATGACCGAAGGAGCTGGGGCTGCTCAGCCTGGAGAAAAGGAGAATCAGGAGTGACCTTATCACTCTCTACAATTCCTGAAATGTTGTAGGCAGTTGGAGGTTGGTCTCTTTCTCCAGGCAGCAACTGAGAATGAGAGGACAGTCTCTCTGTGCCAAGGGAAATTTAGGTCGGATGCTAGTAAAAATGTTTTTACAGAAAGAGTGATAAAGTTCTGGAATTGCCTGCCCAGGGAGGAGGTGGAGTCACCATCCCTGGAAGTGTTTAAAAACAGACTGGATGTGGCACTGATGCCATGGTGTAGTTGAGGTTTTGGGGCTGGGTTGGACTAAATGATCTTGAAGATCTCTTCCAGCCTGGTGATTCTGTGAATTCTGTGATTCTCTGCAGCACTGTGGTGGCCCTGGGGATGTGCTGGGTGCCTCTGCCACCAGGCCTGGCCTGGGGCTGCAGCATCTCTGCTGCTGTCAGCTCTGCTCAGAAGCAGATATTTGGGAGGTGCCTGTGCTGGATGAGGTGGATGAGCAGCTCTCTCTATGAGAGATGGGGATACAGAATCTACCCAGTCCTGATTTGGTTTGGTTCATCAGCTGGGGCATCTCTTTGGAGCAAAGACAGCCCAAGCACGAGCTGTGTCCGGGTGGAATCCACCCTCACCTGGAGGAGGTGAGGATGCCTTTGGGAGGAGCAGCCGTGGTGGTTTTCTCTCCTCAGCCCCTCAGCATCCTGCAGGATTTACAGACTCTCCTCTGGCCATTGAGCAGCTGCTCCTTTCCTTGGCATTGTGAAATCTGCTCCTTGCCACAGGGAATAGTCAGCGCTGGAAGTGGAGCTCCAGTGTGGAGCTGCCAGCTCTTGCAGGCTTTTATCACAAACTTCATTATATCTGATATTTTGCTTAAAGTTCCAGTTCCTGTCAGCTAGCAGTTACAAAACAATATCAGAGGCTTTTTGGTTGGGTTGTTGTTTTGAGGTTTTTTTAATTTCAATATGAAATTATTCTTTTTTTTCTCTCCGAGTTGCAAAGAAAAGCCTGAAAACATGGCCCAGGGCTCCAGAACCAGACAAACAAATATAACTTCTTATTTATACTGCATTTGCATGTCATTTGTAAGACAGCCTCACCAGCATTTCAGGACTGGCAGCACCACAGAGTTTTCATCTGTGGCTGGGAAGCACAAAGGCCAACTCTCCAATAAGATTACAGCCCTGTGGTTTCTCAAGGTCATATTCTGCATGACCCAAACATACTTATTAAATTGTCCTGCTTAGAAAAATCCTTTCTTTAATTTTTTTTATTTTTAAAATTTTTTCTTTTTTTTTTCTCTTTTTTTTCCCCCCATTCAAATGCCTGCTTGAAGAAGCACGTGTTTATGAGCAAGTCACTGTCCCTAGCTTGCTGGTGACCCCAGAAAAGCTCCATGCAGGCAGTGGTCCACACAGGGGAAGCCCATTGTCAATTTCACAAACAGAAATGTCCTTTTGTAGAAGTGGGTCCTACCCATTCTCTAGTTTCCACCATCCCCACGAGATGAGTTTGGACCACAAATTTGGCTTGACTCCCTGCAGGTGTACCTGTGCATGCCCTCACACGTTGCCATGTCCCAGCAGCTGTTCTAAAAAGTCCCATTTCCAAAAGCAATTCTGTAAATTTAAGAGAGACAGAAAAGGCAACACCGTGTTTGTGCTACTGTCCCAGGCACAGAGAGCCCTGCTAGTGCTGGATATATTTATAAAGCCAGTGGTTGCCAAAATCTGAGGATCCAAGTGGAAATGAGCAGGTCTGCTCTCCAGCCTTGAGGGCAATTGGCACCATTTAATCACATACACATTACTGGCTCCTTTCAGATCCAAGCTGCCTGACAACTGAGTTCTGTGGCCTGCACCAAGCCCAGAAATGGTTCAGAGCTCATCAGCTCGGGGCAGGAACAGCCACAGCAGCTTCACAGCATGAGAAACAGAGCTCTTGTGTGAGGCCTGCCATTCTTCCCTTTGCTTCCATAAAAGTAGCCTGGAAAATCACCACACTGCCATGACCAGGGTGGGCTGGTCCCTGCAGCCACAGGCACCTCAGGGCGCTTTGTGTTCAGCTGGTTTTCATGGGGCAGGTACACTTTTAGTTCTGGTCCACTTGGGTAATCATGAATCCATTGGGAAGCTCTCCTTCCACATCTCTTCCTCAGGTTTCTTTCAAGAGAAACCCAGGACAAAACCACGGTGCCTTTCAGGGGACACAAGGGACACTCCTGCAGTGTGGGCAGGGTACCCACTCCAGAGAGGGCAAGCATTCCTGAAGAAATTAAGAGAGTTAGTAATCTGTTCTCCATGTCTGTGGCAGGCTGTCTAAGAACCCATGGTTTAAATTTTAAATTTATGGGTTGCACTGGATGACCTCAGAGATCTTTCTCAACCTAGTTAACTCTGTGATTCTGTGATTTTAGTGAGGCAGAAGCCCTAAAGGATCTTTCAGTGGTGAGTGCAGAAGATGATCAGGAATATCCACCTATGGCAGGTGTCAAGAGCAGGTCAGACAAACACCTTTGCAGGAATGGCACAGAGACCTAATCCTGCCACAACAACACTTAGAAAATGGGGTTACAGCACCCAGCTGTCGTGATCCACATCCAGCTGCTCCACGAGTCCTGCTGCAGCCAGGAATCTCCTCCTAGGAATCCACATCCCACAGAACATCAGCCAGAATGCCCTGCTGCCTTTGAAAGATCCAGATCTTCTGTGGGCAGGAGGAGACAGCTTGGAAGGAAACAAAACCCGTGGAAACAAAATTCTGCCTCTCCAGAGCCAAAGCAGGGCTTTGCCATGCCACGTCACACAAGTATTCAACAATCAATTTTGTTTCTAAAGCTCTTGATCTTGCATGTCCCTAATGAGTTGGAGTCTAGGTGGGAGGTCTGAGAACCACAGTCTATTCAAAAGAGCAGAGAAAGCACATTAATGACCATGTTCCAGCACTGGTTTTAATAAAGCATCAGGTATACTGGAAAGAACTTCTCCAGTCTTACCTGCCAAAAACATGTAGCAATTGCAAAATATTAAAATACCTTTTATATATTAAAAAAAAAAAAAACAAAAAAAAAAAAAAAAACCAAAAAAAACCCAGCCTCTCCAACTACAATCCATTAAGAGAAACAAGAATCTGAGCTGTTAAATAAGAAAGGGGAGGTTTGGACAAAAATAAACAATGACTGGCATTTGGGGAACTTAAACTGCATCAGGAAAAAAAAAAAAAAAAAAGAAAAACCTCCTCATTTGCTCTGGCTTCTAATTTTTTCCATATTTTTGTCATTAGCCCTTATTAAAGTACTACTGTTCCAGGGCTGGGTGATGAAAGGCTGAGATATGATTCAGCCCCCTACATTACATAAACAAACCCAGGTCGTTATGACATCCACTGAGATTTTATTTCTCTTTTCCCCCTTCATTCTTTCGAGCCCTTCATGGCACCACACTGCTGGCCACGCTGTGGAAGCTCCTCCAGGTGCTCAGATGCAATTCCAGGCTGGATTTTGGGTGGATAAGGTGACACCACAGCAGCCAGCTGTCCCCTTCCAGGGCAGCCCCTGGTTCAGCCTTCCCCTGAGTGGGTCCTGTGAAAATGCAATTTAGGAACCATTTAGAACAGGGTTTGAGCAGCAGCAGACCAGGAAGTGCCAGTTTAAAGTTAGCCCTGACCCATTAATCAGCACTGGAGACAATGACGCCGGTGCGACCGGATGGGCTGACTTATGATTAGTTCAGATTCATCTGAGATATAACAAAAGGGTGTTCTGCTGGTTTAAAGAGTCTCTTTCCCTTTTCCTCTGGCAAAATCAAGACATTGTTCAGAAAGCCAGGGAGAACGCCGTTCAAAAAAATTCTGAGGTCACTTCCAGAGATAAATTTAGTAGGGGGTATGACAAAATGAGGACCAAAAATTTGGCCTCTTCCATCATGGAAAAGTCTGGTATTTAGACACAAACCCAAGCCAGCTGAAATCAATAGGAGGGCAACCACTGAACTGAGTGAGGCTTGTTTGGGACATCCTGGTGGCACTGGTGCTGGTTTTTAGGGCAGAAAATTCCCCTAGACCTTCCAAACATGGACATTTGAGCATTAACTCACAGGTCTGGTACTACATAAAGCAGTCCTCACCCAATGAGAAATATGAAAAGTGATAAATCCATATAAAATATGCCTCTGAAGCCACCAGGATATTTCATGTGACTGTGAGAGTGACATTTCCACCCTGATGGCTTCCCAGAGGAAGCAAACCACAGGAGCCTGGCATGAGAAGCCATGCAGGGAAGGATGAAGGCAGCATTCCTGCTAGTGGGACATGCAGTCAGTCCATTCCTGACATCCCTGAGCACAAAATCAAACCAGCAGTGCTTCCTCTGAAAAGCAGAGGTCACCATGGAAGTGGCAGCAGAAGCTGCACCATGTCACAAAGGGCCTCCTCTGTGGGGTGATATTGTGGTGCAATAAATTATCTGCCCCTCTGAGTTTAATTATTATATTTACTGGGATAATAACAAAAGAGGGGTAACACAGATAAAAATAAGTCAAAAAAAAACCCCTCAGCTAATGCAACAACAGCATAAAAATGGTCATCTGGCTGCTTGAAGCTTATATATATATATGTATGTGTGTGTGTGTGTATGTAACCACATGAAGAGATTCACTTTTCATTTTAATTGGGTGGCCTGCTCATGGTAGAAATGGTTGTTGGCAGTCTATAAGATAGCATCAAAAGATGTTTAATTTCATGCCACTCTCAGTTTGTAGAAACAATCTTCTGCAGCCTTTCGGCAGTTATTACTTCCAGGCCCTTGAAATGTTCTCAGAGCAGCAACAACGAGAAAAAAAAAGCCTAAAAGCTCTTGCTGACTGCAAAATGTTGGTCTGCTAAACCTTTGGTAGATCTTTTGGAGGCACTGAGTGTCAGCAGAGCAGCAGAATGCAGACATGTCCCACCGAACCCAGGCTCTCCAGCCTGCAGAAAGGGATGTGGCTCTCAGACTGCCTTGGACTGTGGGTGGGCCACGCTGCCCTCTGGAAGTGTCAAAATCTCTCCCTGGATGACAAATGGAGCAGAGCCCAGCACTGAGCTGTTCTTTGAAATATCTGACTTTTGAGTTAGCTGAACTTGGAACAGCCCTTGCACGATTCCTTTTCCAGCGTCAGCTCACAGCCTGTATTGACTTTCAGGCAGCAGACTCCTGACTTCTAAACAACATTTCACTCTTCCTCCTGAGGGCTCAATTCATCTCTTGTTGGCAGCAGAGATCCTCTTTGACTCTCTGGCAGCTCCCCCAGTCACTGAGGGAACTGCAGAGGTTGCAGCAGGACCTAAGCAGTGACAGCTTCCTGTGAGCATCCTGTGGTACTGACTTTTCACTAAGCACTAAGCCAATTCTAGATGGAAATACACTTCTCAGCCTTCATCCTTGCCCTTTCAGCATCAGCGTCAGCCTCTGCAAGACACACAGTTTGACCCATGCTGGTTTTGTTACCTTCTCACAACAGCGTTTGGAATTCTCTCAGTTTTAGGCAGATGGAAGAACAGATGAGATGCGGGGTTGTTTGAAGCATGTTGAGGGTTTGCCTGCTGACACAGCACAGCTGGATGCAGAAAAGTGATCAGAAGATGCAGGAAACAGCAAAAATTCAGTTTTCCAGCAAACAGACCTACGCACGCAACAGCCAGGTGAAAAGCAGCTTGTTCTGGGTTTTGTTTGGAACCATCTTTTCTGCCACAGTGATGCAGAACACCAGGCTAAGCAGGACCCAAAGGGCAACTCCCTCTCTGGAAAACACTGAGGAAAGAACAGGCAGGGTCACCCAGGGCAGGGAATCCCAGTTTGCAGCTGGAAGACCTGCACAAATCCCTGAGGCTCCAGCTCTGCCCATGCAGTGTCGGCTCTTCCATCTTGGTTCCAGCTCAATTTCTGCTGGTCCAGTCCTGACCTGACCTTTGTTTCTCACACTTCCAGCAAGGCAGAGGTTTCACAGACCTGCACCTCAGGAGGAGAACTCCAGTGCTCAGCAGCTCCTGGGAGATGGGACACCCAGGTGGGATCAAGAGGAAGATCTCCCCACATCACCCCATGTTGGGGATGCCGTGACCATGCCACAACCTCTGTGTCTGGGGCTGCCCGGGCTCTGTCTGACCAGGGTTTTCTCCCTCCCTCCCTCCTTCTGTCCACCTGCACAGACACAGGGCCTTGTCCTGGGCAGAACCTGGAGCTGCTCCCAGCGGCAGAGCCACGGCACTTCTGTTCTGCTTTTGCAAGCAGCCTGAAAACATCTGCAGCGCCCCAGCCGAAGCAGAGGAGACACAACCCCGAGGACAAGGCTGGCTTGGTGGCAGCAGCTCTGTCTGGAGCGCTGGGGACACCCACATCCCAAATATCCCTGCCCCTACGACACCCGCTTCCAGGCAAATTCACCGAGCTGGGTCTGCACCTTTGTTATTCCAGTTGAGATAATAATAATATTCACGTGGCAGGAGGGGTTTGGATGGGGCAATTAATGCCTGAGGAGTGCTCTGATGTCCCCAGGGGATGCAGGGATGCTGCCCTGCCCTCCACCCCTCCAGCAGCCCCCTCCCCACCCTGCATCCCAAACTTCCTCTCCTTGGGAAGGGCTCGCCTAGCACCGTTTGTTTTTTAAGGGAGTTGCTAGAAAACTCTCCTGCTATTTTCTTTCTTTTTTTTTTTCCTTAATAACTATATCATGTCTGGTATTGTATTTCTGTTTTCCCCTGAGGAAAGAAGCCAAAAGAAGTAGGAAAAACAAATAATGTGTGGGAGAGTGTTTTTCTTTTCTTCTCCTTTTTTTTTTTTTTTTACCTCTGTTCAAAGTCTCTTTCTGTTTGGCTTTAGCAGTTTTGTGACTACAATTCCCTTCTTTCCGATCCTTTATTTTCTATTAGAATTCTATTGACTTGTAATGAGCTTGCTAAATCCCTCAATATTTTCATATTGAGGGATTCATGTATCCTAAAAGCTCTGCTTTTCTTCTATGATGCTTACTTTTTTCACTTTTTTTTCCATTTTCCTCTTACTTTCCATCTTTCTTCTTTTTCTATTTATATATTTTTTTTTTCTCTTTTCCCCCTATTTTTACCTTTTTTCTCTTTTATTTCTTTATTCTTGTTTCCTTCCTTTTTTATGTCTCACTTGCCTTGCCTTCCTTTCCTTTGTTTTTATCTTCCTCTCTTTCACTCCCCCCTTGAATTCTTCTGAAAATAAAACTACCACAGAATTAAGCAAATCATCTGTGGTAATTAAGGAGACATCTCTGGGAAAACACTCACTGTGGAACATGTTTGGTTCATTAAGCATTCTCATCAGGCACCGTGGCACAGAGCCACATATTTATTTGGGAGAGGGGCAAAAAAAAAATGCAGTGGGGAGACTTTTTGATTGTTGCTGTCATTAGTGGTGAATTCATCTTTCTTGTCCCAGGTCCCCACATGTTTTTAAACCATTATGGCATGTGGTTTCCAACCACGGACGAGAGACTGCTGAGGAAAAATACCCTGGGTCTGCTCAAAAATTAAAAATGAAGTGTTATCTTTTCCTCCTTTCCCTCTTGGGTGATTGTGGTGGAGGCCAGTTCGTGCCCAGAAGCTCTGCCAGGGGTAATTTTCAGGTCTTTGTCTTTCAGTGTCCCTCCTGCAAACACACAAAACCCCGTGCTCATCCCCAGCCTACCTGCCAGAGGTGCTGCCCAGGGGAGCCGAGGGGATGAGAGGATTCCGTGGGTGCTGCAGCCCCCCCTGGCAGAGCCACAAGCCCCCAGGATGAGGCTGCTCCGTGGAAACTCACTGCCCAAGGGATGTGGGGCAAGGAAGGCAGCTTCAGCCTAACCCCTGGCAGGGTGTGCTGGGGCAGGAGCAGCTCACAGGTGGGAGCAGAGCTCTCTGCCGAGGCTTGCTGGCAGGGAAAGCTTGATTTGGGGCTGGAAAACTGGTCACAAGTTTCAATCTCTGAAGGGACAACCTTGCGTGCTTGCTGTCTTCCAAACTCAGGGCTTCCCTGGCTGGAAAAGTGATATTTTTTTTCCCCCTCCAAGAGGTGCTGAAGTGATATGCATCCCAGCGTCTTCATATAGTGCTGGTAGGTGTAAACCAGGGAGAACTTGGGAATCATTTCCCTAATCAAGAAGTATCTGGTATTTAGGTCCCCTTTCTCTGAAATCAGTTTATCTCAAGGCAGCACACGGCGTTGTTTTAATCACTTATTGATCCCACAAAATAAAACTTCATCTTGAGGTCCTCTCTCTTCATTTCTCCAGAAAGCTGGTGTAGGGGAAAGGAGGGAAAATAAAACCTGCCTGGCACCCTACCAACCTACACCCCACAGACAGAGAGAATACAGGGTACTAAATTCAAGGGTCTTTCACTTTGAAGAGTGGCCATGGCTTTCTCAGTCCTTATACTTAATAAAGAGCAAGGCTTTTACATGCTCTGCCTCTCTGTAAGTACTTCAAACCCACGTGCAGAACTTTTGGGGGGCACAGAAAACTGGCTTGGGAGCTGTCAGAAGCCACTCAAGCTGGAGGAGCAGTGTGAGCACACCACGGCCAAAAAAATCTGCCACCCTAAGCCTGTGCAGGCTGTGTGTGTGCTTTCACTTTTTCGGGGTGTTTAGAAGATTGCTAGAGGAAAAGAAGCAATTATCCCAGCACATAATTAGAGGACAGGTTTTGCATTTTCCCACCCTGCTTGCTCTCTCCCACCAGCGGATTTGGAGCTGTTAAGTCACTTTTTTTTGACAAAACTCATCCTCCTCAGCTCCTTCCACGCCGAGGAGCTGCTGTGTTTTTCACAGGCAGCTCCGCACTCGGGAGCTTTTAAAGGGTTTCTAATCCTGGAAGGCCATCTGACATCACCCCGCTTCTTGTCTGCTGATGTTTCATACGAGCCTCACATTTCCTTAATGTTTTTCAGAGCCACCAATTACTACAGCAATCTTGTGTTTATGTTCTGGTTTTGTGCTCTTTTTTTTTTTTTTTTCCCTTTCCCCTGATGCTTTCCTGGCTTGTGTCCCAACAGGCTGCTCTCTCTTAGGCGTGTTTTGTGCCAAGGGTTAAGCTGGACCAGCTTGTTACAAAAGAAAGGAAAAAAAAAAAAAATAAAAGCAACCCAAAGAAGTGGGAGGGAGGAGGTTGGATGGTTTTTTGGGTGTTGTTTTTTTTTTTTTTTCACTAATTTTCTTCATTGACTTCAGGCACCATGTGATCAGGAAGCCTGGAACTCTTTCCATTTCCCTTCCCGACTGAAGGGAAACATTGTGTAGCTGTTGCCCTGCCACCAGTGGGACGGGCTCTGGCGGTGCTACGTAGGAGGATAAAAATAACCGGGATATTTAAGGCTGGCTGTGGAATCCCAGTGCAGGCAGAGCGAGCTTGGTCAGCAGCCGAGCTCCACCGGCCCCGTAATCTGCTGCATATGATGCAACTGCAAATATATGCCTGGCAGGGCTGGGGAAAGAGTTAGACCTCAGGGAGGCCCAGAAGAGAAAAGAATAAAAAATTAAAATAAAATATAAAATATAAAATATAAAATATAAAATATAAAATAATATAAAATATAACATATAATATATAATATATAAAATATAATACATAAAATACATAAAACATAAAATGAAGGAAAAGAGGGCTGGAGAGAGCTTTTCATCCTCTTTTAACACATTGTTTCTAGCACAGCTTTTGAAAAGTGACTTTTACCTGAGTTTCATGTGCTTGGTGGAGGAAAGGGTGCAGGGGCTTGCTTGGTTTCAGGCATAAGGCAGCATAACAGGGCTTTGCCCTGGGATTTTGTAAGGGATAACATCACTTGCCTGTTGAGAAGTAAAGGCTGAAACAGCACTGTGTTCCCTCTTCAGGCTCCTCTCTCCAAATCTCAAGTGTGGCTGAGTGTGACCTTGTCTGTTGATTAAAAGTAATTAGTTTAAAAGAGCAGCCAGCCCACAAGGCTCACACAGAAATAAGCAGGCATTTGGGTTTTGGTTCTTTCACAAGTCACAGCTTGTGAAAGAATCAAAATCAGAAAGAACCAGAAACCTTAAAAGGTGTCTGGTTTTTTCCCTATTTCTTAGGCTTGTTTTCACACTGCACAAAGCTGTAAACTTCCCAAAGTGTGGCACTGGACAGCATCTGCCACAACTGCAGCACTGAGAAGTGTGTGGCATTGCCAGGGCAGCAGCCTTTCCTTTAAAACTGTTCTGACCAGCAAAGCAGTCAGAACTTCAGCAGCAGCACTCCAGCTTTCCTTTTTCCATCTGTGCCAAGGGCACTGCAGGTGAGAAGCAGAAAATGCCATGGTTTGGTCACTCCTGCAGCGTGGAGGAGAAGCTCCTCACCTGCATCAGCACAGCCAGGGCTGTCAAGAGACACAAAGGGACCAAGGGGACACTTCACCCTTAGTGCCACCCTCCCTGGGGCTAAACAGGACAGTGTCAGTGATCCCAGCAGCTCATCTTTGCCCTGAGGGGGCTGAAGTCTTTGGGAAGCCTCTGAATTTCCATGAGGTGGCTTCTTCTACTGAAAAAACAGGAGCTCGCAGCTCCTTGCTGGACTGCTGAGTGGCCTCCTGTCCTGTGGAGGGAAATCAGCTGTGAACCTTGATGAGGGGCAGAGATTGATCCTGAGGTTGTTTCTGCGGCAAAGCTCTGTTAAATGTTAGCCAGAGTATTTTAAAAAAAAATCGCTGTATTTGGTTTACTCTGCAATTTCGCATTCCACAATCTGTAGGACACAATGTAATAAGGATGCATTTTAGGGAAGTTGTGACAATTGTTGGGCACAAACTTAAGCACTGTTTACCCCTTACGCAATCCTGTGGGTTTATTTCAAGGAATTAAGAGTGAGGAGGGGAATGGAGTTTAAGGGCATTTGTGAGGGATTTCACCTGCCTGGACTTTCTGTTTGTTTTTCCAAGTGCTTATGGTTTTATTGTGTCATGTTCTAGGTTCATTCTTTCAAGCTGAGTGAAACTCTGGAACTAGACAGGAAATCAGACTAATAAGAGGAATGGGCAGAGCCTCTGATTTCAGCCTCACCAGTAGCCTTCCACGTAGATACTCTTATAATCACTCACATTTAACTAAACAGTATTCAAAAATCACTGAGACCAAATGGACTTTGATCTAATAAATTCTTTATTACAGTGGGAAATATTATCCTCACTTCATATAAACATGGAGCTGCACAGGATGAAGAGCAAAGGCACAATGCCCAATTATCCACATTAAGCCCCTCCAGTTTCATTGGGAAAATAATTTTACACATCAGGGTGTAAGTAGCAGAGCTGGGCTGTTACCCTGCCTTGATGTTTGGCACTTTGCTCCCCAGCACTGGAGGAGTATCTGCAAAGTCTCTTTCACACATCTAAGTACAAATCTGCTGGATGGAATGTGATCCCTTCCTTGTTGGTTTGCCTGGAGAGGAGAGGCAACTGCAACACCAGCTCTTCCTGCACGAGGGAGAGGAGGAGGAGGAGGCTGAAATATTCCTCAGCTGGGAGGAGCCATGGGAGGCAGCTTGGTAATTCAACCTGCTGAGTGCAGCCACCTGGATTTTTAGATGTCTGGCACCCACATCCTGAAGCAATTCCAAACTCTTCTGGAAGCTGGCTAAGCCTCTGGGTCTGCCCAGCCACATGGAGAACAACCTAGGTATGCAGAGCTGCCTAGGGGCTTTTAGTGAGGACCACAGCCCTGTTTGGTGGGCTGGCTGCTCCCTGACTTTGCAGGTACTGCTGCCAGGGGAGCAGGATGTGTGGCCGGGCAAATCCACATCTCCTTGACTCCTCCAGCAGGAGCAGCAAGTTTGGCCATGTAAAACCAACTCCACCAGGACCACTGTCAGCCTCCTCTGGTGCTGGCAGGCATTCCCTGGTGAATTTTACTTCTGTCAGTTCAGGTGTCATCAGCCTCAGGCTCCCTCCCTTTTTGCTGCTAAGTGGGTGACAGGAGCGGCACAAAGTGTGGCATACTCAAATTGTGGCACACAAGCCCACAACTCCCAGTTTTCCCTTCCTGGGGATGAAGAACTGCATAAATTGCCCTGGCAGATTTAGCAGATGGCATCTGTGTGCACCAAGGTCCTCCCAGCTGACCTGCACAGGGAGATTGGGGTTTGGAGGCTCCCAGCTCTTGCACCACTGGCACACTTCCATCCCTCAGGGTTTGCATGACCCACCTGCCATGCTATCAGCCCATGGAGACATTTTCCATTTAAAAACTTCACCCTGGGCTGCCACAGCCCTCCAAAAGAGGATGGCAGACAGGGATCTGTGTGTTTGGGTGCTGTCATGCAGCCAAACCTTCCCCGCAGCAAATACAACCAGGCAAGTTCCACATGCTTTGGAGTTTTAGAACAAAAGTTTAATAGAAACTTAATTAGCCCCAGATTTTTAACAGTAGTAAGAAGTTATAAAGTGTCTCAAAAAGAGCTAATTCTCATTGACTGTTTCCCACTGATATATTTTCCAGTTGGCACCCCCATCACACCTTTACTAAATGGATAAGAACTCAAAGCCCTCAACACCTAAATCCATTCCCCTTTTCTTTTCTTTCATATGTAGTTTGCCATGCTGTAATAATTAAATATTTCAAAGCTCAAGTCTCTGCACTTGTTTTCTTTTTTTGGCATTGTTTTCCACCCAGTAGCCAGCACAGCTTAGCACAAACCAAAGTCACCCACCTGGAGGTTAACAGGCCTCTCTCCTTCCCATCAGGTGTCCTGCTCTGCTGCTGAATGATAAAACTCAGTGTTGTGTCACGTGAAGTTGTCTAACAAGGAATTTCTTTTTACCCTGGAGCTCTATTTACCCATATTTGGTAAATATCAGGATACCTGGCTTCTCTGCATCTCACCAACTACGTGGCCCTGGTTGTAACACTCAGCTTCTGTGATTTGTCTTTGGCCATGCTTGTGGTCACCTCTGGGTGCAGACTCTGTGGAAAGAGTTTCTCCTGTGGTCTCTCTCCCTCTGGGTGTGCACACCAGCACAAGAGAGCCAAGAGAGCCAAATCCCATGGAAAATCTCCTGTTGCCATGGCCAGTCACAATGGTTTGGAGACGAGGTCAGCCACCCAGCAGGAAGCACCCCTTTCTAGAGAGTGAAGAAACCTCAGCTTCCCCTCAGCCTCTTTTAAGGAAGTTGCATCTTGGATCTTGGAGAAGCCAGGTTTCCTTTTTTTTTTTTTTTTTTTTTTTTTTTTTTTTATTGACACCACTGTGATTTCTTCCCTTCTGCTTTGAGGCAGAGCCCAGCCGAGAAACCTCAGCTTCCCCTCAGCCTCTTTTAAGGAAGTTGCATCTTGGAGAAGCCAGGTTTGCTTTTTTTTTTTTAATTGACACCACTGTGATTTCTTCCCTCGTCCTTTGAGGCAGAGCCCAGCCTCCTCAGCACCTCACCTTTGGAGAAATATATGTTCTTTGGCATGAAAGGGACTCGCTGTGCAAAGTCTTCCATAAAACTTTCCAGCTGAAAGCAGGCTGGAACACATCTAGACATTTCAGTGTTTCCCCCCAGAGGTGCCAATCAAGCAGAGAAAACTCCCAGTCCTTGCACATCCATGTCCTGTAAGGAGCTGCCTTCAAACCACTGTAAATAAAACAAAGGTACGATCTTCAGCTGATCTCAGTTATGGAGCTCCATTGAATTGAGCAGCCCTAGGATAATTCACACCAGATGAGCATCTGCCCTCAACATATGTTACATTATGGTCCAACAGGATGGTCTGAGTTTGCCTTGGGGGAGGAGCTGCTGGAGTGGGGAGTTAGGCTTGCTCATGTCTAGGAACGATGGGCTGCAAAATCCCCGAGAGTGAGGAGATAAATAGGGAAAAGAAGGCATTTGGTTATTAGGCGTTCTTATTTCCAGTGATTGGGGTGGGAAAGAGCAGACTGTGTGGGAAACAGGCGTCCCTACACCCATTTTTGGCAGTTTTTGATTGGCCCCTGACCAGACATTTATTAAAACAGCCTCATAAGTTGCGGTCTCACTAAAGAACAATACAAAACCAACCAAATGTTAATGTATTCAATCTGTTCCTGCTGAGATTTCTGCCTCCCCGCCTCCCTGATTACTAGAGAAGGGGAGGTGGGGGGAAGGCGTGGAGAAAGAAAGAGGAGGGGGGAGAAAAAAGAAAAAGAAACGTTTGTATTCCCAGCCTCAGCTGACAGATCTGCCGTAGCCTCCTGGAGTTTTTGCAATTAGAACAAAGGGTCCTCGGTACAGGAACTGTAATTGGTTTTGAGTGTTCATACATTTTAACTAAGCCCAGGTTAGGCATCCAAGCAAACTCAAAGCACTGACACAGCTGGAACCCTAGGAGGAGAACTCCAAGGGAGGATAAAGGGCCTTCAAAAGAGGGCAGTGGATCGCATCTGACACCAGAAACCAAAACCTACTCCAGATTGTTTTCCTCAGGAATCTAGAAGAACTATGCTGCAAACACTTGTCAGTCAGAGGTCTAGGATAATCTGAAGTTCAGGGACAGGAGTGCAGAACAGGGAGGGAACAAATATTTCAGCAAACAAAAACGCCACGGCAGGATATGTGACAGGAACTTCTGAATGCTGAAGGGGAGATGGGAGGGATTTAAAACCTCCCCTCTTGCTGAAATTTATGAGAGCAGGGCAACCCAAGCCTGCTGCCAGAACAGGTTTTGAGATTCAGCTTCTCCAAGAGCCTGAACCTGCTCCGGGCAGGTGGTACCTCAGAGGATCCAGGACCTTCCCTCCACGTCCACACACCCAGACATGCCACCGTCCTCATCCTTGTCCCTCAGAGACCCCCTCCAGACAAAACTGTGCCCAGGCATTGTCTGGAGAGGGCTGGCTGGCAGTGAGCCCGCGCCGTGCCAGGGCATGTGCTGGCAATTAGAGAGCAAAGATGATCATGACAAGTGCTCGGGCCCATGCTGGGGCTCTGCTGGGTTTACCAGCACCAGCTGCAAGGCAGCAATTCCATGGGAAAAGGATGAGGCCGGGAACACACAGGGAGAGGAATGCATTTGCTGCCAGTGTCTCTGGTAACAGTCTGGGGCTCTTTTCTCTAAGGTTAACATTCGCTTGCTCGAGAAAAACAATGCTGCTGGGGCTCTGCAGGCGAGATGTGGTTGTGGTGGGTCAGCCGGATCCACAAACAACAGTCCCTTTTTGGGTGGGATTTTCACATCTGCTCTTCCCTGCCCTGAAACCGATTTCACTGGGACAAAGCTCAGACAACACTGTGTGTTTTCAGAAAAAGTCTTCCAGCACTTCCCAGCTCCAGTGGCAGCAATGAGGTTCTTTGCATGGAGAGCACACGAGTGATGAAGAGTGTGCAGGACTGGGGCCTACCTCTATTTTGTCAATAACTACTCTTTTTTTGGTTGTGGAGGGTTTTTAAAGTTGTTTTTTTTTCAAATGTAGATATTACTGAAAAGTTTCTGAAAACAAATCCACATGGTAGAGTTGGAAGCTGGGCTGAAGGCAGGAGTGGTGTCTGTGATGAAAATTGTGCAGCTCTGGAAGGGGGTGCTGAGTGCTCCTCTACCTTTCAGTTTGGAAAAATTTCCCCATTCAATCATCCACACTCTTTTTTTATGCCACATCTCAGTGGGTGATACCAACTCCCAAGTTCATAGTGGCTTATTTATTAAGAGGGTCAAATCTTGAAAAATTGAATACATCAACAATTTCACCCCTGCCTGTAATCCCTTGGTGTGATGCGAAAGTGGACAAGAGGAATTGTATTGGAGCAAACTCCTTGGTGGTTCATTCACTTTCTCCTTTAATCCCTTGTGTACCCGATTCAAGGACTTTTTCAGCCTGAAGAAATTGTGGGGCTTTTTGGTCACTGGGGAGCCAGCACCTAGAAATAAATGCCAGACTCTTACCACTGCAGTTGGCCTCTTCTCAGCAGATCCCACAGCCCAGCCTCCCAAGAGAGCAGTTCATGTCAGGCATGAAGAAATAGCCATGATTATCCATCAGAGTGCCCCATCCCACCTCTTCAGTTGAAGCCATGGGCTGGAAGCATCTTGTTATCTTGCATGATCAGGTGCAAACTGGCAGGGAACACACTGACTCTGCCTAAGGTGGCCTGGAATGCTGTAGGAAGGCAGAGCAAGAGGGAGCCACAGACCTCCCTGAATTCCCAGAAACAGCTCTGCACTGGCTAGGACTGCTCGTGGAGGCTGAAGGAGAGCACTGGGAGGCAGCTTTTCCATTGAGGAGGCTTCTCTTGCCACAGGCTGGTGGCCACACTGTCCATGTCGCTTCACGCTCTTCTGCGTGCAGCCCAATCCAGCTTGAAATTCCTACCTGCATCCAGGTGGGCAGTGGCAGGCAGCCTCTTAGATAAAAGGCAAGCTTTAGGAGGGCTAGGCAAGCTGTCAGCTGGTCACCACACCTGAGGCATTTTACAGAAGGCCCCATCACTGGGGGAGTTTTAGAACTTTGGACAGTTTTTCGCTGCTACAGCTCTAGAAGGTGGTGGGGCGGGTGATGTGAATCCCATAGTCTGGGGGCTTCTTCTTAGGAAAGCACCAGTTTGGGCTGTGGTTGAGAATGTAAAAACAAGGCAAGAAGAGCTTTGGGTTTTCCCCAGTCTTATATTTCCATTTCTCATCTGTTTTACTCTCTCCCTGCTTAGAAAAGGGCATTTCAGGCTTTTTCCAGCACCCTGAAGGTTTTGTTCAGCAGCAGAAGCAGAAAAGAGTTCTCACTGCTTGCATTCCAGGGTGTCCCAAACTGGGAAGCTGGAACAGGCTACACCAGAACCTCCAGCCATGAAGGTCTTCTCGTGTGACCTGTGGAAGCATCTGACCGCAGACCCTGGCTTCTGAATTTTGGGACCACGTTTGCTGCATGCAACCATTTCAGCCAGTGTTTACACCTCAGATGAATTTCTGAGTTATCAAGAACCAGAAGATTGTTTCTCAGAAGATTGTTTTCTTCAGACTCCTCTCTTTGTTTGCCCAAGGGTATTGGCCCCTCTTGAAGAACCGGACATATAATTAGAAATTAATGTCTATTCGCTTTGATGGATTTTGCCTCTTTTCTGAATCCTGAATTATCCACAAAGCTGTTACAAACAGAATAGAATGTATTTGCTCATCAAAAAAAAAAAAAAAAAAAGATTCACCCGTTTCTTCAGGGATTAATTCTCAGTTTTTTTCGTGAGTGGCTTGTTGCAAATAGTCATAAATTCTACCATGTTGGGTTCCAACCCTGGAGTGATCTTTGTCTGGACTTCAATGGGGCTTTGCATGGGGGGGGCCTGGCCACACAGATCTCATAGCAGGATTGGGCAATGGTTAGTTACATAAGTCATATGATGTTGTTTCTGTCCTCTGACTGGCTGGCTTATGTAACTACAGAACAATAGCATGTATTTGAATATAAAGGCAAAAATTGTGCCTCGTTATTTGTTCTTCGTGAGAGCCTGCGCAAGGGCTGGATTCTGCTGTCTGTGCAAGCAGTAAAGATATTTTCTTTGACAGCCTATTGGTTTGGGGAGGACATCTGGACTAGGTGGCATTAAGAGAGCTACTGAGATGCTCTCTGTGGGTTCATCTGAGGACTATTTGCAAACACTGGGCTCACATATTATCCCCAGTAGCAGCTGGAAAAGAGCAAAACCTGAGGAGAACAGCTCATGAGCCAGGCCATGCAGTGACCTGAGCCCCTGACTGCAATGCAACTGCACTGGTTCACAACTTATAAATGTCTGGCCATGGAGTTTAATGTTTCACTTATTCCATTTTAGGGGAATAAAAAGCCTTAAAAGCATGTCCAGGGATAAAGGTGTACAGCAAAGGGCAAAACATTAACTTAATGTCTGTGTGTTTATTCTTAAACATATTTTCCCCGCTTTTCCTATTTGCTAAAATCTCAGTGTGATTTCTATTCAGAGAGGGAAAATAGGCATTCACAACTTTTGTTTTCACTTGATGTCTTATTTTTGTTCATCTGGACAACTCATCTCCAGAAGATTTTATCACAGTCTCCTGGAGATTGTATCACAAGTTTTCAGTTCTGGTCTTGTTTTGGTTTTTTGTTTTTTTTGGTTTTTTTTTTTCTCCTAAGGTCCTACTTCTTCGAGTCATATGATTACACAAACATTCCCTATTTCCAGTGTTTTAGAAGTAAGTTTCTAGTCGGCATTGTTGCAGAGAAAAGACTGAAAACATAAACCCTCAAGGCTGAGAAAAAGAACACACAATTTACCATTTTTTTTAAACCTCATGATTTCTCAATCTTATGTTTTTTGAGGATAGTCTGAGTAATAAGCTTTAAAAGCCAAGGGCTGACAATATTAAAGGAGAATCAGGACGAGACCACTGCTCAAGTTCATACAGCATGATCTGAAATTTCTCCAGACTCTTGGGAGATATCCCCATGCAGCAGACAGGTACTTTTCCTAAGTCTTTTGTGACATTATAAAACCATTACAACCTATTCAAAGTGATTTTGCTCCTTAAACCTGTCAAATTTTAGCAAACGTACACAAGCTTCAACAGCTCAGAAAGCATTGCTGCAATCCACAGAGTAAATACCTGGTTTTGTCCCTTGCAGTCTCCCACACAAACATGGGTTTTGGAGGGGACATTGAACACATCTACCCAAAATTCAGTAACTCACAGATGATGCTCTCATGCCATCCTCAAGCCCCTTTAGATCTGCTTTACAAATAATCCCCATCCCAGTGAGTTCCTAAGTTTTTGGTTTCTAACCTGAACTCACAAAGGCATTTGTGGCAGGTTACACCTTGCAATGTGCAGCACAAATGTGGGAGTGTGGTACTTTATCTCCTTAAATTTTAGCACTCTCATGTTCTAGACCTTGGAATTGCCAAGAACTTGCTTTTTATCTTATTTTATGTGGATGCCATAACAGAGATCTAGCAGCAGAAATGGAAGTTCTTGTAGAAGCTGTGCATCTTCCTCTTGGCTTGGAAGGAAGCTGGCACCAGCCAGCGTCAGAGTGAACTGTGTGCATTGTGGTGGCAGGATTTCCAGGGATAAATATAAATAGAACCATTCCTGGAAACTCCAAAAGCTGCTGGAAGCCAGGAGAGAGAGCAAGCAAGGACATCTCAGGCGTGACACGCCTGTTCCTTTGAGGATTCCTCCTGTGTGGTCCCTCCCAAAAACAGCACCTCTCACCCTGGCAGGAGAGAGGAAAATCTTTCCCGGGTGCCACACAACATCCATGGCCACCAGCAGGTGGGCTGTAAGTTTTAGGACAGCATGGCCATGTAAATAGGTGAAGAACCAGCAAACAGCATTTCTTCACTGCTCAGACATTCAATCAAGCCTTTGCATCTCTACCAGCTGCCCTGTCCCTGCTGGCATACATATTGCCCCAAGCAAATGAGAGGCAAAGCATGTTACCTGAAACCTTTCCTTACCACCAAGTCGTTTTGTGGGGATCTCTGTTGACACACTGAACTCCACGAAGCCACAGTAAGTTACAAAGGGACAGTGCAAGAGATGCACAGGCAGCACTGTTTAAAGGACAATATTGTGTGCTTATGGGACTGGGGGGAGTGTTGGTGGCAGGAGAGTTGGTTACTGCATCATTCCTGGACACTTCTGAGATGCTCTGCAGAACAAGGAGTGACTTTTCCCACCTGAATGCTATTTTAATAACTTTGAAATGTCTTCCTTAGAAGTCTCATCATTATTCCCATAGTTAGAAGCTGATTAATGGCACGCCCCTCGAACACATATCTGGGCACACGTACAAAGACTTTTTAGTACTCCTTAACAATGGCCAACAGCTGGCCACAAAACCAGATGATCCTCCACCCTTGTAAACTCATGCTCGCCAACAATAAAAAACCCTTCTGGCTACTAAAAAGCCTGGTGGAACAGATGAATCTTGTTATGGACTGGATTTTATAAATAAAAATTAAAAAGAGGCAAATATTTTAGCATGTGCCCTCATGGGCTGAAAGCAGACATAGGTTTTATATTCCGGGAGGATCAGCTGCAGAAGTCTGATTTTTGGAACTAAACTTCATCTTCTAAAGACTCCTTTAAATACATTGCTGGGTTGGGTTGTTGAGGGGGGGGATGGTTTGGATTTTTTATTTTTCTGGTTGGGGTTTTTTTTTAGTTTGGTTGGGGGGGGGTTGTGTTTTGTTTTTTGATTTGGGTTTTTTTTTTGTTTGGTTGGGGGGGGGGTTGTGTTTTGTTTTTTGGTTTGGGGTTTTTTTTTTGTTTGTTGTTTGTTTGTTTGTTTGTTTGTTTGTTTGTTTAAATTTTGCTGCAGACACAGTACAGCACTTCCTGTCTCCTTCGGGGCAGGAGTTTTGTGTTGGTGGCACTTGCAGGCAGAAATCTTGGGAATGGCCTGAAAGGCTCTGCTCTCCATGTCCTGTCCCAGCATCACAGGCAGTCCAAGCACATCAGCCCAGTCCTACATAATGCCCACGCCCTACTATATGAGGTCTATATAAAAACTATATTCTTGCTGCACCTTGGAAGCCAAGCAGAGGAGCAGCAACCAAGCCATTTGAAGATGAGCAAAATCACCAAAAAAATTACATGAAGGAGGCAAAAAAAAAGGGGGGGAAAAACCAACTGAAACCTCTAAAGAATCTCTTTTTGTTTGTTGTTAACAACTATTTAATGTCAGGGCTAATTCACAAGTTTAATAAAATCAGGCTTTGTTGAAGATTCAACACCTTCAATTATGGCATTAAGAAGTCACAGTAATTGCTCCTCAGACCTTCCAAAAATCCTTCAACAAAGTGTGTTTGTGTGAGGAGGGGGAGGACAGCCTTCAGTCTAAATTTAATGTCCTAAAGATTATTTATTCTTTTTTATAAACAAAGAAAGGAGAAAAGCCCTACTTCTAATAATGATGACTACTATGGTGTCAGGCCCTCATTATACCACAAGAAGAAACAAATGAAAGAGACCAGCAAAATTCTCAGTTCATCACCTTAAATATGAGTCCTTTGTTAGTGGATTTCTGCAGGGATAAACAAGGAATTTTCACAGCCTAGGTATGCCCAAAACAAGATTTCTAGGAGTAAGGAAGCAAGGAAATTGACTGAAATCTTAGAACAAGCTTTATTTTTACTGCCCTGGGCAGGATTTAGGGAAACATCAGCCTCCGCTTCATCAAGTCCTGACATAGCTGAGCCCAGCACCTCATTACACTGAAAAGGATCTTTATTGATACAGAAAATGGCTGATTATTTACATTCCTGATGACCAAGCAGGAAGCTGATATGGTGAGGAGTGAAGATTGAGGAAAGAGACTTTGTTCCCATGGAGAAGGCTTCCTCCTCCTCCAGGGACCAGTTGAGTTTTTCTTTAAAGCAATAAAAAATGGACAGGAAACACTTCAGCAGCATTAAGGCATGGGGTAATATCAAGCAGAGCCACATTCCTGCTCCCTGTCAAAACAAGGGGAATCTTGTCCTTTGTAAGTGGAGAGACCAGGTTTGGATTCCTTTTCCCCTCCCAGTGCTCAATCCAGCCCTTGTAGTTCCTTGGAAGACACATCCAAGGCTCATTTACCTTCCACTCAGCCAGGTAAGAGATTTCCCCAGTGCAGGAAGGGGATTCTTCCCCAGTGTTTAGGGTGAGACAGGCAATGCCATGGCCTGTCTGAGCTTTTGAGTAAAGCCTGGCACACATCTCAGCCCTGGGATCACTCTAAGCTACAGCAGGGACATTGCCAACTCTGCCAAAGCCCATGGTCTCAGCAGCTCCAGTTCTTGTGTCACAACACTTTTGCTTCCTCCTGCAATATACTGCCATTCCCAAAGTTTAATTTAGTGTGGTGAAAGGTACCTAAGAACAAATTTTATATCATGTGGTACATTCTAGAGATGAAAACACTGCAGAGGTGGATAACCCAGGGTGCTTACAAGACCTCATGAGTACTTAAAGCTGCCCACAAAGAGTTTTCAGTCAAACAGTTTGGATTTTTTTGTTTTTGTTTGTTTGTTTGTTTTCTTTTTCAGCAAGCAACACTCTGTAACTGCACTGGTGAAATTTTGTCCAGTGCAATCCCAGATACAATCACTGACAAAACACCTGTGCTATGTTGAAGGTGGAGAAGTTGTTAATGGTTCCATCCACAACTTTTTGTCTGGCCCAGACCACACTGAGAGAGAAGCTTGCAAGAAAAAGCCAACCTGCCACAGGCCCTCCAGAGAGCTTCTTTTCTGCCTGAGGGAGCCTCCACAAGCCCTGGAAGAAAGGGGCAGGTTTTGGGGCCAGGTGTGAGGGTGGGCTTTTGAAAGACCTCATAGAAAGTATGAGTTCCTCAATGAGGATTTGAATAGATCCAGTGAGATTTTTTTAAGTCAAGCACAGAATGACACCTCCAGGGATTTGGTTTCTTCCTCCAGCTCTGGTGATGGCTCCACAGTGGCATTTGAAGTGCCTCCTCAGGGCAGCATCCTCTGGAGTGCCTTCCCTGTCTCCTGTGGAAATTTCTGGGAATTAGGCACCTTCATGATATTCAGATTATTACCCTTGCAGGTGTGATTCTCATGTAGTTTCAAACCTGCAAAATGGGGGTGGTGGTGCATTGTTTGGCACTCTCATTATCCTCTTCACCCTTCAGTCAGATTTACCCCTCTTAGGGACTGGTTCCACTCCTGGCCTCTGGTTTCCCAAAGAGAGAAGGAGGAGGAGGAGGAGGAAGCCAGGGTAAAGCTTCTGTGATGTGACCTCACGTGGGCAAGTTTCCAGCCAAGTCATGGACACCAAAATAAAGAGTTAGCTGCACCTGCAAGTACCTTTCAAGTTCAGCACATGCTTGTTGGATCTTTTCATCATTTTAAATTAGCTGCTGATGCATTTTATTTACACTGAATTTAACTTAATGTGCTTGCTTGCTAACTTCCTGCTTATCTGGATACCACATAAGCATATGCCCAATCTAATTACAAAAATAATGAGAAATAGAGTGAATGCTACACATTTTAAGCAAGCGTAATAAATTACCAGTGCTGTGGCACATACCCATGCATGAGAGTGAGAGAAAGAACAAACAAACCAAAAAGAAAAAAAAAAACCCAAAAGAAACCCCAAAAACAGCTCCCAGCCTAGCCAACCAAAAAATACAGCTGAATTCCCCCAGCCATGTAATTAGAAGTAACATCTCCCTTGCAAGGCTCACACAGGCCTTCCACGGTGAAACTCATCCTTTAACAGCAGCTGGAACCTCTTGCCACACTGGAAAAAGAAGAGCTTTAGTACAGAAGAGTGGGAAGAAATGTGGAAATATTAGCAATAAGCAGGTTCCTGTGGAGTGTGCTGGGTAATGAACAGCTAGCTGAAAGGCAGTGCAAACTATAATAAGGAGCTGCAGCTCCTTGGTCTCCTGAAAGAAGGAAAGAAAAAATTCACAAAATTCACAAGTGTCACAATTTTCCACCACGTGAGTAAACTGTTTTGGATGGCAGTGAGGCAATTCTACTTGTATGAGGTTGGGAGTGGTGGCTGTACGTGTCTCCAGTGAAAGGAAGAGGGTGAACTCAGAGGCCTGAGTGATTCCACTGCTAAATGAATCAGAACCTGAGGGAAGAGAAAAGGTATGTGGGAAAAAAAAAAAAAAACCCACTGAAGTAGAGTCAGGGAAGATCAAGTGGGAGTATGAATAAAAAGAAGAGGGGAAGGTATGATTCAGCCTATTACTTATTGCTCCTTTTAGCTGCCAGAAACAATCAGAAAGATGCGTGTTTCTCATAGGTATGCATGTATAAATGTAAATATAATGTATATATTTCTGAAAAATAGACAGATGATAGAGAGATAGAGATAGATAGACAGACAGAGATAGATAGATAGATAGAATAGATAGATAGATAGATAGATGTGGGCATAAGAGAAGCCCAGGACCTGCTCTGTAGGGACAGTGGGACAAGAGGAACGGACAGGGACTGATCCCAGGAAGTTCCACCCGGACACGAGGCAGAACTCCTTCCCTGTGCAGTGACCCAGCCCTGAACAGAGTGCAGGAGAGGCTGTGGAGTTTCTCTCACTGGAGATATTCCAGACCTGGGCACAACCCTGAGCCACGTGCTCTGGGATCACCCTGCTGGAGCACGGACATTAGGACAGATGACCCACTGTGGTCCCCTCCAACCTGACCCTCCCTGGGATTCTGTGGCGAGCAGAATCTCTTATTCATGAGGGATTTACCATCTATAAACCAAATAAATTCCATGGAGGCACTGCCTTGAGGATGAAGTTGCTCATCCTCAAGAGATGGGCTTTGCCCACTGCACCCGTGAGGCCGAATTCCCCATCTTGTCCAGGAGAGGCTGGGCCCTGGCTCGTTGTGCTTTTCAGCCAGAGAAGGGATTTCCTGCAGGGAATTCCTGGGGAAGGAGGAAGGAGTTGGGAAGGCAGATCAGCCTTGTTGTGACAGCCAGGGCCCTTGAAGAGATCTGCTTTCAGAGAGGGTAATAAAGCGCTCGCAGGAGCGAGACACCCACTGCTCACAGCGATTTCACCTCCTCCTCCCCTCACGCCTCAAGATCAACACCAGCACTGCTGCCAAGCCTCTAATTACGCCTTTAAAATCCCGTCAGGTCGCGGGGATGTGACGAGCTCTAATTGTGGAAGAGCGTTTAGGGAGACTCGTAATTACACAGTCATTAAGCCGGTTAAACACACCACGGTCCCTTTTGTGAGGCGGCGCTGGGCCTGGCTCCCTCCCAGCGGCGACACAAACACTGGATTAAGCTGGCAATTAGTGATCAGCAGGTAAAAAACAATAACTCCCCCCTCCACTCATGGGCCAGGGCTGGCTGTTGTGGCTTTCCCAGTTGAGAAAATCCAGGACAAAAGAGGGACGTGCAGGGAGTTCTCACCCTGTGTGCCCATGTGGCCCTCTGCCTCAATCCTCACCCAACAAAATCCTGCTGCCAGAAAATTTGCTGAAAAAATTGCTGGAACTTGTTTTTTAGCCTTAAAAGTACTTTCAGCTGACAAAAAATGGCTTTTAAAAATTCTTTTCGTTCTACCAGGATATATTCCCCCAGCCTTTCTTTTTTTTAATCACCTTGTTTGCTAAATGAAAGTACTCCGGAGAAAAGCAAACAAAGCAGAACTTCTCTTGCCTGTGTGGGAGGAAAGGGGAGTAGAGGTCATTAAACCAAACTCTCCGCTGCCTACATCTCAAGCCTTGTGACATGTCAAACCACAGCCCCTGGGTTTTTATTCAGCTTTCTCCATTTCTCTGATGTTTTATAACTGCTGGCCTTATAAAGGTCAGTTATGTATATATCGGAGACATTTTCCACATTCAAACTGGGATGAATCTGGACAATTCAGGGTGACCTGAAATTCTAAAAAACTAGGAGGGTGACGTATCAGGATGCAAATCTCAAGTATAGTAAAATCTGCATAGGGAGAAGTGCCAGCAAGGACCAGCTGAGGAGGATTCTTCCAAGACAGACCTGGTCCCAAGACCAGATGATTTAATGCTGTCCAATAAGAAAAATACTGATTCTTACATAAAGGGAGAAAAAAAGTGGAATAAGATCGCTTAAAAGCCTGAATTAGCCCCAAAGATTTGTACTCAAGGCATTCCAAGCAAATTGTTGGCTTCCAGCTCCACATCCTAGAGGAAGGGAATGCCTTGGCCCCTCCAGCATCCCGAGCTCTCAGCCTAGGAAGCGAATTTAACCCTGAGGAGTCTGCCTTTCTGTCTCCTCTCAAAATTACAGGGCGAAGCTGCTGCAGCACCGTGGGCTTAGCAGGTAAAGGGGGATGTCCCCATGTACCCTGACATCCCCAGCCACCTCTGTGAAGACAGACAGCCATGTGCTGTCCTCTCTGCACCTCTGTGCCTGTGCTTAGGGGCCAAGGGACATGCCCTGGGAGGGGGATGGATCTTGGGAGTCTGGGCCAGCTGCTGCTGCTCTCTGCAGCCGAGGCACCCAAGCCCACAGCCCTCCCTGCCTTTCCCAGGGAATGAGAGCCACGGGGCACCTGCATGGAACTGCTGCTGGCAGAACAAATAGCAGTGCCCTGCCAGAAAGGCAACGTGTCTTATGCATTGTGCAAAACTCGATCTGGCCAGTGAGCCCTCAGGTTGAGTGAAATTTTTTATTTTCAAAAAAAATCCTTTATTTTCACTGTGGAGCTCTGTGTAGGACTCCGGGAGTCCTGTGACACAGGAGAAGTGTAGTGTGATTTCATTTGTTCACTCTGTTATCACCAGAGCTGCCTCACTGAGCCCTAGCCTCCTCATTCCCAGGAGGAGAGCCCTCTTTTGATGCAAACCTGTTATGAGTGAGAGTAGGAAGCTTCTAAAAAAAAAAAAATTAAAAAAATACTTGGTCCCAATCCAAACTCACGTGACAGAAAGGGAAAAAATAAAACACCCAAAGAAAAGGAGACACACATTATTCCCATGTGTGTAAGAGGGTGTTAAATCGAGTAGTGACAAACTTTAACCAGAACCACAGCATTACTCAGAGCAGCTTGTCCAAGCCTGCAGAAATCATGGTCAGAGAGTCTCCCAGCTGGCAGAGGTGGACAGCGGGTGCCAAGAAAGACAAGTCCTCGCTGGTACTGCTTTGTGTGGAGGATCCTCTCATGAACGGTTTTAATAAAGACTTAATTGATTGTTCTGGAGTCCGTCAGGCTAATAAAACATTTATGGCCCTGAGTCAGTCATCTAGAACACATTCCACAAGGCAGTTGGAGGCTGCTGCACAGGGCAGCCAGACGCACGTCTGTCATGTGCCGGTGACGTCCATTCATCATGCACTAGTCATGCAGCAAGCCAAACCTCCGGAGAAAGTGGAATCTCTGCCTCCTTTTCACCAGCCAGGAGGTGGAATAATCACTTTGTCCTCCCGGCTGGCGTTTGGGAGACGCCTGTTCTACGGAACCCTAGTCCTGCAGCAGGTTTCCACGTGTGCCCTGGGGTAAATCACTTGGGGAGGTCAGCACAGCACTGATCAGACATTTCAGCTCTCCCGAGTTCTGGGCACAGACAGAAGCAGAGGCAAATACAAGGAAGACGTGGCCATAAAAATACAAATTAAGATAAAGCTAGATTCTCCTGCTGCTTAATCATGTAAATGTACAAACAGAGCCTGATGACAGTGACTCAAGGGAAACAATGACCTTATCAGCAGCCTTAGATAGGCCTGAGCCATAAATGAAAATAAATGATCTACTGACATGCCTTATCATCTCCCTAGCGTCTACTGGAGAACTCAATTCACCTCTGCATATCTATATCCTCCAGCACACTCAGCACCAGGAGGGTCTGCTGTCCCTCCACAGTCTCCCTTCGTTGCACCAGCAGACTCTCCAGCCATTGCAGTGACCTTGCACTGGCTTTCAGGTGGCATCTCCAGCTCTGCAGCACCTATCAGTGTGTGGTCAGCGTGGAAAACCACCTCCCTCCTTTTTTTTTGCCTCCTGAGTTTACAGCCTGACCTCATTTTCCAGTCACTCTGCCCTCCATTTGCATCCCCAAGGAGTCCCATGGGGTTTCAATCAGCCAGGTCCCCGCAAGCATCTGGGTAGATCTCTTTGCACTCAGGGCTTGAGAGCACAGAGGAGGCACCCAAAATCTCTTTACACACTCACGTTGGCTCTGACTCTGCTGATCTCAGCACCAGCATCTGCAGGTGGTCAGGGAATGCTGGAGCAGTGGGGAAATCCACTGTGGAAGGAAAACTGCAGGCACAGGAGAGGCTTTAGACCTTCAGCTGATGCGTTTTTGAAGCTAAGACAGAGGGCTTAAGGGGCTGCTTTTCCTATCAAGATTGATTATTTCACATTTGCAGGCAGGTAGTTGTTCAAATCAATTCTTTGTGGGGAAAGAAGAGCAACACTTGTAATTGCTTGGCAACTTGTGCTACTGTAGTTCATTGGAAGTTCAAGAATTTGGTATCTGCCTTCAGTTTCATTTGGAAGTGAGGCAAACATTTTAGTTCACTGAGAAAGGCTAATCCTAAAAACTACTATCAAGAATTAGAAAATATTTTTTATTTAAAAAAAAAGGGTACCTCGGGAAGTTTTCCAGAATGAAAATTTCCTTTTTTCTTCCTCTTTCCAAGGAATAAGTCATTTAGAATCAAGACATTTAAATTTTTTTTTTTTTTTAAAAAAAAAAAAAAATAAAAAAAATTAAATGTCTTGATTCTAAATGACTTATTCCTTGGAAAGAGGAAGAAAAAAGGAAATTTTCATTCTGGAAAACTTCCCGAGGTTCCCTTTTTTTTTAAAAAAAAAAGGGTACCCCGGGTAGTTTTCCAGAATGAAAATTTCCTTTTTTCTTCCTCTTTCCAAGGAATAAGTCATTTAGAATCAAGACATTTAAATTTTTTTTTTTTTTTTACTTCAAGAGAAACAGTAATTGACCCAAATGTCCTGCTAGCTTTATTAGTAATTATAAACATGAGACCATGATTTTTTTTTTTTTTTTAGTTCAAGAGAAACAGAAATTGACCCACCATGTCCTGCTAGCCTTATTAATATTTGTAAACATGAGACCATGAAAACCTGCAGGGGAATTTTTAAAAAGAAGTATCAGGAAAAGAGTTGCTTGCCTTCTAACTAAAGAAGGCAAGCAGGGGGGAAAAGAGTTCTGTACCATTCTTAGAAGAAAAAAAATTAATAAAAATGAGAAAATGAATTATTTGAAACAAAATATTAATAAAAACTCTGCAGGACATGTCAGACTTTTTTGGTCTCAACACACCTGAGCTGGTGAGGCTGTCAGGGCTTTGACCCTCATCTTTCTGGAATGGGATGCAGCTGGATGGAGCAGGCACCTTCTCCCCAGTGCCCTGGTCTGAGCAGGGACAGGGTGTCCCTGGAGTGTTGTGTCTCCCACGAGCAGAGAGAGGGTTGGACTGCACCTCCAGCAGGCACAGGATGACTTTGCTGACCTTTGTAGCACTTTAGCAACACTCAAGTCATGGCAGACAAAACAGCATTGGGTTTGCTTGTCAAAAAGCAAAACCATGGCCATCATCTGTACCCACAGCGCTGCTGGTACCCTGGGGCACCAGCTTTATCTTGCTGGCACAGCTGTGCATGATGCACCTTTCACCCAGTTTGGGCATTACACAGCACTCTGGCAGGGCTGTTTTAACTTCTGTTGAGATGCCCACAACAATCAGACATTCTAAGAACAGGGGTTTTTGTGTCTGCTGTCGCCACAGGTTGCAGGGTCGCTGGCAGAGGGCTCTAAGCCTTTCTCCCCTGCTCGTGTCAAAGCACACTGCACCCCAAGGGCCCCAAAGATTTCAGTGGGGCTCTTCCCAAATTCACACACTGAGTGCAAATCTGCCCCTTACTCTTCACTGCTTCTGTGGTCTCCTCCTGGCTCTGCCCTTATGAGTAAAATCCCTACCACCAGCCAAGAAGACAGCCCAAGGCACATGGAGCTCAGAGACTGTGGGGCTAAACTTCCAGACAGTAGATTCCAAGAGCAGAAAAAAGGGCTGTACTCTCTGGGTCTGGCTCCTGGTGAGACATCCACAGCATATTTCAACCAACAAACCCTACACCAAGCACAGGGTGGCCAGAGGGGTGACCCTCCATCCTTCCAAAACTCCTGTGCTCTCCCCTCCCTCCCTGTCCTCTGCCTGGGAACAAAATGCACTTAACTGTGTTTTCCCCTCAGATTCCTAATGTGACAAAGAATACCTGTGCTTTGCAGAGAGCAGAGGCAATGACAAGTTATAGAGCACACATGGGTTTTCCCAAGCATTTTACCTCTCTGTAATACCTGAATTAGGCATTTATTCCTCTTCAGATGTACAAGCCCCAGCTCCTCCCCATCAGCAGCACAGAAAACTGCTGTTTGGAGAGGCAGACAGGCAGCAGCACTCCTGAAAGTTT
This sequence comes from Passer montanus, assembly GCF_014805655.1. NCBI lineage: Eukaryota > Metazoa > Chordata > Aves > Passeriformes > Passeridae > Passer > Passer montanus. The sequence continues at coordinate 872,750 of NW_024359833.1, read as the reverse complement.
GTGTTAAAAGGAAAAGCTTTTTCCCAAATAGGATATTGTATGTAATGTGTGTCTGCCATCACTTTATCTGTGTCCTGGTGGTACCTGCAGGATTTGTTCCGGCTGCATTTGGGCACCATGAGAAGCAGACAAGGATAGGAAATGGTTGGAGAGCAGGCTGAAAGGGAATTTGCTCTCTTCTTCCAGTGACTCCTTCCCCTCCCACCTCATTTCTTGCACATTTCCACAAAGAAAAAGGTGATGACAGAAAATAAGTTTGATCCAGGAGAGGGACAGAAATTTTATTTTTGTTTTAAAAAGAGGAAATATTCCAAAAGAAATACTAAGTAAAGAAAGGGGGAGGGGGAAAGTCACTTTCTGTTGAAAAAGTGTTAGGCCAATACAGTTTTCAGCAGCTGTGACCCGTGATTACCCCAGTATCTCCTTCCCCATCACATGGTATTTTTAGCCTTATTTGCCAGAGACGTGCCTCAGTAGCAGCATGGCCAGCTCCAGGATCAGCTGCCTGCAGACTGCCCTCCTGCACGCTCATGTATTTGGTTTCATTGATGCTAATTTGATCAGGGACAGCTGTTTGTGAGGAGAGACCCCAGGGAGAACCACTGATGCCTGATCTCAGGGGGAGGCGAGCCTGAGCTGAGCCCTCGCAGCCGGGGAAAGGCAGCAGATGCCCCTTGGTGCAGAGGCAACGATGGGATCTGCACAGGATCCAGCTGAACCTGGAGCTGTCAGCCCAGCCGTGGGCAGCACCTGGCGCCGGGGACTGTCCTGGTGGCAGGGCAGGGCAGAGAGGGCACGGGAAGGGAAAGGATCCATCCCCCTGCAGACACGGGGGCTGGCTGGGGTGCTCCTGCTGCTGCCCTCCCACACACCTGTGAGGCACCAGACACCACAGAGCTATCTCTGCCTACCTGTCCAGCATCCCCCTGGCCCAAATTCTAACACAGAAGCTGTTATTGGATGGCTGTTGTTGAAAACCTGCAATTGAGTGTTTCTGGCTTTTGTTCAATTGCGTCTTTTGCAATGTTTAGAGCACAGATAAAGATTCAGGTGCTGCTTCCACCCACTGCGTGTGCTCCTTCTCCCTCAGTCCTGCCCTGTCCCTCCACTCGCTCATGCCTGGTTGTAGCTGTCAGGGAGAAAATAAGGTGAGTGGATGCAGGCAAATAGAGAGACAGAAGGTAAAGAGAGGAAAGGTAACACCCTGAAGACAGAAGTCTGTGCGCCTGTTGCCAATCACAATAACAATAATGGCCCTCAAACACAGACACGTATTACTCTGCTGTCTCCTGCCTGGCTGCCCAGGAGTCAGGACTTTAGTCCAGCACATCAGTTAGAGAGTCAAAGACATTGAACTTGGGACCTGTTTCTCCGATAAGGAGAAAGTGAGACAGCCTGACCAAGAGCTGGGAGCCTGATAACTTTTACACACTTCAAGTAAGCCCAGCTTCGTGCTGATATTTTAAAGATCTTTGCCCTTTAGCTTGAACAGGAAATCTTAAAATGGAAAATATGCAGCTTAAAGGAAGGGGTGAGGCTCACTTGAAACAGAAGAATGTACATAAGTATAGGAAATAACAGGTTGTTAAGAAACTATAGTTCAGTTGTTAAAAAAAAAAAAGCCAAATATAGATTATATTTCCCCTCATTAGGGATCAGCAATTTTTTTTTTTTTTTAAGATTTTGCCATGATCAGAGGGAATTCTTTTTCTCTCCTGAAGCATTACCTAATTTTGTTCACCACCACAAGCAGAATGGATGAAAAGCCCCGTCCCCAAGAAGGAATTTTTACTGCATGCATTGCTCTGAGATTTGGTGCCCTGATGATTTGGTAGCAGCAGAGCAAGCTGGTCCTTCATCAGCAAGTGCTGGATCAGGGCACCACTTTTCCTTCCAAGTCCTGCCTGGCATCCTAAGTCTGTTTTATACAGTCAGAGCTGCTTATGTAAATCAATGACCACTCTCACTCACACAGATTTCCTCTGACCATCAGTGGGGTGGGATTCCAGTCCAAATGCCAGCCTAAAACATAAGCAGAGATCAGTCTACAATTGTCTGTCATGCAGTCACTCAGCACCTTTAATGCCACCGACCCACACGTGTCCCAGAGAGCATCGCTGATGTAAACTCACCTGCCCCACTTCCTTGCTCAGCAAACATTTACTTTCTTTATTATATGCCCAGTGCCAGATAGCAGGAGACGGAGAAATTAAGTCAGTATTATTAACAGACTGCAGCCTTAAGTCTAATTGGAGGGAGAGAATTACTGCCAAGGTATACAGTGCCCAGGAGCCAGCTGGGCTCACCCCAAACACACTGGCAGGCCAGGACCTCGGGTGCAGTGGGGAGCTTCCTTCTCTAGTCCCCAGTGACAACACCGGACCTGCAGATGACTTTTCTGAGCTACTCAGCCTCTCTGAAATACCCCTGATGGATCAGCAGGGCTCAGGTGCTGCTGCATAAACCCTTCTTTCCCTTACCCAGCAGCAATCAGCTTCATGCTGGCAGGATGGGTATCTGCCTGGCAGTGCAAGATGTTTCTCAGGTGCATGATGCCTCATTTCCCAGGTGTGCTGGGCCTCTCGGGAATGTCACTGTCTTCTCAGAAAAGGTGTGGTTTCCCTGCTTTCCCCCACCCCTGCCCCAGATGAGATTCCCCCAGGGAGCAAAGGTGGAGGTGCTCCCTGGAGGCACAGAGGAGTTAGGCTGTGTCAGTGTGGGGATGTGGTATCTTACTCCATTCCCTCCAACCCACCACCCTGGGGATAGAAAGAGCTTTGTGGACTCCAGGCACTGTCCCAGGCTCTTTCCAGGACACTGAAATTTCACAGCTTTATCAGTTCCCAGGAAAAGCTCTGGAATTTGCACTACACAAGGGCAGGGAGTTCTGACCTTTGAACAGGGCATGGAAACTGAAACAGGGACATGACTTTCACTGCATTTCCTGCAGCTTGTGATGTGATCTGACACTATTTCTAAGTACCTAGTCCTAACATAAGATCAGTTTTTCTCCTGGTCCATGATGGGCACCAGTGTAACTCAACGCTGTCCAGGAAATTACTTTCATGGTCACAATTAAGGCCAAGAAAAACCCCAGAACTGAAGTGAGAGTGTTATGGGAACCATCTAAGCAGAGCCAACTGTAGTGCCAAGGAGACATGGGAAGATGCCTCCACTAAGGGCAGTCAGAGGAAAATCCTGGACCTGGTTTAAAATTCTCGCCCTCTTTTACCAGGGAACAAAAATGGATGAAAATTCTGCAGGTTCATTTGTCTTCCATAAGTTTTTGCCAGGCTTTGGCTGGTTATTCCTCCACTTGTTCAAAAAATTTGCAGTGTAAAAGGGCTGAGGCACCCATCAGGCACCCTGAGCAGCATCCCCAGGCTGGAGAAGAATGTCCTGAGTGGGAGCATTTCGTCCTGGCTGCAGCCCTGGGGTTGATTCTCATCAGTCACCAAGTCCAAGGCTGCAGAGCATGGTTTGTGGTAACAGCTGTTTATGGTCGAGCCTCTCCAATACCTGCAAAGCTGAGATGTGTCAGCAGTGTTATTCCTTTCCCTGCCTAATCCCAGATGGGATCTACACAGGGACATAAAATAAACAACAGCAGGAAGGTGGATGAGGTTTCTATTGCTGTGAGCCTCCCTCCCTCAGACAGGCACCAGAGCTCTGAGGAGCAGCAATCACAGACCAGAGGTTGTATGTAATTCACAAGGTGAAGGTGTTTTTTTGGCTGCAGGCAGGGATGGCTGAAAACCTTCCAGTTGCCTTGCAGTAATGTATGCTCTGCTAGCTTGCACCCAAGCTAAACTCTCAGATTTTTGCCTGAAGCCAAATACTGCTTGGCCCTATCAGGAGAAGCAACCCATCTCACAGCATCAGTTTCTTAACAGTCCCCAGTGTCCTGTTTCATTTCACAGGCTGGGCAAGACAGGAGCAGAGTGAAACCCAGAGTAACAGGGCACTTAGAGACGTTTGCTCAATGGCAGAAGATATTCCAAATTTCCAACTACAAACACAGACTGCCTTGAGCAAAGCTTCTGCTACACCACAACACCTTGGGTGAAGATTAGAACCTTTCTTCTGCCTGCACAATGGATTATTTTCCCTCATGTTTCTTAGCTTAGTTACAAAACTCATCACTTAGCAAAAAGTCTCTTTTTACTTGGATATTATTTTAAAGTGTTTTCATAAAAGGAGATTCACAACAAAGTTCATTCACATGTGTGCATCTTCTAACAAGCTGAAGACAAAGAGTTTGGTGAACATGCAGCAAAGGCATGAAACAGGTGAGTTTTGTCAGCTTTCAGGGGAAAAAAAGAAAAAAAAATTCTGGTAGCAATTTCCCCAAAGTAAATCTTTATTTTAAATTTAACTCCCTGGTGGCAGGTTGTATCAGTAAGTGGGCCAGAAGGCCAGTCCATGATTCCACAGCCATCAGAACCAGGTAACCACTACCACAAAGTCAGCCTGGATCAGCCTTGACTGTGCCCAATCACACTTCTGTTTATGGGGCTAACACACGGCTTTCAGGGGAAAAAAAGAAAAAAAAATTCTGGTAGCAATTTCCCCAAAGTAAATCTTTATTTTAAATTTAACTCCCTGGTGGCAGGTTGTATCAGTAAGTGGGCCAGAAGGCCAGTCCATGATTCCACAGCCATCAGAACCAGGTAACCACTACCACAAAGTCAGCCTGGATGTGCCCAATCACACCTCTATTTATGGGGCTAACGCACCCAGAAAACAGAAAATACAACCCCAGCTTGGGTGTTTGTGACACCAGGTGCAGGTGGGAAAGAATGTGCCTTAAAGCTTTGCCTACAGCTTCGACTCCCTGGCCTTTCCTGACAGATCTGAGCAGCAGGAAGGTTTGTGCTGGATCAACACGTTGTGTTGTGCTGCCTCAGCACCTTTGAACTGATACTGGGAAGCCAAAAGAGCTGAATTTGCTGCATCAAAATGCTGCCTTGGAGCTGATCTTATTAATTTGGCAGCAAGTGGATTTTCCATAATTACGTTTCGTTGTCTTGGAGGAATCACAGGATCACACAGTGGGTAAGGCTGGAAGGGACCACAAGAGATAAATATCTTGTTATTTCTCCCCTTGCAGATACTCTGTGTCACAGGCAGTAGCTGACTCCTCCTTCTGCTTATGTAAATCATTTTTCAGCTGATTTAGTCCAATAGAATGGATTATCTCTCACCAATCTTACCTCATTTACATCTTAGGCCTGCACAGCTATAACCCAACAGTTACTTCTTTTGACACAACCAGACCTGTGCTTTTCCTGCAAAGTATCTTAATATAAAAGCAGCCCAGTGTGTTTGAGTGTTGCCTGTCCTTGCACTGAGACCTTTCTGGTTAGAGGTCATGCCTGGGAGTGACCAAATTCATCTCACTCCTAAGCAGTTGTGTGCTTATTGTAATAATGTTACTTACAAGCCTGAGTCTGCCTACATTTTCAGTTGCTTTGTGATCTACACCAGAACAGAACAGGAGAGAACAGTTTTCCTTCCACCCCTTCCAATTTGCACCAGTTTGTCCTAGCTGAGAGGTGGGGCAGAGCTGAATTTGCTTTCTGTAACTTCTAGCTTCTTGTTAGAGTTTTATTGCAATTCCAACTGACTAATTTTAACAGTGTCTTTTGAACTACATCACTGAATGTTTCTGTGTACTGTAACGAGCCCTTCCATCTCTGGCAGGTGACTAATGTTACCAAAGGCCAGTGTCATATCTTGCTTTTCAGACTGACTCATTTTCATTTTTTTCCCTCTGGAAATTAAAAGGGAGCTTCCACTTGTCACGGGCAGAGACAGCACAGCCCAGGAGCAGCCAGCAGCAGACCATGCCAGTGCCCTGACGTGCAGAAACACCAGGGAAAATTGCAGCAAGGCACCCACACTTCCACCTGTGGCAATGAGACTTTTTTGCATGAGGAAAGACGAGCTCTGCTTGTGCTGGAGGAGGGTGGGTTGGGTCACCCACATCTGTGCTGTGCTCCGAGCCATGCCTGGGCTCCCATCTCCACTGTGTCCAGGGAATAATTATGTTTATCTAGCTCTTGTCCCATCACCCTGACCACCACCAGTGTTCTGAGGCCAGTCTGTGAGCACTGCACTGTGGACAGTGAGAAAAGCCATAACAAAAGGAATTTGTGGGGGGACTGCACTACACCCAGCTGCTCCCACATCCCAGCCAGGACTGGCAGTGTTTGGAGCAGCCCCATCCTCCTGCAAACTCACTGTTTCTACACACAAGAGTTTTCAGCAACCTCTCCATCTGCCTGCTTTTCTGGAAGAGCCTGGGAAGTCTTTCCCTTCGGATGGAGGAGTAGGACTCCACGAACAGTAGCGTTCCCAGACAGCTGCAGCCCGACCTTCATTTCTCAGGGGACAGAACTGCCTGTTATTTATTCAGACATTTTGTTCCCAGCTTTTATTGCTCTGCTTTATATGGTAGGCGAGGTCAGAGCCTTTGTAATATAGGAATAGCATCGCCAAGATTTCTCTCCAAAGGACAAGAAATATAAAATATGTTATGGCATAAAAAAAAGAATGCCGTGTTTTTCACCTGGACACCTATTTCAGCCATGGGGAGATGAATAAAACTGGGAGTGGATGGGGAAAAATTATTTTCAATATTTTTCAATCTTTTCCTCTAATTTTTTACAACATAAAAAGCAGTATTGTTCTGGTGGTAAATCACTGGTCTCTAGGTTGTGTGTGGACCAGTATCAATCTGTAATTTCTCACAGATTAAAAGCACATAGAACAAGCTGAACAAAAAGCCATCAATGTTGTTTACATAAGAAGTTAGGCTCTACAAGAACTGCTCAATTTTAAGTCACTTAACTTGCTGCAACTCACACAATTCCCCCTCTGGTAAGCAAATTTAGATCTCTTTTATCTTCTTTTATCTAACTGGTTTGGCCCAAAGAAGCAAATATATAGAGTGGAGACAAAGAAAAAGAAAAAGAAAAAAGACCCTCCCTCACTAACTCCATGAAGTTATCTTTCCTCATAGCCTTTAGCATGTTTGCAGCTGGAATCTGACCTAGAAAGGCACAGTCATCACATTTTGAACCATCCTGAGGTGACACACGTGACACCTCCAATCTCTTAACATTTCTGTTTCCTTGTTTTCCTCTAGTACCAAGATAAAGTGGCACCAAACTCTGTCGTGTTCTTGTTTTATGGTGAGACAATAAATCGCTAATGAGTCTTTATTACAAGATTAATCAATCACTTACATTCTTGCAGAACTCCAGAAATTAATGTATTATTGATTACGACGTTTTAAAACCACTTACACTTCCTCCTCTTGATAATATAACCTTATATATACAGAGTAACCTACATTCCATTTATGGTACGAGCTGCTCTGCAAATTTACAAACTACCTAAAGTTTTGGAAATGCAAAAGGTGATCCATAAATTAAGATCACAGGGACAAGAGTTGAAATACAGCAATAAGATGTCAAAACATTCTAGCTAATGAAATTTCTTTTGTTTCTGAGGGGAGGGAAGTTTCAGAAACAATGGTCCTTTTTGCCTCAAAGACAGGCCATTCTTTATGAAACACTATAGCTGTGCCATACTCAAGAACAGCCCTGCAGTAGCAAATTATTTTATTCACAACAGAAGAAGAAAACAAGTTTTACAAAGCATTTTGCATTGGAAGCCTCTGTTTTAACTCATCTTCAAAGAAAATTGACAGCATTTCTGGTCTTTCATACTGACTCAGCAGGCTGTGAATGCTACCCACCAAGCTCAGAGGTACAGGTTTTCACTGCTGTGAGACTTCCCATGTTTTGTGTAAGGAAAAGCCGCAGGAACAGGCTTGCAGTGCAGTTCTTCCATAATTTCATATATTCAAAATGACTCGCTGTCCTTGGCAGCCATTCAGCATTTGACTTCAGCTGTGAGCCTTCAGCAATAAACCAGCAGCACTGAGGTGACTTGAGGACACATCAGCTGCTTTTACTTTGACTCCCAGGTATGACCCAAAGCTCGACTGCCCTCATCCTATTCACTGGGTTGAATTTCACACCTCTGTGCCCCGGGCACAGGTGGAAAAAGAGCTTTTACCACAACCCCAGAGGCCACACGAGCCTGAATTAATCAGCCAGGATAACATTTGTTCAGGGATTGCCCTGGCCCATGCACAGGGCCTTGCACTTGGCTTTGCTGAGCTTTCTTAAGGTTTGCAGGGTCCCACTTGTCCAGCCTGTCAAGGATCCCTTCCCTGCAGTGCTGACCACACCACACAGCTCAGTGCCAGCACCAGCCTTGATCCCATTTTGCAGCACCAGTCCCAAAACCAATCCCTGAGAAACCACTTGCCACCAGTGTCAGGACAAGAACAAGAAACTCGTGGGGAATTTCAGTGTGTGTTCTCCTCTGCTCCATGTAAGAAATAATTATGCTTCTAAAAAAGTTGCTGGTGGCACTCTCTGTGTTAAAAGTGTCAAACAATGTGGAATTTCCCACAAACATGTTGCTCTAAGAAAGCTCAAACACTACAGTTTGGGACAGAGGATGAAGTTTTGCACAAGAATAGGTGAACAAGGCTTTTTGGTTGTTTTTTTTTTTTCAACATTTAGCAGGAGAGAACTACAGTCCAGCAGTATCCTTTCCTTTCCAGCCACTTGAAAGGAAAAGTCATTTCACACAATGTGGATATTAGAAAGCCTTTTAGCTACAGCAGTCTAAGCCGTGAGTACAAAGGGCAAATCATGTTCAGCCCTGTTTCTGTTTGAGCCTTGTGTTGCAGACATGGAACTGTGCAGCTCAGTTAATGGGATTTTGCCTCCTCATGAACCATGTCATTGTGTAGGATGAAGGGCCCGTGGGCCAGCTCTTGCATTTTGGTGTTATTTTTTGGCACCTAATAGTCCTAATGGTTTCCCCTGGCAAATACTCAGCTGACCTAATGAGTATTCTTCAGCAAGGACAAGGAATTATTCCTTATTCAAAGTCACTTTGGCAAGTACCTGTTCATCTGCAACAAAGGAAACAAGAAGTGGGTCAGACCCAGGATCCACCTAGACCCGTATGTCCTTTCTGAGACACCTGGAGAGAGAGAAAACAGCAAGCAGACCCTTTAAATATCCTTCCTGAGAGCTTGGCAAAGATGTACTTTCAAAACTTACCTTCAAGGCTGCTGCTTGGTGGGTGCAAAAATCACTAGGAAAAAATTCTTTAAAATAAAAAAAAGAAGTTTTTAATTTCTGCAAGAGTTGCATGTAGACCAGGCTCAGCATATAGAGGCTTTATAGGACAAACAGCAGTGTGCAGAAAATGCCAGCAGACAAACCAGCAGCCAGCCAGGAGTTTAGCAGTGACTTTGTGGTGTTAACCAACTTGTTCACGTGCAGGCAGTGCCTGTCACGGAGGCACCTCTGCGTGTGTGAGAGGGCTCTGTGTGTGGTAGGTAATGAGCTGGTGCTGCTTTCTGTGCAGCAGGGAGTTTACCTCCAGGCCATTGGTGAGCTAATGAAGGAGTTCCCTTGCTGTCCAGCTGCCAAAAAGAAAGGAGGGAGTGGGAAGGCAAGGACAAGGCAGGCAACAAGAGGCCCAGCCCCTCGGGAGGTCTGCGAGGGGAGCGCGTTTTGCACAATCATAGGAAAAAAAGCTGCTTTTCCACAGCTGGGAAGCCTAGGGCCACCTTGTTTGAGGGACATCCCTCAGTCCAGGCCAGCCTCTCCACAAAAGGTCACCCACACAGGCACCTGGGAGCATCCACTGGTCCTGCAATTATTTTCTCATGATCTTTTACCCGCAAGGGAAAAGCGACTTTGAGCTCTTCCTTGCTGCCAGGACCTGCACCATCAGCTTACTTCCCTGAAATCCCTCCTATTGTCTGAAAGAGCAGATTTGGCTTGGCTGCTCAAGGAAAAGTTCTCCATCTTATCTAAACAATGCATTAAAATCCTCCTAGCAAATGCCAGGCATGCACCAAAGCAAGAGGAAACAAATCCTTGTTTGTTCTTCCCATGGGGGCTGGATGGATTTTTTTATCATGGCTAGCAGGATGGGGACATCACCATGCTCAGGGCACACGCACAGTGCATGGTGACACTTCAGGAGCAACAAAACCTGTCTCTGACACCAAGGCATGTGCACTTCCTAACATCCATCCCCCTGGCATCCTCCCACAGGGAAGTGGGGCTCTGTTTCTCGGGAAGGTGGGAAACCAACCTTCCTGAGGTTTCTCCTTTTCCAGCTGGACTCTGAAAGCCAGCCTGTGTGCAGCTGTGGTGGATCAGTTTGTCCAAAGAGAAGTTCCCAGGAAATGCCCTCAAGGAAGTCCTTGTGTAGATGGACTGGGCTGTGTGACACAGGAGATCCTGCCAGGGCTTTGCTCAGAGATCTGAAAGAAAAACCTCAGGTTTCTCTGACTGATTCCACATGCAGACAATAAATGTGTATATAACCATCCTTGCTGCTAAACAGTGTCACTGCTACTGCATCTCTGACCCAAGCAAACACAGTGGATGAACAAAATAAAAGATGCTACATCTTGACAAAATTAACTTCATTAATTTCCTGCATCAAAACCCAATGCCTGTGGAAAGAAGTTCAGCCCTGTTACCATGTTCAGCAGCAGCAACAAGCTTGTGGCAGTTCATGTCCTGTTCTTGTCTGGCTGCTTCTCATTAAGCAAATCTAGAAATCCAGGTCCTCATCAGGCACTGCCATAACTCCATGTGACTCAGAGACCTCCAGAAAACATCCTAAAAAATAGAGTGCTGAAGTGGTTTCCTCCTGAGGCATCCTCAGAAACTAATGCCAGAAAGCTCCCCAGCTTTATTTGTGGTTTTTTTTTCCAGAGCTATCTGAAGGGGTTTTTTGGATGAATTGGAATACTGTGAGGATTTCTCCATGGAGTTAGAGCTTCCAGAGTGATATACAGTGCAATCATGACTCATAAGGTAAATCCACAGCAATGTCCATCCCCAGCAACTCCAGAGAGAAAGTACCTTGGCAAGGACAACACAGGTGTGCCTGAGAGGGGGACCACTGTCTCAAACACAAATCCCCCCCTTAAATAAAAAGGGTTATGGACACAACACCATCATTTTCCTAAACAGGAAAAGCTGTGGATAGTGGGGTTAAGCAGCAAGCTGAGCCCCCAGCTCTCTCTTGCAGCAAGTTACCCCAAGCAAGAGGGACATGTCACTGCTGGGGACAGGGTGAAGGGAGAGGGAAAAGCTGTTGGAGACCATGGGAGGCTCTGTGACATCTCCTCTGCTTCTCTCACATACCCCTTGGGGGCTTTAACAGGACCCATGCTCCATGCCACATAAACATGTACAAAGAGAATGTTTTTGGCTTTGAGCAGCTTGAAGATGAGCTGGGTGGGGATAGAGACATGTGGGGAAGCCAAGTGTGGTGCCACATGGCCAGTGGCAGGTCAAGAACCTTCCCAGGGCTGGCCGGTGAGGAGTGTAGAACAGACTTGTGTTCTTGCCCTTTCGACCAAACTGAGTGGAAAAAAAACTCACATTCCCAGCCGGGAAAATGCCATTTCTGTTCTGCAGCTGAAATGTTTTGGGGCTGTCAGCTTAGTTTCACTGCCTAGTCCCACCTCAGGCCCCTCCAGCAGTCTCTTCAGCTAGAGCACCCCATCAATCCCCAGCCAAATGTACCCTGGCATCCCAGCTTTCCCACAGCAGAGGATCCCTTGGAAAACAACCAAGCCACCTGAAAATCCACTTTTACACAGCAGCTACTGCTAGGCTCGACTGCAATCTGGGGCTTGGAAAACACGGCTTTACTTGTTTTAATTAAAACCAAGTCCCTCCACCCAGACTTGCCTCTCTGTCACTCTCGCTTTCTCTCCCCAGCCCTCTGACGCATTTCAGCAGACATGTCATCAGACTCTGGTTCAAGGGAGGGGAGCAGCCATCTAATGCAGCCTCTTGCATCAGTATCCCACCCTTCTCTGGGGAGCTGAGACCATGGGCTTGGCAAGCAGGAGGGAGGCTGCCGTGCGAGAGGACGAACACGCGTTTGTGCTTCGGTGGGAAAGCAGAGGGTGCATAAATGCAAAGCCCCATCTCCATCTCCTGCTCCTGGACAGGCACCACTGGGCACTGCTCTGGAGGCTGGGGCAGGGCTGAGACAGCATCCTCCTTCCTGATAACATCACCAGCCACAGCCAGCTCTCCGTGTGAAGACTTGAACGGGAATCTCTAAGGGTGCCATAAACCGCGCCGCTCGTACAACAAATCTGAATGCGTGAGGGTTTTAAAATTGGAAGCAGAAACATATGTTTCCCCATCCTAAATGCATTCAACTTCCAGTCTGCTTGAGGCCCTGTGCCGCCTCTGCTCATCACGCTGGCTCCACACTTCCAGGAGAGTTGTCAATGCTCAAAAACCCAAAATACCTGGCTCTGTGAACGTGGATATTCAGGCCTAGACCCTTGCTGGAAAATCAAGGGAGCTTGGTACTGCATCTCAATGATGATCCAAGCATTTAAATCTGTATTTGGTGCTCCTGACAGGCAGCTCATGGGTGCTCAGCCTTAGAAAAACCTTGTTGTTTATTTAGCTTTCTAACTGTGTCTTTAAGACCTAATTTTAGATTCCTACTTCTGCAAATGTATCTTGCCAACCTCACCACATGTAACTAAACATGTATTTTGACATCCACCTCCTACTCAAGAATTTAATTTCAAAACATCGCTGTTTTATTTTAAGACGTGGGGAAATAACAATTTTTAGGCTACCCATTAATTATCGGAGTCATTAGTAAGGATTTAATCATTACAACAAATAATCCGAAGGTGTATATGTCTAATTAAGTGTATGTGCCTACCAATTTCCAGGGAATGATACATGCATGTGCCTTGCAAGTTAAGTATATCTGTACATCTCACTGAAGCATAACCTGAGAGTTTAACTGGGGCCAGACTCGTTGCAGGGCCAAACTGGCCCAGGACCAGAGACTTCAGTGTAATAAATGAATGGACCTCGCCCAGGTTTCTTCCTCAAAAGCGTTCTGGGTTTCCATTTTTACCTTAACATGGCATGCAGATATTTGCTGTTGGTCAGGGCTAATTCTATCCTGGTACAAAATACTTGGCTGTAATTAGTGCACGGTGCCATCTTCTCCACTAAGTTCATTTTAAGCTGTTGCTACATCCCCACAAGTTAAACAAGATATGGGTTGGACTGGGGTGATCTTCCAGCTCGAGTAAGGCTTAGACTCAGTGCACCACAAGCATCCTTACAATGCCTTGCCTGTTTTGCCCAGGTGGCATGTATTTTGAGGCAGGAAGGATACATTTCTGGATGTTTGACCACCACACAGCATTGCAGGAGCCTGCCTTCAGCAGAAAGTTTTGAATGGCACCTCTGCACTCATGGCATACTTCACATTTTTTGCTCTTTTTCTCTCACTCCAGCCTTTTGTGAGGGCTCAAAAAACTGCTCCTAGTGCAGGAATCATTTTGCCCCAAAAGGCTTCAAGTGATTCACTGAACTCCCAAGCCTTTTGAAGCTTACTCACCACTAGACATAATAAACCATCACAACTTAACTCATGCAGAGAAGACTGTGTGTCACTGCTCCATGGCAGGAGCACACGCAGGCTTTTGCCAAGCATGCAATGGTATCTGTGAAAGCCAACAGCAAGCAGACCAGCCAAACCTCTTCACTGGCACGAGGAGAGCAAGTTCACACATCAGCAAGCTTGTGCTGCCTGTTAAATACCCCAGACAAGGGATATTTGGTGTTTGGGCACACCAAAACACCAGGTATTATCATCCTTTCAGGGGGAGAGTGTGCGTGCCACGTCTCTGCTGACAGAGCTTCCACAGAGACACTCCCTTCTGCAAGCCAGGCCATCTCTCTGCTGTGCTGCTGGCTATTTGGGCATAGATGTACACCCTGAATCTGCTATGTTTCTCCCAGGATTTCAGGCTCCCTGTCACCACTTCACTATCTGTCACGCACACAGTGCTGACTGGCCCAGGTACAGATGCTGTACAGAGGGTTTTTTTCCTCACCACAGCACAGAAATGAAAATATCTATGACAAAGTGCAATTTTGATGCTGCCCCTGGAAAGTTTGTGAACAGAAGTGGAGATGCTGCCCCCATAAACAGGGGAGTAAAGCAGACTCAGCTCCAGCAGCTCAGGATCAGGTGCCCCAGGGCAGCACCATGCACAAGGCTGGAAATTCTTCTTGAGATCTTCCCATTGCAGAGGCACACAACCCACCACACAACCAAGGGGAAAGTCCTCTGGCTTCCTTTCAGGTGATCTTGCACTATCAGCCCTGCTACAGAAGTGGAAAAAAGGGAAATCACCCCTCCTGAATTTTGGCAGGATGAAAACTTGTTCCTCCACTTTGGAGGGTGTGTGTGATTCAGAACATGGCACAAAGCTACTTTGCTCTTTCCCCCTCCAGGACCCAGGATTTCCTCTCCTGCGTGTCTGGGGTCCTCAGCTGTGCTTGGAGAGCAGCAGGAAAGAGATGCTGCAGTGGGGGTGAGGGTGGTGTTTGCAATGTGACTGTCCCTCTGGCTTCATGCAAAGCTCACCAAAGGACATTCCATGGAGGCTGCATGTGACTTTTTTTAAATTTGCTTTAGTGGGAAAATTAGGAAGCAGCCCAAGTGGATGAGTTCTTGTAGCACAGAAGCTTGATTATCTGCTTGACTGGTCAAAACTGATGCACAGCAAGCAAGACTTCCAATCTGAAATCTCAGTTTGTGGCAAACAAAGAGTGTAAGGAATGAAGGAAATTTAGAAAAGGAAGAGTCAAAAGAAACAGGACACCTGGAAGCAGGATCTGGTACTTTGCAGAGTCATTCAAACCCCAGCTTTTATTCAGGATCAGGAAGGCAGGCTTCACCAACCTATTGCTGAAACTGAGGCCATGTCCTTGACCAGCTTTAGCAGCAGCTCTGGAATTCTACCTCTAAGTAGTGTAGGAAATACTAGATAGAGCAGAGCAACACAAAACCTAAGGCTACGTAATCCATGGCAAAAGAAACTTTTTTTTCTTTTTTTTATTGAACCCCTTCAAGGGTTCAGTCAAACCAAGGCACGCTGCCTCTGATGTCACAGCACTGGTCCAGCCGGGAGTGCAGAGCCTCTCCCATTCCTTGATCATTCCACTGCCCTGTACCTCTGTTTCTCTTCTTTTAACAGCAAGATCATTGTCTAGAGAAGGAGACTTGGTCAATCTGCAGTCCTCTCACCCCAGCAGATGCTGCAGTAAACACGACAGCACAATTAATAACCGAAATTAAGTCTGGAAATGAACGCCATGACGACAATAAGCATGACATTGCAGAAATATTATTCGTGTGCCGGGCAGATAATTGCAGACGTGCACCAGTCTGGGAGCATTTTATTTGGTGGTGATAAGATAGCAGCCACAATAAAGTTAACTGTGTCTCCACTGGCTGTTTAAAGGAGAAGCGGGGTTCTTTGACCTCTGCCATTCCAGACATCTCTCAAGATTATCAGAGCAGTTTTTTCCAGCCTTTAAACCTTTACCTGGTTCTACAAATCTGCCACACAAGGTGCAAGTGTAAAGCTTAAGTATCCTGTCCAACGTGAGGAAAGCAGCCTTCCACAAAAAAAATGTATTTAGGAACATGGCTTAAACACATACCTGACAGCGAGAATGTCCTTAAGGATCTTCCTAAGAGAGCCCTCATGAGTGACCTGTGGTTTGCCAACATATTACCCAAGGCACTGAAAACCAGGTTTGAGAAAGGTTACAGCTAGATTTGAACATCTTGTCCATAAAAAACAGAGGCCCAGCACAGACCTGTCCATGCAACAACACTGCCTATTTTATTTCATGGCTTTCCCTGTGGAGATCAGGTGGGCTGGACCAATAAAAAGGTGGAGGGGGGAAAAAATCAGTAAAAGCAGAAAATGGGAAAAATAGGACAAGAAAGTGAAAAAAAAAATTAATAATAATAATAATAATAACAATAATAATAATAATAATAATAATAATAATAATAATAATAATCAGAGGTGAAATTGAAAGAAATAGGAAATGATCAGGCACAGCCAAGGAAGGTTGTTGGCTCAGGAAAAGAAAACAGCTGAGGAAAGTGTATGTGATGCTGTGTCAGGAGGGGGGAAAAAAGGCAGATAGGCTGGTCCCTGTTTCAGGAAATGAGAGAAAGATTGGGGAGATTTGTTTCTGCTTCTTCCAGAAGCTGGAGGAATTTATTTGCTATGGTTAATGAGCGTCTCAGATGCCTCATTAGCCCTAAAGCAATTAATGCCTAAGCATCCGTTAAGGATCTGTTGCCTCTGTCCCAAAGGATTCAGTACAAAGTGGTTTTTTTCATCCTACAGGGATTTCAGGAAGGTAAATGCCTACCTGAATAATGCACAGCTGGCTTGTACAGGTACTGAGTGACAGAGGGGACACATTACAAGGGGAAACTGTCACTGTAGGGGCAGGATTGAAAGGTAGTGACAGGAAAAGGAGTAATGGATACAAATTGGAAGAATGCAAATCTACATCAGATATTAGGAAGAAATTTTTTACTCTGAGGGTGGTGAGACACTGGCACGAGTTGCAGGGGTATTTTATGTTTGATAAAGGACTCCTGTTCTCTTGGAGACTATTTTCTCTTACAGGCAATATCCAGCTAGAGACTTTAGTTCTGATAAAAATCAAAACGGACGTAAAGTTTATCAAACAGCATCTTCAGCCTCTATCCAAGGCATTCTCATAAATAAGCAAAAATTTGAAAAGAGATTGCAGGGGAAAAAGTAAGTCTCCAACAGAATGTATTTCTTGTTCTTCTTTCGCAGTAATCCTGGCAGGTTCTTCATTCAGAGCTGGTTTCTCACAATTTCTGGGCTGCCCTGTGAACAAGGCGAGGACAACAGGACAGAGGATGGGCACAGAAATAGGAAGGCCATGCTTTTCTTTGAATCCCAAGTGCTGCTCCAGTCAAAACTGGTTGATTTTTGCGTGGGAAACTTTCCTCAAGGAGATGCTGCTTTAAGTTATTTCCTTTATTGAGCTTATCTGCTCAGGGATATATTCCCTCCTTCCTAGCACAGGCTTCAGCTCTGAGTCTGTGGCCATTCCAGACTCACGAGCCTTCTGTTTCAAGTTCAGTGAAATGCCCCTGGACAAATCATATTTTCTCTAGTTTTTCCCTTCAATTCTTTATCTATCTCTCTTTCGAGCTTCCAGCTTCATGTGCCATATGACTGAATGCAAGGAGAGTGTCCCTGGGCTGCAGACAGAACATCACTCATGCCAATAAGGTAAAACTTGCCCTCAAAAAGAGGTGATTCTGTCATAATCAGGCTTCACAGCAGATGTGCCATCCTAGTATCACCCCTCATGGAATTCGCTGCCCCTTTCTTTGAAGCACCTCTTTAAAGCTGGGTGCTGAGAATGAGTGATTTTGGCTACTTTTCTTTGCTGCACCTAAATTCCTTGATACTGAAGTGCCTTTACTCCCCCTGTGGCTCCTCCTCTTTTGCAAAGATCCCATCATCTCCACCTTAATTTTTCATCTACCTGACCTTAGATGAGGACCCTTGCAGCCTTGAGGAGTCAGTGCAAAGGATTAAGTATTTTCTCTACAGCACTGTCTGGGATTAACTGTCTCCCCTGCTGACAATGAGCCCACCCAAAAATCTGCCTCACCCAGAGCAAGAAGGTGCAAATCCCTGCCCTGCAGGTGCAGACTTCATTTTGTAATGTAGCTTTGGCTTTTCCCCTCAACCAGACAAGGTTACACAGCTACAGGAACCACTGCTTGCACTGCAGCTTGAGAAGCAGGCTCAGAGCCTTCTAGGTAAAGACAGAGAAGCTTCTGAGCCCTATGTCAGTTTTACACAAAAGGCATTCTCAAATTAACCATGCAGGAGCATTTAGTCACATCAGTCATCTTAGCATCAAGTTTCTTGTGCCCATTGCTGTTGGAGGTAGATTTGCCATCCTTATTCCTTACTGTAAACAGGAATTTTTGTCCTAAAAGTTCCCATCCTCACTCTGTGGTTATGTTTGAAGACATTTCTTCCCTAAGTGTGTGCATGTTGATGCTGAATCAAACAGCACAGAAATGCTCCCTTCACCATGTTGTGGTCATGTATCACTGATGTAATTGTTCACAAACCTTGGTACACCTGACAACCTCACACTTACATTTTCTTGGAGAAGAAATTATTCTCAAACAGGCTTTAATAACTCACTCCTTGGGCTTAGTGTTGAGGGTCAGATTGAATTTAGAAACATGTGACTATCAGCAGAGAGGAAGAGAGATTTTTCTGCTGTGATCTGCAATAATGAGCACAAAAACCTTCAAAGGGCTTGGTCTGCATTTCAAACTTTGCTTATTGCAAGAAGCACATTAATTTCTCTGCAGCAAAGCTAGCTCCAAGCCTGCAATAAAGAGAGAGAAACATGAACTACACAAAGCTTCTGCGGAGAGTCCAGAGCAAAGCTGCCTAAAAATCTGGAGTTGCTCAAAACAAGTGCCTGAAACGAATTGTAAAAAATCAAAGCTCCAATGGGAAGGTTGGGTCCAAGTCCAAACACCCCTGAAGTTCTGCAGCTCCTCAGCCCATGACGTGTTTGGGAGGGGATCATCTCTCGCAGGCTGTCAGCTATTGAAAACAGGACCTGAGCGTTTGTGCAGCTTCAGATTCAGACTGGCCATCATCCATCAGCTGCACTCAGGCACGCTCACACCCTCTGTGTCCTGCAGGGCTTTCCTGAATCAGGACCAAGAAGCAACTTAGACCTCAATAAGACGGAGACATCAAATCTCTCTTGCAGATGATTTTTTTTTTTCACCCTCCTTGTCATCCCATGCCTTCCTAAAGCTAACAGAAAAACAGTTTTGTGCATATAAGCAGCCTGGACTCAGTGCTCTTCTGCTGGGTTCTTATGTTACATTCTTTTGTGCTACATACAATTTCCACTAGGACATTTTGTCCCCCAGGCTTCATCAGCCAGTCTATTACATCCAACCCCCCCCCTGCACCCCCGCCTCCCTCTGGTTGCATAACTTTAGCCAGGATGTTAAATTAACTCTCTTCCAGATGAGTTTGACATAATCTTATTTACTTTCATAGAGCATATGCCAGTATGCAAATACATTACTCAGCACTATCGACTCTGCACTTTCACCAAACTATTACTCTTTGTTTTTTTAACTATGGTTCACTAGATACCAGACAGGAACATTGCTGTGCCAAACAGCAGGACACTCATGTCTAGCAGGACAAATCCAGTAACACTACAAACTGTCTGGCTGGCATTTGTGAAGGTTTATGGCTAAGGGAGGAAATCAACCCATTTCCCACCTCAGCACTGCGCTCCTGCTCCTTTAGGTCGTGCTTTTGCCTTCTGAAGGAAATCTTAACCAGCTCCTCCAGATCTCCAGGACGTGGGCAGCCACAAAGGCGAAGCCACCCGGAGTGACATCTCATTTAGCGGTGGCACGGTGTCCTGAACAGCTCCCTGGCTCACAGGCACAGCCCCAGCTGCCTCCTGGCTGCGTGGCAGGGCAAGAACAGCCTTACAACACACCCCTTGTGCCTGTGCAGGAGAAGGAAAGCCAGGTGCAGAAGCCACAATAACAACTAACTAACCAGGAGTCCCATATCCACATCCCGGGGTCAAGGGACACGTGGTGGTGAGCTCAGTCTTCCACAGCTCTGCTGCCCACACACAGGCAGCCACACCAAGGGCAGGTGTCCACAAGGAGGCAGGAACAGCCCCAGGCATTTGTCTTTTGGCAGGTGAAACCTCTGGGAGAAGCCTGCGTGAGCTGCACTGTCAAAACCGTGGGCTCACGACTGATTTGTGTGTGTCTGCCTGAGACAAACACCCAGCCACCACCAAGGTGGACAAGAAAAGTCAGAAAATCCCCCCCCCTCTCCTACCCACAGCCCTGTGCAGCAATCCCATGTCATGGGAGGTAAAGAAATCGCAAAAAAATGGTGGAGAAATTGGATCAGAGACTTCCTGCAGTCTTGCTTGGTAGCTACTGTGACCTACCAAGGGCTTCCAAGACACAAAACTAAATATTGCACATGATCAGAACACAGCTAAATGCACAAACGGGCACAAAGGGGCTTGAAAACAGTATTTCCAGACTGGAAAACAAAGGCACAGCAAGTAAACACGGGGAAGTGAGAAGTTCAGCTGAAATGCCAAAGCAGCAAATTGTTTGAGTTGCCTTTCCTACTGCTGTGGTGGGTCTGGTGATGGTCGTGCTGGGCTGCCTGTCCTCTTGCTGATGGGGCTGAACTGCACTCATGGGTGGCTCTCAAAGTTTTGGGGAAAAAACAGAGACATGAAGCAGAGGGCAGGTGACCAGAGGCTGCCTTCAAGGCTCCCCAGGCTGAGGCAGCTCTCTGGCTATTCCAGGGGAAAAATAGCCTCGTGCTGTCCTTGCTTCTTGTGCTAGCACCTCAAGGTGGAACCACCAATGTGTGCCCAGAAAAGAGGCTCTTTGATTCAGTAAGGAACACCACTCCAGCTGCCCAGTAAGTACCCTCATTTTAACAGGGCTCTGGCCCTGCTAACCACATCCTACACCAATCTATTTGTGGCACAGTTAAAAATAGCACAGACCTATGTCACACGGAATTAGCATTTCTACTGGTTTTAATTGCTAACCAACTTGGAACTACTTTTTGAATCATTGCTGTTTTTTTTCTTCAAGTGAGGGAAGTATTTTTTTTTTTCCTGCAGGCTCATTTCTCTCCCTCTGTTTCATGTCTGATTACATTTAGCATGGATGTTTTTGATATACTCACACGCCAAGAAAAAGTATTACTTTCTTTCATCCTTGAACAATCCAAACTCACATTTAATAACTGAAACTTGGCATGCTGATCAGTTCTCAATAAAGGCTACACATGCTTTGCCAGAGAAGTATATTTAAGTAGGGCTGAACTATCTGTTCCTGGAATATTATCAGAATTGTATGGTGTATCCTCTCCATCAAGTAAAGGGCCTTGATCCTGCTAACAGCTTTTTTTATGAATGACTTGAGAAGGTAAATTTAGTCAAACAAGCAAAAAATATGGTCTTGTGCTGTGCCAGTTATCTCAAATTGTTAGCCTGGGTTAAAATAATATCTCAGGGACAACTATTTCAGATGTAATGGCAGGACACTCAGAGATTGGGAATGGAGGGGAATCACATTCTCAGAGGCACCACATATCCAGAACAAAGCTTTTGGGTTGCTTTAAGAGAACAAGGAGGGGGGAAAATGATATAGCAAAAAGCTTGGGGAAGAAAAAGAGACCATCTCTTTGGCCAACTGCACTGAAATGGGCTGGAAATTCCACCCCAGCCATTTCCAGGTGACCCAGGGCACAGCCTTGGATGCTGCTGAGCAGGACTTGCAGCCCCAGCCCGTGTCCAACACTGAGCCATCAGAAAAAGCTGGGCTGCATCCTTCTGGGGGTACAGAGATGACACCCACAGAGAGCCCCTGGCAGGGCTGGGAGGTACCTCAGCTCCCAAGGGCTCCTTGTCACAGGGAGGAATTTCCAGGCACAGGCACTTTGCAAAAAACCACCCTGTGAAACAAACACAGAGCCCAGCTCAGCCCTCTCTTCCTCCAAGCCCATGACCATTCACCTTCAACTCTACAGTTTTTTGCTTTTTATCAAGTTCATACACATAAACCACACTCTGGCACCATCTACTAATCAAAATCTAGAAATTGTACAGCCCACTCAGGTTTCCTTGAAACTTAACACCTCTAATGTTATTTATTGTACATGTACTATGAGTCTCCAATAAACATTAAGAAATTATGTAGGAAACCCTCACTGGAGTCATGTTTTTCTCCCAGGTGTGCTATGAACTCACCGTCACTCTGTCAGGTGTGATTGTAGGAAAGGTGTGGAAGGAAAGCACCACGAGCCTCACTCTTTTTGAAGAGAATCTTGAAACCAATCTCTGAAGTGAAGGAGGGAGAGCTGTCAAAGAACAGGGGAAAGGTTTCCACAGGATTCCTGGAAGGGCAAATTCTAGTCTCCAGTTTTGCACTGGCCTTTTCTCAGAAAAAAAAAAAAAAAAAGAAGAAAATAGCACCACGACTGAAAATAGCAGGCCTCACCACCTCTTACTAATCAGTTCAGCTTCACTGAATTCAAACTATCTCAGCCAAAAATCCACCAGGCAAAGCAACATCACATTACTATCCCATGTCTTTCGCTCAGTTAATTTCCTGTGGATTCCCAAAAAAAAAAAAGTAAGGCTGTGAGATAGGCTATTGATGAGCCTGCACAAGAAAAAATAAGCAGGACCTTCTTTTTAGCCTTTTTTTTTTAGCTTTTCCCTGCCTCTGCTGGAATTTGACCACTACCTGAGTATTTGCTGCCCTCCACAAGTGGCTCATTCCTGGAGTGAAGTCATAGGTCTGTGCTTACTCCATTGAGCATTAACTTGGATATGACTCTGACTCACAGATTCAACACTGTGACTTGACTGCTACGTGACAGGCTGCTAATTTTCCTTTTCTCCAGAATTTCAGGGGAAAAAAAAATGCTTATTCACGTCACAGCTAATATGTTCATCATTCTCTGTTTTACTCTACGCATAAATTGCTCTAGGCAATGCCATTCAATCACTTTCTCACAACAATAAAAGATTGGTTCTTTTCCTCACAATACCACACCTAGCACAACATAATTCTGTGGCTAAAAATCGCCCTCCATTCCCAAACAACATTATTAACTGAATCCTTAAATTAAATATTAATATTTCAACCACTTTCTCACAACAATAAAAGATTGGTTCTTTTCCTCACAATACCACACCTAGCACAACATAATTCTGGGGCTAAAAATTGTCTTCCATTCCCAAACAACATTATTAACTTAAATTAAATATTAATATTTCAATATTTCATTCACAGTATTTAAATTTTCAACGTGATTCTTTGAACTACTGTGGTCTTGACCACTGTTAAACATCTGGCCATGGAATTAAATGTTTGTCCTTCAGGGTCATGCTTTCAGTGTGCCTGCATAACACTGTGGGACACAAAAGCTAGGTAGGTGTCTTCCACACCTGCATGAACTATGCAGAAGGGAGACACAGATGGCTGAGAAAGGCTCCTGTGGAATATCAGTGCTCAGGAGAGAAGTGAGCAGTCGGCGGTGATGAGCACACAGAGAGCAGGAGGATAGGCAGTAAAAACTGTTGTGATAAAAACCCACAGCAGCCAGGGGCTGTCAATTCCAGCACCCAGGAGTGGGGTGGGATGATGAAAAGGATATAAGACAGCAGCAGAAGGAAACTGAGTCAGGAAAAGTTCAAATCATGTCTGGAGACATCTCTTTGTCATGTCCTCTCTTACACTACTGGATTATGAATTCAAGCAACCCACAGCTTTTGAGTCACTGTAAAGCAGACCCTAGAACTGAGATGGAGAGGGAGCTATTGTACCCTGATGCAAATTCTTTATTCTGCAGTCTTATTGGATGTTTTTCCACCATAACCAAGAAGACAGCTGACCATGTACTCAGCACTCCAGGTTGCTCTTGAGAAATATCTTGTGCAGCCTTCTGGACACCTGAAACACACGGGGTTTGTCCTCACAGTCATCCTGTAAAACTTCCCCTGGCTTCCAAAAACTTGGGCACAGGTGGAGATGTCACCAATCTTTTCCTAATTTCTGATGGCTGAAAGTCAGGCCAGTGTTCTCGCGAAAGGAAATGTGAGTGAATTCAGTTTTCATTACTTGGCAGGCTACTTGTTGGGGATGTGGGGCTCTGCCTGTCCCAAGGCTTCACCAGGCAGTTGAGGAGGCTCCTTTCACCCAAATTATGACTGAGATATAGGAGGGGAAAAACTTTTTTAAAACAGAAATGGGGATTTTTTTCAGGCAAGATAAGGCCAGTCAGGATGGAACTCTGAGCAATCAGGTCAAGTGGAAGGTGTCCCTGTCCATGCAGGGTGGCTGGAACAAGATGATTTTTAAGGTCCTGTCCAACCAAAACCACTCCATGATTCTGTCATTCTGCACTTAGCTACCCAAAGAAGAGAAAATTAAAGAAAATAGGGGGGAAATGGTGGGGGGCAGGGAATGATACTAAAGAAAATATAGACCAGGGACAGCCTGGGAGAGTCAAAACAGCAAAACAACCTCAGAAATATCTGCAAAGGAGAGGCAATTCATAGGAGGCTCAGAGACACAAGCAGCCTGGAGAAAAAGAGCTCACAGAGAAGCTGCAGACATTACAAGGAACAGGTGTGCAATGATAAAATATTGCAAGAAGCAGATGTGCAGTGATGAGGTTTCTACAACTGGGGTCTCGGATTAAAGGAATATCTTCTGTCTGTAATATCAAATAAACCACATGCAGTAACTTCCAAGAGATCTCTACCTATCCATTACAAGGAAGAGGTGTGCAATGATAAAATATTGCAAAGAGCAGATGTGCAGTGATGAGGTTTCTACAACTGGGGTCTCGGATTAAAGGAATATCTTCTGTCTGTAATATCAAATAAACCACATTCAGTAACTTCCAAGAGATCTCTACTTATCTAGAAATAGCCCATTTAAAAGGTGACAGTCACCTGACTGTCCACCTTACAAAAAAGAAATATAATTTGAATTTTTGTAGCCCTCACATCCAGATGATGAGGCTTGCTAGGACCTCACTGAGTGAATTAAACTCCATAAAATTAAAGAAGTAACTTCCTTTCCTTTACAGTCCAATCATCTCATAATATTTCCCTGGTTCATGACCAAAGCAGAGTGGAGTGGGAGATTTAGGGTCTCATTATACTTCTGTGACAAAAATATGAGAATGCAAAAGAGCCACAGGACTTACATACCCTTTTTGGTCACCAAAGTTACAATATAATGCAGAGCAGGACCATTTCACATGATGAAATGTGCAGCCACAGCTACACACACATGGATTTGGGTGTAAAGAAGGTGTCACTTGTCTGGCTGAGAAGCTTTCAGTCACGGCAAAATTTAGTTTAACTTTAAAAAAATCACAATTTGCACTGAAGGCCAGAGCTGCCAGTGTTGTGGTAAGTCCTGGAGCACTGGCCAGATCCCTTTTGGGCAATATCCAAACAAACTCTTCTTCCCCAGCCTCAGCCCAGCAAAAGCTCATCCTCAGAGAGGTCATTTAGTGCTTCAAATAGATTTCTAGGCTCACTCTTCCTCTCTCCCTCTCCCTCTGGAGGCAGAGCTAGACTCCTAATTCAGTGGGTAAGCTAGGTGTCCACTGAGTCACTGCTGCCTATTGTGTAAAACAATGGATTCTAAAGCAAAGTAGATTTTATTGATAGAAACACGCCTTGGCAATCAGTCCTCTGAGGACAAAAATCATGGATTCATCTCACAATGAGTATGTCTTCACTCATGAGATGCCAGCATCCAAAATTATTAACTGGTGTAAATACTCTATCTTAATTACTTGCACATTTTATTCATAGCCTTGGCTGCATTGGTTCTCTTAAGTCCCAAAGTCTATGCTACAAAGAGCCCAGCTAATTCACTCGAGGAGACTTTAAAGGAGCTCAGAAGCAAACACTTCTTTTTTAAAGTTCAGCTGTGTAATTCCTCCACAAATGGATGGTATTCCGCCTACCATTAGGGGGAAAAAAAAAAATTAATGTTGCAAAACCAGGCACACAACATTTGTGTGCTAACAAGCTGGATGTGCCAGAAGCACAGCTGCCCATGCCGCCGTCTCTTGGCCCCTCTCTCTCACTGCAGGACCACAAGCTACTCCACGGAGCAGCCCTGCATCACCAACAGATTGCTCAAGGTAGGTGTTGCTCGGCGTCAGACAGATTTATCCCTGCACTAAATTCCACCTAGGGCTTCCCATTGACTCGGCATCCCCGAAGGCCCAGCGCCTGCCAGTAGGAAGCACTTGGCACAAAGACTTAGGTGGAATTTAGACTGGCTGAATCTGGAGCCTAACGAGCAGCTATTCCTTATTTTGTTTCTTCCTCATTGTGCAGAGCGTGGCCCCGGGCCTCAATTACTGCGTGCTATTCAAACCCTGCTCAGAATGCACCATTATTAATTCCCCCATGTTTTCTCATTACTGATTTCCTATGGCACTTCTTGTCCCCTTCTCAGGGCCCTGCGAGCACGATCTGCCTGGTGGCAGGAGTGAAGTGAGCAGTGAATCTCACCCTCAGCAAGGACGGGCAGCTTAAACTCTTCTGCTGGTGTAGGGCACCTGTGGTGAGGTGTTCCCCCAGGGCAGGGACTGTTTTGTGCCACCAGCTGCCTGTGGCAAAGCTTCTGTGGAAGAAATGGAGCCACCAAAGCTGTCCTTCAGCAATGCCACCATTGTGCAGTGCCTATGTCAAGAATCAGAGAGCAGTTGGCATATTGGTCTCATTAAGGGAGCAAAGGACTGTTATCATAGAGTAATGGGCTCCTGCTGGTCCATTAACATTGGAGCAAAGCTGAAGGAATTTATGGAAACAATGTGGAAAGCCTGGTATTTATTCTCAGAGCAAGGCAGCGCTGGTGCTTTCTCCCAGTGTTCTCCTATAACGTCTTCATTCCTGTTCAAATGAGGGGAATATTTATCTAATCGTTTCCTCTGCTGGATGCAGGTGCAGGGAAACAACAGATGTTCTTGAATTCAGAATAGCAAATAGTTTAGAAAGACATCTTGGGTGAATCAGCTGTCCAGGTCAATTTATCCACAATGCTGAGTGGGAGGAACCAGTGAAAGATGGCAGAGGTGTTGTTTACTGTCCTGTGATTACCTAGCTCATTAGCACAAATCTAATTGCAAATACTCCTGGTTAAACTCAGGAGTACTTTGCTGCTAAGTTCTTTTATGCAAATTCAAATTTATTACACATAAGAAGCAGCTCTCCTGTATTTTCTATTTTTCTCCTATCTGGCACCTTGATTCTTTGTTAGGAAGCATGTTATCAATTCAGATTACATTCCTTAGAAGGACCACTTTTACTCAAACAAAAAAAAAAAAAACCCTCGGAGCTTAATCAGGGAGAAAGGTTTGAAAAATCCTCAAGGAGTGACAGCTACCTTTTCCTTGGTGGGTATTGAAACCTGAATCTCTGCAGTATCAGAATTTCCCATTCCAGTTTTTCTACATGGAAAAGAAACACTGAACATCAGAGTAGGTGTGCCAACCCGCTTCAGCAACCGCAAGAAAAATTAAATTAGTGAAGACATTGCTCCACTAATGCCATCGCTCCATTACAAGAATTACAAGAGAGGGTGAACTTCTTTTACACTGCCACTGCTTGGGAATGTTCTGGGAAACCAAATCTCTTGTAAGGTCCTTCATTTTTATTAACAGATATAGATAAGTAGTTAAAGATTACTATTTGAAAGCTGACGAATACTGAGAAAGAAGGGCCTGGGACAGGGAGGAGGGGGAAGATCTCTTCTGCATAGTTTTTCCACAGGTATTGAGAGGACTGGGAGATCATCAAAGGGTAAATCCCCTTCTTGCAGCCAAAAGGGTGATTCTTCCAGACACACAGATAAATTACAAGTTGCAGAGACAGCAATGCCTTAAATATGCCACACAGATAATAATGAGAGGATCTGGTCCTGAAGAAGGATGCAGAAAGGTGAATTAATAGGAATACAAGTTATTGGCCTCTTCAGAGACAGCTCCAGAAAGCAACTTGGTTTTCTCACAGATACATTTCCCTGCATCTTCTAGCATATACCAAACCTGTCACCCATCAGTGGGGACCATCTGGTTAGCCAGCAGCTGGTAATTTCTCAAATCTTCTCTATTTTTCTGTGACTCCTCCATTGGGTCTGTAAAAATACAATGCCATCCGACTCATGCATGCAAAAAAAAAAAAAGAATCACAAACAAATAAATAAACAAGAATTCATCCTCTTCGCTGTGTGTGAGTGTCCCCACATTACATGCAGGACTTTGAAAAAGATGCTCATTGTGGAGTTTTTGTCTGCACCAGTCCTACTGTGGGAGACACTCATTTAAGTCATTGTTATAGTTTGGGGAACATCTAAATTCAAAGATGGGGCAAACCCATTTAAAACAATGACAGATGGGGCTAAGCCATCAAAGCAAGGATGCTTATGCTCAAAAAAATATAAAAAAAAAAAAAAAGTGGTCCTTGGTGGTGCTAAATTATCACCCTGGGGGAAACTCAGTGGGAATCACAACCTGACCTCTCAGCTCGTCACTGCCAAGCCCACCACTAAACCACGTCCCACATCCACATGTCTTTTAAACACCTCCCAGAAAAGTAACAGGGCTATCAACAAGATGTGGCCAGGCTTTCAAAGGGCAGCTGAGAACAAGTCTGACATTCTCAGCATGAACATTTATGACCCCAAGGGTGCATGTGCCATCTGTGTATGTACGCACTTGCTACTGCTTGAAACCTGCCTGGAACTGCTCACAGTCTTCAGAGGCGTGCCCTTTGCACTGCACTAATAATCTACAAGTATAGCTGCCAGCTGAGCAGGGGTTTATTTCTGTTTAACAAAAGCAAAGTAACCTGCAGGAGTGGATAAATAAGGCTTGAGCTCGGTTGCGCCTGGTGAGGAATATAAAATACATGGCAATAAAACAGATCCCCAAGGACAGGTGTTCCTGAAGGAGAAGCCAGGAGGGAAGTTTGGTGGCCATGGCTCTGGGCTGTCTCATCTTCCTTGGTGAGCAGAGATCCTGTGGGAGGAGGGTGAATCCTCAGCACTGCACTCCCCCTCTCCAGAGCGTGCCTTGCACAGCAGGTGTTTGTGTGAGCTCTCACACCTTCCCTCTCTCTTGGCTGCAGTGCAGCTGATTTGGGTGGCACGGGACACAAGAAACCCTCCAGATGCTGCATCTCCTCGGATTTCACCTGATCTCCAGAAGGCTTGTCAGGGTAAAACACAGCACAGCACCGAGGATTAGGGAATCGCTGCTTTTGATGAATCAGCAACAGGGATTTTATTGGATGTAACCCAGCATCGGGGGTTTGTTCCCAATTCTCCTTTTATTATGTTGTACCAGGACTGGAGCAGGGGCCCTGGTAGCTCCTGGCCCTGTAGCTGCAGGGACAACACACTGCAATCCCAAAAATGTCAGGAAAGCCATCTTCTTGTCTGACCCCAGCAACACTGTGACACAATCGTACCCAAAGTCTGCAGTCCCTGATGCCACCAGCCACAGGCAACCAAATCAAAGGGGGTAAGCTGCACACCGAGGCTCCTGAGAGGCAGCTTGTTGAAAATCGAGTTCCAAACTTAAGCTTTAAAATAAACACATCAAGATAAACAGATTGGTCTTTGTTTCAGGCACAATCGGCTCGACTGTTTTTTCTCCTTGTTGATGTTCTTAATGTTTTTCAGTGTGTGATGCCATTTCCTGAGGACTGTCTCTGCTCCAGAAACCTGTGTTCTTCCTTGGCTTCTCTCTCTCTGCCTTTTGTGGTTTATACACACAGGTGACCAGTTTAGCACTGACTCAGGCTGGACACTAAGGCTTTTTACTTGGTCATTTTTACTCTTGCTCTACACTTGGGCCACCAGAACGAGTTGTTTGCACCAGGCAATAATTCTTCTGCCAAAATGGGTGAGCAGCACCAGCGGCAAGTCTAGGGCAACCCCCACTACCACTGTGAGATGTGGTAAATGTGGAAGAAACCTCCTCCTTCCACCTAGGGAGGGAGAGGAACACGCAGAGGCCACAGCAGCCTGGCACAGCGAGGGCTGCAGCAGACTCCTTTCTGTCCCAGCACAGCATCGTCTGGAAAAATGTCATTGCACATCCCAAGGCAAGAGGGGACACAGATTCTGTGCAATTCTCTATCTGAGTTAGGCAATCCCCAAAGCCGGCTTTGAACAGCACAGAAACATGCTGTGCTCTGAGTTAGTGGAAGGAAAGTTTTAGAGAAAATTGGGAAATTTGGAGCAAACTGAGACTGGGGAGAAATGGTCAGCTGGCGACAGAAGGCATGTTAAAACAAATCTGTCCTAAGAAAACAGCGTTTAGGTTGCTGTGTAGGCTGGGAAAGCATTAGCTGTGAGCAGTTGCAAACTTCATGCATTTAATTTCCACTCTTGGGACCATTAAATCTCAGTCCTTATCATTTAAGGGAGGAAATCACTATTGTGCTTCATTAGTGAAAAAAAAGAATGTGTTGATCTGTATGTGGGATGTTCAAGTGCAGGTGTCATTTGACTTACCAATTCCTGCAAACATCCACTTTTTTAAGCACCCTGCCAACATCTACACAATTAAAAATCAGATGAAAGTGGGCCACATCTTTTTAACATGAAATTTACACATACCTCACACGTGTCTGCCTGAATTATCCAGAAACATGGCAATCAAATCTATTTTAATGAAAGATTGTGAAAGCAAACCTGTTTTATTTCAGTCCGCAGTATTCAAAACTTCTCTTCCTGGAACCCATGAACTTCTGGCATTTATTTCAAAGATATCAGATCACTTATCTGCTTCTGAAGCATTCTTGTTCTCCTATTTCTAATAAGGGATGTGATTTTAATTTTGATCTTGGCCTCAAGTGATCCCAAGTTAGAAATCTGGACCAGGAAAATGCTGCATTGCTTCTGAGATCTGTAAATTAACAAACTTACAGTGAGAGGAAACAAATTAAAAACAACTGATGGGGAAGGAATGTTCAGAGAGCTGCAAACCTCCACATCAGGGGCTTTCTCCTGAGACTAAGCTAGAAGGGAGGTTTGGATCTAAAAGTGTTTGCATTCAGTTTGGATACTCAGAGTGGTTAAGATAACTCTGATACTTTGATAACTCGGATACTCTGAGTTAAGACTCAGAGAGTCTTGAAAGCACAAGCCCTGCCTGGGAGTCACGGCTGGGACCTGCTCCGAGGGACTGAGCACCTCTGAAGGGGGAAGGTGCCTCCCTTCCCTCCTGGGCATCGTCCTGTATTTCACCAGCCTTCCTCTCCCCACACTAATCCTCTTTGTACCTGTGGTTCCTGGCACATCCTCTGCCAAGACACGCACAAACAAAAAAACCCCCACAAAACAAAAAACCAACACTCTGCTTTTTAGTGCCAAAGTTATTAATAATTAACATTCATAACACAAAACCGGTAAAACCGGTTCGGCAAAATAAAGCCCGGCGTTTTATTATTATTTTAGGGTTTAATTTAGTCATCCCAAGTTACTCGGGCTCATGTTTGCAAATCACGCAGAGCTGGGACTTCACCCCTCCGGCCCGACCGGGTCTGGAGGGGGCACCGCCCGCAGACCCCGCCGCTCGGATCGGGACCGGGGGAGCCGGGACACGGCCCACCGGGGCTCCCCGCCTCACGGGGAGCACCGGGAGCCCGTCGGGAGCACCGGGAGCCCGTCGGGAGCCCGTCGGGGAGCACCGGGAGCCCGTCGGGGCTGCGCGGCGCCGGGGCGCGGCGCCGGCTCGCCATTGCCCTCTGGAGGAGCCCGGGCCGTTCTCTGCGGTTCCCCGCGGGGCTGCGCTAAATTTGAGGGTTGTTTTGTAGTTTTCTTTAATTTCTGTGCCTCTTTTTTTTATTTATTTACTTTTTTAAAATGTTGTTTTACGGACTATTCCCAGCTTCGCGCCCAACGGCACCGCCGGGGGGTGGGAGTTCCACGGACCGCCGGGTGCCGGTGATGGAGGAGCCGAGAATAGCCCAGGGCTGGCAGGGGCCGTGTGAGGGACCGCGCCGTCGGGGAAATGAACAAAAAATGGAGAAAGAAAAAAAGACTAAAACAAAACAAAAAAAAAATTTTTTTTTAAAAATCAAAAAATAAAATTAAAAAAGGAGGAAAAAAAGGAAAAAGGGGAAAACAAAAAAATAGGGGGAAAATAAAGGGAAAAAAAAGAAAATAAAAAATTAAAAAATAAAAACTAAAGAAAACCAAAAATAATAAGACGCAGCGGAAGGCGGACAGGCAGAGCGCCCCGGCGGCCGCTCGGGATGCTCCCTTCCGCCTCCTTCCCTTCCATTCCCGGCGGGAGTTCCCATCCCGCCGCCGGTGCGGGAGCCCCCGCGGCGCGCGGGCATCCCCGGCGCGTGTGTCCCCGCGTCCCGCCCCGCGCCCGCGTCACCGGGCGCTCGGGGCGGAGCCCCCGCTCTTCCCCGGCGCTCCCGGGAGCCGTCCCGCCCCGTCCCCCCCTTCTCCCCACATGTCCGTTTGTTGTCGCCGTCGCCATGGCGGCGGGGGCGGCGCGCCCGCGAAGTGAGGTGATAAGAGGGAGCGGCGGCGACAGGAGCGCGCAGTGCCGAGCGGGGCGCGGCGGCGGCGGCGGCGGAGCGCGCCCGGCGCATCGCTCCTTCCATCCACACCCTCCTTTCCTCACCGGCACCACCGCGCCCCGTCCGTCCTGCCCGGCTCCCCACATGGCCGCGGCTCCTCGGGAAGCGCCTTGCGCCGCCGCCCTGCCGGTGCCGGAGCCGCGTTGCCGGGCGGCGGCCGCCGCCTCCTCCTCCTCCTCATCTTCCTCGTCCCCGCGGCGCCGCTAGCGCCCCGCGCCCCGCTCCGCGCAGCGCCGAGCCAGAAGAAGAAGAAGCAGCAGCGGCAGCAGCGGCAGCCGGCGGCGGCTCGGCGGGACGCCCCGGCACGGATGCGGTGGGTGCCGGGCGCGGCCGCCGCCCTCCCTCCCTCCGTCCGTCCGTCCCCTCCCTGCCCGGCCGCCGTCTGACTCCGCTGTGTCTCCCCACCGCAGGCAGCCCCCCGGCGAGTGCGAGATGGCGCTCAGCGGCACGCTCCTTCCCTCCATCGCCACCTTCGCGGCGGGCGCCGCGGGCCGCGAGAAGGCGGCGCGGCCCGCGGGCCCCGGCAACGTGAGTATCGGCGCCGCGGCATCGGGGCGGGCGCGGTGCCGTGCGGCCGGGGCTGAGCCGTGCGAATGTCCCCGCAGCGCTGGCGGGAGGAGCTGTCGCAGCTGAAGCGGCCGCCGCCGGCGCTGTCGGCGCGGCCGGTGGAGACGCCGCCGTCGGAGCTGGAAGGCGCCGCCGCTCTCGGGCCCCGCCGCGACGCCGAGGAGTTCAATGAGCTGCTGGACTTCGACTTCATCCTCTCCAACTCGCTCATGCACCAGGAGCCCGCCGCCGCCGCCATAGTGGTGGCCCCCGCCGCCACCCCGGCCCCCACCGCCAGCCCCTGCCCCGCCGGGCCCTTCGCCTACCCGCTGCCCCGGCCCGAGCCCGCCGGTCTCCTCTACGGCGGCGGCGGCGGCTGCGACGGGGCGCCCGCCGCCGGGTCCGCCGCGCCCTTCAACCTGGCCGACATCACCGACGTGTCCCCCTCGGGAGGCTTCGTGGCCGAGCTGATGCGGCCGGACCTGGACGCGGTGTACCTGCCAGCGCCGGCCGCGCTGCCGCCCCTGGGCAGCCTGCAGGGCAAGTTCGTGGTGAAGGCGGTGGGCGACTACAGCCACCCGGGGCTCAGCCCCAAGAGCGGTCCGGCCGCCCCTCCGCCCGGCGCCGACGGCCCCGGCGCGCCCTACACCTCCCTGCCGCGGATGTGCCCCAAAATCAAGCAGGAGGCCGCGCCGCCGTGCACCCTGGCCCCGCCGCCGCCGCACGGGAGCAGCCCCCGAGGAGCCCCCCAGCACGACTTCGCCCTGGGCAGCCGCCCGCTGCCCGCCCGGAGTACGCCGTCGCTGGGGCCCGAGGAGATGCTGAGCGGCAGAGACTGTCTCCCCGCCACGCCGGGGCTGGGCCACCCGCCGCTGCCGCCGGGCTACCCCCCGGCTCCTGGCTACCCCACCTTCCTGCCCGAGCAGCTCTCTCCCGGCGCGCTGCAGTACCAAGGTGAGTCCCCGCCGTGCTGGGAGAGCGGATGTCCCGGCTTGGCGCTGGCCGTGCTCACTGCTCCCTGTCCGCCTCTAGAGCTGATGCCGCCGGGGAGCTGCCTGCCTGAGGAGACCAAGCCCAAGAGGGGACGCCGGTCGTGGCCCAGGAAAAGGACGGCCACACACACCTGTGACTATGCGGGCTGCGGCAAAACCTACACCAAGAGCTCTCATCTCAAGGCGCATCTGAGAACCCACACAGGTTAGTGCCAGCGCCGGGGTCAGGGGGATGTCCTGGCCCGGTGTGACCCCCTCGGACAGTGGAAGGGTGTGAGCACGGGAGCAGGGTTAAAAGCAACAAGGCTTTTCCTTGCTGGGTTTCCGGGCTTTTTTTTTCCTCCCCCCTTGGCTACGTGAAGTCCTGAGCAGTCTTCACTTACTGGCTTGACATTTTGCTTAATGGTTCGGAGTGACTCAGATGTGGGAGCGGGTGGGTTTCTTGCCAAGTCAGAGTTTGTTACTTCTCTCTTGCTATGTGGCTAGCTAATTAGCAGGTAGCTGGAAGCCGGCTGGGATTTGTTGCTCGGGATTGTGTTGCCCCACTTCTGAGAAGGCACCAGCCCTCTCTCGAAGATAACTACTTTCCTTGCTGGTGGTTAAATGCTTCGCACACGCACTCCTCTCCTGGCTGGCTGTAGGGCAAGAGGTTGTGCACTTCTGCAAGCTGTTGTTCCCTTCTTGGGAAAACCGACTTAGATTCCCTGAAGAGCAGGGGCTTTCGGCTTTGCTGGCAGTGCCGATGGGGTGCTTCAACCACCTGTAGAACATCTCCCTCTGCACCAGCAGAGTTTAACTGTCGATTGTCCACTGCTAGAATTGGGATAAAATCTGCCCAAAGTCTGTGTCTGAGCCCAGTCTCTAACTTTGCAGCTGAGTGCAGAGTTGCAATAACTCAGCTTGTGAAAGCAGGTACAGCACACGGGTTTCGCCAGCATGGGCATTCCGTAACAGTGACTAAATAACCTGGGAATTTGCATAATTTGAATCCCTGGGTTGTGAACCTGATTCAGAACTTTCTCCTGAAGGGGAGATGGGAAAGGGAAAATACACTGGCTCTACAGTAATTAGGCTATGTCTCCAGGTAATGGCAGAAAGGGGAAAAAAAATTGGGCAAGTGATCAGTGAACATCTGCCCCAAGCCAGTCAGCACCATGCTCAGGATGTGTAGGACAGGGAGTTTGTAATTGTTGGGGAAGCTCATCTTGCCATCAACAGTAGTTTTTGTATAATGAAGACACTAGCAAGACAGTCCTTAATCAGGCTGAGCTAATGAAAACAGTTTCCGGCTGTTTTTTCATTCTTGAGACCTACAATTATCTAAATACGTTGTCTGCTGAGCTATTTCTGGTTGGTATTTGATTGTGTAACACTGCCAGCAAAAATACACACTCAGGTGCTCTGAAGTCTCATGTGCAAGGCAGTGAAAACAAGCGTTTTAGTGAAGATTTAAGTGACACTAGCATTTCATAGCATCTGTACATCTTGAAAAGACATCTTTGCTCTTTTAGTCTTTGTAGTTTGTTTGCAACTGCTTCAAGTTCATTGCGTTTTACCACTCTTTGTTTTATCTAGGACAGCTGCCTGAAAGTAGGTGCTACAAGTGGTAGCCGCAAAAAAAACCCCGAAAACCCTAATTCATGTGTTTCACTTCTTGTTTTTTTGTTTTTGGTTTTTTTTTTTTACAGGTGAGAAACCTTATCACTGTGACTGGGAAGGCTGCGGGTGGAAGTTTGCCCGATCCGATGAACTCACTCGTCACTACAGAAAACACACGGGCCACCGCCCTTTCCAGTGCCAGCGCTGTGACAGAGCCTTCTCCAGGTCGGACCACCTCGCCTTACACATGAAGAGGCACTTCTGATTTGGGAAAGCAGTGGATCTTTCCCCCGACTGCCGCAGAGATTCAGTATTTACAGCACAAGGACTGTCTTCCACAAGACGGGGAGAACTCATTTTAAGCACTACAGATAATCGAGGTGAAGTCTTCCAAAGAGTGGAAAAGAGGGATAACTGCATACGGACATTGCAACTTTCTTTTTTTTATAGTTATACACTTAAGAGAACCAAAGACGTTGGGGTCAATGACTGGGTCTTCTATCATTCCATTTGTAAATCCAACTTGAATTATTTCTGGACTACAGAATGCCAAGGAGTGACTGGAAGTCACGGATATCAGGGTTAAACAGACTGCATGTAGTTCGGAGGGTGGGGATATTACACAGGGAAATTACATTCCCTTAATTTCCTTTCAATGCAATATTAGATGTACGTGTCATCTTGTACTTTCTTTTTTTTTTTTTTTCCTTCTAAAAGCCATTACAATGTTAAAAGAGGAGGAAAAATTCAGGTACAGAATTATATTTTAAAAGCCTATTTCATGGTGCTTAGTGACTGTTGGTTCTAGAGGTACCAAAAACAGGAAGCCAAAGTTCTCAAACTGCTGCATATCTGACAAGGAACTATTTTTTATCTTCCGATTGCCAATTATGACCTAAATCAGGTGAATAACCCTGGTTTATCTTTTTTGTTAAGAAAATAACTTTATGCAGACAGTCTGTAATGCACTGTGGTTTCGATGTGCAATAGTTTGTACAATGGTTTATTCCCAAATATGCCTTAAGCAGAACAAATGTTTTCTATATAGTTCTTTACATAATAAATATGTAATATAAATTTAAGCAAACTTCTATTTTGTATATTTGTAAACTACGAAGTAATAATGAACGTTTTGTTGGAATTTGTATTTTGCATATTCAAGGTGAAAATAAGTTTTAAATAAACCTATAATATTTTATCTGAATGCTTGCTCTAGTTTTTTTCTCTGTTTGGACATGGCCAAAGAAAGTTTGTTAGGTATCTGTTGGTGGTTGAGTTTACCAAGGCAAGGAGGAGGTGGTGGCAAATGCTTGTAGTTTCAAGACTGAAAGACAGGATTGTGTAAGCACAGTGCTGATGTAACATCTCTTTTTAGGGAAAAAGGTGTATGGAAAGTTTTTGCTCTGGATGTTGAGTTGCTGCTTATCTCACCTGCATGGGTAAAACTGTAATTCACCATTTTTAAAGTAACTCAGTTTAAATGATTTTTTTAGAGGACATAGTTCTGTTGAGGACATAAGACCTTGTGCATCTGATGATAACAAATCCTAGAATTAATTTTTTTTTAACAGTCTTCTCAGCAATGAAGGATTCCCATCTTCATTGCCTTGGATTTCTTAGGCAAGCCAGTGTAACCACCTCAAGTGTGAGTAAAGGAAAACTCCGTAATGTCGAGCAAAGAATGAAACCTGTCTCGGAGAATAAAGGCCGCGTGCACAAAACGCCGCTCAACCATCACCCGCATGGAGTTTTCTTTTGAAACCTGCTCTGTCCTGGGAACCCAGTCACTCAACGAAGAGCCAGGATTCCTGCAGGAATGCGCACGTAGCCGGGGAAGGCTGACCATGCAGGGAATGAGGACGTGTTGCTGCGAGGTCCCCGGCGTCCCTCCAGCGGCGCGTGCCGCGCCGCAGCTCCGGGGGCGGTGAGCCCGCCCCAGGTCATCGCCAGCCCCCGTGGTGCTTCTCCTTCAGGACCTCATTGTTCCAGCTGCCTTACAGAACGTGTAGCAAACAGATGATTTCCACATTAATGCCGGGTGAATGGGATCTGGTTTTCTCACTATTCGATAAAAGGGAAGAAGCGATTCCTCTTCAGCTGATCTGTAATGTCTGTCAGCCAGGAGTTTGGGTGTATGTGGTGCCCAGTAAAGCTGAGAAAAAAAAAAAAAGAGCAGGCAAGAGGCTTTTGTGTCTTTGTAGTAGTTAAACAAAAGTGGCAATATCAATTTTTTGTGTCTGAATGTGCCTTTGGAATGCTACTAAAGTTCACATTTCAATGTGGTGTTTGAGTGGGGACCCTTGCCATTTCTCCCTCGGTTTGTGTAAGTAATATAATGATGCAGAAAATGTTTCTCACCCCTTATCGCCTAGGTATGCTTTGTTCAACTGAAAGCTATCTTTGTTGATTTGGTTTATAGGTAACACAGGGAGTAGGGAATGTCTTGTTTGGTTTGCAAATAGCAAACATTTAAAGCTAAATTAAAGTTATGACTCATCCTTTATCTGAAGTTTTTTCCATGTGAAAACTTTTTTACAATTAAACCAGGCATTTTTTTACCTCCTCTGTTTCTCTGTCTGCGAATTCTGCATGAGGGATCCAAGGTCAGCATTGAAGCTGGCGTGTGCTGAGGGCCTAAAATGTCATTGTCCCATCCGATAATGCCAGGGCATGCTTGGTAGGTGTAGGATCTCCTCTGTATGGCTGCCATTCAAAACCTCTTACATATGTCTAAGATCTATGTTCTTAGCACATCTGTAAGTACTGAAATCTGAATATTTCATCTGGAAAACTGGTTTCTTTTGCTTTTCAAGCATTCTGTCATTATGCACCCTTAAGAATTTTGTAAGGCACTGTAGCACTTAGCAAGGCATTATCTGCTTCAGCCAGCTTCAGTTTTCGCTTGATGTTTTTTTGGACCCTAGGTTTCTAATTGCATGAACAATGGCATTCTTGAAACAGGGCATTGTTCCCTATTCCACTTGATTTATTTTTTTTTAATTCCCTTTTTTTCCCCGATCCTAACCAAACTTTTCGTCATGTATGAATTTCCAGACTGAAAGAGACAGGACTGTGACTTCGTATTTAAAAGGAAATGCTGCTGTGTCTTTAACCATTTCCAAATTGCTACTCCTGTACTTTTTTGGGAGGACAGGAGCCAACAGCTCACTTTTTGCCATACAGCACTCAACACATGGGGGGCAGTCCTTACTCTTAAGGAGGTCTCTGGGGGAAATACTGAAATGAGCAGTGCTCTGGTAAGTAGAGCTGGAAACAGCACGTTGTGTTTGCCACCTGTTTCGTCGTGTCTGCGATCCTGGAGTTGCACTTAGGTGCAGGATTGCACATGGATGCAGTGAAACAACACATGTATCAAAAAGCGTATCTCATAAAAACATATGTAAAACACCGAGAAGTCTTGTAAGCATGTCTTGAAAAACAAGATTTGTTTAGCGTTGCTAAAGCTGTACATGTGCCACTTTGCTGGGGCATCTAAAAGTCAGGGTTTGAGGTTATTAGGGGTGGCCTCTGTGACATGGGGTGAGCACCTCCAGAGCTGCCCCAGAGCACTATTTCAGCTACTGAAGGCAAAATCTCTTGTGGCAGGGAGTTATCTCTGCAGTCAAACTACAACCGTCCTTAATCCTGCTCACCCCTAGCCCAAATCTCTCTGGAGCACGCTTAGCATGTAGAGATGGAGCTGCTTAAAACAAGATGGCACATGCCTGCCTGCCGAGTGCCAAGTATTCAAAAGTGGCACCAGAGTAAAAAAACCTTCTCAGAGCTGCAGCTGCCATGCACTTGTCTGCTGCACACCATGGCCTGGGAGCCTGGATTTGTCTGTGACCCAGCACAAGTGGCTTCAGCCACCCCCTGTCACATGGAGGGCTACTTCCAAGAGAGTTTTCTTATCCCTCATGGTGGCTACCAGATCCTGCCGCAGCTGAACTCAACGGTGAATCTCACAAGGATTTATATTAAGCTGATATGAATCAGTGAATTTCATTCTCTTTCTCTTTAATAAGGGAAGATCAGAGACTGCTGCGGTTAATCACCCCGAGTGCTAACGGTTCGACAGAATTAGTTTACACAGGTTTCCTATGGGAGTGTGCTGGATCTTGGAGCTAGCCTGCTTTCACTGGAGTCCCTGGCAGGCACTTTTAACAGCATTTGAGTACAAGAATTTCCAAATTAATCTGTGTCTGTCCCTGGGCTTTCCTCCCCTCAGTGCAATTGGGTCGCGTGCTCAAAGGCAGCAGGAGAATAGGAATAGTTTGCAAGCTGGGGACAGACAGAGTGGTTACACCACTTGAGTAGGGCTTGGGAAGGGATCTGGCTGTTGTAGAAGAGCTGGTAGGAGGAAGTAAACTCAAGGTATGGTGAGCAAAACTGATGTGGAGAGGAAGAGGAACACCACCACCACCAGCACCGCCACGTGTGGGCTTGCCAGGAGAGCACCCCAGATTAAACAGCTGTATTTTTTATCTCTGGACACCAAGAGAGATGAGTGTGTACTTAAAAGAGGGGAAGGCCCATCATTCACCGAAATTTAATTGAGGTCACATTGGCTTGGAGCCACAGGGGAACACACCCACATTCCCCTGTCTGCCATACACCTGGATGACTCACGTTTCGTCTGCCCTTCGCTCTTGCCGTGACTTTACCAGGGGAACATTTTCATTACTGCTGAAGGCATTGCCACTGAGCGCAGAAATTGTCTCTGCGGCGTGGAAGTGGGCGGTGATGGTGTATCTGCAGCCTTGTTCTCCAC
Source organism: Passer montanus (assembly GCF_014805655.1). Taxonomy (NCBI): domain Eukaryota; kingdom Metazoa; phylum Chordata; class Aves; order Passeriformes; family Passeridae; genus Passer; species Passer montanus. The sequence goes on along the minus strand of NW_024359833.1, from coordinate 832,596 downwards.
CCTGGATGCATATAGGTATCTGTTAGTCTCTTTTTCACCTTTGGATGCATTACCTGTGAGCCCTCAAGGCTTGAACCTTAATGGTGTGAAAGACAGGAGGCGAAAAAGTGGCTTGTGCTTTATTAATGTTTATTCTATATTTAGAGCATGCATTCCCAGAGATTTACAGGAGACAGGCGGCCCTAATAACTGCTCACAAGAGGCATTACACAGCTGCACCTTTTCCCCTCAGTAATGTTTTCCGTCCTCTTGGAGCTGTGACTTCTTTTGTAACCAGGATGGTGATTTTCACACAGACCTGGCTAGCTTGGGGTCAACCTCATGACTTGCTAATTAAGAAGAAGAAGTTTTAGGCAACACGGAACACGCCAAGCTGCTTTCACTGTGAAACCTGGGTGAGCAGAAGGGTAATCATGTGCTGCTATCACCACAGCCATCTTGCTGCAACCCTGAAAAGTTTTGCATGGTTTTGCTTTGGGTACAGCGTGCTTGTTTATCAAGCACAAGCTAAGGCTTGCTTAAATCTTGCCATTCAAGTTCTCCACTGTTAAACTTTCAGGCTTTATTCAACAAAATAATCCAGCTTCCCTGTGTTATTTGGTTTAAGGCCTTTAATTTTAAGAACAATATCCCACAGTTATCCAGAATTATTTACCCCACTACCGCCGCAGCAGTTAGGAAAGATCTGACAGGAAATGTCCCGCCACCAGCGCAAAGGGGTTCCTTTACTGGGAGCCTCCTCGATGGTGCTCAGAGTCTGTTTGTGCATGTCCAGAATGACAGTATAAGCTGAGTTGAAAAAGACCCTCAAGGATCATCAAGTCCAACTCCTGGCTCTTCACAGAACGATCCCCGAGTCCCACCATGTGCCCAAAAGTTTCCATTGTCCAAATTCTTCTTGAACTCTGTCCGGCTTGGGGCCATGTCTGTTCCCTGGGGAGCCTGTTCCAGTGGCCAAATACCCCCTGAAGGAAGAATCTTCTCCTAATATCCAACCTAAACCTCTCAGACACATCTTCAGGCCATTCCCTGGTCAGCAGAGAGCAGAGATCGGTGCCTGCCCCTCTTCTTGCCATCCCATATAAATGTTAATTGCCCAGGCCTCTCATTTGTCGAGGTCTCTATGCAGGGCCTCTCTACCCTCAAAGGACTCAGCTGCTCCTCTGATTTTTGTATCATCTGTGAACTTGCTCAGTGTCCCTTCCAGTCCTGTGCCCAGGTCATTTACGAAAATATTAAACAGCACAGGGCCAAGGATGGAGCCCTGTGTAACCCTGGCAGGAGCAGAATCTTTGGTGTGCTTTGCCCTTCCAGCCCTGGAAAGGCATGGGAAGGCTCCATGATTTGGCTGGCCTGAGGACCCAGACCTGCATTTTCCACATGGGAAAACCTGACTCCATGTGCTTTTGCCACTGAGTCCACCCTGCACTTCCTGCCATGTAGTAATTCTGCAGAGAGGGCTTTTCTCGCGTGAGGAAAGCTGCTTCTTGAGGTTCCTGCATGAGTTTGGTTTCACACACCACGCTTCTGGTAGGGTGACATGGTGTCAGCACTGTTCAGTGTCCAAATCTCATCTAGGGTCTTCCTCCTTGGGGGATCTCCGGGGGGGCTTAGCACCTGTTGTTTTACGCTCTTCTTTTCTGATAAAATTATTATTGTGAATTAGAATGTTGACAAAGTACAAATTAGAATGTTGCAAAATTGATGGCAATTACTGAACCATGTTGGAATTTACTTTCCAAGCTCTGGAGGAGGTTTTATCCTGTGTTTAGACTCGAAGCATACTGATTCAATAATGCTGTTGGCAATGAAAGGGGGCTGCCCAAAGGGATGCATTTGTCTTTGCACTGGGATGTGCAAGGTTTGGCTGTCCATTCTCAGTTCCCACATCGCACTTGTTTCAGCAACAGACTCCCCTGGCTGACGAGGGATGGCTGAATTTGTTGGCTGTGCAGCAGGTTATTATTCCATGTTTCAAAATATCAAAATGCTTTCCAGTGGAAAGCAAAACAACTTTGCCACTTTCAGCCTTCCTGCCTCCCCAGTAACTGTTCATGCTCACAGCAGCTTTAGAGGATATTACAATGCTGCTGTCACCTGTACTAGATCTTTGACTACCTTCTGCAAACACCTTCTAACCAGCATTTGCTTGAAAAGGCTCCCGTGTTCACAGTGTAAAACTCACTGCCAAGGTTTCCTGTGCAAAGAGACCCACTTGTAACTGTGGTGCAGAGGAGGAGCAGGGCAGGGCAGTGGCCATTTCTGTCTGGCCATGGGTGTTCTGTCCCAGCCACTGGCCAGAAATGGGGATGAAAGGCACAAGTGGCAATGGGGATGAAAGGCACAGTGTGATGGGCATTTGCTCTCAGCAGCTTTAGAGGATATTACAATGCTGCTGTCACCTGTACTAGATCTTTGACTACCTTCTGCAAACACCTTCTAACCAGCATTTGCTTGAAAAGGCTCCCGTGTTCACAGTGTAAAACTCACTGCCAAGGTTTCCTGTGCAAAGAGACCCACTTGTAACTGTGGTGCAGAGGAGGAGCAGGGCAGGGCAGTGGCCATTTCTGTCTGGCCATGGGTGTTCTGTCCCAGCCACTGGCTAGAAATGGGGATGAAAGGCACAAGTGGCCCTGTGATGGGCATCTCTAAGGTGATCCCACTTTGCTGTCCCTGGAAAACTCCCATCAGGGAGCCCTGATGATTACAGGTTTGTTCAAGCTCAGGAGCCTCAGAAGCATAGATGCCTTTTCCAACCTGTGTTTATTTTATGCTGTAGCTCTGCAGATTCCACTTACTTAATAAATATTTGATCCCCTTTGGTGCCTTCCTGAGATTCTGGCTTCTGAGGGACCTCGTGGCAAGGAATTCCGTGATTAATTATGAACTAGCCTAAAAATATAGGTGGTAAGGGGGAGAAGAAAAAAGGTATTTATTTTCTGTAGTCTCCGAGGCTGCTGCCTTTTGGACTCCTACTCTTTCCCCTTTCCTACACACTGCAGAGAAGGAAAGGACCTAACCCCTAGCTCTAACTCAGCCTTGAATTTGTTGTGTACTACCAAAGGCTGATTTGACTTTGGTTCTGTTTTTTAATTAATTTCTGAAGAGAAAGTAAATATGAGATTTTTACATATGGATGAGTTAATCAAGTCTACTGTAGACTGGAAGAACGCCAGAATATTTAGCATAATATGATATTTTGGTCAATATTTACATTATGGTTTGGTTTACTGGTTTGGTTTTTTTTTATTTCCAGGACATCTGAGAAGCCTCTACCCATCAATCTCCCCCCTTTTTTTTTTCCTTTTTTTTAAGGGCAGATGTTTCTTCAAATTTTATTCAAAATAGAAAAAAAATACTTTTCAGGATTTTCTTTGTTACCCCTTGCAAAGTTTGGTGAGTACACTGTTTGTCAAAGTGTTTTCCAGCTCATGTACCTAAACATCCACACAGGTTGGAATAACTCATCATTTATTTGTACAGCTTTATTACTGAGGCATTATTAATAATTGTGGGGTTTGTGTATTTGCTACTGTTATGTTTACTGTTACATGGAGAGGGAAACTGACCACAGCAATGTTTATTGGCTCAAATCTCACTCCAGTTTTTTTCTCTTTCATTACACTTTCAAACCCCTGCTTCTGCGTGTCTTTCCATGTTGTTGTGTCCTAGGTCTTGAGCAGCAAGTGTCAAAAATGCGGTGTCCCTTTGTACTGGGTACTGAAATTCATTCCAGGTGAGAGTAATCTCTTTCTAAGAAGTGATCAAGGTGTATCAGGGCTGTCTGGGAATCTGACTACTTCATTAACAAACCAAATTCGTTTGGTTGCAGGTAAATCCCCTTGGTGAGATGAGGTTAGGGTTTATGCTGATTTGGGGCTATGCAAATGAACTGCATAAGCAAATCCAAAGCATTATATATAAATAGGTAGCACTTTGAAAAAATTTAAGATCTGAATCTGCAGGGTCCAGCACTGGAAGCTGTGTGTGAACAAGGCAAAGGAGGGGGGGAAGGGAGGCAGGGGGAAGGGAGGTATGGGAGAATACAGAGCAAAGGAATGATTTAAACATTGGCCAAACCACTGTGTTAAGTCAGAGGTTTTCTCTGACGGGCTTCTCCCAGCCTTTTGTTTTGTGCTAAACATAAGGTGCCACAGTTTACATTTAATAACTCTGTCCAAGTTAGTAATTGACATAAATACTGACTGTCCGTGAACAACATCCCACTAGGCAGCACAGAAGCACAAGAGAGAAATCTCTTCCTCTGCAGATGTATATCATATATAAAACCTGATGCATGAATTTCCTCAGGGAAGGAAGCACAGGGAAGTCACTCAGCAGATTTTTTCAGTCTTTCCTTGCCTGTAGCTTTGCACTGCCTGGCTACTGGGAGCAAGGTGACAGCAGACAGACAAACTCCCAGGACAAATGCTGGGACTCTCTTTTCCCAGCAGGACTAACAGCCAGCCCTTGGAGGCACACAGGGTCCACTCTGCCACTGCCTGCATGGCTCCTGAGACAGGGATGGGAAAAGAGGACAGAGGTTGGTAGGAAGAAAATTTACAGGCAGCCAAAATGGCTCATCAGGGCCTGATGGAGTAACAGCTGCCCTGATTTCCTCCCCCTTCATATACAAATGTCTCAAACATGGAGATGTTTTGGGCAACAGCAGATGATTCTTCATTGAAGTATGGTCTGCTCCTTCCGACACTTCCTTCCGACACTTCCTTCCGACACTTCCTTCCTTTTTCTTTCTTTTTCATTCCTTCTTTCACAGAATCACAGACTCATTATTGTAGAAGAGAAGACCCCTGAGATCCCTGAGTCCAACCCTGCTCTCCCTTCTTCTCTTCCTCCCTCTGTCCCCCACACTGTGATTGCAGTGACACCATCTAAGATTTCCAGTTTATTGCAAGGGAATTTGCAATTTTGCTGTGGAGCCAGGCTGATAATTTTGTTTGGGAGATGGGGCTCTCACTTTACATCTGGGTGCTGTTCATAAAGATCCAGTCCTTGGAGCCCTGTGATGGGAACAAAATGACAGAACACTTTGTGAATGAACAGAGAAATTGAGATGAAAGACTGAAAAGCACAAAAGGAATCAGAAACCAAGAGACAAGGGGGCCTCGATCAGCAGCTTGGCAAGTGCTTTTCATGTCTGTGGGGTGCAATGAAAAAGCAAGCCACACATCAACATTCAGGCCCCCGTAGGGCCTCATCTTGTTTCCTTTATTACAATGAAGAAAATGTATAACGTGGTCAGGGTTTTCAACCTGGGAGGTGTGTGAAAGCTCGATTTTTAAATTAATTTTTTTTCTCTGAATTCAAATGACATAGAAGTTCACGAGGTTCCCAGCAATGCTCATTATTTAGTATGCACAAATATGTTCTCAGGTGATGAGCAGGTGATGAGAAGCAGCAGGAAGGAGACACTGGGAATGCAAATAAAGATGTGCCCACCTTGTGACTTTTGACTTGAGTGAGCCCAAATGAGCACTGGGTCCTGTGTCAAAAAGAGGTGGTGGTGATCTCTTCTTTATTTAAAATAAGGGAGTGAGTAGAGAATGCCAGGCAGAGCTTTTTTTATTCTTTAGATTTGTTTGGGGTTTTTTTGGTGGGGAGGGTTCCCCCTCAAACTGTGTTGAAGATGTCTGTGTTTGCTCTGTGTTTTTATTTACTTATAGGCATTTCTATGGCGCTCATCACCATAATATCTGGGCAAATCTTTCTTTTCCTGTATCATGTAATTAAATCTATACAAAATACATGTGTTCTTGGCGGGGAGGTTAAACTCTGCTTTTGGAAGGGATTTGTGCCTTGCAATTAAACACTGCTTTTGCAATGCTGTTACATTTTCATGTACGTGTGAGTGAGAAAACAGTGTCCTGTTAAGGCTGTACCCTCACACACCTGCTGCCCTGGGGTGTGGGGTCATTGCAGTCCAGTGCCTCTTTTGGGATCTTTTTGGGATTTGCCACATTTCTGGGGTGCCCATGGCATTCCTCACTATTCCTGGATTGAAAGGGCACTAACTCACACACAACTGACCCTAAATGGGGAAATACAATGTCGTTTTTTGCTATTTGTATTACATCTCTGTGGAAGGGGCTCCTGGGAAGGTCTTTTAAAAACACAAACAGGTCTGAGCTCAGGTGGGTGGTGCCTGGCGTGGCAGTACTTGGTGGGCCATATTCACACTCAGATGAACAGGGGATAATGCTTGAAAATAAGAGTTGACTCTCAAAGACTGCCTGCCTCCAGCAGAGGGGTCAGCTGCCCACCCAGGACTGACTGACTTCCACTGATTCACCTCTGAGGCAGGAATTTGTAAGGTGCCTGGTGATCTGGGCCCCATGGTGGTGACAACATGAACACCTTGAAGGAAATTCATCTGTCCCTTCCCCTCTTTAACAGTAGTGAGTTTTGCCCATTTCAAGGGAAACAGAAAAAAAGAAAAAGAAAAAAAAAAGTGATAGCTGCACTGATATATTGCTCAAGGATCATCTTGTAGATAGACTTGGTTCTCAGAAGCAAGAGTAACCATCTGTCCTCATACCTGCACAAACCTTGTTGCATCCTCAGTCACTTGTGAAAACCTCTGGCTCTCATTCTGGTCTTGGCAGGCACACACCTAACAGAGGTTTGCTCATCCCCTCTCAGGCACTACTCATGTGTTTTATGGCCTGGCTGAATCAGACCTTACAGAGACACAGTTGTCCCTGGTTTATCCAAGGCCTCTTGATCAGAATTTGCCTCATCTGAGTCTCCAGCAAAATAAGGAAGGGCCATTGCCTTTTTTTCTAGGTGGGAAAACCCATATGCTGATTTTCAGGAACGAAGAACCCCAATACTAATTGAATGCAGACAATAATCCTGCTTCTGGGTGTTTTGAGTCGTTAGGCTGCACCATTTTGGGCTTTTTTTTCCTCCTTACCTTTTACTTCTAGCATTTCATAGAAGGCAAACAAGGCGAGGTGTTGCTGCTGGAACGTGAAAGGAGGCGTCAACACGAGGTACCTGCTGCTGGTGCTTGGAGGCTGGATGGAAAGTTTTGCCAAGCATGAACAGATCAGGCAACACTCACATCTGTCCAGATGACAAATGCTGAGGGTATTCCAGAAGCGTGGAGTGGGCTTTGGAGTAGGTGCAAAGCCCACCCTTAAATTCTCCTGCCTCGGACCAAGGCAGGCGGCGCGACACACGGGGAGCTGGCTGGGCTGTCCCAGCGGCGGCAGATGGTCCTGTGGAGCCGCGATTAATTGTTTTCTAGTGCCACCGTGAGGACTGCCGGTCCAGGGCTTTCCCGGTGAGACGGGAGCTCCCGTCCAGCCCCAGCGGCAGCCGAGCGCTGCCCGTGCCAAAAATGTTCAGCGAGTACCCGCAGCTTTGCCAGGGCAGCCCTGCTGAGCACCGCCTGTTTGAGCAGGGACAGATTTGCCGGCAATTTAGGCTGGCAGCATCGAGTCAAGTCAGGATCAAGCCAGAGTAAATGAATCGATGCACGGAGCTGGCTGCATGGAGCCGCTGGCGCTGCAGGAAATTTCTGAGCCATCCCGTGCCTTGCAGCTTTGGAAACTTAGGAAAGAGGTACAGCGTCAGACTGCCTAAATAAACCAGGATATTGTCTTTTAGCTGCGTGGCTCACTGATACAGCAGCACAGTGGTGTACATCACACTGCAGTCCTCCATGAGCGTGTTTTTAACTCGGTTTGTTTGTTTGTTTGTTTGTTTGTGTCATATTCAAACATCGCTCAGAAGATGAAATGAAAGCTGAATATTTCATCTCACCCTCCAAAACTGGCCAAAACAAGTGTCAGGCTTACAGTCGTGCCAGGATATCTGGTGTATCTAAGAATGCCCAATGATGTTTTGGGAGGAAGCATGCAGTAAGTTAAAAACAGGTTAAGGCACTAGTTTGGGACTCCAGAGAGCTGGCGTCAGTTCCCAGCTCTGCCACAGACTCCCGGTGTGACCTGAGGCAAGCTATTTCCCTCCTGAAACACTTTCATAGTCAGAGAACTCAAAATCCCACTTCATGTGAGTTTTGCCTTTGACTTGGTGGAGCCAGCTCCCACCCACGCATTTCAGAGCCTTAAAAACTAAATGCAGGCTTAAGCACCTTGCTGAAATAGTGCCAGAACTTACCTGCATTTCAGCTTCCTACACCTAGAAGAGGAACAAAGATCACTTCCCTATTCCCACTCACTTTGCATGCCATGGCTGAAGTCTGTTTGTCGTACGGCTGAGTGTAATTACGGGGCCATGCTGACCTGTTCCCCTGATAAAAAGCAGCTCAAGCAAGAACCAGACTTGTTGGAGGCCTTTGTGTTTATTGCACTCCAATATTTTTGTACCTTACCTGCCTCTCTGCACTGAGTGGGGCTTTAACTGGGAATAAACCATTCACAGCCCCTGCTGTTGGAGAAAAATCAGTGTTTCTGCTAGGCTAGTGGCGAGATTCCCTGTGAGGGTCTCCTGCCTCTCTGTTTTTTTCAGGGAATGGCCTGCTGTGGCAGCACACAGCTAAGTTTATATAACTGGCTCCTCGGAGCGCTGCCCTGAACAGGATATTCCTGTTGGCTGTGCATTTGCTTAAACCAACAGTTGTAGGTCCCAGCAGCCCTTGACAGGTACAAACAAGGAACCGCAGCGAGGGCTGAGGACAGGAGGGATTACAGTGCTTAGCAAGAAATAGGCTCTGGCATTTACATACATATCACGGATGCACTCTACAAGGTAAACAAATATGGCATAAAAGCATATTTGGCTATTCAAATGGCCCCGATTGTTCCTATTATGATGATGTCTCCCAGCATGTATTTAGTAACCCGCTAATTGACTTTGCATGCATCAGGAAGAAAACTTTTCACTATCTGTTTCAGGATGGTTTCTGATGACATTTCCTTTTCAAGTTTTATTTATTTATTTCCGGGGACTGTTTGAAATGAAAATAGATCCTGGCTCCTGCTGACATGCCAGGCTGCCTGTGCCAGGGCTGGTGCTGGCAGGGCAGAGCCCGCTGTGAGCAGGGACGGATGGAAAGGTGCCTGCAGGTCCCTCCTCCAGCTCCAGGTTCTCCTCTTGCCCGCACAGTGGATGTGCCAGTGGTGGTTTGGCTCGACCAGGCACGCACCAGTGACTCCTGAGCTGCCTTCACTTACAGCCTGAATATGCAAAGCAGTAACCAAAGACAGCCTCGGTGAGATCTGGGTTATTTAAACCTCAGGAACATTTGCACGGCTCCAGCCTGACGGTCACAGACTGCGAGCACAACCAGGGCCCTCCAGGACATTTATCAAACTGCTCACCCTCCACACTGGGCTTTAGATTTCAGCCTTAAATGCGTCAAGTAGTTTGTTTAGCTCTTGTGGAAGGGAAGCTGAAAAGCCCGTGGGGGAAGCAGAAAGCTAACAGGCCAATCAGTTCAGCAGCCCTCCATACTGGAGATGTGCATTAGAACAGCAAACATGATTCTTGGACATCTGAGTGATAACATGGTGCTTAATGCTTCTCTAGTTGTGAGGGTAAATTTGTTCTGGTCATACAGCAACAGTTGGCAAGCTGAATCATAACCAGAAAGATAAACACTGGTGGAAGAATAACCTTTGCCCCCAGATTCGAGTGGATAAAGAGAATATAATCAGTCATTTTATTTTAGCCTTGTTTCATCTACAAAACTTTTGGGATCTGGCACAAAATTTCCCTGCTTTAGTTATTTAATGTGGTTTGAGGGTTAACTTCATGGGGTATCAGACAGGTGGGTGGTATGTGAGGGCTCAGAAAACTCTGAGGTTTTTGGCTGTGGGGTGACAGAGATGCCAGGGCCAGGCTCCTGCTCCTGCAGCTGCCATACCCTGCCAGCTGTGACAGGGGAGGGGAAACAGCAAACAACCTTCCCTGCTCCACAGATCACCACTGAGCTGCCTCACAGAGGGGCACAGCCTGGAATGCCATCAGCTGCTGCTCCTTCCCCCACAGACAACAGCATTTTGTCAGTGATCATGCCAGCAAAGCCTGGCAGTTCACTGGCACCCCACAACATGCAGAGCCACATTAACTGAAAACTGGGACAGTACTTGGTGACAAACTCATGTTTCAGCCCCTGAGGAGCACAGAAACAATTCAGGCCTGGTTTTCAGGAGCTGGAGGAGCTGGGAATATGTTGATACCAACTGAAAACTGGGACAGTACTTGGTGACAAACTCATGTTTCAGCCCCAGTGTACTCTGAGGAGCACAGAAAAAATTCAGGCCTGGTTTTCAGGAGTTGGGGATGTGGTGATACCTTTTTGTGAACAGATCAGAGGTCTTGCAGCTTCTGGAGGGATTATCCATCTTTATCCATGACCAGGGGTGCTCCTGAGAACACAGGCTGTCCATTTGGTTAAAGCAGTGCCACAACTACAGCAGAACAAAAATTTTGGACCCGACACTGCTCCCCTCCTGTTGCTCCACCACAAGTCTGGAACTGTGTTCATGGAAAATGCATTTAAAAATAAATTGTTGGGAGTGTAGGAAAAGGAAGAAAGGGATGGGAGAAGGAGTCTGTCAGTGTCCCAGAAGCCCTGTCCTGTCACTGCAGCCCAGCTTTCAAATGTGCACCAAGCTGGAACAGCCCTGACTCTTTTGGTGGCAAGAGCTGGGCATGGTCAGTGGCACCTTGATTTTTGTCTAGGCTTGAAGGCATGGCCATCATATAAATAACCACCAAACATTTCAAAGCCTTTGAAAACATTTCGTTTAATTTAACATTTTAATGCTAGGAATGGGCCAGGGTTTAGGTGTGGTGGTTTCACATATTTTTGGAACCTGTTTATCCGTCTTTTATTAAGACTTTAAGAAGGCAGCTCAAAATACCTCAGTGACTCCAGTGATGCTGTAATTTCTGCTTCTTTGTTTTCTGCATGTGATTAAGGTAAATTTGTGTCTCCATCTCAAGCTGCTTCCTGGAGAGACACTCAGAGGCCAGCATCACAAGGTTTTGTTTGGTTTCGACTGCTTTCAGATCAATGGCTGAGCTGGTGAGCAAAGACATGAAAACTTGTTTTGTACCTGGCATTGTCTTAAACTTACCCTAACAAACTACTTCCAGCTAAATTTCTTGCTCTGTCTTCTTTTAATAAAGACAACAAGTGAGTAATTGCTAGTAAAGTGTATCCTGTCCTTGCAATGTTTGCTGTCCTTTCACAGACTGACATCCTTCAGCAGGGGAAAATTAGGAGTGGAAGCATCACCCCAGCCAGAAAACTCTCAGCTCACATCTCCTTGCAAGGACAGGGCTTTCCCAAGTGTCTCTGGCCACTTTTGCCCTGTCTGCAGCAGCCTGAAGCACTTCAGCACTTGGGGTTCTTACCCTGCCCTGCTGCTTCTTCCAAAACAAAAGGTAAAGCGACCTCAACCCAGCTGTATTTGCCATCTCAGCATCCACAGAATTGTGTGATTGAAGGGATGGTGCTGTCACACCACATCTCTGACCAGCTGCTGGTAATATGGACCAGTATGTTCAGGCTTGCTCCTGAAGCATCAGGGGTGACTTCATGTGCTGCACAACACAGGGAAAGGTTTAAAAAAAATTCTGCACACGTGAAAAATTTTGGTCTGGAGAAGTCTCCCCCTACTAAGCAAGTTTTTTTCTGCAAATATTAGCATAAAACACGAGTATCCAGACATTCTCCAACCACAGAGTCTCCTGCCCACATCAGAGGTCTGCTCCTGTTTGTCCTGGTCCCAGACACAAACTAGCACACAGGAATTCGAGAGTTTCAGCTGTGTGCCTCACTGTTTTACAGGAAGTTATCCCAGATCTTGGATGTGTTTCTTCCTGCCATGCACACCACAGATTGGTTTCCATAACTGGTTTCCATGGCCTTCATAGATGTTTTTCAACAAAATGCTGAACACGGGCTGTCACGAAATCACAGAAACTTTCCCTACTGTCTGAGGATGGATATGCACAAAACTGAGATGCTCAGAAGCAAAGTTTATGTACTGCCCTGCTATGCCATGAATTTGGACCTTTGATTCCCTAATTCCTTTGATTCCCCTCCCTACCTAAAGGTTTGCCAGTAGAGTCTTCTTCTTTTGTTTTTTCTTTTTTTTTCCCCCCACTTTTTAAGAAATTTACATCCGTTATGCTAAATGGAGAAGGCAGCTTGCAGAACCCCTATCTGCAGGTTTGTGCCTCTGAGCAGGTAGGATACTGCAAGATCCAGCAGAGATTATTCTGAAAAAACCTGTCATTTACAACTGCTGAATGAAGCAGAATGCATTTCCAATCCCCTCCACAAAACACAGAGTTTTGCTCCCTACATGCATCACCATAATGAGAATTAGTGCAGATGGTCTAAACACGTTTGCACTGCATCTTTATTTTTCAGTTTCTCCTCCCTGGGACGTGTGCAGGCCCAAGCAGAAGGATCTTCTCTTCTGCACCACTCCTTGGACCCACACCAAATGTTCTGTGTATCTTTGTGTCTCTTCCTCACTTTTCTCCAAAAAGTGACAATTGAGTGAATACCCTGGGAGAAGGAGCCCTCAGCAGTGCACAGTGGAGATCCTCCTCCACTGGCATGAACAGGACATTTTTCAGCTCACCAGCACAGCACAGAGTGGCTTCTGCAAGGGCTGTTGATTTTCTGTTTGTTATTTCCTGCCCTCTGTTGGTTTTCTTTCCTCCCACCTGCTCGTCTCTTCCTGGTCCCTGCAGCAAAGAGGATTTAAACGCACAGCACAGAGTGGCTTCTGCAAGGGCTGTTGATTTTCTGTTTGTTATTTCCTGCCCTCTGTTGGATTTCTTTCCTCCCACCTGCTCGGTCTCTTCCTGGTCCCTGCAGCAAGAAGGATTTAAATTTTCTCATGTGGAGCTGCAAGCTTGGAGAAGGGAACACTACCACCTTCAGAGGGCTGGTGGAAGAGCAGCTGGAAGGGCACATGGGCTGTCTCCAAGCTTGGCTGCAAGAGCTGTGATTGAAACATTTACATTTGCTGCTCATTCTTCTGCTCCTGGGGGACTTTATCTGCTCCCCACACCAGCTGCACCACATCTCTCCTGATTGCTGTGTTCAAATGCACTACCAGGTACAATCTGGGGATTTTTTTAAATGTCCTGTTGACTTGGTTTTTTTAAAATTTTGTTTTTGTTTGTTTGTTTTAAATTTTCTGACCTGCAAATGCACAAATTCAGTTTGAGGAGCCTGGGCTTTCTACAGAATATTAGAACCAGCCATGGAAAAAAATGTAAGATAAACATTAGTGCAGCAGCAGTCTTATGAAAATCAGATTCCTCTTTGCAGAACTCCATTGTCAAGGTGAAATTTCACATTCAGCCCAGCCACTTGTTTGCTCCCGCCTGCACAGCAGTGTCTTTGCACCAGGAGGTGCTGGTCCATCACATTTCCTCTGAGCAAGGCACTGACTTGGTCGAGTGCTGTTTTACATGGTTTTTGCTAGAGCTAAAGCTGTAAAGAGAGAGGACTGCAGACCACATTACATCTCTTAAGATGCTGACAGCCCTGGCTTGTGCAGCACCCTGTGATCCACCCCGTGTCCACCCGGGATTATCCCACTTTGGCTCACAAAACTTCACACAGGTTATCAACCCCTCCCATCACTCCCACTGCCAAACAAAGATGATGTTCTGAGACCTTCTTGTAGCACTTTTAGCCAAAGGCAAGGCCATGGGGGTTGTGGTTCTGGCACAGAATGGGAATTCCTTGCACAGGGAGCTGCCCCACAGCTCAGGGAGGCCTGCACAGCCTGATGGAGAGGTACCACCAAAATCCCCTCCTGCACTGAGGTTTCTGAGAAGCCTTAGCCTCAGCCACTGCCTGTCACAATGACACAGGAGGATTAATGAGGAGAAAGCATCCAAATTTGGTTTTCTCTTGCTGGCTCAGCTAAAACACAGACTCAGGGCTGCTAAGTCTGCTCTGGAGACAACTAGGGTCATGGGTGGGTCACCTCATGCCCTGGTTGGGGAACCCCTCCCTGGCTTGGTGGCAAAACCACCAGAGTGTGATAACCTGTGGAGGAAGTTCCAACAGCTGCAAAAAGAAAAGGATGGCGTGGTCAGCCCACAGCTGGCCTCAGAGCACAACCCAGCTGAAAATGTGGCTCTTCCAGGGCACCCCGTGCTATTTCAAGTACACACACCTTCCAGCCAAGAAAGGATGAGGTTTCTAATGCAGGCACTGTCCAGAGATCCAATAGCACCTCTGGAAAGAGCTGCTAGGCTGATGCACAGTATGCCTCAGAGCCAGCTGCTCACTTCTGCTGCAGCAGGGATTTCTGCAGGAAAACCACAGGAGGTCTGTAAATCAAGGGAAAATCAGTGCCAGCCTGGCTGCAGTGGAACAGCCCCAGTGTGATGTCAGTGCCCCAGAGCCCCATTCCAGGAGGGGTGGCCTGTTTTGGATGCTGCTCTGTGTGATTTGGATGCGCCTGATCTGGCATGCCAAAACTACGGTGAGATCTGCAAATGCATTTGGCAGAAAGTGTGCCAGGAGGAGCTGCTGAACCTAAACACCCTGGAAGTTTCACCTCTCCTTGGAAATCCTTCTCTGGAGTGTGAAGCAGCCTGCTGAGTCAGAGGGCAGTGGGTGGCAAAGGTCAGCAAACCTCACATTTGCTTCTGGAAGATCAAGCAAACAAAATTCCATTAATCCAATGCCATTTGAATCAACAGCTTTTATGTGTCAGGGCAAGGAATAAATCACCACCAACCTAGAGGAAATTTTAGGTTCAGAAAGATGCCTTCAGCTCCTCAGCTCCTGGACAAGAAAGCCTGATATTTCTAATTACAGTCGTGACTAACTGATGGCCATCCATCCAGGAGAGAGACATCTAAGAGTGCATTGCCTCCCAGCTTCTGACCCCTGCTGTTCTCAGAAAGGCAAAAAACAGCTGTGCAGCAGTGACTCAGCCTGGTCATTTCTCCCTTAAGGGTCAGCTGGTTGTTGTTATCACTTTGCTTCAAACGCTGAGGAGGTTTGCACTTTCTAAGAATGAAGAATGTCAGAATGTTCTCCTGTTGCCAACAGGAGTCTCTGCTTTTGTACAATTCTCTTTGTTGATACCAGCCAGGCAGACCCCAAGCACAAATCTGCCCCCTCTTATTTAAACAACCAAAATGCTTTATAGCATTTCCTCCCTTGGAAACGTGCAAGCCACCCCAGAGGTGAAAAAGAAACTCTTCCCTCCAGACCACAGCCAAATCAAACCCAAAAATTGTCAGTGTGGAAGCCCTGCCTACAGTACTTGCATTTGAATGTTCACATTTGCCAGGAGGCTTTGTCTCACCTTCTGTAGGTTTTTTAAGTGAGCTGTAAACCTTTTGGTTCTAGATTTCACCCTTAAGATTCTGCATCCTGGAATTTGATTCAACCAAGGTCCACCTTCAGCTGTGAAAGAGAATATCTCCTTTTCACTTGTGTTTGAGCATGCTTCAGCATGTTTAGCACACGGGGAAGGCACAAAAAAAACCAAAACAGACCCACTGTTTCATCAGAGGCATCAGAAATCTGTATCCAGGATCTATAAACAAAAAAATCCTGAGTGTTTCACAGCAAAATATGGCAGCTTGGGCTGCTGGTGCTGCCCTCATGGAAGGGCTGGCAGGTGGGTGTTAGACCAGCAGAGCTGATGCGCTCTGAGGCTCAGCAATGTGCAGTGTGTGACTATGGATAAAAACACAAATAAAAATCTATCAGTGAGCAGAGCCCTGCTGGCCTGCTGCTCTTTGTCACTGTCGTGTTGTTGTTCATATGCTGAATTTATGAATTTGTTACATTATGAAATGCATCAAAATGATGTTCACTGCTTTTAGTCTTCATAGTGGTGGCACGCCACGCTTTGCTTCTGATCTGTCTTCTAAAATGAGTGTGGAAGGGGAGAAGGACTTGTTTCTTCTTGTTTTTTTTAAACAACCATTTATATTTATTTAGGATCAATACTTTAGTTTCCAAGGTTTGGACCACCCACCCCTCCAGCCTGTGGGCTGTAATGGGAGCTCAGATCAAGCTCTGCACCAGGGTCATCCCCTCCATCCTCCTGGATGTCAGGACCAGCCCTGAGGAAGGATGCTCAGACATCAGGGCTGATTAATTTCCTACTCCTTTCCTGGCCCAGCAGAAATTCAGCACAGGGCCTGTAGCTTGTTTTTCCTCAAACTCACCTCTCCCAGGGCATTTGGAGAGCAGCTGTGGCCTAAAGCAGAGCAGCTTTAAAGAAATCAGGCCTTGCCATGGCCATAATTAACACAGAGGTGTGCCTAAATCTCCTCTGGGGTGAGGATGTGTTCATGACACCCCACTGCAGCAGACCAAAATGGTCCAGGCTGGTTTTCCCAAGCCTCAGCCCACTGGGAGATGTCTGGGGGGCTGTTTGTGTGCAGACCACTGGAAGACACAAATTCACACAGGAGCTCCCTACAGAAATTGGACCCATCCAATGACTGGAAAGGATGGAAAGTCTTCAAGAGGAAAATACTCAGCAGGGATGAGGAAAACCACAAGAAAAAAACCCCAGGAAACCACAGAGAGACAGCAGGTCATGGGCCAACACAAATGCAACAGCCAGACAAGCCTCAGCTTTCTTAGGAGAAGTCCAGGCTGGGTTTTTTTGCAGTGCAGGACACAGTGCTGGAGAGACACTGTCATGGACAGCACTTTCCTAGAAGGCCAGACAGAAACCAGGCACATTCTCCAAGTGTCCAGCACGAGCTCCATGGTGCTGGTGGAGCCACAGCAGCTCAGGACTCCACACGATGTGGCAGGCAGGGCCACAGGAATCTGAGGAAAGCCAAGGCAGGTGTTCCACGCTGCACAGTGGCCATTTCAAGGGCAGGCAGCAAAGCCCCTCAGGGCTTTCGCTGCTGGTATGGCAATCCACAGCATTTTATGTTACATTTTTGGGA
This sequence comes from Passer montanus, assembly GCF_014805655.1. Taxonomy (NCBI): domain Eukaryota; kingdom Metazoa; phylum Chordata; class Aves; order Passeriformes; family Passeridae; genus Passer; species Passer montanus. Next base: position 815,685 of record NW_024359833.1, on the reverse strand, counting down.
ATATGGAGAAAAAGGGATGAAGGGTGTCACTTAAGGGTGGCATCCTCACTCGACACTCAAGGATGTCACTGAAAAGTCCCAGCGTTCCTGTGTTTTAAGACAAAACCACTGAGTCCAGTCCTACAACCAGGATGCCAAGACAGAGAAAAATACTAATTAATTGCTTAGTAAGGCAGTGATTGGGAAAAAACCAACCCAGCACACAAGAATAAATCAGCCCAAAAGCGCGTGTCATTCCCCATGTGCTTTCTTCCTCTGTGACCAACACCATCTGCTTCAAAACAAACAGGCATATGCTGCTATATTGAGACTTCTCTGAAACCCAGATTTGCTCATTTAGAGTCTTTGGGTATCTGCACTGGAGCACAATGCAGAAAGAATCCATTTTAAAGGCAAGGACGTGCTGCAGTGTCTAACACCCAGCAGAGCAGGGCTTAGGAGGAGCTGGCAGGAGCTGAAAGCTGGAAGTGGACACTCAAACTGGGACTGAGCGCTGCCTTTTAAAGGGATGGGCAGTGACCCTCTCACCAACAGCAGAGGGACGCACAGAGCCACCGTTCCCGGGAAGAACGGGAGCGCATTTTAAAGCTGGTTATTGATCCCAGCACAGCAGTAGAAGCAAAGTAGCTGGTTGTGAAGATCAGAGCCAGAAGAACTGCTGGTCCTCATCACTGGCCGGGGTCTGTGTACAAATCATGAACTGGATGGGACTGCTGAGGAACTCAGTTTGAGCAGTTTTATTTTCCAGCATCATTCTCATTACATGGTTATGACAATGCAAAGATGCCATCAGCTCACATCTCAAGCAGCAGACCAAGAACTTAATGTTACAACTTACTTTATAAGTTTTTTGACCAATCACACAAAGCAAAAGCATATTGACAGTAGTTCCATCCAATCACTATAAGCACAGGTACCTTTGGTTAAAAGAATGCTTGCTTATTTCAAATACAACACCTGCTTGTAAACCTTAAAACACAATGCACAGAGCTCCATTTTTAAGCTTAGAACTTCCTAATATCTCACTAGATATACTTTTCTGCAGCTTAGGGAGTTATTGTAGCTGAGTGTTAATACACAATCCATTGTCCTATTTGTCCTTACTTTTGTACTCCTTACATAATTTTTCTTCTGACTTATTTTATGGCCACTGCTTAGCTCTAATCACAATTCTCTGTCTCTGAGGCCTGCCTTTTGCAGCTTGCCCAAAACACTCTGATTTTATGGATTCCCACAGTCCTCAGCTCCAAATTTGGTGGAAGAGTAATCTGTGTTCAAAGCACATCCTCTCTCTTGCTTTGTTTTTTTTTAAGTTTACCTTCCAGCTGGACCTCCATGCTGTGTAATGTGTTTTTTGTGGCAGCTGCACTCCAGGAGAGGGAGGCTGGCTCGCAGAGTAATCTGTGTTCAAAGCACATCCTCTCTTGCTTTGTTTTTTTAAAGTTTACCTTCCAGCTGGACCTCCACGCTGTGTAATGTGTTTTTTGTGGCAGATGCACCCCAGGAGAGGGAGGCTGGCTCTCCTTTGGAGCATCACACGGCCCTGGAGGGCTCAGGAGGAGCTCTGCCCTCAGGATTGCTGCCTTCCCTTCCCACCAGAATCCTCATCACAGACTTTTTGAGTCTCATTTCCCTTTTGTGCCACGAGTGAAGGGTGCTGAAAGGTACAACGAGTCTCCACGGCAGCCCAGGCTGGTTCCCATGGCTGCTCCAGAGCTACTCACGGCAGCTCAGGCTGGCACACAGGGGGAATCTGGAAGCTCCCAGGATGCTGATGGTGCTGTCACCTCACTCGTGAAGCAGGCAGCGAGAATTGTTCTCTAGTTTGGTGCCCCATCTCTGCCTTTGGTGGCACAGCTGAGCAAAGAGTCACGCAGAGAGGGAAAGGCCTCCGAGATCGTCGGGCCCACAGCCTGTGACTGCCACCACCTTGTCCCCAGAGCACTGAGTGCCACATCCAGCCAGCCCCTGGACGCTTCCAGGGGTGGGGCAGCCCCTTCCAAGGTTTAACAGCGCTTTCCATGGGGAAATTCCTGCTGCTGTCCCCGCTGAGCCTGCCCTGGCCCAGCCTGGGGCCGTTCCCTCTGCTCCTGTCCCTGTTCCTGGGAGCACAGCCTCTCACCCCCGGCTGTCCCCTCCTGGCAGGAGCTGTGCAGAGCCACAAGGGCCCCCTGAGCCTCCTCTTCTCCAGATTCTCCACATGCCCACACCCTTTACAACCCCCTGATGTCCCCCTGTATCGGGGTTTGCTGTTTTGTCTCTGCCCCGATACGCGTAGGGTGGTTCTGGGCAGGCCGCGCTTCAAAGGACAAATCTGGACTCTCCAGTTTTCTGGATTTTGTTTATTATTTCTTATCTACAAAGTTTTCTGTCTGCCCAGCCGAGATCTGGTCAGCAAGGCAGCCCAATGTACTCTCTGACTGTCTTCGATTTTGTTTATTATTTCTTATCTACAAAGTTTTCTGCCTGCCCAGCTGAGATCTGGTCAGCAAGGCAGCCCAATGCACTCCCTGACCGCCCACGGGGTGGCTGCATCTTTTATAGTAAAAACTACTTATAACATATTTACCTTTTATTCCCAATCCCTTTCATCCTTATTAACAGGTGCACCTTCATCATGAACCAATCCACAGGTGCCAGCATCACCAAAGAAAATGGATGACAAGAAGAAGAAAGAAGAACCTGGGAACACACCCTGATTCCTCCATCTTGTCTCCATAACCCCCCTGTACCAAAACTCTAAAATCTGTGTTTCACCCTGTAAACATATCATTCCTGCACCATTCAAACCCGAAGGTTTTCTCATTTCCCCATACACAGGTGGCACATCCCTAGAAGGGTCAAAGTCAAGGCACCAGACGCTTTTGGTAACATTCCAAGACTTCTGAGCCCCATAAGGGTTCTCTTGGTAACTCTGGACATCCGGAGAGATGTGTTGAGTTCCCACACCCCTGAGCACTCTGAACTGGGGCATGAATTCTTCAGATGATCCAAAAGCATGAAGCTGATCTGAGGTAGAATTTTTTTTGTTTTGGTTTGGTGTTTTTTATTTGTTTGTTTTTGTTTTTTTTTTTTGTTGGCATTGTAAAAAAACAGAATGATTTCACCATTCCTTCTCTGGGAGGACTTTTTTCCTGTCACACGTGCAGGAAGGACAGGGATTCAGGTCCCTCAGAGCCCAGCTACCACCAGCACCAAGCTTCTGGGCTGTGCTCCAGCTACTACACATTTCATTGTCATTTATTCATGTCTCACACAGGTTAGCAGTCCTTTGGATGAGGAGACCTCTTGCAATGTTTGGGATTTTGCCAAGGACATGGAGAAAGACAACCTTACCATTCTGTTGCCATTTATCACACATTCCAGGGAAAAACATCAGCTGCAGGGTACTCGAGCTGGGTGTGGAGGGACAGGATTTGTGAGAGCAGGTAGAAATGTAAGGCTAAGAAATGCTCTTTTTATGGCAAAATATGTAGAACAATGCTGTTTTTACTGCATTTATTACAGCAAGACTTTCCGTGGGGATTACCACACACTTCACCAGCAAACACATCAAAACCACATGAGTACCAGAACCCAGCTCTCTTCTTCAGTTTCATGTTTTGGACATTCCAAGTGGGGGGGAAAAAAAATTAATTTGTATTTTTACAGCTTTGGCCAAATTCTTACTTTCTGTAACAAAGATATGGGATCAAGTGTATTCAGCTTAAAAGGTATCCTCTAACCTCATGTGCTCAGTGAAACCTGAGAACAGGAATTCACTGAAGGGAGCAGAACCTGGGAGAAGTTTGACCCGTGCCATGCAGTCCCTCATTCTCCTCCCAGTTCAGATAATGCTCCAGTCACAGCACGAGTGTCCACATATAAAATAAAAATAAAAAATAAAATAAAATAAAATCTGATTTTGACAACAGATTTTTAGAAGGGGACACTGATGTACAAGCAAAACCTAAACTCACATAAAACACAAATACTCCTCTATGAATCCCTCAGTGGCCCCTCAAAAAAACCAAAAAAACCCACCAAAAAAATCTTCATCTACAAAACATCTACGACAAACACAGAAATTAATCAAAAAACAATTAAGTCTAAATAACCATAATTTCTTCTCCTAACCCATAAAACACCCTAGTACTTATGATTAAAAAAAAACCACCCTAACAAATAAAAACTTTTTAAAAATCTAAAAACTATACAATAACGACCTCAATGAATGCACAATAACAAAAAATTCCTAATCCAACAATGATCCCTAAAAATTGAAAATTGTTATTTATTGACTTAAAAGATTGGGTTTTTACAATTACATTGATTACACACCTCATTTTTCTTTTCTATGAGTGTCTACATCTGATTTTGTAGGAGATGTGAAGGTCTCACACACATCCCTTTATCCTTTTGGGCTGCTGTTTCATTTAGAATGAGGTGTTAAAGCCCCCACCAGCCTTGGACCACAGATCAGACCAGGGGTATGGGCTGAGCTGCCCTGAAAAATTCCTTCCCTGCCTCTAAAACACAAATACTCCTCTATGAATCCCTCAGTGGCCCCTCAAAAAACCAAAAAAACCCACAAAAAAAATCTTCATCTACAAAACATCTACGACAAACACAGAAATTAATCAAAAAACAATTAAGTCTAAATAACCATAATTTCTTCTCCTAACCCATAAAACACCCTAGTACTTATGATTAAAAAAAAACCACCCTAACAAATAAAAACTTTTTAAAAATCTAAAAACTATACAATAAAGACCTCAATGAATGCACAATAACAAAAAATTCCTAATCCAACAATGATCCCTAAAAATTGAAAATTGTTATTTATTGACTTAAAAGATTGGGTTTTTACAATTACATTACACCCTGATTACACACCTCATTTTTCTTTTCTATGAGTGTCTACATCTGATTTTGTAGGAGATGTGAAGGTCTCACACACATCCCTTTATCCTTTTGGGCTGCTGTTTCATTTAGAATGAGGTGTTAAAGCCCCCACCAGCCTTGGACCACAGATCAGACCAGGGGTATGGGCTGAGCTGCCCTGAAAAATTCCTTCCCTGCCTCCTGTTCCCTTTGGCTGTGATGGTGCCTTAGGGTTTTAGCTTTTGTATTTTTCACATATTTGTAATCCTGCAATTCTTTAGTGTATAACTCTAAGTTCCATGTAGAGTGTTGGATACTGCTTTCCCATTTTGGGCAGACACAACAATTCCTCTCCAGGCCTGGGAATTAAGGACACCTCATGCCTCAGGCCCTGAGAGATGAAAAAAAAAGTGATTTATCTGGTGGGAGGAGCGGGACACAAAATTGGGGTAAATTACTTCATTACCTTAATGCCTTGTGAAGGCTGACCTAGAACAGAGGCTGGATGGAGTTAAAGAATAAAGCAGGGATTTATCCAAAGGATCTCCTCCATGGATCCACCTTGGGCAGCACAAAAGCCCAACAAGGGCTGCAGCCAGGATGAACCAAAATGGTCCCAAAATGGACAACTGATCATGAGGTCTTTACTTTTATAAGTTCTACTCCATTTGCATATTGGAGTTGATTGTCCAATTACAGCTTTAGGTTATTAAGTCCCATCCTTCTTGTTTTTCTCTCTCCAGCCCACGTTGTTTGTGCTCTTGGGCCTGAGATTTGGATCATTTGTTCCCCAGCTGGAGAAGGAATTGTTTTGTCTCCCTGCTCTGTGCACAGAGCTCACCATCCATCCCCTCATGTAAAGCCCAGACCCACACACTAAAGCAGCACAGACTGTGAAAAATAGAAAAGTAGAAAAAAAGACCTGAGGCATTGACCTGAAGCTGTAATTGGAAGATTAACACCCAATATGCAAATGGACCAAACTTACAGAAGTATAAAACTTGTGACCCCTTGTCCATTTTGGGTGCAGCCCCTGGGGGGGCTTTGTCTGCCCAAAACGTACCTGAAGGCCCTTTAATTAATATAACCCCTTTTTATTCTCTTAACTTTGTCTGGCCTCTGTTTTTAGGCAGCACAAAAAGGCAGCAGTGACACTTCCTCACACTCCCTCACCCCTGGGGTTGAGCAAACAGAAGCTGAGTCACACCAGGAGTGTTGATTCCCTCCCCAGTGGTTCAGGGAGTGTTTCAGCAGCCCTTCCACCTCGCCGTGTGAAAAGCCAGTTACCCTGCAGAGTTCACACTCTGCGGGGCTCTCTGCTGCTGGGTCACCTGTGGGCACCAAATGCATTCAGGAGTTATCCAGGGCTGAGCCCTCAAGGACAGAGACAGTCAGAGAGGTCCCTGATTTCCTTTGGAAACCAGTTTCAGAGCAACTTCACACCTAAATCAGTGGTTTGGTTTTCCAAAGAGCTGAGGTCCTGGGAGAACCTGGCCCCAGGTGCTGCCAGATGCTGATCACAAAGATACTGGAAGTCACCACATACCTTTGGCCTTAATTATGTGGTTTACATCACCTGCTCCTTGATGCAGGGTCATTATGAGTTAAGGCAAGTCTGCAAAAAAAAGTGCTCATTTACATTTATGCAGACTTCTTTCTCTGCAGTTTGGCTAATTGATGTGTGTAGTGTGTAGAGGGACTGCAAAAGAGGTTCTCTAAGCTTTAGCTATGAATCACATTTCAGCTTTTTTTTTTTTTTTTTAAATCCCCTACAGTGGAGCTGGAAAGAGGGAATTACACTTGGAGGAAGCTGGAAAACAAAGCAGCACAAAAAAAGAAGCACAAGGCCGTGGAGCTGGGTGAATTTCAGATGTGGCAGCACTGATGGAATTAAGCAGGGTTTAGCACCTCCTGTGACCCTGCAGACACACACAGAGGCAGACACAGCCAGCTCCTGCAGACAGACACTCTGGGGAACACCTCCAAGAGCCTGTCCCTGGCAATCCTACACATTCCACAGGCGGAGTTTGGGACTGGCAAAGCCCTTTTCACACAGGGACAGTGCTGGCATGAGTGACTGCCAGCCTAGGAGGGTGGATGGACACTGGGATATCCTCCCCCAGTCATCTCTAGCTGATCCAGGGGCGTTTGCAGCAGAAGAGAAGAGCCTGGTGTAGGGATATTTGTGCTTGAAAGGAGTTACAAACGTGGTCTAAATCTGTGGGAATCTGCAGAACTCCTTCCTGGAACGCTTCAGAGTGGTGCCTCCTTCAGGGAGCAGAGCAACAGTGGTGTGTGTGCTTAAACTGATAAAATTAAAACCAGTCAGCACGCCTTATGAAACAAACATTTTACTTCAATAAGGACTGCAGCTCTGCCTTGATGCATTCAGATTTTCCAAGGTGTTTTCACCCCACAGCCTGTTGTAAGACCTCACATGAGGTAATTTTCAGAGGGGGAAGACTCCGATGTGAACAAACACTCTCCCCTGGAGGTGGCAGGTCTTCCAGGTTCTGCAGCTGCTGATGAGATCATGAGAAACGTGTGGGTCTGCTGCACCAACGCCCCCAGACGCCGTCCTTGCTGCAATGCTGTTTTGTTTGACTGCCCGCTACCCAGACAAGGACACCAGGGCTCCACAGGCAAACCCAGTGACTCACAGGCTGTGAGGGCAGGGAAACCTCAGCAGGATGGGGTCATCTTTAGGGGATGGGCTGAAGAAACCAGCCACGAGGTTGTGAAATGCAAAGCTGTGGTTTTGCAATAATAACCTCTTGAAGTATAATTTTAGAATATTGCTTGTAGTAAGGATCTTTGGAACTATAGCTTTAGAATATATCAAAAGGAAACATGCTTATCTCAACGCCTTAAAACATTGAAAGGCAGCTTGAGAAAGGAAGATGAACATCAACTCCAGGATTGATAGTTTCGACCAAGGGAAGCTGGACATCACTGCTATGAGGTTTGTAGTCCTTCAATTAAAAGGTGGACCCACATCTGGAATCTGGACCTCACCAGCTGGGAGATTTCTGTCTTCTTTCAGAAGCTGGACCCCCCCATCTGGGGATACTCCTTTCTGGGATACATCCTGAGAAAAACTAAATCATACTAGTGTATAGAATTGTGATGTAAAAACTGGGAATAGAAACTGCTGAGAAAGCTTATGAGTACCCCTATAAATATCTGTAAGCCTCAACTATCAGTGTGCAGTTGGAGGGAAAACTTTCCCCACTGTACCCAGCGCTGTATTGCTCATACTTTACCATAGTAATTAATAAATTGATTGCTGCTTGAATATTGGCCTAGTCAATATTTCTCATTTATAACAAGGTGACAAAAATGTGTCCTTGTAGAGCTGGAAAATGGGTACAATCCCTGGGCAGAGCGTGAGATGCTGCCTGGTGCCTCGTCACAGCTAACCCACACCCCAAGGAGCTCAAGAAACAAACTGAGATGAGCAAAGAGGGCTTGGGAGTTACAGGAAAGCTGTGGGAAAAGGGGGAAGAGGGAGAACAGGAGTCAGTGTGGCTGAGACACAGCTCAGGACAGAGACTGGCACGTGAAAGAGAATCAGGTGCCATGAAACATCTTGTGCCTGCAGGGACAGCTGCTAGCAAAGCAAAACTGGGAAACTGGTATGATTTGTGTGTTGTCATCTAAAGACAGTGCTCTATTTCACCCCAGAATTCTGAATAAACAACACAATTTTCTTTTTTTTTTCCCATTTATTCCTTCCAGTCCTTTAATAAGCATTAAGTGCTTGAGTTCAGATACACACAGGTGAAATTAGCACCAGCCAGGACTTGGTGCTGAGAAGAAATATGCTGTCATTGTACTTTGAGAAGTCAAAAAACTCCACAGACTACTCATATTAAGAGGAAGAAATTACCTCCCAACAGCAGGTCAGGTTGGCATGGACACAGTAAATGGGATGTTTTGACTCCTGCAATAAATTACATGGATTGCCTGTGAGGATCCAATGTCTAAATCTCAGAAATCAAGTCTTCATACGTGGTATGTGCCATGATTTATCCTTTTGAGAAGGGTGATACATTACTAAAATTCTTGGCAGGAGAGCAGAAAAACTGTTATTGCAATGCTGATCAGTTTCTCTGATTTCCAGTTCTGTGTGTTGCAGGACAGCTCTGTGGGCCTGGGGATTCTGAACAGCCCAGAAGCCCTAATCCTACATTTTCAAAAGTGATACATGACTTTCAGGAAGCTACATACCTGTGGCTTAGGATTTTTCCAGAAGTATGTGTCTGGTACCTCCAGGTAAAGTCCATCCAAACTATTTTTTAAATTTCTGCTCCATAGTGAAAATACTAATTTTCTAATTTTAATGGATTTAAATTCTTACTTACAGACTAAATTCTTACTTACAGACTTCACCCTGTCATGCAAAATGCTGTCTGCTTTCCCTTCATGTGTTCTAAACTGTAACCCCAACTACAAACTGCAAATTAATGCCCTTAGGATGTCTCTTTTCTAGGGAAAAAAAAAAAAAAAAAGCTTTCAGACTTTCACAGCAAGCTCAGTTTTCCCAAAAGCTTCTCTCCAGCAAACAGGTCACAGAAATTTGGGTGTCTGTGGTCAGAGAAATTTCATGGTGCCATAAAGTCCAACCCCCTGTGCTGCACAGGGAATGCATAGGAAAAAAAATCTAATGTTTCACTGGCTCAACTGTGAAAACACCTCACAGATTTAATTTTTTATTCAGCACCACCTGGCTTTGTAATTAATTGTACACCTTAATGGCCATTGGGCAGTAAGCACAGGACTGTTCATTCTTCTGAGGATTATATCTCACCCACACAACAAAATTAAAACAGCACAGCTTTCCACTTAAAAGGATTTCACCCCAGGCTCAGAAACACAACAACATCAGCCCTTGTTCTGGAAAGGCAAAAATCTCTACCCCAAAATACACAGGAAACGAGCGGCGGAGTGAAGCACTGATATCAACTTCTGTGCCTGAAGCATGAGTGACTCATGGAATGGTTTGGGTTGGAAGAGACCTTGATGATCCCATCCCACCCCCTGGCATGGCAGGGACACCTTCCCCTGTCCCAGGCTGCTCCAAGCCCCATCCAACCTGTCCTTGGGCACTGCCAGGGATCCAGGGGCAGCCCCAGCTGCTCTGGGCACCCTGTGCCAGCCCTGCCCACCCTGCCAGGGAGGATTATCTGCTAATATCTGATCTAACCCTGCCCTCTCTCAGTTTAAACTCATTCCTCCCTTGTCCTGTCCCTCCAGGCCCTTGTAAAAAAATTCCTCTCCTGCTCTCTGGAGCCTGTTTAAGCACTGGAAGGAGCTCTGAGGTCCCCCTGGTGCCCTCTTTTCTCCAGATGAAGAGCCCCACCTCTCTCACTGCCCATAGCAGAGCTGCTCCAGCCTGGAGCATCTGTGTGTTGCTGCTCACAGGAGAGAGCAGCCAAGACCATGCTCATGTGCATGCTTTGTCCCCTCTGCTCCTGAGTTCTCACAGGGGAAAAGTCAAAAAGAGCCTTTCTGGATCAAAACCCCTTTCTGCTCCTGACTTTTGTCCTGAAAAGAGTGGATTATGTAGCACTAAGACCCTGCTCCCCTGTCCCTCAGAGTCAACAAACAAGGAGCACATGGAAAGGAGATCACACCACAGCTGCTTGCCACAGGTCATTAACCATAATTTTGGTCCCAGCTCTGTACAACAGCCTCATTGTCCCCATCTTGGAGGGCTGCTAAAGCAGGACATTTGCCAGCTAGCAGGACTTGTGGGTGTCTGACTGGTAGCTTCCACGCATTTCTTTTGGGAAGACTCAAAACTTCACTTTTCACTTTTCATCAGTATCATTTGACAAATGGCATAACACCTTCTGCTGATGGCTTTGTTAAGGCTCAGCAATAATTAATTGTCTACTGTCAGCTGGAGATCTTCAGGATGGCAGCGTTCCTGTTTAGGCTGTGTTTGTTCCAAATGTCCTTTGCTTTATGAGCCACGAACTCTCTTTGAAAAATGGCAGTTCCTGGGTTGTTTTTTTTTTTTTAAATTTCAGCCTCTTCCCTAATACAGCAGTCTGTGGAGCCAAGCCTGATCATTGCCATACTGCAGAGATTATTTTAATGATCCCTTCCTACCTGTCAGCCAAGGTGGCAAGGATATAATTTCGTGAGCCTTTCAAGCAATCATTCAGCAGCAATTTAATACAAAGGGTATCATTAAGTGACCAGTCACATGGCCAGCCCAGGGAACACCAGTCCTGCTCTGTAATCTGAGTGACTCAGTCACTCTACCAAGTGCCATGAATGTGCACCAGAGTAACTGGGGGGGAAAAAACCCAAAATCGGTGAAAGGGACGCAATTTCTATTAAAATAATGATGTTTATTACAAAGATGTGCAGGCAGAATCTTCAGACTTTTGTCCTGCTGCTTCTTGCAGCCTCACCAACATGCTTCAGTCTGCCCTTCATGTGGTTGTGACATCCTAGGGAAGCATTTATGTGTTTACACGTTATTACTCTCACACTTTCAACATTCAAAGACTTCAAAGATTCCAGGTGAACTGCTGGCTTCTGACATCTCGGGCCAGGTCTTAATGAAGGACTCCATTTTTTTGAGGCACAAATAACTGCTGGCACAGCTAATTGCTGTAGTGTGCATATCTGAGCACCCCAGAGCAGCCAGAAGAGCAGAAAATTTTCTGGGTTGAAATGGAGCTGTGTTGTGTCAACAAGGCAGTAGTTTGCAGATGTGTTGTGGTTTGGTTTGTTCTGGTTTCTTTGCCTCTGACACATCCCTCTATCAAAGGAACAAGTCCCTGAGTTGCTCTTTGTCTCTGAAACCTTAAGGCAGAGTCACACAGTGCCCACCCTGTGATGTTCTGGGCCTTGCAAATATTTCTCTGTCTAGATCTGCTCAGCTCATGGACCCTTAAAGTGTGAAAAAATGGTAACTAAGGAAAGGTAGGGAAGCCTTTGAAGGCTGAAATCAGCCCGCTCCCACTGTCAGTGCTTCAGGAGAAAGGCTTTTCCAGGCGGGATCCTTCTCTGGTGGCATTCTGCCTGTAGACCACTACACTGTGGTGAAGCCCAAGGCTGGGAGGTGTCCAGGTTTTAGAAGAGGGAACATTCAGAGGCAGATTTGGAGCTGATGCTTCTCCAGCCCCGTCTGCAGCAGATCTCCCCCATGACCTCTTCCAACCTATTTAATGCTGGGTCTCCTCAGGACAGTTATGGGGTTTAAAGGAGCAGGAACAAAGTGGTGGTTTCTGAATTTCTAAATATCTTTGAACAACCACAGCAGACTCTCATCCACATCTTCAAAACCTGTCCTTTCATCTTTGCCACTTAGCCTCAGTTAAAGATGGGGACATGCAGAACACTTATTCCCAAAAAGAGAATAAGAGTACCAGAACAAGACAGAGCAATCCACTGCTGACTGAAGTGCTCAGAGACGATGGGGACAGAGGCCAGCACAAGGAGAACAAAAAGGGACCTTGACCAACCAGTTCCTGAGAAGGAAAGATGAAAGACTTGCTCCAGCTGCCATTGAAGTGAGAGGGAAGATTCTCATTAACCTAAATGGGAGTCAGATTAAGGGCCTGTTTGCTTGTACCTCTGTGAAGCAGGAGGCACGGATGCAAAACCTGCAGGGAGACCTGGGAAGTGTCAGAACCAGACAGAAAGAGCGGCCCACAGCAGACGGAAGGGGCAAGAACAGGATTTTTAATCTGGTTTGGAAAGCAAAACGCTGCTCCCCCCCAGCACAGCACACAAAGGCACACACAAAACTTCAGTGGGAAGCAGTGGAAGCAACTCCCCTTCGCTGGAATCTGGTGCTTTTGACACTCAGGGCTAATTGGGCTGGATCAGGCTGTAATGTGCCTTGGCTGGGTCACAGGAACCAACCCTCAGAGCCGTGCTGGTCCTTCAGAATACAAAACACAGCAGTGGCTAAAGCTGTGCAAACAGCCCTGGCTGGACAGGCTTGGCCAGCCGCCAGCCCAGGGCACAATTCCAGGGACCTCTCCTCCCTCCTGTCCCCCTGCCCAGCCCCACAGAGCTGGGCTGGAGCATCAGGAGAGGAAAGCAGCAGAGAGAGAGAGAGCTCCCTGTGCAGCCCAGCTGCCCTGAATGCCTCGGGTTTTGGCTTTTCTACCCAACCTCTGTTCTAGGTCAGCCTTCACAAGGCATCAGCCCCTTTCAGCCTTTGATGTTTCCTTCCCAGCACCAGGAACGTCCCCTGCACCTGTTTGGGAATGACATTGCTTCCCTAATTAATTTTTTTTCTCATTAACATTTTAAATTAATTGTTGCACTTAATCATAAGCAGTGTATTTTATCCACAAGCAGTTAAGAAGTGCAATTTTCCACTTCAGGCACAACATAGCTTTTTTCACAGATTGTTATTTTTAGAGGGGGTTCATGAGATCACCAAAAGTCTTTAAGTTTTGTTAAACCCTGATAAGCTTCAGTGAAGATAGCCTGGGGGAGCTAAACCCTGGACACCTGGAATCCAGAATTTATAGCCCTCCAAGGAGATGGTGGAGTGACCAGAAGATAAAGAAAAAGACTATCAAAGGCAATTCAACAAATGCTGGAAACTCCCTGCCTGTGAAAGAAAGATAATGAAAAGACACAAAAAAAAAATGTGGATAAGTTAGCATGGGAAAAGAGAAAACAACGACCAGGAGAAGAGAGAACACTAATTAACATTGTTCTGTTATATGTAATTCATATTTAGTATGTTTATTTAATATTTAATATGTTAATATGTTAATATTAATATGTAAAAAAATCATATTTAATAATACAAAAAGCTAAGTTAGCATGGGAAAAGAGAAAACAACGACCAGGAGAAAACACTAATTAACAGAGAGAATATGTAATTCAGAGCCAATGAATGGCGATTTGTTCGCCTGAAGTGAATTTAGAAAGTGGGAAGTTTTGAAAGTGGTGTGCACCTAGGTGGAGCTATTCCCTCGTGCTCCCCAGCCTGGGGAAAAGGAATGCCAGCTCCCAAAAAAACAGCGTTAGGGAGTTTCACTTCCCCCCACGTTTTGGGTGGCACACCCACGGGGAGAGGAGCAACACTCTGTGACCTGGTGCCCGACCAGGCTGCTTGTCAATTTCAGCCTTTCACAAACACTCAGGGGGAAAAGGAAAAAAAAATTAAATTAAAAGAAAACCAAAACAAAAACAACAACAACAAAACACACACAAAAAAGAACCCCATAAAACCCAAAAAAAAAACCCAAAAAAAACCCCCAAACAAATAAACAAAAGCCCCTAACAAAATACCACCAAAAACAAAAAAACAAACAAAAAAATAAAACCATCACCAAAAAACCCCCCAAAACACACACACACAAAAATACCGAAAACAAAAAAAAACCCAAACAAACAAACAAAAAACCCTAACAAAAAACCACGAAAAACAAACAAAAAACCTACAAACAAACAAAAAAAACCAAAAAAAACCCCCCAAACAAATAAACAAAAGCCCCTAACAAAATACCACCAAAAACAAAAAAACCAAACAAAAAAATAAAACCATCACCAAAAAACCCCCCAAAACACACACACAAAAATACCGAAAACAAAAAAAAACCCAAACAAACAAACAAAAAACCCTAACAAAAAACCACGAAAAACAAACAAAAAACCTACAAACAAACAAAAAAAACCCAAAAAAACCCCCAACACAACAACAAAACACACACACACACACAAAATTACTAAAACCAAAAAAAAAAAACACCAAAAAATCTACTTTGTGGAGAGAAGATAATGGGAAGGGAATGGGAAGGTGGGGGAGAAAAGGGGAAAAGGGTGAAAAAAGAAAAAAGAAGCTGTTTATTAGCAGGTAATTAGATTACCCTAGGAATTTCCAGATGTCCTTGGTCTGGTTTTCAAAGCAAAGCACCCCAAGTTGCACCAGGAGAAAACAACTGAGGAAAACAGGGAATTAAAACCCATAAATTCTGCATTTCACATTGCTCATGTAAGGACCTTAGACCCCTTTGAACTCCAAGGTGCTGCTTATAAGAACACTTGAGCATTTGCAGGAGCAAGGCACCAGCTCGTGCTATTTTTAACTTTATTTCATCTGTAAAGCCAGTAATTACAAACAAAAACCCACAGATTTAAAAAGGCCACCTGACCATAAAATCACACTACTAGAAACCCATTTCCAATCCAGCAACAAAGTAAAAGCTTCTTCTAATTTTTTTTTTTTTTTTTTAATGCAGGCCTTTAATGCCCCACATATCGACCTAAGCATATTGCTCTTTTAATGTTGCTTTTTCATCTGCCTCCATGTTGATGGTGTAAATCATTAAACCATCTCCCAGGGACACATTCCCAGCTGGGTTAATGGGATATGAACCCCATGACCAGTGAAACTCTGTTAATTTACATCTGCAGATGCTCTGGCCCTCGAAATGCTCTTTGTTTTTCTGCTGCAGAAGGAAAATTGGTGGCTCCTTTTGTCAGCCCTCAGCACTCTGAACAGTGATTGAATCTTATTTACTCTCAGCCTTCCTTACAGGGCTCTGGCTTTGGAAAGAGGTGTCCAAGAGAAGTGGAATTTCCAAGGCTCACTGTCTTTGTTTCAGTGTCTCCTGAACCTGCCCTCCTTCTCCTTACTGCCATTCCTCCTTCTCCTCTCCCTCCATGCCTTTGAGGAAAGTTCCTTCCCAGCCCTTCCTTTAAGGGAAAACTAAATTTTTGTTATTTTTTTAATTACAAATCTTAAAAAATTGAAATGTAATTATTCAGTGCAAATTATCCCCTGCTTTGGCATGAAGGTCACAGTGTCTTTAAAACTTACATAATGAAACTTAAATAAATAAATAAATAAATAAATAAAATAATGAATAAATCATAATGTATTTATGTATTTCAATATATAATATGAATAATCATAAATAATAAAAATAATAATTATTATAAATAATGATAAATATAATAAAGGCCTCTTAGGAAAGGCCTACATGGAAAGGCACTTGGGAAAACTTCAGCAGCTGAGACATCCATCAGCAAATAAAAGAACAGTTCAGTAATGGCTATTAATCTAAATGTTGGATGAGCTCAGGCCCATCAGTGTGGAGGAAGGTGTCCAAAGTAACACAGAGGGAACAGATCCCACTGAGGATTTGGAGCTTAGTGCCCAGGGTTTGAGGTTTTCCATCAGGATTTTGAGGAGAACCTCGTTTCCTAAGGGGTTGTACCAATGGCATTGATAAGTTGGGGTATGTTGGGGTCCCTTCAGCCTCCTCCACTCCCTCCCCAAACCTGTTCAAAAGATTTAACTGGGACAGAGGTTCAGCACCCTTAGGAGGTTAAGCAGCCTAAGACAGGTTGGTCAAGCTGAAGAGAAGCAAACTGTCCTGCAAGCTCCTCCACATGCAGTTAGAAATCCAAAAAAAAATTCACATGATGGGGGAAAAAATGTTTTATAAGCATCTCAACTTAGGGAAAAGTTCTGTGGGGGCTCAATGAGAGCCAGAAACCCACATGTAATCCAGGCTTTTATTATTTCTGTCACTCAAGGGATTTCCTGGCAGGTATTGTCAGACAAAACTCCCATAAAGCCAATTCCTACTTACATTTTTCTTCTCCATTTTGTTTTGCCATAAGTGACTAAAGCCACCAGTGCTGAGTCAGTGACAAGTGACCCAGCTGCCAAAAATTCAGTTTGAGCATCCCATTATCACAGAAAGCTTTCCAGAGGACTGAAAACTTTCAGAAGAAGCCAAACCCTCACCAAGCTCCCCATGAGGACTCTGCAGTGGCTTGGGCACGGAAAGCCCTCCAGCTCTGTGTGAAACACCATGCTCAAACCCACATTTAGGTCTCACAGAAAGCCCCACTTTGGCCAGGGTCACGCAGGTGATGGTTCCTCTTTCAGGTGGGAGAACAGATTGTTCCTCATGTGAGCCAGATTTGCATTATGATCACAGGAGACTTGTCAGAACCCAGAAGACCTTGGGATCTTCCCAACCAGACCAGACCAGAGGAGATCCCGAGAGACTTGCAGGGATGAGAGGAGGCCTAAGGTAACAATGTCCTTTATGCTGTCTTGGGCCAGCTGATGTGAATCATACCCCCATTTTTTACTTTCTTTTTCCACCACGCTAGACCACAGTGAAACAGAGACATGATCTGGGAGGCACCTGGGTTATTTTGAGCAAGGAGTTTGAGAAAAACATCCTTCTTGCCTCATTACATCACTTACACCTGCAAGTCACCATGGAGACTCCATTTATTATCAGGGTGACTCTGCTTCAAAGGTGATCTTCAGCACTGGCTCCAGGATGGAAGAGAAGAAAGCAGATCCAAGGTCTTTAATTTGCTAATACAAATCAGAGAGCCGTGCAGAAAACAGGCACCATGGAAACAAGCCACTGCATTATGGTGCACGAAAAGTCTAAAAAGCAGGCAGGTTAATTTTCAGCCTCTCAGGTTATTTTCAGGCATCAAAAGGATTGTTTTCAGTCTGCTCAGGCTCAGATTTGGACAGAGAGTGGGCAAGCAGGCACTCGAAATGCAGACCTCCATTCAGGAGCACAGCAAAGTGCCCTCTTGGCCAGAATATTTCCCTCCACATCCACTGCAGTAAGACCTGTTCAGTTTGGGCTTGCCAGGACCCTTTTAGCACGCTGAAATGAGCTCAGGGCTGTGCAGCCTGGAGGCAGCCCATTCTGTGCCGTTAGAAGGGTTGGGAAGCTCCTTTCTCCCCCTCAGTTTCCTCTCAGATGAAAAGGTGCATCCAGGGCTGATGGTGAGGGGGTCCTCTGAAGTGAAACAGAGCTTTGGGTACCTCACTTGGTGCTGTGGCCTGGCCTGTCCCATTCCAGAATGGGAATTCCTCCTCCCACCCCCAACCTGCTCTTAAATAGTCCAGACATCACAAGGTGACAAATCCTCGGAGAGGCTTCCACATGGAAGCTTATTTCAAATGCAATACTTGTTTATGAACCTTAAAACACAATGCACAAAGCTTTATTATTAAGCTTAGAACTTCTTGATATCTCACTAGATATATTTTTTTTGCAGCTTAGAGAGTTATTTTAGACAAGTGTTAATAATGCACAGACCATTGTTCTATTTGTCCTTACTTTTCTGCTTTTTACACAATTTTTCTGCTGACTTATTTTATGGCTACTGCTTAGCTCTAATCACAGTTCTGCTGCCTCTGAGGCCTGCCTCTTGCAGATTTCACAAAACCCTCTGACTTTACAGATTCCCACAGTGGACGTTCCTTTCCACATTGTCATTTATCAGTGAAAAAAGTGCTTTAGTGGCACGGAGACCAAAGGAGCTCTGCCTTGAAGGATCAGGAGGATATTTTAGCAAGCACGTCCCAAGAACCTAAATGCATTATTTTCATGGATGAAAGTCAGCTTTGACCTTCTGGCTCCTAAAAGTCTTGATGAACACGACTGCTTTACACCTTGTGGTGTGACAGACTGGTTCAGGATAACAAGAGCCTCATTTTCATTTTTCAGAACAGCTGGAATAAGCAAGTTATAAATCATAAAATCCCAAGAAGATGCAACAGAAAGAGTCACTGCTCATTTGTTAGTGGTGAAATACTAATTTCGTGGCAATATTTTCAGTACCAGCTGTTAAAGGGAGAGGGAGAGATTTCCACTTCTTGCTAACTTCCAGCCAAAGATAAAACTTCATAACAAAACAAATTAGTTTAGAAATGTTTAGGAATGCCAGGATGCTACTTCCCCCTGAATCACCAGTGTTAGTTAACAGCTAAACTCAGGTACCCAAAAAAAGTAAATTAAGCCATCCTACAGATCCATCACAGCTGTCCCAGAGTGAAAGGAAAGAGAAGGCAGCAAGAAACCAACCCCAAGGAGAAGGCAGGAGGAGAAAGCACAGGCTTGTGCATCTGCTTTGTTCCACTCCCACCAGAATGGCTGGAAAACCCAACAGACCCTGAAAAGAGAGATTTCCCTGCTTCTCCCAGCAGGGTGATTTCAGCACACAGATTTTTCAGGTGCTCCCTGTTTAAGTAGCAGCATTTCACTGTGAAATTTCTCCAGCAACTCGCCCAAGGGACTGAGCTGGTTTTCTCTTCAAGGCAAGCCTGGGAGCCCAGGTCACTGAAATCTGTTTGGTATTTGTGATTTATTCTACTCACTTCTCCCCAGCCCTGGAAGGCTGAGCAGGAACCCTGAGCTGTATGGAAAAAATAAGGGCTTTCCACTCACATTTTGTATTCAGTCCTCACTTTAATAAACTGGGCAATGTTTAAAACAAAAATGCCATGCTATTACAGGTTTTTTGTGGAGGATTTTTGCCTCTTGAAAAATTGTCACAAGCACTAATAGATGCTCTTAGCTGGAGGGGGTGAGGTGGGGAAGTAATCCCACTGTGGGAGCAATGTTTTTGAAATAAACAAATGGGCAGCTGCTTCCACAACAATAAAGGACGTCAGAAAATTTCACAGTAAATAATCCAGGACACCTATTTATATGCCAGCTCAGAAAATCCTTCCCTCCAATTCATCACTGGATAAGTCACCTAACTCTTTCTGATCCTGCAAATTCTTTTCTTTTCATATGAGAACCTAGGAAAGAAATAAATTTAGGCCTAATTTAATTTTTCATGACAACACTGATGGATTTTTAAAGAAGTAACAATGTCAGACAAGCTTGCTTTATTAATTTCTATAGGCCTGCTTAAAAAATGAAGAGGTGTCAGAATTCAGTATTCAAATGGTGTTTAGGCAGCTTCCACACTTCAAAAAAAGAAATAAGAAGAAAAAAAAAAAAAGAAAGGGCAGGATATGGAAATTGAGGCTAAGCTTTCACAGAAGATAAATCCCCGCTGGAATGGTAAGGCTGCATGACAAAAATAATTAATTTTGAGGACCTGGAACTGGAATTTTGAGGATCTTCTGGATCTGGAGGTCTTCAGTCATCCTGGGTGAGCCACAGGATTATATCAGAGCACTCAGAGCTCCAACCAGGCTGGACCTGGAAACCTCCAAAGGTGGAGACAGCACAACCTGCTCCAATGTATGATTCAAATCTTATTTCATTCTATTAATAACAAAGTCCTCCAATGCTCAGAAAAGCTTAGACACCACTGAAACCTGGAAAACATTCTATGTGAACAGTGCACCCCCCTGCCAAGCTGACCATGAAGTCAAGGCTGCCCAGATGAAAAACCCAATCAGATTCCAGCCCTTTGTGGTTCACTGATGATGGCAAAGCCACACAACCTTTCCACTCCAGCAAAAGCAGCAGATAATAACTCTGGCAGGACATTGTCCTTCAAGCAGAACAGAGACAGGATGACACAAACTCTGCTGGGAGCCTGCACAGGCACTTGCTGTCAGCAGAGGACACGATGCTCCAGATTCTGAGGGTTTGCTTCCAGAGTTCAATGTGCCACAGCTTGGTGATTCACAGCCTGTGATCTGCACAGGCAGGACCATGAGATGGGACAAACAGAATTAGGGCATCTCAAAAGAAAAAAAAATTTTAAAAATGAAACAGCATCAGCAAGAAGTGAGGAAAAAATTAAATTATTAACAATGGCACTGACAGAGAGCTCAAGTTTTACAAACTTGTAAATGGAAATTATTGAAGGAGCACAACAGAGTTTCAGCTGCCTTTGGGCTGACTCCAAGTGCCTCAAAAACTGCCTTTTTAACCAAAGTCTGATGCAATCTGCTCTCTTCCTTTCCAGTGGTTCAACCTGCAAGCCTACAGATTCCACATGCCCTAAGCTGTCACAGAAGTCAAGAACCACCAGCTTTTCATGCCTGCAATAAACAGGTGTCCTGTGCATGAACAGCAACACCAGGATATCCAGAACAGGGCAGATAAATGTTTATGCACAGGACCAGAAGCATTAAATTGCAACATGGAAGTTTTCAGATTTATTGGCATGGGCACAAGGGATACAGCCAAGCCTTTCAGACTGTCAGCATCACAGAAACTCTGCCTGGGCACTTAGCACTGGCAACCAAAGAGAAAAAAAATATCAACCCTCATAATTTTTCGTCTTCCTGGCCCCACAAATGTGGGAGAAAATAGAAATCATATTCAATAACATCTAGATACCTAGTGCCTCTGCTCAGTGAAAGAAAACTGAAATTTGAAAAAGTAATGTATTCTCCTTTCCCCCGATTCTATTTTCCAAAAGAGTAAAATTGGTTATTATCTGAAACATTAAAAACAAAGAATCAACAACCCCCTGCCCCAAAAAAACCCAACAAAAAACCCTCACAACAGAAAAAAAAAAACAAGCAAAAAACAAAAATCCCAAAAAAATCCCCAAATTCCCCCAAACCAAAAGAAAATCACAGGCAGACACCAGGCATGGGAAGTTTCCTTCCAGTTCATTTAAAGCTGCAAACTTAGAACAGATCAGAAAACCTTAGAATAGAGGATGTAAATAAGGTTATGTTTAGTTCAGCAAAATACCAGAATGGGAAATCTTTCCAAAAACCTTCATCCTACCACCTTCACAATCATGACTTTTTCCAAGTGAAGTTTGTAGTCCTTAACACTGTTTAAACTGTTCATATCTGATGAGCAGAGCAGTGATCCAGCACAGGACCAAAGTCACAGGACTGCCTTTCCCACCCCTGCACATCTCTCCCGGGTGTTTCTTGCCCTCAGATTCACATATTCAGACTTGGGATAGCAGCCTCCATCGAGATTCTGGCACACTCAAAGTCTGTCTGACAGAAGTGACACAGCTTTGAGTTGAAATTACTGAAGCCCAACCCTAATATTGCCAGCTACACATATTTTTGTGTATCTATAAACCCCTCAGGGTTTCTTCAGGCATCTCCCTTCTCCAGACATCTCACTGGTGTGTTGCTAGGACTCTCAAATTTGTGATTTCAGCACTACTTCCCCCACAAAACTCCCCAGATTTGCAAGCATTTTTCCTTCTCTTTCCCCAAATGCAGAATGAATCACTTTTCCCCCTTTTTCCCGTCCTTTTTTCCCAGTTACCTTGCCAGCCCTGGTCAGCTCTGTGTGACCTCTGCCTACGCTTCTCTAAATCCTAATTTAGTTTGACAACTGAGCTGCTCATTCTCCATCTCCCCAGTGTGGCTCAATTCCTGACCACAAAATCTGAGTGTTAAACAGGAGGACAACCAACACTGTGGCTGGGGTCAGAGGTGGAGGGAGAGCAGGGTTAAAAATAAGCAACCTGTATTTCCACCTGAGCAAGGCCAGTGTAAAATGATGACCCTGCTTCTGTTCCCAGCAAAGAAAAAAAAAATTCAGAGCATAGGGGTGTCCACAAACACACAGAGCTGGATATTAGCAGCATCCAGGAAAAGGTGAGTATACAGAAAACTTAAATTTGCCTCAGTGTTCTGATTGTCTTGTCTTCTCCTCACCTCCAGAGCTCAACTCCACTCAGCAACTTGTCCCCACACAGCCACTGAGCAGGAGGACAAGGGACAGAATCAGAAGGGTAAAAAGCTGCAAAATTCATGGCTTGGGATAAAGACGGCCTCGTAGGGACAGCAAAATCCATGCATACAAACAAAGCAAATCAAGGAATTCTTTCACCACCTCCCATGGGCAGGCATCCCCAGGAAAGCTGGGCTCCATCCCTTGGGAAGACAAAACCCCTGAACGTGTGTGTCCCTTGCCCTTCCTTTGTGTCCTCACCACTCCCTAAGCTGGCCATGATATCATGGAGTCTGGAATGCCCCTTGGAACAATTGGGATCATCTGTCCTGGCTTCATCCCCTGCCAAATCCTTGAGCTCTCCCAGCCCCTCACTGCCAGGGTGGTGAGAGGAGCAGAGAAAAGCCTTGCTTGTGCAAACGCTGCTCAGCAGTAAATAAAACATCCCTGTGTTATCAACACTGTTTGCAGCACAAATCCAAACTACATCCTCCTACGGCCATCTCTCTGTCCCAGGCAAAACCAGCACACTCACCATAAAGCAGAACAGAGAGAGGAAAAGGGATAAAATTCCAGTCCCCTGGAAAATAACACTAATTGTTCCATGCAGGCTATGATGATGGTGATGTGACAGCCACACACAGCGAGTTTATTTCAGCTGGAACAAGTAATTTGATGACAGGCTGGCAGCTTCTCCACCTACAAACCACAATCATGCAAATAACATCTTACCACTGAGACACCTATTTATGTAAGCACAGGCCTAATCACTCACATCCAAGGCATTCAGAAGGTATTATTAGGGCATGATAAGGCTTATTAGGGAATAACACAGCGTTCTAAAGACACCACAACCTTCAGCTGTGCAGCGAGGAAACAAAACTGCAGCATCAGTGGCTTCACTTGCAGAACCCAAAATAAATATGGAAGAACTCTGCACTAGAGGCAGCCCCATTAGGCAAACCTATTTTTCTTGCCACCCTACCTTGCAACAGGGTGTTTTTATCCTCTGAAAACACCAGTTTGTATCTGCCACCTGACAGCATGAACACCATGTGAATCAAATGCATGGCTTCAACTCCCAGCCTCATTTTGCATCAGAATGGTTAAATAACAGGTGTGTTAAATTCATTATCCAGCACTCCGTGTTCTAGCTGGTGTTGGGTGAATTTTGTGATAAGGGTGCTTAGATAAACTGCAGTCCAATATTTAAACATTTGCAAATAAGATTAATAGATTAGCAACCAGTTTTAACGAGTTTTTTTGGCGTGGAAAGATTATCAACCCTACTTTTTCTTTATGCTCTGGAATTTTATAATATCAGTGTTGTTAGTAAAGACACTTTACATATTCCTGTCCTCTTGGGAGGAAAGATACATGCTTAGAAGGAACGTGATATGTAGTCTGTGAATTTTTGATTTATGTGGACACCATTTTCTTAGTTCTACTTCTTGGATGGAAATAAATGTCTTAACCACAAACTTTTTTTTTTTCTTTTTTTTTTTTTAATGCACCAAGTGCAATGTGACTGTTGATATAATAAAGACATTTGGTAAATATCTAAATCATGCCAGAGGTTTAGAAAATACTTGGCCTCTTGATTCTTCCTTGAGAAAAGGAAAAATCAAGACACAATGATGTCCCAAGAGAGTGACTGCCAGAAGTTATTTTTAGTTTTTGTGATTCTTCCCAAGAACTGTCTTACCCCTTTCATCAGGGATCCTCCCTGTTCTCCCCACCTCCACTCTTAGCTCCCAGCTACCTTCCTCTTTAAACAGGGCAGGACTCATGAGTGACAAAGGGCCACGGTTGGATAAATCTGGAAAGCAACAGGTCATCTCCAAACAGCCCTGGAGCAAAGGGAATTCTGAACTGGGATCACAAGGCTGCCTCTTGCCAAGAGCAGTGGATGAATTTGCAAGCCTCTCCCACAGCAAAGAGTTAATTTCAGCTCTCCATCCTGCTGCACCTGCCTGGGAGCAAAATCACCCTTGTTCATGGCAAACTGAGTGCTTCAGGAATGACCATTTGCCACGGCTTTTGAAGCAACATAGGCACCCTTAAACTAGATTTAGAAAATGGCTTTTTGTGTATTCTGCCTCCTTTGTTTGTGTACCAGAGAACCACTTGCTGCAAATTCTGTGAAATGTGAAAAATACAGCTATGTACACATTTAGCAACAATTTCTTACTGCAGCTGAAAAAAATTACAGCTTTCTTGACTTAAAGTCATATTTAATATATTCCTGTAGCTTCTCATCTTAACCCTGCTGCTCTTCCAAGATTGAATGTTACCAGTTGTTTTTTTCAGCTTTCCACAGGTCACAGCTCAGATTTTAGGACTCTCATGGATCACAAATTACATTCATGCTCAAAAGGCACAATCCCATCAGGAACAGTTGTCCAAATGGACTCTGCAGCACTGCTCCAACAGTGTCCTGCACTATCCTGCCATTTGCCAAAGGGAAATTTGATATTTTAACATGGAGACAGGGGAGGCAAGCAGCATGTTTGTTAATATGAAATGCAGGCTTCTAGGCAGACAATTTCTCTCATTTCAAACAACACAGAGATTCATAGAAATAAAAATAAAATTATTTTCCTCTCCACCTTTAAGCAGGAGGACCTTAGTGCAGTCAGACTACCCAAGAGTACTGTATCATGTCTGTGAGGTAAATGCCAAGGTACAAACTGGTTTTTTTTTACTGCCCTTGTTGTTTTGTAACCTCTTCATCATCTCCCTCAGAAGTGGTTTTAGAACAAAAGAGCTACACTAAAAGCTACTGGATAAGCTAAAAGAAACAAGTAATTTCTTTGCCTTTAAAGTGTCCTTATAGATAAACATTGATTTTGTTCCCAAATGCTCCATCCATCTCTTATTTACACATCCAGAGACCCACCAAAGGTTTGCTCACTCTGACTCTCCATTTGGCCCTGTCACACCACTCCATTCTTTTATCACACTTGTAACTCTCCCAGGCATTTCCTTTCACACACACTGCCAATTCCAGGTCCAGAGTCCTCACCTCACCCTCCCTATGGAGATCTTTATCCCAGATGTTCAGCACTTTTATTGTCCTGTTTCATATCCCACTCTGAAGACTATTTCCTGCCCCTTCTCCTATCCCCAAATCCTGTTCTTCCATCCTCCAACAGAAACTGGTAGTGCTGCCTTTTCAGGAGGCATGCTTTCTTCAATAATGAAAAGAAATGGGAAAAAAAAAAAGGAGATTTAAAGACAAGGTAGTTGGGGTGGGAAGAAACAAGCTTAATTCAAAGATATAATTAAAAATATATGTCTGACTTTGAACAATTCTACAGATACAGGCACACAGACATGTGGGAGACATTGCCCTTTTTTTTTTTATCTTTGGCTGCTGCACATTTAAAGTCAAATGCTTCACATTACAAGGACAGCAACCAACCCTTCCCCTGGGATGGCAAACAGCTGCCTGCTGGTGTATCTGGTTACTCCTTGTCTATCACATCTAAAATCTCTTATCTCAGGCAACAAAAATTTCAAGGATGTTGCTCCTTGCCCTCAGCACCACAGAGTACTCTCATTTATGTGTGGAGCCATATAAAAATAGAGAGACACCTATTTTAAAAGACACTTTGCTCCCCGGGTCTCTCAGGCATAACTGCATGGAGCACACACAACACAAAACCTCAAGGACTGTTTTTGGTGCCAGACCTTCTGCACGTGGAGGCACACAGCAGATAATGCTTTATATCAGCTCACCAAGGAAAATGCCAAAGCAAAGGGATGACGTGGAGGGAAGACCTTAAGACTCTAGGACCATTAGTTATTCCAGACTACTGTCATTACTGAAGAGTCTTTTATTAGTTTCACTGCAATTTGGACAGGAAATGCCAGAGATGCTGCTGTCTTCATGAAAATGTGCTTTGATTAGAACTGGAGTTAAATTGTGTGTGTTTAACATTTATTTCTCTTGCACCGAAGGAAGAAGTTGAGCCCTGACAAAACCCAAGAAGTTTCACAACCTTTGTTTTTTCTCCTCCTCACAGGTCCTATATTCTTTGAAGAAATACATCAATACAGAACTGGCACTTGACAATCAGAAGTCAGCAACATCAGTTGCAGTCTGCAGATACATGCATCAGCAGCAGTCATATATTCAGTGGTAACTGAGTACTTAAATTTTTCCCATACATCACTTGAAGTCAGCAACATCAGTTGCAGTCTGCAGATACATGCATCAGCAGCACTCATGTATTCATGACTGAATACTTAAATTTCTCCCATACATCACTCAATCACAGGTGGAATAAGTCTGCTTTTCTGGATGGTTTAATGAAGACACTACATTTTGTAAATTGTTGCTTCATAACCACATAGTGGTGGTTGTAGCTGTGTCAAAATAATGTTTTCAAAGGATGGTGTGTTGAACACTGTTGGCATCCCAAAGCAGGCAGGGATGAAGAAATAAAAAGGTTACTGACAAAGCTGTTCTCCCCACTCCCACCTTAGTCTTTCCATTACACTAGAGAGTATATTCAAGCACAGAAATTCTATGTTAGTTTTGTGAACAGAACTGGATTTAAGAGAAATTGGAAAAAAAAAAAAAAGATGGATGTGGCTGCCTCCAGAACTCTACAAAACCAAATGAAATATCCAATGAAACCACGGGTCACATATCTGCGTGCATTATTTGAGGACTTGGCTTTGTGTCTCTGATTTATTCATGCATGTTCTTGAAGTGAAGCTCAACCCAGCACTCCAAAATCAGTCACAATCTGGCTTCAGGAGTGATTATCTCACATTCCTAAAAAGTTCTGTTAGTGTGGGGTAAGAACAGGGCATTTAATCAGTAAAATGGCTTGGCTTTTAGCTGGATTCATCAGGCAGCTCTGGACGAGGTAAATGAACCACAGCATCCAAATGCAGCTGTAGAGAGGACTTAAGAACAGACAACTACAGAATTAATATGACTTCAGAGTAACTTTTTAATCCCAATTAAAAGTGCATCATAAATAGCTTTTGTCTAAGCAGATATTCAGAAGTTTTACAACAAAGGTAAGGACTACAGTACCAAAACTTAGGAAGAAATACTTTATTTTCTCAGCTACTGTTCAGAAAGCCCTGAGGAAACTGATCCCCAAATCCCTAAGAGATCTGCAGCAGAGAAGCTGAGAAGCACTCTGTGCAGACAACTCCTGGTAGTACTTGGTAGAAAACGAGGCACAACATACCTAGGCAGCTTGCTCAGGTCACACCTCCTCAACACCACATGAATTCCATGTATTCTTCCCTTTTGGCAGCTACTACAAAGAGAGACATGATTCTCCCTGGCAAGTATCCCGCTATTGGACAGGTAACAGTTTTTGCTAGCATGTAAGGTCAGACACCTGTTGTTCATCAGAAGTCACAAAAACACTGTTTCACTGCTGGAAAAAACGGGAACAGCATGACTAGTAAGGCTTCAAACACAGCAGCCATATATCCCTCAGTCACTCAGCATACAAAGTTACAAATGAACAAAGCTACTAGCTTTTTTTTTTTTTCCTCTTTTTTTTTTTTTTTTTTTACAAAGAACAAGCTCAACAGACTTTAATTCAAATACATTTATAATAAGTAAACATTTCAAAATCAAAATTGGAGGGAGTGGACTGAAACACCCAGACATTCTTGCTTTACTCTCCACCCTCCTAGAGAAGGAATGGTTATTTCTCATAGCAGTTTGATCAGTACAGAAGACTCCCACAAACTAAAAGCTTTTGTCTCAGTTAGGTATCAGCTATGTAGTAAAAGTACATTCAAGAAGTCCTTGTATCAATTTGGTGTTTTTCAAGTACCTGACAGCTGGTCCTTTTACAGATAACAAACAGCCTCTTTTGGCGTGCAGTGTTAAACCAAAATTCATCTCTCCCAGTTCACAGACAAACTGAGAATCCTGTTTAGATGAAGTTTACTAGCTGACTCAGGTATTAATGTTAACTTCTCTAAAATGAAAACATTATGAAATACTTATTTCCTATTTAGCAGTATCACATCTCCTATTGACAGATTTGGGTTGTGCTACTGATCACTTAGACGACATTCACCTAAGAAATTTTAAAAGAATAAAATCTGAATAATTAAAATACACACTATCTGGAAAAATATCACAGATGTAATAGAAAAAAAAGTAAAAGGCTTTAATACATTTCATTGTTTTGTGCAGATATTTTTACAGACTATGGCCAATCAATGAAGAAATGAAATACAAATGTTTCAGTCTTTTTAGCTCGTTTTTCAAGACACTTGACTTGTACTTTGAGCTTAAGTAATAGCTAAGTAGTTAATCCACTGATAAACACACTCAGCAGAAAATAATTTCTTAGTTTACTTGTACCACTAAATCATTAAAATCATTAATATCAATAGTAGTACAGGAATTCAGTGCTGTACCACTAATAATATTTTTTCCTGGTTACTGTAGAGGTAAAATTGTAATCCAGGTAATTGGACTACAACAGTAGAAAATTCAAACTATCCCCATGTTGTGTTCAGGTAACGTTGCACAGAACAGCTTTAGATTAAATTTACATTTGTTTTTATTCATAGTATTGCAATGATGGGCAAAATTACCTCTAAAAGTAAACATGTATAAAAAAAAAAGATTGTTAACATTTTATGATGACTAAACAAAATAAATGGTAAGTAGGTATAAAGAAATAAGATTCTGTAAAACTCTGTAACCAGAGTTTATTTTCAATAGAAAGTTTCGAGTGTCAATTTTTTTTACATTGGAATAAATTCATAGTTTGCTTGATATCTCAAGTTTTCAACTTCTCATCCTTATAAAGTGAATAAATCCCCAAAAGTCCTTACTTAACAGAAATAGCTTGAACACTACAATCTACTCAAGAGCAACAGAACACTTACAGCTGTACTATAAAAGCTGGTTCAACAAAGTTGGGAAGGTGAAATTTGATTTGATAAAGTCTCATTGCAGCAGACAAAAATGAAGCTTGCATTTTGTTTGCTGGCAGAAAAAGAATATTCAACTCACTAGAGTGCATATAACAAAACCAAACATGCAATCTATTGCTTTTAAAACTTTTACTGCAAGATAACATTAAAAGAACAGTAATTAGGTATCTATAATTTTTTTTTTTTCCCAAAGAGAAAATACGTAAACAGGATAATAATTTTTTTCTGTATGTATATAGTTTCTCAGATCATTTCAGGGGGACAAAGGAGGGGGTGGTGTTTCTCAATAATCAGGACACTTTTAACTGTAATGGGTTTTCATTGGAAAAAAAAGAAAAAAGCCAACACTGTTCTAATTCAGCATTAGACAAAAATACTGTGTTTCTTGCACTACTTTAACACAGCTGAAAAAAAAAACCCGAATACCCCCATTCTGGCATTCAGGATTACATTTGCTCAGATCTTTTAGATTTCACAAAGCTGCTATCCAGTGTTGCCATGAAATACAGACTGTAAAATCTACGTAGCACAGGCTACTTCCAATGTCAATACTAAGTGGAAAGGAACATGAAGCAGTGCATTACACTACATTTCTGGAACTAGTACAGTAAGAGTGAAAACCTAGAAAAAGTTAACCTACAGTTTACAGAAGGAACTAATTATCTGCAGAAGCTGATTTTTTGGTTGTATATATATATTTTTTTTTTACACTGTGCGAATTTCTGCATCTGCTAATTTAAAACAGACATTTAAAACTTGTTGCTTTCTTTGCTTTGTTTCCTATGTTCTCCCTTACACCCACCCCCTATATTCCATACACCAAGCATTATGAATATAAGCCCAAATATCCTAGACAATCCAGTGAACAGAGTTAGTGTAATGCACTGGTGTGAGGTGTGAAATAAAAAAAAAATCCTCTCAGTCTTCGTCGAAGTTCTGCTGTAGAAGAAAGTTGGCAGCCAGGTTTTCATTCTTCTCACAAGCGAAATATGCCTGTATGACAAGTCCTTCAGGAAATCCTAATGCCTTTAACTGAAGAAAAGAAACATATTTAGGAGGTGCATTTTGCATGTTAGGCTTCTTTGTATGTCTAGTGTCTTGAGACGTCACTTAAGCAATTACTGCCTTCTTGAAAATAACACTGATGCCTAGCTCAGTGCAGATTTTAGCAAGTAAAAAATAAGGTGCTGCCTCTGCCTTTAGTAAAGAGGCACTTGAAAAAGTGATTGGCTCAAGTCTAATGAACCACCATAAAAACTTGTCACTTCTTTAGCGACACAATAAGTCTAAAACAGACCTGGGTCACAGTATTGTCATGAAGTAATGGCACATTGCACTGCTGCAGGAAAAAAAACCCAACTTCAAACAATGCTCATTTTAAACAATTATACAAAGCTCCAAAGCACTTTTAACAAAAAAATTGCCTGGAACAAAAGCTCTCAGCCTGTGATCTTTAGTAAGCTGTCCAGCACATCACATTAAGCCATATTTTCAATTGTTTATCTTAAAAAATTAACTACACACTGCAGCCAAGACAAGTAAGCTGAGAGCAATCTGGTTTTCAGAAGTCAAGGAATTAATTAATGTCTGGAACACAGTGACAACAGGGCATGAGAACATCAGAGAAGAACTTATTACTGTGCCAAGGGTTTAGCCAGCACTTAGGGGCACTCAGCAAATGAATTCTTGTTTTAGCCAAAGGCAAGTACACACCACTATTTGGAGATTTTCTTAAAATCCTCACAGCACCTGCAAGGCATTTCATGTATGGGGCAGATCAAATAACTATGAGAAAAACTGTGTCCTATTATCCCACACCAGCCATTCTTAGATTTTATTTCTAGCCCACAGACAACATGAAGGCATCAGCTGCAATACTAAGACATTTAAATTTCAAGATTTGTCTTTAATGGAAAGAGAAAGAAGTGTATGGATCTCTGCTGGGTTTCAGAACAGGCTGTAGAGGTAAAAGAGCTCAACTGCATAAAATGGCTTTAAAAGGAAATGCAACAGACTAGAGAAGATGAGAACCTGTGAAGAAGTACATGCACAAATAATTTTATTAGACTAATTTTATTAATTGCCTATGTCCTCAAGATGTGGAGGACTGACACCCATATTCAAATAGGTATCTTCTAATAAGCCTTACTTAAATTTTGTTTTGCCAGATGAAAAAACATTGTCTTTGCAGTACCAAACCACTATCACAGTATGACAAAAGTCTTGCAATTTGTGCCAAGAAAAATCTCAGAGGCATTGCCATCTATGCAAAACCATTTTTAGTCAGTTACACAGTATTTATGTATGCAATATACCATCTCAGAGTGTATTTTCATGCTTACCAGTACTTTTAGAAAACTGTAATTAACTAATTGTCATGGACAGACAAATAACTGGGTAAAGTCTTGATTGCAACTAATCTACTTAACTTAAGTGTTCTTACTTTCCAAGTACTTTGCAAACAGTGTTCAAGCAGCCAGGTCTTTGTACCTGTCATGGCATGATCTAGAACAGTACTGGCTGAGGCTTCTGCAAGAGGGATTACTTCCTGAATAATTCCTGAGGGAAACCCATTCCATCATCAATTGTCTCTGACAGGATGGTCTCTGATCACTCAAAATGCTCTGCCTCATCTCAGTAAGGCAGATTTAAGATATTTTAGACTCAACTGCTATAAAGCAAGAAGAGATATGACTTGAAACAAGGTTACAACAAGCTGTGAAATGCCAAGCATGAAAATACCAAATATGATGCAAGAACTACTGAGCTAAACAAAGTTTAAGTTAGGTAAGTCTTAAGCATGCACTGGAGTCAACACCCAACAGCAACGAGATTTTAAAAGAAGAAAGGCTCACCCTTTCTATAGCTTCTTTTTCCTGAGGTGTTACTTGAATGTAGTTCATATGAGCATTCCCAGCATCTCCTATTCCTCCAGTGCTGGCACCATCATCACTGCCACTTAAACCTTGGCGAGACTCTAGAACTGGCTCATTCAACATATGAATAAAATGTTCCTGGTGCTGGCTTATTTGCTGTGATGCACAGAAAAGTAGAAGAAACACATATATTTAAGTAACTGAAGTTTAAGCATGCCAAGAGGCAAGTAAAAATATTTATTTTCAGAGAATTAAGAAGTTAAAGGGAAGTGCAAAAAGTACACAGAAAAAAAAGTTATATCTAATTATAACAAATACAATTTTTATGTTTCAATTAAACTGCAGTGATCCTTCCAACTTCCTCACCCCCTCTGCACCTCTTATAAAATCTCAAATTTGTATCCAATGTCATAGAAAATACATTCTGTACAGCAACAACAGCTGGAAAGCCAGCAATAGAATGTTGTAACTGCTAGTAACATATTATCCCAGACAACATCAACATATGACTCTCTTGCAAAAGCTGAATCAGAATTAGTAAACATTATTTTCTTGTTTTAAGATCCACCTGCAGTAGTTGGGGGTTTTCCCGTCCAATCTGCTGTAGCAATGCTGGCAACAGGGAAGGATTTTGCTGGATAATTTGTCTCATCTGCTGGAACTGAGGCTGATTTCGTAAAAACTCAAGTGGATGTCCTGAAAAAAAGATCAGTGAAATAACATGTTTTTTAAAAAGTTATTGAGAATCTTAATAAAATGCATACCTACACTGCAATTGTAGATAGTAACAGGTGGATAATACACCACTCACTGAAGAATAAAAGAATTTGCTTTCTCATTCTAGCTTTAAGCAAAATTTCTTTATTCTAAGATTAAACACTGCATTTCCTCCTCACCTAGTCTTCTGTTAAGATCCAATAGCCTTGTCCTTATCTCCAACACTTTCCTCTGGACATCTCATCTCTGGTTAATCTCAATCTACCCAATCCAGTCTCTCCTCTCTTATATCTTGACCATCATTTCCAGACAGACCTTTCCTACCCCTTCATTAGGCTCCTTTCATGTATTTTATCTATCTCCTTTTAAGGGGGAGATAAATACATGATAAATACTCTTATTTACAGCAGGCACCAACCACTGCCAAAGTGCTGCACTGCTGAGTGAGGAGTCATTTATAGGTCATTTATGGGTCCCTCCAGTGCTACACTTCATGGCTTAATTTCAGGTTTCTCCCTTGATATCCCAGCTTCTGTGTGGGAAATACATTAATATAGTCATAGTGGACAGTCCCCAGTCAATCACGGAGAAGAAAATCAGAGTTTAAGTGAGAGAAAACACATGCTCCCACCCCCCCAATCCATAGTCTTGCACTTCAGAATCCAGAATACTGAATTAAACAAATTGTGCAAGTTCACTGCATTTTTTGAGAACTTTGCACATGACATACAACAAGCCACTTGTCCCAGGAAAGTACCACACCTGGAATAATTTCCATGTTAACAGCTCTTACCCAATTCCCTCTGAGCAGCTCACAAGCACCTGGAACTTAAAACTGACTGAAAAATAGATGGATTAAGTGCACATTATTTATCACATCTCCTCCAATGCAGCCTTTCTTACCTCCTAGTGAACTAGTAGTCGTGGGTATAGTTGCTACTGCTGCTGCCACTGCTGAAGACTGAGATGCACCAGTGCTTGGTGGTTGAGGGGGGTCAGCCACAGCCTGATTATCTCCAGGTATACCCTAAAGCCACAGTTCACATCATTACCCACAGATTGCTGACAGACACGTTTCAACTGCATGCAGTATTTGGGTTACAGAATGGAGGGGGGAAAATAAAAAACTTAAATGCTTCCACTGCAAATACAAGGCAAGATCCTGTGAGTTATGCATTTGTAACTGACAGAACAGCGTGAAAAGATTAATTTTATTTTTTGGCAGGAAAAATGTGTGGTTTGTATAAAAAGTCAGTAAAGCGTGCTCTGTATCACTTTAGAACACGCTTTGAATCCTGTTTAAAGACATTTGATATGAGTGAAAAAGTTAAACTAAATATACTGTTACCCTATGTTATACTGTTGTGCAAAAGTGACATTACAGCAACAAACTGCAGTACAAAATGCTAACTAAGATTAACTTCCACACAACTGGCAAGGAACTGAGAAGAGACATGAGAACACAGCTCTTGGGACCTCTTTCCTCAATGAAAAGCTGTCATTCACTATATCTTAAAGGTGAAAAGGTCTGTACGTCACCCAGCTTTAGCAAGTTTGAAAAATAAGTTAAACTTGCCTTTTATTTTTTATGTGCAAGCAACTTTATACAGGAACTG
Source organism: Passer montanus (assembly GCF_014805655.1). Taxonomy (NCBI): domain Eukaryota; kingdom Metazoa; phylum Chordata; class Aves; order Passeriformes; family Passeridae; genus Passer; species Passer montanus. Next base: position 781,290 of record NW_024359833.1, on the reverse strand, counting down.
ACTGCTCAGAGGGCAGAAATGGACAAAGATAAAACACAGTATTATAATAAACTAGAATGCTGGTTATACAACAGTGATACCTCACTCTACTACTTTTCTCCTGCATGGAAATGCTTCAAGCTTCCTACCCGAAACCTGCTTTCCTCACTGTCACTGAACTCCTGCACCAAGTCTGTCCTTTTAATCTACCTTTCTGAAGCCTGAAAACTTACTCATGGGAGAGACACAAAGAATATTACAACAAACCCTGTTGGAACAGCCCAGAAAAGTTACCCAAATGAGGGTCATCCTTTTGCTGGGGAACCACAAAATGTAAGGAACTGGGTGGGTGAAAATATTACAGAACTACAGGGTAACCAGACAATGAAGAGGTTTGTCAAGCCTACCATAAAAATCACTGGTAGGTAATGTAGATTACCTAAAAGTCCTAAAAGTCCTGCTGTAACATGATCTTCACATGGTATGCTCATCATTACACCTGAACAAAAAGGACAAATATACAGCTAATATAGAGGGCACATCTAGGAAGGGAGAATTGGACAGTGCTCCAAGCAATGCTCTTTGCCTTACCTGTTAATTAAGAAGCACATCAAGGTATAAATCACCTGATCATCAAGTGCACATTTAAGCCACTCAGAGGAATAAATGCAAGATTTCCCTGTCACACACTTCATTACCTTCACATGGCTCAGTAAGCTCAGTACACATCCCTCCTTCTGCTGAGGGGGAGGAGGATTCCATTCATGGTATAATTCTGATGTAACTCTCCCTTATCAGTGGCTTACAGAGCACTGATTAAATACCTTTTCCATCAAATCAGTAATTTCTGGCAATCCAAGTATAATGTAACAATTTGGGGTAATCTTATGAAATTACTAGTTGATTTCACCTATTCACAGGCATACGTCATCACTGCAATCTGTGTCCAGATCAAACAACATGTGCTTGTTTAAACTTCTAAGTTTGCTCTTGAATGGAAGGACTGTGTAAACTAGTTCAAACAAATTTACTTAGAAATTTATTTGTCATCTTGAACATCATCTTAACTCTTGAACACAAGCTTGAAGCACCACTCTCCAAATAACAGGGACTGTGTACAGCTGTAATCAGACAATGCCAGTGAGGCGTATGGACCTTGCTCACACAGCCACACAACAGAATAAAGCGTGGTATTAAACCACACACAAGCCACTCTCAATGCAAACACTGCTTGGACAGCAAAAAAAGGCCACTGTTGCCTTATGCTGGATGAAACAATTGTTTACTGTTTAACGGAGCAGTACAGCGGTTTTCAGCTGACATTGCTCTCTGTAGGGCAATAATCACATCAGGTCCAGCTTCTGCACAGATTAGAGAACAAAATAGTTCCAGCTGGGAGGTACTTACTGCGATCATCTAGTCCCACTGACTGACCAATTCATGGCTGACCAAAAGTTAAAGCCTCTAAAGGTCATTGTCCAAATGCCTCTGAAACACCAACAGGCACAGGACATTGACCACCTCTCCAGGAGTTATGTTCAGTATTTTATTTTACTCACACTAAAGAAATGCTCCCTAAAAATATCCCAAAGAGGCTGGTTACTGAAGAGATGACAAAACTCATTCTTAACTAGAGGGTCGGAAATCCTTGGCTGAGAGAGAGATCTGGATGCAAATGCCGCCAAAGATGAGTGAGGGGCATAGAAAAATAAAGATCATCTTTTGCAATTCCTTCCACAACCATAGGATTACATCTATAATTCTCAATGATTCATGAAAACTGAAGAACTTGCCATTTGAACCATGGACAACAAGTAGACTCTTCAGGGTTCGTCTGAGGAACTGCTGTGATTTAATTGCAGTTGAAGTGCTTCCCAACACCTTACCCTTGCTGTACCCAGGTTTTTGAACCTGGATAGTGTTGTTACACTTACAGATCTCAATGTCTTAATCCTAATCTGCAGATTATATAAAAGATAGTGCTGATGATAGTTTGGATGCAAGTAATGTAGAGAGGGTCAAAGAACAGTGTCCTCAACAGATCAGATCAATAATAACTAAAAAGACCCTTTTTGTGATGCAGCAGGAGAGTAAGGAGGAGATCCAGAACAGTTATTAAGATCATTTAATGCAAAAGGATTCTTCTAGAAGGACAACAAAATGTCTGTCATCTAATATGGTCTCCAAGAACAAGACCATTCCTCCCTACTCTCTATCCCAGCAGGAGGAAGAGGAAGAAAAAAGAAAAGGTATTTTCCAGGGAAGGACAACACGGCACATAAAGGGAAATCTTAAATAAGAGAAGGACCCACTTTATACACAAGACCTACTGAAGGACTTAGAAATGAACTGCTCATAGCAGTCAATGCATTTGGCAGATGTGCCATGTAGCTCCATCGTGGGGACACTCTATTCTGGAGCTCCTGAACAGAAATAAGCTAGAGGAAGGGAATGCCAGAAACTGAGTGCACAAGAATTGCCCACTGTGTAGGACTGCCACACACACAGCAGGCCAAACACTTAGGGGAGGCACTGAATTTATGGTGTATTTACAGACTAGATGAACAGTAAACCCAACATTTTTACAACATGAAAAACAAATGTTTGAACTTGAGGACTTATGACAGAGAGTTGGGAGCTATTGCGTTCACCCTTGCTTGGCCTAATGCTAGTTGGGAATTAAACTTTTCATATTCTTGTACTCAAAAACATTTGTTGTCAACTTAGAATCTGAGGATTACAGTCTTGGGAACATTAATGTAAGTAATGTAAGTAGGAAGCATGCCAGGGAATTGAAGTTTTAACTACTGAAGGAAAACTTCATTAACAAAATTGAAGTTTTATAACTGGAGGGTAAAGATGCCAGATTTCTTATCAATCAATCAGAAATTCAATCCGCATGTATTTTGCAAGGATTAGGTCAAGATATCTGGTTGCCAGATTTTAATAAAGTTCAGATCTGCTAAAAGGAAAAACCTCATCAGGGGAAAAATGGTGTGCCAGAGCAAAAATTAAATGTACTGAAAATACTGATTAAGCAACAAAATCAGACAGAATCTATGTGGTTACAATTCACCTGTCAGATTAAGGTACACAATAAGAAAAAATCCAAAAAGACCAGGGTTTTCACTGAAGTGAAACTACACTTCTATTTCCTCTCATGCCAATGAAGTTTGTTTAACCCTTCAAGCTTTATTTATTAAATGAAAACTGATTCTTTTCTAAAACACTGATGAAATTAAAACATCAGTTAAATTAGGTACAGTTCAAAAAATCCTCTCTCAAACCTTTTTGTTTGTGAAGTATATTAAGAGCATGGTATTATTAGCAAAAACAGTGAACTGGAACCTAAGGAATGGTGACGATATAGATACAAAAGTACAACTAATCAACTAATGCTGTCACTAAAAAGTGACATTGGCAGTAAAGCTATGACTGTAACTGGACATAGTTTACAGATACATCCACATCAATCAACAAAAAATGAAAGTAAAGAAGTGGCAGAGGTGGTTAGGGATTACTTCAGTGTTTTCTATAACACACCATGTCTGATCAAAATTTTGATCTCATCTTCCCAGATGGCAAATGTCCCTCTCAGAGACTGAGTAATGTTCAAAATAACACCAAAATCAAAGTGAAAGGTATTAAGTGGAAAACAAAGGTGCAGGTAAAGTGCTCACCATCAGAAGGTATTCCACTGCTCTGTCAGGATTGTTGAAGCTGGCCCTCAGTGCTGCAATCACCTGCTCCCGCTCGTAGCCCATGGACATGATCTCAGTCACCATGTTCTCATAGGACTGACCGGTCACTAGGAGTCACAGGACCACCATTTTAAGGGAATAAGATAAAAATAATCACACACACACAAAAAAAAGTTTCAATGGGTAAGTGTAATTTCCACCTGAATTGCAGTTGTTCATTGAAAAGCATACTTCATATTAAACATGCCGTGGTTCTGTGGCTTTAATGCCAAATATATTCAGTAGTTTCATTATGAATTTGATTGGAAATAGTGAAGGGTAATGAAGAAAATGTAAACGTCTACTGACAAAAGCAGTACTTGTGATAGTTCTGTACTTGTAATTGAAATAATGTTCTCTCTTCAAGTTTTCATTTAAGGTCAAGGGCATCCTCACAGCTAATACTCAATTCCTGATGTAATCAAGAGAAGTCTCCTGCAGCTTACATTTGGAAATGTATTAATTTGAAATCTGCCTGTCAAATTATTAGCCATTGAGGATTTTCCAAATAAAGACTTTCTGCTATGCTGTTGTTAGATAGATGACAATTAGTGATTAGATATTGCTATATATTGCTACATGCTGGTGATGATGATCAAAGTAATTTGATCAAATTAATATGGACCAACTCAAATCATGCACAAGACTTAGAAGCTGTATCTAGAAAAGTCACTCAAGACTTCAGTGGCAGTTCAGGAAACCAAGTTATCTCATTTAATTTTTAATCTTTATCTCACTCAATGTAACATTTGACTAGACATCCATCATATAAAATCTGCCACCTCTTACAGCAAAAATAGATGAAAACTGTCCCGAACCTGCAACAATCAAGACAAAAGGTACACACACTATATATGGAACTATTTAAGGGCAACTGTTCACTAATGTCACTGTAAGGACAATTATCTCTCTTCATAATCCATTTAATTTTCCTGCCTCAAATGCAGACAGTAAGTATTACAATTACAAAAAAAAAAGTAACTAGTCTATTATACACTGTAATTGGGCAAGTCTTCAAGGATATCTTCCTTGAGGGGGAAAAAGCTACAAACAAACCCAGGCATTAAAATACCATCTCCTTCCTTGGATAAAGGCATTCCTGATCTCAGTGAAATCCTACTACTGACTGACTCTGCAACTAGCAAGTTAGCAAAAGGAAAGTTAAACAATTAACAGTCATCATAAAAAACAACTAATTAATGATAACATTAAAAAAAACCCAGAGGAAACAAATACAAGAGCTACTCTGTTAACCAGGTAAGTTGTAATTAAAAGAACCAAGGAAAACATGATGTTTTATTCCCTTAGGGAGAAGGTGTTTAAGTCAAGCCAACATTAAAACAGACCCACTGCCTGTTTCTTAAGATCTGCTTCTAAACAATCAGTGGGTGTATGACTTCAGGCAGTATGCTCAAGAACAAACAACAAAACAGCCCTAGCCCAAGGGTACTTGTGCATTATCCATAAATAAAGAATTTAAAAGCCTTGACTAATTTGAGTATTTTTTATTTGGGCTTCAAAGTAATAGTGCCAACCTGAGTTTAAGGAATGGTAAGTTCTCCATGTCTTCATTCAGAACTACAAGATCATTCATTTCACATGTACCTGCGTTTTTTCAAACGCTAAATAAAAAGACATCACCTAAACTTTGCTCTAAGGATACATACTTCTATACATATCTTCAGGGAAGCAAAAAAGCCAAGCCAATAATCATCCCAACACAATGATTTTGCTACTTCTGTTCACATTCTTCCTTACACAGCACTAGTTTACCCTTACCTAAGAAACTGATCAAGCAGACAAACACTTGTTGATGTAATTAGTTACTACTTGAACACTTCTGTATTGCTTTTCCAATGTAAGAAAGGTAGAGACTAGAAGATTTGATACAAGAAAAAGGAGGAAAAAGGCTGGCAAGCTCCACACAGGCTGCTACATAAGGCATAATTAAAAGCCAAAGGAGGAAAACAGAATTGCTGAAAATGTAGATGCACGTACTCCATACAGTCTACTTCCTAAAATGTGCAAAAGAATAATAATTCAGAAGTTGCACATCAGCAGTGTCATAATACAGAGTCAGGCCTATCTGTCCCTAGTGCAAGTAGAAATGTTTGAGGTCAATGCTGAATTGATTCTGCTTTTGGCTTTTATCTTTCAAGCAACATTTTAAAGTGGATTAACTCTCAAATCTAGTTCATCACACTCCCCACAATAATTCTCATCCTATGCCCTAAAGAAATCTTAGGCTGCTCCTGTGAAAGATGTGGTTGCACAAAGATTGCAAGACGTGCAGATCTTCACGCAGCACACAAACCCACATCACTTTTCAGCATTTAACTGAAAACAACAGCAAATCATAGAAAACAATCCCTGTTTTTAAATTGAAGTCAATTAATTTCAGAAAATGTAATTGAGAAGCCACAGTAAGAATACATGTTGGATCCAGCTTAGGAAGTGAAAACATACTCCATGGATTTGTGCAAGCAAATTCCCTTCAGGGCAACTTTTAAAGAAAAAGAACCACAGAGTTCATGCCTATTGCCCTTGAAAATTTATTGGCTGACAACACTTACAGTATGCTTACCCAGCAAATCATACTCAATATCTCTGATTTCCAAACATGTTAGGGACACATGGGTTTACTCCATCGGACACCAACCAAAGAACTCCCATACAAAATGGATTGTGAGGTGATGCTCTTGAAATATTTTGAGGTTTTTTTTCCCCAGTTTTGAGGAGGTTTGAACCAAGATCACCAGCTTCATTTAACTTGCTGATTGATCAACACTGCTAACACAAATGCTGGTGATGACATCATCTTGGCCACTAAGATATAATGAATGGTTAAGGAAGCACCTTTGGAAACAACAATCACTTCAGCCAGTTTAGTTTCAGTGTTACATTTCAGTCTCCTGCTATCAGTCTCTATCAGCTCTTTTGGATCATACAATTTAAAACAGTATGTCTCACCTAAGATCTAAACTGCAGCTGGACAGACTAAACCTAGCAGCTACCACTAAGTCTTGTAAAATATCACTGCTGCTTCTAAATCACCCTGAGCTGCTTAATTACAGCACCTGCCTCCAATATACCCACATGAAAACGTAAGTGAAACTCTTTACTTGGTTTCACTCTTTGTGCCAAATTGCAGCTTCATATTTAAAGACAAAAGAGAGAATAAAACCCCCACCTCCTCCTTATTTCTGTACCGTAATTTGTTACATTCCAAAACAACCCAAAAATTTCAGTAGGAGTAAGGAGTTGTGGGTTTGCCTAATAATTTCCTAGCTACCCAAATCAGCATAAATGATGGGCAGAGCTTCCTGTTGTCTTTATTCTGTCTATTCCACTGAGAAACAAAGATTATTTAAACTGTCAAAATAAGAGTAAGTTGACTGTAAGTACATGGAGGCATTCATTTCTCAGCCCAGACAGCAGCAGATCTGGTGAATTTATCTCATCTCAATGTGTCAAAAAGCAAAGCACTTTCAAAGCTGGAACAAGTGAATAATAAAGGCAGCCATTTTACCAGCCATGCACTCTGGTGTGCAAAAGTGAAAAGCACACACATATCTACATCTGGTATTCTATTCAAGCTACTTCAAAGTGAACAGTTAGAAGAGAAATTAAAGCAAATGGGGAAAAAAAAAGCAGGAGTGCAAGGATCTTCCTCTTACACAATAAAAATATCTAAAGGGAAGTATTCTTCAGTAAAGTAGTTCTTGAAGCTAGTTTCAAGATATTAACTTCAGGTCTTAGAGAAGAGCACTTTGATTATAACTTTAACAATGACAGATACAGAAGAAAATGCCAACATCTGCTAATCCGTCATGTTTCTGCTGCACCAAAATAATGTCTACATGAAAAAAAACTCTCCACTTACCAAGTGCACTTATAGCATCCTCAAAAAGATTTGATCGAGATGTATCACCTGTTGTACTGTAAGATGAAGACAAGTGCAATGGTAATTACAAAACTTTGGAAAACTGGATGTTTTTCAAAAAAAAAAAAAAAAAAGAAAAAAAGAAAAAAAAAAAGCAGCAGCAGCTGTAACTCTAATAGCCCCTCTTGTTTCTAAAAAACCAACAAAGCTTTCCAAAGAGCTCTCTTTTGGTCCTATAGTGAGAATAGATTTTAGAAACTTACAATGCTAGCATTTTTAAACAAGGCCAACCTTCCCCCGCTGCCCCCCAGAAGTTTGGCTCCTGCCCATCTGCTCAGGGATTAGCCATCTGCTTGCTTGAATGCTTTAAAGGGTGGGAGAACAAGGTGGATTTTCAAAAGCACACAGCAGTCTCACTAACTGCTTCCCCACAGTCACCAGTTTGACCTCAATGAGGACCCAAGGAGGTCGGTGGCAAGCACTTATTAAAATTTCAGTATACTACTTTCCCAGGAATATAAACTGCTAACATTTGCAATTACTCCATCTCAAGTTATCAAAGTTGTTAAATTACAGGATTAAAGGCTCACCTCCATGAACAGCAAGGAACACAGAGGCACAACACTAGGCAGAAGAATACCAGTTTCAATCAGCCACAGCCAAGGGTGCCCAGCTCCCAGGGCTGCAAAATTAAAGCATCAGCCCCCTGGTCTCAGGGTGACACCCAGGGTGGGTCAGCAGGACTCCTTCAAGGGCATTACAGCCTACAGGGTGGTGACAGAGTGGGGTGCCAGGAAAAGGTGTTGGGGGGAAATCTAGAGGAAGAACCAAAGGCAGGGAAAGAACCATGCAGAAGAAAAGCACGGGTCAAGAGAGCAAAAAGGGGAGAAAAAGGGCCAGTCACATGAAAGAAACACTTGCCTGGCTGTGCTCTGCTCCTCACCACCCATCTATCCTGTCTTTTTATTAAATTCTACTTAAAAAAAATTTTGTAGTGCAGTGTGTGTGTCTCTGTTCTACATGCAAGTGTGTATGTGGAATTCCAAGTGTTCACAGGGACAGGGAATTGTGAGATGGAGGGGATCCAGACACCTGTGCATCCAGCAACTTCTGAGACCAGAAACTGTGGAAGTCTGAAGGCCAAGGACTACAGCCAGCTCCTGGGTGAATCCTCTGTGTGTATGTGTGCATGTGCAATGGGAATCTGAGTATCAGGGCCTGGAGCAGGATGGCAGGGCTCAGGCAGTCCCCATGCCCTGGTACCAAAAACTTGGTGAACTCTAAGGGGCCAGCTATGAAAACAGAAATTCGTATTTTTCATTTGTGTTTTGCACATATTCATTTTGCAGTAGTGGGCTTTGCCCTAAATAGTCAGAGGGGAAGGGGATGTGGCTGATGTACCTTGCATAAGTGCTGGGATTTTCCCTGCCTGAGCTGACCTAAGCAGCCAGACATGTATTTATAAGCATATCCAAATTGTGTGTATATTTTGGGAATACACAGTCCTGATAACATGATAGACTTGAGGACATGGAGCTGCAGAAGCCTCACACTTCTCAGGCTACCAGAGTTAGCAACTCCTACCAGCAAGTGAAAGATCATCAGACTGATCTGAATGTTTTCAGAAGATGCCAGCAAAAATCCAACAAGGCACTTACAGAGATCTCTGTAAGATCTGTGCAAGAAATAATTTGTTCCAACAAGAATGCTTCACTAGAATCTGTCAGTAGTTAAGATTTACAATCAAAAAAAGATCAAAGACAAAGCAGGACGCCAGCTGGCCTGGCCTTGGGTCAATAAATCTTGCCTTAGTAATTTGGCTTCTAAAGCAAATCAGAAGCAAACAGTATTCACTGAAATCAAGGCAGGTGATAACTTTGATGCATATGTTAAATTATTTTGCTCCTCCCTGTCAAGTGTGTACACTGAGGGTCCCTTACTGCAGTTTTACAAAACTGCAATCTGTACATGAAAAATACTATTTCAGTATGACAGATTGATCTTGGAACCCACTGGACAAACTCAGCAGGGAAAAAAAAAGAAGAAAATAACCCCGCTCATTAGTATTTTTAACAACTGATTTAATTTGACTGATAAATGAAATTTTATTTGCATTCCATTCCTAAGAGATACTCATTTCTCAGAACTACAAAATTAAATCATCAATTTGCGCATTTAGTGTAAGAAATTTGTGATGAGTTTTTCAAGACATTAGGCAATTGCAAGTTTTGCTTTGTTATCATCAAATCAGTATTTGATGGTGTTTAAATACAATCACTTAAAAAATACGGTCTTGTGCACCAGTATTCCCAGAAATAACACACAAGTAATTAAAACCCAGAGCATGAAAAATAAAGATTTGATGCTATGCAGCACTTCAGGGGACATTAAATTCCAGTTAACAACATTTTAATCCCATGCAGTACTTCAGCAACTTAAGCAAAAAAAGACAACAGCATACAACAGGGATGAAACCTCCAACTTCCACTTGATTTTCTCAGTTGTAGAAAATTGAGGTGAAAAGTTTTCCCAGGTCCCACAATTAATTACCTGCAGATGGACCAAGGAACATTCATGGCGGGGGGGGGAAAAAAACAACCAAAAAACCCCCCAGCCTTGTAGCTTTAAGGCATTATGTGACTAAGAGCAATACCACATCCTACATTTTGGAAGAAGGAGCTCTTTCCAGAAAAAGAGACTCATACAGCAATAAGGAATTTATGGTCCAACATTATCAAAAGCACAATCAGAGGGTTATGAGCAGGACAGGACACATTCCTCTTCAGACTTCAAGAGCTTTGTGAACAGTAGATCCCCACTGCAGGTGAAGATTCTCAGTCTGAAAAGAAACTGGCAGGACAGCAACTCTGAAATGCCTAACAGGAGCTCAAGTCTTGTGTCATTTAACTTTCCCCTCCACAGTTTGCTCCCAAGACCACACTTCCCACAGGAGAAGGCATAAGCAAGGAGAGGTGCTTCCCACAATCAGTAATATCATACTTGAGTCAGATACTGAAATTACAGTTAAGAAAGAAGAAAAATTATATAGAATGGAGAGAGTGATTTTAACTAACACTGTAATAAAAACTTAAAAACAAAACTAGAAGCAACAGAAACGGGAACCCGTTTTTGGAGGCTTATTCATACCTGTCAATTGATGACGGGCTGACAGCAGCTGGTGCCTCAGGTGGTTTTTCTTCTGGCTTCTCCTCTTTCGGAGCACTCACAGGTGCAGGTTCACAAGCCACTGCATCTGGTGCTGGTGGTGGAGGGACAGGAGCTGGCACAGGGGCAGGAACGGGGATTGGTGCAGCAACTGCTGTGGGAGCTGCAGTTGTTGAGCCAACAGTGGAAGTGGCATTTGACGGCTGAGTCGCTCCAGCTGCTGCTTTGGGCTGCAGGAGGACAAAAGAGTTCAGGCACGGAAGAAAGATCATAAATCCACGGCTCTCTAAGTTCTCTTACGATCATTTGTGTTTGCTACCGCTGCCTCAACATCAAGCACAACATCAAAATGTTGCAAGACATTAACTCTCTAACGCCCTTCACTGTGTTTAAACAAGCAACTGAGGGTGTCACTGAAGTACTCACACACCTGAGAGCTCACACTCTGAGGACAAAGTGAAATGCAAAGATCTAAATATTTACAGACCACAATACTCTAAGTATGAAAACAATCCTGTGTTTTACAAAAGCACATTTTCAGGAAGAAACCAAGAGAGTTGCCAAAAAACATCTGCAGAACAAGCATAAGCTTTTCTTACCACTCAGATTTTCTTACCACTCAGAAATCACATTTCATTATAAATGCTGTTTGCTGGAACACCACAAGATGCAAAAAAACCCTTCACCTGCAACATGTTTCAGTTATGCAATCTTTGCATTCAGAGCACAATAAAATCTCAAATACTTCAGGTCTGAAGTAAGCACCAAGGATACAGCAGAATGAAGGACTACTAAATTTACAGCAGAATATTTAGAGTGAATAATACTTGTATGCAATTGTGAAATAATCTTCACTTCTCTAACGGAAACCTGAATTTTTCTTGGATGTATTATTAATCCCATTATATAGCAATAGCCCCAAGGGCTGACAAAGCTGACCCCAATCTTTGCCTTTCCAAGCGAAATAGCTGAACTTTAACAAAACTACTTATTCAAGGTGCACCACTTTCAGACATTGACTGCTTGAAGAAGAAAACACTTACTTCCCCCTTTGTCTGCAAGGAGAAGTAATGCTTAAAAATGAATAGCTTCCAACATGATGGGCACAGCAAATAACATTTTAATAAGTACTCAAAGAAAAACACTGACACAGTCGGAATGCAAGGAGGGTTATTTTCTGCTGGATTCCTAAACCCTTAATGCAACAACGTCTGAGCATCAGACAAAGTTAGCAGTCTGTGCCTACATGACTGGGCATGTCTTACCCACAATAGAATCAGGAAAGGGCAATTGAGCTCCAAGACTAGCAAAAAGACTGTAAGACTCAAGGTATGCCCAATGTATGGGTCCTTTATTATCAGAATATACTGAATTTAGCAGTTCTTCATGGAGATCTGCCTTTAGAATAATAAAATTGTTGAGGAGACCTCTAAAATGATTGAATCTAACCCAGCACTGCCACACACACACCACTAAACAGTGTCCCTGAGTGCCACAGCCACATATTTCTTGAACACTTCCAGGAGTGGCAATTGTACAACTTCTCTGGAGTCTTCTTCTAGCAACAAAATGAAAAACTGGACTATGACATCTCATCTGCACCTGTTTTCTTGTACTGATAAATGCCCCTGTGGCAAACTACAGACTAGGAAGCTGTTCATTCAGGAAGACAGCAACAACATTTATCTTTAACAAGCCCACATGTTTAATTATGTTTACTATCATCAGATAGAAATAAAGGGTATATCTGGAGTAATGGGAATATATGTTTTCTTTGTCAGGAGGAGGAACTCTAGCTTCAAAATTAATTTCATATTCCAAAACACAGATGAAGCCAGTTGTATTCAGATTGCAGTGGCCTGGAATGCCTGGAAAATCAGTGGCTTGATTCCTGGAAGCAGACTGACATGTGGTTCAGAGAAGAAATACTTCAAACACGTGTCACAGTCATTCCCTATAAATTGCACTTGCAGTCTTTCAAAACCCACAGGTTTGTTTACTGCCAGATGTATCCTGTCTCTGCTGGTTTATACTGTTGAGTTTGAAAGAAGAAAAAGCCATGAACTATGAAAAGCAACATGGCAAGGCTGGAAGAGTTCCACAGAGAGGATTTATCAGCAAATTACCTAGGCTGCCTTCTTCGTTTTAATAATAAAAAGGAAAAAAATAACAGATACAAGAAAGAATAAACAGTAAAATCAACCATTAGCAATTTTTTTCTTTGATACAAACATTCAGCACAGAGCAACAGCAAAAATCAGCTTAGGCAGACCAAGACTGTGAAGCAATATTTTTTATCTATTCACACAAGCTTTTTACTGTTGACCTGAACTTGCATATGATGAAATTCCACTGGTTTTAAGGATGGGCATATACAACCACTCATCACAAGAAAAAACAGAATTAAATTAATGAAGCTTCCTACTCAAAAGAAATTATTACTCACTTTTGTCACCATGACCACCACAAAGTTCTTCTCATCTATCTTGTATTCTTTAAGAGCAGTTTCATCATTAAGGATTTTACCTGGGAAATTAAACACGCAGAAATTAAGAAACTGTTTAACAAATCAACAAATGATCTTGGGATTTCCTCACAAAAACATGTTGTATGCAGATTTATAAATAAATGTTAAACAGCCCAACAAAAAGCAGTTTGGCCATTAAGCTTTGGCAGCAGAGCTACAATTTTCCTCATATGATGTACAGAGTAGTGGACAGCTTCAGGGCTACTGCCCGAAGTGCTGAAGATGCTTCAAAACCATTTAAAATAAAAGCATGAAATCTGGAAAGATTCACTGGAACCTGGAAAGATCCTTAAGAAAGATACATGTAAAACAGAGGAAAGGCATTAACACACAAAAAGCTTAACCAAGTAACTAATGTCTGCTTACACAGTAAGGGAAATTCCTTTCTACTTACGTTCCATTTGTTCTTCACATAAGAGCATTACCTGCAATAACAAGTGTTTGACCTTGCAACTTCAACAATTTGCAAGGCTAAAACATTAGAAAAAGCTAGAACTATTCCATAACTTGTCACCCTGACAGAAGGATGAAAAAGCTATCAGACAAACCCAGAAACATCTGCTGTACTACAGCTTTTGATGTTTCATAAGCAGAGGTGGTACTGTGACAAAATAGATTTGCATCACTTCTACAAGAACTTAAGAACACAGTAAACCACATACTTTTTGCCTTTTCTTAGAATAAGCTGACTTAGAAGCAGGACCACAATTCAGAAAACAAGTCTGTGCTTCAGTGAGTTTTATAGCACTGATTTCTACTACAGAATTTTCAGGGAATACTTTATGATATAAATTGATTAATTTCCTGAAGATGTGCCACAGACTACTTCCATTTCACCACCTCTCTAGTGGACTGCAACGAGGACACATCCTTATCCTGATAATTGCAAGGAAATCAACCAACACATACATTTTAGGGCATTCAGAAGGCAAGAGACTGGTTCCACCAGTCTTGCAGGTCAAACATTCAAGGAAGTATTGTATGTAGTGCAGTAACAGCAATACCTGTAGCATCTGACTCAGAACCTACAAGGGTTTACTCACAATTTTTATAGGCACTTCGGGGAAGGCTTTAATGAGTGTGTATGCAGTATAATATATATACTTTATGAAAGTATATATACAGACATCCTGTCTTCTCAGAACACACCACTCGGGGTTTTTAGAGCTCACCCTAATTCAGATGTCAACTCAATGGAACTGCCTCTCTAATCAAAGTCAGCTGGGGGTATTGCTTTGCTTTACCAAACTATGAAAATCTACAGCTCATTTTAGTAAAAGTAAAAATGTCATCAATATACCCTCATATGTCTTGTCCAATTAAAAAAAAAAAAGAAAGAAAGAGAATCCATCTTTGGATAATATTATATTCTCAATCTTTCCTATATTTCCTACTGCTTGAGAGGATTATTCAATATTGCAGATACATTCTGACTTCACAAAACACTCAAGTCATGCCACAGAATCTTATGCAATCTTTGATTTTTGCAATCACAGTAACACAATATTAAGAGTGCCATGCAGTTACACATATTGCACAAAGCCTTCTGCCTGGTCTGCCTGGCTCATATTTCTTGGTTGTGCATGAGTCTTCCACCTTTATGTTCTTGACAGGCACTCCCCCCACTGAAGTACCAGGGACATAAAACTTGCTATGAGATGTATTCCAGAGGAGCTGTACAAACACAGAGACTCACAACTTCTCTCCCATTAGCCTGTCTCCACTGTGGCTTTGGTTTATCACAAGTGAAAGAGACAATACTTGTTACAAAGCAGTACATAAAAAAAGTGAAAAGTCCACCAAAGTTTCTTTCAAACTCAGTTTTAGAGGAAAAACAAAACACTAGAGGGAGTACTGGAATAGCACCAAAGTTCTGACATGAAGTGAGAACAAAAAAAAGGATTTCTGTATTAACTCCAGAATGAACAAGGCAAGTAAAATGAAGCTCAAATGAAGTTAATTTCATGTTTTTAACTGACATTAGCCTGCTTTTTGCTAGTACATAATGCATGTTTCTAGTGACAGAGCTTAAAAGTATTGAAAGTACTTTTGTAAGGATTTGGTGGTGGTTTTCTTTTGTCAATCCAAAAGAAATAATCTGGTTTTTAATTCTCTGTGGTATATACAGCAATGATTCAGCTATATACAGCATAAATTAAATAAGAATTAAGCCAGAACAGCAGCTTTGACCTGCTTATATCCTGAATTCATGTAAAAAAGAGCTATTTCTTCTTCACCCAGCATATCCCTAAGACATCATGTTACAAGAGAAAAAGATGACAGACACACATGCATTAAAACCTAAAAAATTCTAATTCAAAATTAAGTGTTCCCTTTGACACTAAGTTAATTTTTGTGTTTGTGGGGGGTTTTTATCCTGTCAGTACTTCAGTTCTTATAATTCTTAGAAGACTTAACATTCACATCCAAGTCAAACAACAACATAAAATAAGGCAGGATCAGATAAGTTATCTTCAGAATATCCATTACCTGCATAAATTAGTTTTTGGCCAGCTACTGGAAAGGCATCTTTCCCCCTTTCTGATTCAATCTTCTCTTTCAGTGCCTTCACCTAAAGCACAAAAACAGTCTTAATGAAAACAAAGTTCACAGTAGAAACCTAATTAAGTATACTTTAAGTTTTAAATACCGAAGAGTAGTTTCAATCATGCCTTGATTATGTCAAGTTTATCAGTCTTCTGAACATGTCACTGTAACCACTTTGCAGAGGAACATGCCCTTTCCCAAACAGTCTCCTGTGCTGAATCAAATCAGGTAATTAATTCTTCCATGAGAAGTTATTAGTATGAGTGTAGAACACAGTGAAAAAGTAAATTAAGAAATGAGGGGAGCAAAATTGTTTCCATCTCTTGACCCATTTGCCCTGTTCTTTCCCTGAATGCAGAGGGTACACCTGCTATAAACAGAGCAGAAGGTTTTCATCATCATAACCACTTTTCAGGGAATGCCTGGGTTTGTTTTTTTTTTGGTAAGATCACCATGACATCCAACCTTGAAGTCCCCATACGCAAAGACTTGTGCAAAATGTTCAGATTAATATCTTATATAAAATTGCCTTCAACTCCTCCCTCTCCACCACAATTTCTGGAGCTTCACATACATTTACTTGCTTGCACTGATGCATCACCCACACTTTCACAGCACCAATAGCTCAAGTGGCACTGCTAGCTGCTGCCATGTGTAAGAATGCTCTCAGTTCTCCAGGAGGACTCTGTAATGCTACCCTGAGGAGGTAAAGCAAGCTCCTGTAAAAGCATTCCTGCACTGACACATCTGCAGTCATGTTTTAAGACAAACTGCCTGCACACACAGTCAATTCTTGCTTTTCTGCAGACACTCCCAGTATTCAGAAAACAAAGACAACCAGTCTGCTATGAGCTTATTACTACGAGCTAACACCATCTTCTAAAGGTTGGGGTTTTTTTTCCTGAATATTGAAAAAATCTATTTCATAAAACTCTGCAAGGATACAGAACACAACATATTGCTTCCCTCTATGGAACTGAACAAAAATAGGGAGCCAGCTTTTTCCCCAGCAGATGAAGAAAGGATGCTTTTGGTATTTTGTACCATAGATGCCATCCCAGCACCTGCCAAGTGCTTTGGAATTAGTCTCCAATCAGGCAGTTGCTTTCCCACAGCAAAGCTAAGAGCAGCTCACTGCCACCCCTAAGTCCTGAGGATAGTCAAATTTGACAGTAGTTTGCTGAAAGCATCATCATTCTCACACACTTACTTTACAACAATCTGTGCTATCGTTGGATTTATATTTATTTTTAAAGCATATTTTCCTGAAAATTAAAAATATGAACTTGTTAATTCCTCCCCAGTTTTAAGGATGGAAGTGACTCGCGTTGCTACTGAACAATCTCCTTCACCACAGAGAAGCCATCAAGGATTTTTTTCCTAAACTTTAATAATAATACTGTCTAATACTTCATACAACTTCTGTTAAAGTCCTTGCACTAGGGCAAATCCCTTGAATCATGTAAAAAGCCTGTTATGTTTGCAAATGTCTAATTTTTAACACTCTCCTTAGGTATTTTTATGCACTTGTACCAATCACTCAATGATAATGACTCCAAACTACTTTTATACCCAGGTACCATGTTTGTCATAGATTTGTAAGAAATATTGCAATGTGACTAACGTGCATAATCTATTTCCAGGGAGAAAATTAAAGTTTGTTTCATGTCCACTGCATCAATCAAGGTACTGGCTTCAAATGTCTACTTAGTCTCCTTTATTTTCTATTGTTTTATTCCAGTCAACAGTCTTTTTCCCACAAGGAACAAAAACAAGAGGTGTTCTTTCAAACACAAATGTTTGAACAGCTAAAAATCCAGGTCAGGACACACTGAACACACAAGTCAATTTACTACACAATAACTGGATCCATGAAAAGGAGTTAAGATATTTACTGTAGGAGGATTCAACAATTCATTTGCCTTTGCTGACCACCTGTGTGTGGCATTTCCCCTTGTCATTACTGGGCTGTGACTGATGTACTGCAAGCGACCTGAGGCACTGCTGTCTTCCAAAACCTCCCAAAATGTTCCCCCTTCCACAAGTCTGCAACAAACAAGATTATGCTTTCATCCCTTTGGCAGGTGGCATTCATCTCCAGATGTAGGCAAACTTCCATTTACAATATGGAGCCAAGAGAAATGAGGAAAAAAATTTCTGGGAATCTGTTACAGTGTTTCACCATCCTCACTGCACAAAATCCCTTCCTTACATCTACTCTTAGCAGGCCTGCTAAGAAGTCTGTCCCCATCTTTCCTACAAAGAACCTTCTGTTTGGCACTGGAAGGTTCTCCAAGATCTCCCCAGAGCCTTCTCTTCTCCAGCCTGAACCACCCCAGCTCTCTCAGCCTGTCTCCACAGGAGAGGTGTTCCACCCTCTGAACACCTTCATGGCCCCCTCTGGATCAGCTCCTAAAGGTCCACATCCTTCATGTGCTGAGCATGCAGCCCCATGTTCCACAGGATTACACCTAGGAAAACAAACTCAGCAGCCACAGGCAGTTTCAGCCTTGCTGGACATTCAGGTGGCTGTGCTTCAGCTGTGCAGGCCCCTTCCACAACCCAAAAACCCTCTCTGCATACTAGTACTGACACAATTTTTATTATTGTGGTGGTCTAGGTCAGGACAGACTAAAGACATATGCTAATTACTATGCAGTAACTGGATCCATGTGAAGCAGTTTGATATTTATTGCTTCTGTCAAATAACACCACAAGGTTACAGAACCATGGTGGTTCTGAACATAAACTACAGGTTTTCTCCCAGAGAATTGTGGTGGTCTAGGTCAGGACAGACTAAAGACGTATGCTAATTACTGTGCAGTAACTGGATCCACGTGCAGCAGTTTGATATTTATTGCCTCAGTGAAATAACAATGCAAATAACACCATGAGGTGACAGAACCATGGTGGTTCTGAACATAAAAACAAACGACAGGTTTTCTCCTAGAGAACAGAGACAATCTTTGGCTAAAGCTTGCCAATACAGGGGCCACCATTAACTACTTAATTCTTGAAAAGACTGGAAACCCTGAGGAGAAAAGGCCGTTACAGTTTTCAGTGCTGGCCTTTATTCTCTGCCTGTATTCTTGCCACATACATCAATCAGTTTAAGAACAGATTATATCCTAAATTGGAACACAAATTACTTCTGCTCTCCAGCTGACAGCTTACAAAAATCTAAAAGAAATTTAAGCTTAACATAACTGAGCCAATTTACAGTTTTTTGCTATCTTTGCCCAGGGACACTGCCATTTGCAAAGGGGAAGATAATTTACATAGGTCTCTCATTTGAATGGACGTTCACTCTACTGTGAACTATTGCCATCCAAAGATATCTTACGGTGACTAACAGTAATCCACCATGAGCTCCCTAAGTACAAATTTAAAATTCTGTAATGTCATTCAAGTTGCCCCTTTAAAACTGAAAAATACACCAAATAGTTGAGTAATTTCAAGATTACATTCAAAAACGTTTCAGAGCATTGCTTAACTGCTTTATAAAGAATAGTGATTTAGATAAGGGAGTCTGCCCTATCTCAAATGAATACAATGAACTGATTGGATCACACCTATTCAAAGGAACAAACAAAAGGACTTAAACCAACTCTTAACTACTAGAGCTTGAAACTGCAAGAAAATGCAGTCAGCTGCAGACTTCATCATTCTCCTGTTAGAGACAGAAGTTCAAGAAATGGTCAGGCTAAAATAAAAGAGCTAGCCTATTCTGGCTTTCATCACTGCCCAGCCTACGAGGCCAGAAACACATCATTTGCAGAGGATACAATACTAATTCTCAGAATAAAAAAACTAATATATAAGGTCAGATACATCCATTTTAGCAGTAACATTCCAGTGGCAAAGAATTTCCTCTTGTAGCTCGAACTGGAGTGACTGAAGGCATAGTGAGAAATAACTGTGCCATTATTTCTGCTAAGAGAGGAAAATGTATAACAGTGCACAATCTGTATGTCAGGTGCAATCCACTTTCATTTAGATTTAAACCATAGATGCTCAATTTTCAATGAAGAATTAAAAAAAACAAAGAGAGAGAGAGAGAGAGAGAGAGGGAAGTCCTTTCAATGCTTTTCAGAAAAGATAACTGCATCTTCCAGCTGCTGGTGCGAATTAAAAAAAACAAAGAGAGAGAAAGAGAGAGAGAGAGAGGGAGAAGTCCTTTCAATGCTTTTCAGAAAAGACAACTGCATCTTCCAGCTGCTGGTGTAGTGAAAGGCTGAGAAAAGCAACATCCTAAACTTTGCCTCTAGCAAATTAGGTTGCTGAGAACCTAACTTCAGCACTGCCATTGGTTATTAAGTGAAAATTAATTTTGGGGAAGCACACCAAGCACATTGATCCATCAAACCAAGAAACCATTCATAGATTATGATTTATTTGACTCATAAATACAGATCCATAAACCAAACCTTCAGGCTTCCTAGCTTTATTCAACCTGATTAGGGTTCAAAATGTATTTCAGACCTCACCAAATCCCATTTTTCCTCTACCCTTATAAAATTTCACAGCACAATAAACAGAGCCTGTACTTCATGGCAATAACTTTAAGAATGAGCATCAATTCATCTACAAACACTTTACCCTGAAGATTCAGAAGCAGCACACTTACAGGTCAAGATTACTTTCTTCTGTCCCCTATGAATTCAGACACAAAACTCTCCCTACTACTCAGAAACTGAATGCAATGTCCTCAAGAATATATTATGCCATGCAATCTGTTTAAGGAATAGCTAGAGATGACTGACTCCTAACTGAAAAACCGAGTTCTTCCAAAGAAATACCAGTCATCAACTGCATCCCAGACAGGCGTCTAAAAATGGGTTTCATGAAATCACCAGTGCTGAGTTTCCCAGTCGTTGCCTGCAGTCACTTTTTGCCAGCTAAGCAAGCAGGGCATGCTGGGTTCCATCCAGGCAAGCAGTTCCCATTGATCACACATCCTCCCCCCTTCCCTCTCACACACCAGTTTTCATCTCTCCTACCTCATATGAATGCTAAAATAGAAGAGGCAAGACTCATTAGTTCATTCAGAGACTCATTTCATAAATCCCAATGAAAAGGTGAACAGTGTACTTTCATCGGTTTAATGTATAATTACATAGGCAAGACAAATTGCTGAATTTCTTAAGATGTTGGGAGAAACTGAATACAAAGCTGGAAAGGATCTCTTCTGACAGCAAGCCACAAACCCCTCTTCCACACCACAACCTTCATCAGGAATCCGATGCACCCACAGACAAGGTTGTTTGCTACCTCTACCATGAGGCTGCTACAAAATTTGCTCTGATATTGGACGTCTTTTCCTAGATTCCACCCCAAGTTATTTCATAGACTATTAATACTGATTTGTTCTTATGCTGATGTTATCATTCAAGCATGAGGAGCCTTCCCACATCCACTGGTGCTTGCTAGTGTAAAACATTTACATGATTTCACCAAGACTTGCGAGCTAAGCCAAGCAGGTCTCTTTAGTTTAATTTCCTTTAGTCTCTTTAGTTTCCCACAGGCTCCAGGCACCTCTTTCCAAAGGTAGAAAGTAATTTCCCTTGGGAACAGGTGGCCAGCACACTTGAAGCAGAATAGCATCACTACTCTACCTGGACATTTCAGGCTCTATAGGACTTCACCTTTTAATGAACCTGATTCCAATTAATCCATGCTGCTCACTTGAGAGCTGTTTACCAAAGTCTGACCCTCAACTAGGCAGACAGGTACTAATGTTAAACCTTGCGTTTTTCAATGTTATCATGCATTTGTACTCAAATTCTTATCAAATCTCAGGATTCTTATGGATCCTGAGATCAACTCTGAAAGACCCTCACTACCAGCCCAGCTCTGCTGAACTGCTTGTCTTGGAGAATAAATGCTGCACAGAGGGTTTTTTTTTAATCTACATAATAATTCTGTACCACTCTTCATCTTTTTCTGTAGTAAGCTAATATGTTTCTCCCAGACTTTGGGAAAAGTCATAGTTAGACAAGGACAAAAGCTTTTACTCCAAAGGGCTTTGCTCTTTTCCTCCTCCCTGAGGGAGGGCATCATAGTCCAAAAACTTGTTTAAAATTTATACTAAATGTTCCTGAGTTTTCTCCTCCCACTGCCCTTGCAAAAATATTTACCACATGTTACACTGCTACATAGATACTGTTCAAAGTCAGGCGAGGACAATGCGGCTGTATCAGACAATAAACCTGCTAATGAAGCAACAAAATGACCAGTGCAACAGGTTTCACTACCCCTTAATCAAATTCCATGATCAGCAACTGATTAATGACAAATATTGTGCCTACTACTGAAAACACACGGAGGATAAGAAATTACTAAGCTCCCAAGTCAATGCTTTACAGTACTTTTACTGGTAAGAATCTATTTGGTTCCTGCTACTTCTTTCTACAAATAATAAAAGCAGGTTTTTCTGGCACAAAACTCCATTTACAGTGTTCTCTTATACTGCCTTTCTAAACAGGACAGTCATATTTAGTCAGAAGGCAACAATAATGGTGGTTACATGAACAGATCACTGCCCTACTTCAGGCCTCAAAGGCATAACAGATACAGTAATTGGGAAGAACCACAGGAGAGGAAGAGCCTTGTGAATCCAGTCAGGCTTAGTAAGTGCCTGGAAAAAAAAAACAAAAAAACAACAGTTGTACTCAAATAAACAAGGCATCTAGAATTACTCCAGCATTTAAAAACAGACAGGATAGAGCATTCATAAGTTCCTTTATTTACTTGCTGTATTTACTGCCGCTGAAGTTTGAAGACAAAGAAAGAAGCAGTATTCTCTGAAGAAAAATAATCTGCAATTGTCAAGGTAAAAATCCAAATTTAACCCTGACATTTACTTTCTCTGCAATTACCTCTACCTTTCTCATTTCCTCTACAAAATTGAGCTCATCTACAGGCAAGTGAAATTTATAAGTCTAGTAATTGTTATGCACTGACCAGAGATCAAGAGAAATAATTTCTGATCTCAAAGCTGGCCTCCAGGCCTCCACACACTTCTGCCCTGCATTTCAAAATTGACATAAGCCCTACTGAAAGAGGAGACACCGGGGCCAGTTTTCTGATGCAAAAAGGTGACTAAAAGCAGCTTTGTACTAACACAGCAACACAAATGTCAACCTAAAGCGGAGCTTTCAGCTATCTGCAGCTTGAAGAAAAGCAGCAAGATGGACAGTCCTGCTTCTGAAGCCACAAAGGCTTGTTTTAGGAAGAAAGGTTACATTCTGAGTGGTGACTCTTGCATGGTCTTTTTGATCAGCAAAAAAAATCCTCCTGTAGATT
This sequence comes from Passer montanus, assembly GCF_014805655.1. Taxonomy (NCBI): domain Eukaryota; kingdom Metazoa; phylum Chordata; class Aves; order Passeriformes; family Passeridae; genus Passer; species Passer montanus. The sequence continues at coordinate 758,144 of NW_024359833.1, read as the reverse complement.
TGGGCAGACGATTTTTACAGTAGGCATATTCCACACAAACTAGTTTACAAGTATAAAAGTGATACAGTTGTTTGAGTATGAACAAAACTGGCAAGCCATTTCAATCAATGATAAAAAGACAATTAAAAAACCCTTTTTCCAACAGTGCATGCTGACCAGCCATTTGGAGGGGTGCCTCTGACACAAAAACACAGGGAAAGACATGGAGAGGGAAAACCAGAGTCAGTGTGTAGACAACAGTCCGTGTGCTCACAGCCATGGCAAGCCCTTCCCTCTCCTTTTCCCGTTCCTTTGGTGCTCCCTGCAGGGCAGCATGCAGAGAACAGCCACGCTTACAGGCTCTAGGTGAGACATGCTGCACATCAACATGTCCTGTGAAATAAAGAGAAATTTTTTTCACTGACTCCACTCCACCCACAGGCACCTTGACCAAAGACACCAACCTTGGTGAGAGAAGACATTGCCAGCTGTACCCTTCAGTGCTGTAAGTTTACACCCCCTTGCCTTACACCTACAGATAACCTTCGTTGTGTTTTGGGAATTCAAATAAAATGTTTGAAAAGGTTTGTCAGTAAATACAGCCATTTACACACAAGGGCAGCAATAGGACTCCAGACAGCATCAGGATCATCTGCTCATATTAATTCTCTTTAATTAAAATGCACTCTCCTTTTTCACCAACTTCCAAGGGAACACATTCCAGCCTGTTGTTATCCATATCAAGGACAGATGCCCTCGCTTTCCAGTCATATCTGCAAAATAGACTTTATGTATATGTATAGAACCATCTTTAAGTGTGTACAATCTCTATATTTAATACAATCTCTATATTTAACTTCCCAGTGTACTGGCCACCTGGGGAAGTTTAGATTTTGAGAAGTACAGCACATAATACCGCCAAATTACTAAAAGTACAAAGCTACCTTTTCTTTGCTGACAGCTAAACTGGCTAAGAACATTCTCAACAAAGTAGTTGAAAAATTATGGGCAGAGCCACATCATTTGAAAAATGGGCAACATGTAAAAACATATTCCAATACAAATAAAATAACTGCAGTTGTATCAAGTAATTCACGCTATCTTATCCTTTCCTTTATTAATTTTTTTAACAATGCGTCATCCTGCCCAAAATTCTTTGGAAATTATATTTAAAACACTGACTAGAATTTCAGGAAAATACTCCTGAACTTGTGAAAGCCTAGCCTTCTTCAGCCAAGAATCAGAACAACCTCCTTACTTGAAAATCCTAACTCTTACCAGGAAAAAGAAAAGGACTATCCACCAAAGAAAGCCGTAGCAAAAAGCCCCTGGAGAGTTAATTAACCAAGTATAAATTGTAACAGACCAAAATTCCAAAATGCTGCAATCTGTGAAGAAAATATGACAACAATGGAAAAAAAAATGGAGCTACTCTTATTCTAGTGATCTCTGAAGTTACAATTTTGCAGAGTCATGTATCAAACCACAAGCAGCAAGTACAAGCCCTTCAAATTCACACCTCCTCTGTCTTTGCAAGCACACACAAACGAAATAATACAATCCTAAAGAGAGGCAAGAACAACAAAACAGAAGAGGAGAAAGATACCTGCAGTACAATGCAAAGAGCCAATTAAAAAAGAATACCAAGACCTGAAAAACATCTTTAGCCTAGAAGGGTACTTCTGGATTTTGAACTGAGCACTTTAACCATAAAATTATAAACCCCCAGGGAAATACAAAAACAACCCTCTTGCTCACAACTGCTGTAGGATTAATCTGCACTGAAACACATGTAGGAAGGAGGTTTTTAAGGGTATGTTCACACTCATTCACAAGTTCCAAGCCCAGGACTCAGCTTTCACCATGTCACTCAGCAGCAGCCTCCGATTCTTCCGGAACTGTTACAAAGTTAATTCTTCTGACACAGTAGCGTTAGCATCCAGAAATGTCCACGCGAAGCAAACACATGCTAAGGACACACCAGAACGCAGCAGAAGCTCCAACTTCCACAACCGAGTGTTCTGCTGACACGGTGTTAAACAAGCTGGCTTTCCCTGGGTGTTCAAGTGCTGTGGTGCAACAGCGAAATGTGAAAGCCCATATTATGTGACACAGAGACTGCAGCCAAAAAGACTGCTGACATCCTGAATATTCCTTGCACTTCTCTGCATTTTGACAATCAGGTTTTTAGGTTAACAGCGCAGGGGGGAAGCTGAAAACGAAGCAGGACAGACTTAACTTTTGCCTGGTGTTTCACTTTCAAAGTTAAGAATGTTTGTTGAAGATGTTTAAAACCCTGCTTTGTGTCTACATGGCTACCACAGAAGTGCCACATTTAGAATCTTACAGGGTCACCTCAGACAAGTGATGTGGCTACACAGGTCTGCACCAGTGTCAGACAGCGCTTACTATTTGCTCCTAACACAATGTTTAACAGATTTACTTTCTCACAGAGAGCCAACAAAAAGAAGCAGCAGCTTGTGCAGATGGATACATGCTTTCATTTACCCTGGATAAATCTAAATGCTCAAGCCCTGAGTGGCCCCCTCGGAACACCAGAATGGCCAAAATGGGTAAAATCCACCCCCGTGGGGAGTGCATCACAGAACTTAAGGAGAAACAGCCAGGTTTGCAAAATTTAAATTTGATAACAGGCCTTCCCCAATAATAGGGCCTGAGGCTAAGTATTTTCATCTTCTTTAGTCAGTCATGGTACCATGGAGTCTTCACCCAGTGCTTTGGCAAGCAAAGTAATAGCTTCAAGTAGAGTTTTCACTCACTCAAAATACTCAGTTGGCCAATGTTTTAAAACACAACCAAACCAAAACTAGTCACACTTTTGAAGGCAAGCTTAAAATTCAACTGTGTGATTTAATAGGGGGAAAAAAAGGCCAGTTGCTTGTGCAAAAAACTAATCAGCAAGGCTAATTAGTTATTGCAAAGTATGCTGCTTCAAATTATTACTGGAGGTTGGTTTAAATATTCCTATCAACAGCTCTCAGGGACAATCATTAAATCTTGCTACCTTGCACAGTAACATCAAGTCTCTCCAGATTAACTGGGTACTCAGAGTAAGGGGAGAAATTGCTGGGAACTAACACAAAAGCAATTTTACAGAACCAGAACCCAACTCTAGAGCAACAAGTTTCCTGTGCCTATCGCAACCAACATGATTTTTGGCCTTGTCACAGCACAGGGCAGAAATCCAAGTAAACAAGCCTACCTCTGAGAAACACACACATGGTCCAAAGACTAAAAGTAATGTTTCCCAAACTCCATGAAACACGTTGCAAGGTCTCAGGAAAGTAATCTAAGAAACCAAGACACTTCTGGCTAAAATTCGCGTATTCCAAAAAATCTGACTGAGAACTTCAAAGCACACACTTGTGAGGCACTTCCTCAGCATAGCACATTTCAAAGTGTTTTCTGATTTTAAGACTCTGTTTGTAACTGAAGGCTCAAAGCTGAGCTTCTCTTTACTAAGTTCTATGATTTTTAGTATTTCCAACAGTAATTTCTTAGTTATTTTCTAAAAAGTGTGCCACAGAAATTAAAACACATTTTTCACCCCTACAGCTAATCATAAGATCAAGTCTTTATCCTGCCGTTTTCAAAACACAGTTCCCCTCAAATTCTACCAGATTTCCTCTGCCTTACCACCCATTCCTGGCCAAAACCTGAATTTATGCTCATGAGGAGCATTTTTATTTTGAGCCACTGTAGCAGCTACATTTATAAACAGAGGGTGCAGTCTCATTTCCCACAATCCAGCTTGTAGTCATTGCATTCTGCTGTCTCATAAACTGGTGAGGCCTTTGACTGGCAACATTCCTTCAGTCCTCTCCTTGAATTTACTTCCCAGGACCTTAGTGAATGCAGAGAGCAAGAGAAAAAAAAACAGGAAAAAAAGAGTTTTTTCAGCAACAGCAAAGACTTATGTTTCAAATATTTGAAGGTTTCTGACCCCTGCTTCTCCTAGGCATTTGCCATGTCCCCCAGTCACAATGGTAACCCAAATGAGCTCTTAGTCCAACTTTCAACTGTCCTCCTTTGTTTTTGAGATGGAAGAGGGTAAACCAACAGACTTTATAAAAGGAGATACAATGCTCTATAGCTTCTAGAGCTTTGCTGCCCACCCGGATCTTTCAAACCAGGGCCACAAGTGTGTCTTGGCTATCAAAACAACCATCTCTGCTCAGGCCAAGTGACAAGGCAACTTCCAACCCTGCCAACTCACTTAGGGCCCTTCCTCTCATCCCAGAATACCGCATCTCCCCGAGGATTTTCCAGCAGGCTCCCGCGAGCCAGAAGAAGCTTCACCTGGAAGCAAAACACGTCTCCTCCTCGCTCACAGCACACCCAAAGAGAGGGAGGCTGCTGTGAACCTCAGCACCGAGGTCAGCAGAGCCTCTCCCGCACTCTCCTGCTAAGTGCAGGCTGATTAATCACTGCAGCTCGCCCCGCGAGGCCAAACAACAAAGCCTCCCGCACTCTGCCACCTCCACAGCGATGCACCCGGCAGCAAACACCAGCCCCTCTCCAGGCAAGCCCCACAGCTCTCCCAGCCTTCGCCTCCTGGGAATCCGTGGAGGGATGGGAAGGAACACCAGGTTTTCCTTCAGCTGGAACCCCCCAGCCCCACCCGTCCCCCGCAACATCCGAGATATCCCAGCCCTCCCACTACAAACCCCACTGACCGCCAACCCCGCTTCCGAAAGGGAAAACTTTCGCTTCCTGCAGCGCTCCTCTCCTCCCTAGGACTACGTGAGGTGTTGATTCCCCCTCCCACCTCCCGGGCTGATTCCCCTTTCCACCTCAGAGCTATTCCCCTTTCCACCTCCCGGCCTATTCCCCTCTCCACCTCAGAGCCATTCCCCCCTTCCCATCCCCCGAGCTATTCCCCCTCCCACCTCCGGGGCGTCCTCCTCAAAAACATGGGGGGGAAAAAGTCCTTCCGCCGGAGGCTCGGCCACGGCAGCCCCTTTCCTTCGGCGACGGCAAGTCCCCCTCGCCCACCGGCATCCCGAGGAAAAAGGGCTCCCCTCATCGCCGCCGCCTGAGCTCACCCCCTCCCCGCGGCCCCGAACCCCCCAAAATCATCATCCCGCACCACCCCCGCGGCCCCAGCCCCTCAGTGGATCTCCAGCCACTCCACAGGAGGTGTCCGTCCCTCCTTTCCCCGGGGGTGAGGGCACAGATCCCCGCATCCCTCTCCGCGGCCGCGTCCCGGGGATGTGGGGGGGGGTGGTGCGGGCGGGGGAAGGAGCCCGGGAATGGCCGCACCGTCTCCTCGGGGTCGATGTCGATGCGGAAGGTTTGCTGCTGCAGCGTCTTCAGCGTGATCTGCATGGCGGCGGGTAGGTGCCGCGCTCCGGCCGCCCTCGTCCCTTCCCCGGGAAGAGGTGGCGGGGAAGAGGCCGGGAAAGGGAGGAGGAGGAGGGAGGCGGCGCCGGGCTCGGCGGGAGGGGGGGACGCGCATGCGCCGCCTGAGGCGCCCCGCACCGCGCAGGCGCGGGCGCGCCTGAGGGCGGGGAGAGCGGGAGGAGGGGCGCGGGCCGAGACGCAGAAATACAAAAATGTATATTTATATATATCTATACAGAGAGAGAAGGAAGGGCGTGAATGTGGGGGGAAAACGTCTGCGAGTCCGGCCTGTGAGCGGGCAGCACGGTGTCAGCACGCCGTGGCACTGAGTGACGCGTCCAGTCGTTGCTGGAGCGCCTCCGGGGCAGTGACTCTGCAGTCTGCCCAGTCACGCTTTCTTTGGAGAAATTTTTTCCTAATATCCGGCTGAACCTCCCCTGGCCCAGCCTGAGGCCGTTCCCTCTGCTCCTGTCCCTGTTCCTGGGAGCACAGCTCGATCCCCCGGCTGTCCCCTCCTGGCAGGAGCTGTGCAGAGCCACAAGGGCCCCCCTGAGCCTCCTTTTCTCCAGGCTCAGCCCCTTCCCAGCTCCCTCAGCCTCTCCTGGGAGCTCCAGCCCCTTCCCAGCTCCGTTCCCTTCCCTGGCCAGGCTCCAGCCCCTCAATGTCCTCCTTGGAATGAGTGGCGCAGGATACAACACTTGTAAGTTGTTAGACGAGTTTATTAATACACGCTTGCGGGTTTATAGCACCTCAGTTCCGCCAGTGCTGGTTTTGTAGGATATAAAAACCACCTAGTCCCAATCCCTCTGCCGTGGACAGGGACACCTCCCACTAAACCGGGTTGCTCAAGGTTGCTTTATCCAACCTGTCCTTGGACACCACCAGGGGTTGGGGCATCCACAAGCTCCTCAGGTAACCTGTTCCAGTGTCTCACTGTCTGTAAAGAATTTCTTCCCTATGTCCAACCTAAATCGGGGATAAAGAGGGGAGATTCCCCTAAAAAGGGGAGATTCTCTAAATCTCTCCCCTTTCTGTTTGTACCTATCCCTCCTTGTCCTATCACTAGAGTTCCCAACAAAGTGTCCCTCTCTGGCTTCCCTCTAGGCTCCTTCAGATGCTGGAAACTTCTCCAGGGGTTGAACAGCCCCGACTTTCTCCACCTGTCTTCACAGGGAAGGTGCTCCTGATGAACTTGGCCTCCTCTGGGCTTGCTCCAGCAGTTCCATGTCCTGCTGGCATTGAGGACCCCAGAGCTGGGTGCAGCGCTGCAGGTGAGGAGAAGAGAGGCAGAACTGCCTCCTTTGACCTGCTGCCCGCGCTGCTTTGGATGCAGCCCAGGATTCATTTGGCTTTCTGGGCTGTGAGTGCATGCTGCTGGCTCATGGTGAGTTTAGTGGTTTTGTAGTGCAGTGTTTGAGTAGCTGATGCGTGCCTTTGATGGGTTATTAACCTGTGTTTGCCCTGGTGCTCCTTAGGTAATATAGGAGGAGAGCTGCTACGAATAAACTTTAAAGTTGAGCCAGCTGTGTTGGTAAAAGAGACCCTTTCCCCTGCACCTTGTAACCTCTCCCACCTGCAGGTGTGGGATCTCCAGGGGCATTTTCCTTGTATAAAGGCTGTCTTTCTGCAGAAGGGGATACTTATGTCAGGCTCAGCCCCTTCCCTTTGCAGCTAAACTCCAAATTTCCTACTATTGTGTAATGGCCAGAGAATTTCTAGCCTGCCACATTGTCAGCTCAGTGTTTGTAATAAGAACCATCTTCTAGCTCCTTTTTTACAGTAGTCTTGGCTTCCTCACCACTTCCTCCCAGCAGCACGGCCAGCAGACGGCATTGCCGGGCAGAGGGAAAGAGGGAGACCCCTTTCCCTGCAGGAGGGAGGGGATGGGGACGTGCTACACGTACACACAGGGCTGGAGGTGCTGCTCATGCTCTGACACACGGCTGCCAGACAGCCAGAGCTGCCTCCTGCAGCTTTCGCAACTAAAAAGAAACCGCTGACTGTTGCTAGTAGGAATCCAGCATTCTTGACAACACTGAATGACTTGCTTGCTCTGCCTGGAGAGCCATTAAAAAAAAAAAAAAAAGGATAAAAAAAGAGAGAGAGAAAAAAATATCACTTGCTATTTTTTGCTTGGGTGGTTACAACTTAAAATATGCTGCTTGTTCACTTTCACTCTTGCCTGATACCTAAGTCTATACTTTGAAGATAAAAGGAATTTTTTTTTAACTTTTCATTCAGCAGTCCAGATATGTAAGTGCTGAGCTTCATGTGCAAACTAAAGTACCTCATGCTGAGGGGTTGTGTCAGTTTCACTACTCTTTTCTTCTCAGATTTTGTTAAACTACTCATTCTGACTTCTGTGTTTGCTGGTTAGTGTGTGAAGCAGTTCTGCCCAGGGCTAAGGGTTCATTTGCACAGTGGCTGTTTAGCTGTTCTTGTAAAAGCCACAGAAAAACTGGGAATTCCCAGAATTCCAGAGGCTGTGAACAGCTAAGGATGAAGTGGTTTTTTTCTGGCCATTTATTTGAATTTTGAAATAGAATGAGGGGAAAAAAAAAGAAGCCGTGATTTTTTTTTTCCTTCTGAGTTGTTCAAGAACTTATGACAATTCACTATATGGGGAATATAATAAATAAACAGATTCCTGGTATTTCCTCTAGCTCAGTCCATTCAGCTCCATAAAATCTGGCAGGGCTTGGCTCTCCAGTTCTTTCTTGCAGCTGCAGAATTGAGGGCTGGAATTTCTTACCCAGAGCACTCTCATAATTTAGTTTTGCAGTGCTTCTCCTTGACAGCCAGTGCTTGGTGTGTTTTTGTTTTTTCATTCTGTGTCTGAAGTATTTTGGGTAATCGCCCTGTGTACTGACTGAAGCATCACAGTTAGCTAACTTCATTTACAACAGTTTATATGCTGACTCAGTCAGCATACAAACCTCTCCTATGCAAAGAGAAAAAAACTTGGATTGATTTGAGAGAGATGTGAAATGAAGCCAAAGACTTAGAAAGATGTTTTGGCGGCAAATGCGTACGACGATTACTTTTGGATTCTTGCTTCCAAGTAACTTGATTTCCCTGGTGTGCTTATTCCAGCTTTGTGCTGCTGTGGCTTTGCCCCTCTCAGCTCTTTTTGGTTGTCCGTGATTTCCCAGGAACTGCTCTCTGCCCATACCTGTTCACTCTCCTGGGTTCAAGGACCCTGATTGTTACAGAACCTGTTGTAACTGTATCAGTGTGTCACCTCAGGTTATGTGCGTGTCACCTCTCCAGCCACAAAAAAAGTCTCCGTTGCATGATACTCAGGTTTGCCTGCTTATCTTGGGAAGAGTTTCTGTGGTTTTCATGGCAAATACAGAGGCAAAGACTGGAGTCAGTGTTCTTGGTAAGTCAATTCAACCTCTGCAGTAACACGCAGTAAGTACACACACCTTCCTTGTTACCTGGGCCATCCCACTGTCTTAGATGTCTGTGTGCAATTCAGGCTGCCTTATCACTGCCATAATTTTTACAAGTCCTGCCCAGACCCTGGGACTGATGGCAGATAAAGGATATGAAGGTGGATCTCACACCAAAGAGCTGTTTGGGGAAGCAAGGGGTGAAATGGTGCTTGCAAGAAAGCAGCACATTGTGTTTCAGACCTTTTGAGGTGGGGGCAGGCTTTTCAAAAACAAGAGAGTGCTGACAGAAATGGCCTGAACAAGGCCCTGAAGGTGTAAAAAGCAACTTTTTTTTGTCCGTGTTGAGCAGGGAGGAGGCATGCAGAGGGCAGTCCTCCAGGCAGATGCCTGTCAGTCTGGAAAACAGAAGTGATGGAAGGCAGAGGAAAGCTTTTGAGCTGCTGGTGGTGGTTAGGAAGAGTTGTTACACAGGTAGCAGAGCTCCAGAAGGGCAGCACAGCCTGGAGGGGCTTGGGATCAAATGCAGCACATGCTGGTAATGGAGAGGTGAGGGAAGTTAGCACCATTATTGACAGGCAGAGACATGACCTTACCCTTAATGAAAGGCAGCATTTCACACTTATTTCACAATAAGTGAGCTATCCCTGAAAAATGCTTCAAAAGCAGTCTTTTCCCACTGGATGTGGACGTGAAATAGAAATGAATTAATGTGAGTTGTCCTAGGCTGTAGTGTTTATTTGGCATTAGGGTGAGGTTTTCCATTGAGTTGACTGGTGTCTGCTGTTCCACACTTCTCCATGCAGATCTCCCACTGGCTTTCCCTGTATCACAAATTTGTTGGGAACACCAGTGTACCTTTTGTGAAGGCTGAACCAGCTGCAGGCACATCTCTAGAGCAGGTGAACCTCTACTTAGATTCCAGTTTGCAGTAACTCAGTAATTCACCCTCAATCTTATTCCGCAGGCACTTTGTAGCTCTATCTGCCTCCTGTTGGCAGCATTGTTTCTTTTGGTACAGAAATAATTTGGGGGTTTACTTGTGCTGTGAAACTGCTACCACCCTTCCTCAATCATCCTTACTTATTGTGCAGGACTAACACCAAAGCAGGTTCACACTGTTTGTCACTGTAGTAAAGAGCAGCTGTGCAGGTTAATCAAATTATTAGACAGTGACCATGGAGGCAGTGGTTACATGCAGCAAGGTGGTTGTAACCACTTCAGCCACTACCAGCTGCAGGAAGAAGAGGATCTGGAACTTGCTTTTCTTTGGATTTATTTGCAATCTCTCATGTCTGCATGCCTGAAAAAATAAAAAAAGGCAACAAAAAGGGCTAGATCCTTCAGGCTTGGAGACATCTCTCTTTGAAACAGTGGTGCTGCTTGGATGAGGGAAATCATTGGGTGCATTTTCAGCAGCACTCAGAAGCATTTGCATTAGAGTTCCTATCAGGCCTTGGACACCATGGATGTTAGCACTGGAGTCTGCAGAGAAGAACCTCCAGTTCAATTTTATTGCACACACTGAAGGAAAGTTATTCTGAGATCAAAATGAAGCCCAGTGGTTACTGATAAAAGGGACTACAATTTCTTTTATGCAGGGTTCACAATTGAGAGCAATTTCTATTTTTTATTTTGAGAGCAATTGCTTTTCTGTTGTTAGTATTTTAGCCTGACTGACACTCAAACAGCTGCCAAGAATACTTTGAATTCACTATAAAAAAACAGCGTGGCAAGTGCATTAGGCTATCAGCTTGACAGGCTTATGTATTTATTATGATAATTATGTGGGTGTAGTAATTGTATTAGGAATATCTAGATATTTTCTATCAGTAAAATCAGTACCAAGTGTGGGGAAACCCACAAAAGATTTCTCAGCTGACTCTAATCTGCAAATTTTCCTTAAACATATAATACAAGTTCTCATTCAGCTGCAAAACTTTTTACTTTAATTTATTTCCTCTATACAGAGATTTGGGAGCAGTAGCTATAGTAGGTATATGAACTTCTTAATTTGAAATCACTATTAATTTATTTTATACCATTTATTAAGGAAGTAAGGGACAAGGGGAGATGGGGCATCTCAGTCCACGGTGTGTCTGCAAGGCATGCTGCCTTCAGGAGATATTCCTATGGCATAGTCCATAGCACTGGGCTTGCAGTTGGAATCTAACCCCTTTATGTATCAGTTTGTTTGTTTGTATTCTCCCTGGCTGTCAGGTCAGTATCATTTTGCAACTGCAGGAAATTAAGTTTGCCAAGAAAGGCCAAATAGGACTTGAAGTTGAGTACCAGGCTGCATAGTGCTTCTTGCTCCAAGCATTTCAGAGAAGAGGTCGTCTTCCAAGCTTGTAACAGCCATGGCTACTGACTCTGGAAGCTGATCCCAGCAGTGTCAGTGCCCTGAGCATGCTATTGACTGGCATTGCAATCAAACTCTTTAAATCTCTGTGTGCAGAAACAACCTAGGAGAGGGAGGTATTGAATTCTTGTATGCTTCAAGAGAGTTTATCTGGGAATGAAAAAATGTTTTTACCCATGTAAAGTTTCCTTATTTAATCACTGGTTTCTTTGGAGTGCCAGACAACTAAAAGGGAAGGGAATAAAACTGATTGGGTTTTGACAAACTCTCTGAAGAGAGTTATCTGATGTCTGTGTCTGTTAGCAGGAGGGGCTGCTGTGGCTCTAGGGGGGTTTACAGTGTTTCACAGAGCAGACTCTTTGCCAGCTATTCTAATATTTAGGCTTTGTTTGAGCTTCTGTCCTGTCTGTGTCCCTGCCTGTCCTGTAATAACAAGGACAAGCGGGAGCCGGAAGCTGTACATTGTCCTCCTGCAGAGCTGCTGTGGAAAGGCCAGACATCTGAATATTCCACAGCAAGGCCAGTAATTGCATGAGCCATTAGAATGGCAAATACTGCAGCCAGCCAGGGCAGGCCATTTCTATTGACAGTTATCACAGGGTGAGTCTTCCCAGCTTCAGGACAGGACTGAGCATTTCCAGAGTGGATTGCTGAGTGCTCTGTAAAAAGCTTCTAGGAAAATGATGTCAGGAATCATCAGAAATTAATGTGGAACATCAATTCCAAGAATAATATTTATCTGAAAAATAGTGAATCAAATCCTACAGGTCTAACTGGGCCTACTATGAGTAAATTAGATCTGTTTATTTTTGTATGAGTCATTAATCATATTGCAGTCATCACTGTGGTTATCTGAAAGTATTTTAATTTAATCAAAATGCAGTTAAAACTCATATAAACAAATTTGGCCTAAGCTGAACAGCCACACACACAGACCAGTCCTTTCCAGTGTGGTGTGAGGAACTAAACACTAAAACAGATCTTCCTACAGAGACCTGACTATGGATTTTTACATTATTTGATTTTGATCATGCACTTTCCAACACGTTGCTTTCTGTACTGACTGCCAGATAAAAGAGAACAATACACTGTGCTCTGAAGCTTTTGTCACAGTGTTTGTAGCTTGTACAGGCCATCTGCTGTGGAGTAATGTTGCTGCTACACTACATTGCTTTTCTAGCATATGTGTAACCTGACAGCTGGGGAGTGTGAGCCCTCTGGATTCAACTTGGAATTCACTTGGATGTGTAGTTATTCTATCTACATAAAGTCTTGTGTAAAGCAATACCAACTCCTAGGTCACAGACCACAAAATCATAGTCGTTGGCACAGATATGGATAGCTTGTACCCCAAACTTTTACTTGGAGGAGAAGAATGGATTCCAGAATGAATTCAGATCCTGGTGCTCAAAGCTTTGTCCAGACAGACTTTGAAAACCTCCAAAAATCCCACAGCCTCCTCTGGCTCCTGCTATAGTGCATAATTATTCTCATTTTTTCCCCTTCTAACCATATGCTGAACTTCTCTAGGTTCTTCTGGTGTCACTGTCCTTTCCCCTCCTGCCAGGGAGTGTTCTTCATTGGGAAGACCCTGGCCCCATCCACTTGAACTCATCCTCACAGGCACAAGGGTGTGCTGTGGAACTGCCCCAAACCATTCTCTGTTCCATGTTGAACCAGCCCCAGCCCCTCAGAACCTCCTCTCAGGGTCATTATTTCAGTCCCACAGCTCCAGTGGCCTGCCCTGAGCCCTTCTGGTTTGTCAGTTCTGCCTGGGACCCCAAACAGGACACAGAGCCCCAGTGAAGCCTGGTGGGTGCTGAGCAGAGGGGATCACCCTGGCCCACCTCCCTGCACCCTGGATAGGAGAGAAAATACATGCAAGTCTGTGGGGCCCAATGAAATAGGTCCCAGAGTCCTGAGGGAATTGGCTGATGTTGCCAAGCTACTCTCCATCATAGCTGAAAAGTCATGGCAGTCAAGAGAATTCCCTAGTGCCTGGAAAAAAGGAAACATCACTCCTGTTTTTAAAACTGGGAGAAAGGAAGACCAGAGCTACCAACCAGTGAGCTTCACCTCTGTACCTGGGAAAATCATGGACCAGATCCTTTTGAAGCAATGTTAGGGCACATGGAAGACAAGGAGGTGTTCTAGGGTATCCAGCATGGCTTCACTAAGGGAAAACTGTCCCTGCCCATCTGGTGGCTCTCTGTGATGGAGTGACTGAATGGTCAGCAAGGGAAGACTGACCAATGTCATCCACCTGGATTTCTGTGGGGCTTTTGGAGTGAACTGGGTTTGAAGGGTGTAGGATTGAGTGGAGGGGGAGTTGGCTGGATGGACACAGCCCGTGGTCAGTGGTCAATGGTTCCATGTCCAGCTGGAGGCTGGTGATGAGTGGTCTCCCTCAGGGCTTTGTTCTGGGATTGAGGATCTTCAATACCTTCCTAAGTGACCCAGACAGGGAGAGCAGTTCCTTAATAGGCTTGCAGCTGACACCAAGCTGCAGGTACAGTGACACACCCGAAGGATGGGGCCATCCAGGGGCACCTGGACAAGCTCAAGAATGGGGCCCAAAAAACCCAATAAGGTTCAGCAAGTCCAAGTGCCAGGTGCTGCACCTGGGGCAGTCCCAAACATGAGCACAGACTGGCAGAAGGATTCACTGGGAGAAGGACTTTGGAGTTCTGGTGGAATATAAAGGTGGACATGAGCCAGTGGTGTGGGCTGGCTGCCTAGAAGGCTGCACCAAAAGCAATGGGGGCAACATGTCAAGGGAAGTGATTTTTCCCCTCTACCCTGCCCTTGTGAGACTCCACCTGGAGAGCTGCGTCCAGCCCTGGATATCCCAGCACAAGAAAGATGTGGACCTCTTAGAGCTGGCCCAGAGGAGGCCACAAAGATGCTCAGAAGGCTGGAGCACCTGTGCTAAGGAGAGACAGGCTGAGAGAGTTGAGGTTGTTCAGCCTGGAGAAGTGAAGGGAAACCTTAGAGCACTTTCCAGTACTAAAGGGGCTACAAGAGACCTGGAGAGAGATTTTTTTTTACAGCAGCATGTAGTGATAAAACAAGGGGAAATAGCTTTTAGCTGAAAGAGGGCAGATATTTGGAGGAAAATCTTAATTCAGGTGGTAGTGAGGCCCTGACACAGAGAAGCTGTGAGTGCTCTGTATGGAAGTGTTCAAGGCCAGGCTACATGGGGCCCAGAGCTACTTGATCCCTGCTCTTGGGGATGGAGGGGAGGGATGGAACTAGGTTATCCAACCCAAACCTTTCCAAGATTCTGTGAAAATCACCTTGTGGGAGGAATGAGGAGAGCCCAGAGGTCTGGCCAGAAGTGCTGAGATGTGGGAAAAGCCTGTGGAACTTTGCACTGCAACCTCCCAGGGAGACACAAGGTACTACCTAATGAACCTTCTTCCCTCACGTGCCTGGAGTTCACTGCCCCAGACAGAGTGACCTGATGGAGCCCTGGGAATCATAGGATCATTAGGTGCCTTCTAGGTGCACATAGAATCATCAGGGACCTCTCACAGGCTCAAAAATGGCCTGAGAGTGGCCTCACATTGTCATCAGCCACCTCACATCGTCATCAGCCACCTCACTCAAAACCCTCTGGACAAATCCCAACCAGGTCAATGGAATTGTATAAGACAAGATTTTCTAGGAGACCCCTGAGCTGAATGTCCTCTACTCCTGGAATTCCTCTGCTTCTTCATCCCTGCCTTTGGCCCAAAACACCTGGGAACAGTGTCAGTGGAAACTGAGAGGAAGAAGGCACCAAGTACCTCATTTTTGCCTGCATTTGCTGCCAGTGTACCGCTCAACCCATTTGTCATAATTTCTTTACCTGAGTTACTTCTTACCTAGAAGCAGAAGCACTTCTTGAACCCTGGCTTAGCTTTGGTTCTTCTGATCACACTTCTGCACACCCCAGCAGAAATAATAACCTAATCTCTGTCATAACCTCTCCTAATTCCTACTGTGCTTATATTTTTTTTCTTTTTTTGCATTGCTCTGTCATGAATTCTCTTTTTAGCCAAGCCAGCCTCCTAAAATATCTGTTGTGTTTCATCCTTGAGCATCAGCAAGGACTTTTTTTTTTTTGAGTTCCTTTGCCCTTCAAACCCCACAAGAGCTGGCTTCCATAAGAGCTGCCTCACACCTACCCCTTCCTGAGTAATCCACAGCTTTCTGTAGTGAAGTTCAGGGCTATTGGCCTTCCTTCTCCCCACCCTGGCTCAGGATCTTGAACTCTCCTGGGTCTGGATCATTACAGTTATGCCCTGACCAGTTCTTCCTTATTTTTAAGTAACACATCCAGATCAGCTTAATCCCAGTTGGTACAGCTAACATCTGTGTTATCCCTGACATCCTCTAGAAATCTCCCTAATGGCCTTTCCCTTGCTGCGGGTTCCAGGGATAATGAATCCCTCCAGGAGAACCAATTCTAGGGACAAGAAACTCAACCATGGCAGGAGCACTGTGGTTCTGTCTCCCACATTGTGCTCTATCTCAAATGTAGAATGCAGGAATATGAGACAGGGCCAGCATATCAAATATGAGTCCCTGTTTCCTAGAAATATCTTAAAGCATAATTAAATCAGGGATTTTGTTGTAGGTTTTGTGTTGTTGTTTTGTTCAGGGTATTTTACTGCATATGATCTCTCCTAATTAATTATGATGAGTCAGAACTGCTTCTCCTGTAACTGAATGTTTTCCTATCTCCTGTATAATGTGTTTGTGATCAGTTTAAACCTCTTTAGTCTTGGGCCAGCACGACCACTTAGGTTTTCAGCATTCATTTGTATTCAGGTACAGTAATTGCACTACTCTCTGCATTTTGTGAGACTAAATATGACAAACTTCTATAGTTGTGCCTTCTTTCTCATGAATATTTTAGTTGTCATTCTCTGCAATTGTTCTGAATTGATTCAATCTTTCTTGAACTTGAGCTGGAGCCTATGCAGCATCTCACTGATGTGGTTTGTGCTTCTGGATCTTGCTTTGCACCTGCCCTGTGGAACTGCTTGAGTTTCTCACAGCTCTGTCTTCTTGGTGACATGTTGATACTTTTAGGACACAGTTACACATACATTCCTGTCTCTTTCAGCAGTTTTCAACCACTGATCTCACGGAAATTCTTACTATTGTTGCCAAACAAGGGTCTGGAGTCTATGCTGCTTACATTTATACACTTTCTTCCAGTTTTCAGACGCACATCTTTTTCCATATGGACAGTGTGTGTAAACTTTGAGCCAATACACCTAAGTTTCTGCAAGGTGTTTCCACATTTTGCAACACTGTCATTAAAGGAAACTACAGTGAGTCAGTCCCCAGAGAATTTCTCAAAGATCTTACTCCTGAAATAAGGTCCTCTCTCTGCACCTGCTGTTCCTACTCTTCCTGGAGTCAGCTCCTTACCTGCTGTACCTTGATGGCACTGATCACCATTCATGCCAGTAATGCTAATTATTTCTCAGACGACCTTGAGTTATGTGGATAATGTTTTGTCTGTGCAAAGGGCATCAGCAGAATGCCCAGTATTTTTTGATGGCTCTTGGTACTGAAGACTATTTTTATGTTTTACATTGCTTCAGATGACGTGGGCTGAATGATGCTGTTGTGCCTAGACACTCCTAACACCCAAGTGGATACACACACACACATATCCCTGTTCTTTACTTCCCTTTTATGTTGTCAGTGTCATTTTTTAGGAAGGCATCCACAGATATTTGCACACAACTGCCACAGCAAGTGCTTGAATGCTAATGGGGCAGCAGGCTCACAGGGAAGCACTGCCTTGCTTCATTAGGTGGCTGAGAAGCGTGCTGGGTGCTATCTTTAAGAGAGATCTGCACAGATTCTTAGTTGGCTGCAGTACACATTCCAGTTGAGCACTACTTACCAGCCAAATTTCAAGGTTCAGCAAACAATTGAGCTAGGGCAGACGGAATAATTACAGAGTTGTGAAAGGCTGAAATGTAAAACAGATGAACAGATTGTTCCGTCTACCTGTCAACCTTGGCGGGGGAAAAAAGTTCAGCTTCTAGGTAGCAGCAGTCTCTTAGCTCAGAGGGGCCTTCCCTCTCTGCCAAAGCCCAGAATCATGCTTTAGGCTGCATTGCACACAGCAGTGTCACATCTTTAGTTAGTTTATTTTGTGTTCTGACACCCAGCTTATCACCAGCACTCATGTGCCCAGGCTGCACACACCAGATCCCTGCAAAATACCAGTCCAAGGGTGCTGTTCCCGAGCAGAGTCTCTCAAGTCTTCCTGGACATTTCATATTTAGTGTTGGATCTCTACTGAACCTCTCAAGTAAACCCTTTTCTAGTGTTAACTGAGCCACCTTTAACTGATATGCCCTTCTCCATTGCAGCTCTTCTGTCTCTGCACTGTAGTGGGGGATTGCAGTACACAAGAGGGTACCAGATTTGGCTCCAGTTTCCCATGGTTACCAGTGAAATCAAATATGAATAAAACAGAGGGCCGATTTCCTTGGGATTTAGTAGCATTTTTTTTCCTCTTTACTCCCAACATGCTAAAATCTTTTCTTCTTTTCTTTTTCTGCAGTTTCCAACTGCAAGTTTAAGAAGTGGTTCAGAGGAGTGGGTAGGGTGCCTGACTGGGAGTAAAGAGCCCTGCCTGCTAATCCTGCCCGAAGTAAATGATCAGCTAATGGTTTTTATTTTAGCTGTATGTGGCTCAATCCTCTCTCATCAGGCAGACTCTGCAAAGTGCAATGACTTGAAAATTAGTTTCACAATATTTTTTTTTAAATTAAAATGAAAGAGGAAATTAAATTACTGCCAGTGAGAACGAGAAGTAACAGTCATTCACTAATTGTGTGTCAGAAAACAGGTTCAGTGAAGGGGAAAATCAAACTTGATCGGTATTGCTGGGTTTGTCTTCATACTTTCTTGGCTAAATGGTGTTTTCTGAGATCAAGGAGAGAACCAAACAACAGCAATTCTGTTTCAGGATTTATGCAGAGTTCGCTTGCATGTCAGGTTACAAATATTGGTAGTTACAGTGGCACTTAATTTCTGCTGCAATTGTCACATACAAATAAGATTACTGGAAGTGCAAGAGGCCTGAAAAGGATAATTTGCTTGAGGTAAGAACTTTAAAAGAACTAAGCATAAAGTCATTCAAGTTGGGTATAAAGGGCAAACTTCAGATCAGGCAAAGCAGGCAGACTTTAACCAAGCTTCAGTGAAACCCAGTGGAGAGGTCATGTTGTCCAAGTTAACTGGCACTGAGGAGAGAAATTAAACTTAGAGTTATCAGGATTATAAATTTATCTGTTATAAATTTTTCTTTCTCCTGAGCATTGCTGTTGCATGGCTGCTGTAAGAAAAAAGACTGAAAGGACCCTGCCTCCATAGAAGTGCACACTTTAAAAAGGAGCAGAAGAGAAGTAATGGGGAAAACAGAAAGAACCTGGCAGTGGAGCAACAATAGTATATATTCAATAGCACTTCACATTGAGGGGCAAAAGACCCAAATAACCACAACCCTGAGCAGTGTGCTGCTTCTTATAAGGGATGGGGCTTTCATGTTTCCAGCTGAAGCACAAGAGACAGGCAGCTCATGTGAATTACATGCTTATCCATGTACAAATGCCACCCAGTGCACTCAGGGTGGATTAAACCTCTTCTACCTGCTGAGAACAGGACAGAGGACCTGGCAACCCAAGTGATATTAGCCCCAGCTCTTCAGCACAGCAGCCATGCATGATTGCTGCAGCTGGTTGCCATGGTTCAGGCTGTTCTGGGATCTCATCAGAGACTTCCAGCTTTGCAGAAGACACTCACAGTGTCTTGCTGGAAGAAAAAAGACAGGGCAAAGGACCCTCCAAAAGAGCAGAAAGCTCCACAGCCAAGACTGCAGTGGAGATTGTTTGGCTTAGCATGAAGAGTCAAGGAATACAATTGTAAAAGCTCACCCCTGTAGTAAAAATTTAATTGTAATATGATAGGTGCTGTTTTTTCCAATATGCACACATTGACTGTATTGGGTTGGGAAAAATAGTTAGCTCATGCCTCAACATGCACTTCTCAAGTGTCTGATTGCTGCTTCAGGTAGGAGGTTCCCAAATCTTCCTGCTCACTTGCTGCACTGCCTCATTTTTCTCTGCCAAGTGGCATTGCCATTTGCTCTCTGAATTGGTAGTGTCACAGAAACCTTACTGCTTGGTGAATGTCACAGAATTTGTCAGTGTAGCAGTCCAAACTTGCACAGCTGAAATCTGGAGTTGTGTAAAATAGACTAGAAATCTCACTTTTGTGGGCCTTCAAAGGAGATAAAGTCCTTTGGAATCTTTTATCCCTGGAGTTTTATTTGTCAGTCTCCTGCCATTTACAACCAAGATGTAAATCTTAGACCATCTGTACTTGCAGTTTTGTTGTAGCTTCTTCTCATGTCTCTTATCTTTGAAGTGTAGGTCTTGTTTACAGATAAGACTCCTGTCCTAACTTTAGGACCCAAGCAGACAGGTTACTGTCTTGAAAGGAATTTTGCTGGAGAAACTTTTTGAAAATATGTGAAGTTGGTGCCCGCTTCCCTCTTTCTTGAAATAGTTATTCCCTCTTTGCATGGAATTGAGGTGTCAGTTTACTGTTTTATATATTTCTTTTATCCCTACTTTTTTTTTTTTTAATTTTTTTTCATTCCCTGGAGAGCTGCTCAGTCCCAAGAACCTTTTGGGTTTTTTTTTTCCCCACAATTCTGCCGTCACTTTGTTAGGAATAGGCAGTTGTGAGGCCAGCCCGTGGTCAGTTTTCCTTGTGGGAATGGAAAAGTGCTGTGTGGATGTCGGGATCACTGCACTCTTTTTACCCGGACAGCAGATGGCATCGAAGCTCCAGAAACGTCACCACTCTCTCGGACCCTGACCAGGTTCTTTTTGGCTTGGACATCTTGGTGCAAACATTATTATTTTAATAGGCTTCCATTTTGCTGCTGTTAACTTAAAAGAACCTTTTGATAGTAGTGTGTGTACCCGTTTTTAAAATTTGGTGATCTTTCTCCTGAAGCTTAATTTACCTTTCTCTTTCAGGGTACTTGGAGGAAATTTAAGAATTTCTCTTATAATGCTTTTAAGTGAGGATTCATTTTATATCTCATTTTAAGTCTGATGTCTCAGGTTCATTTTTTAGAATAGTATTTGTTCTCCAGAAGTTTGGTTACTATGAATGCTGACTTGGGTAAAAGAACAGATGTTAATCAAATGTGTTAAAGTAATATTATTTCTAAATTGTATTGCTTCCTGATGTTAAACTTCACAGTTTATATATGGCATTCAATAACTTATGAATACTCAGTGCAAAATGGCTGCTTACATGTCTTAAAAAAATAATACAAAAAGCCCATTGTGAATATATAAGATCTAATGAATTCAGTTGCAAAGTTGACTCTGATTTCTATACTTTGTTACAAGAAAAGAATTTGTAATTATCTCTTCAGTTCTTATGAAAAGTGAAGTATAACCCATTTGCTCTTTCATTTCCAAGGTGGCAAAAGACAGCTGACTATCTGTGTCTGATCCCACACTAGTCTTCATGGAAAGTGTCTTGTGCCAGTTTCTTTCTGAGGAAACACCTTTTTTAGGTGCAAACAGAACAAGAAAAAATATTCAATTTTTTGTAGGGTTTTTTCCTGTTGTTCTTCTTTTTAACAAACCACTTTAAAACTGCCAACAGCACAAATATTAAATTACACATGATGGGAGAGTCCAAATAATTCTCTTAGTTCATGTATGGTAGAAATCCAGAAAATAGTCCTTTAGGGGGAAAAAAGTGTTGAGCCAACAGCACGAATATTAAATTACACATGATGGGAGAGTCCAAATAATTCTCTTAGTTCAACAGAACTTATGTATGGTAGAAATCCAGAAAATAGTCCTTTAGGGGGAAAAAAGTGTTGAGCCATTTGTCTGACTAAAGTATTTATAGATTAAATAACTGTAGCTCATCCCTCATAATTTGTGGTACTCAAATAACTTTCTGTGTCCCCCTGATATGAACAATAACATAGATAAGAAAAGTTTAAAAAGTGAAGTCCATTTGGCCTTAAGTAAGACAGGAAGCTAACCTTTTCTGACAATAGGATTTTTTCTGACTTTCAGAACCATGGATTGTTCAAGATGTATGGAGACATTGGACAAGTAATTTTTGCCTGTTCCCAGTTTATCCATTGTAAATTCAGTTACTGGTGTTGGGAAAACAGCAACATCTGGATCAACAACTTTTTATGTCCCTCAGTGGTATGGATTTTGTGATAAAGGTATTTGTTAAGGATTTCTTGAAGTGTTACTTAGGTTTTGGGTAGTAGATTTTTTAGATTATGCAGGACATTCAAGTGTCTTATGGATTATTTTCCATATAATTAAAAATTACAGCTCATATTAATTCTAATTCTACTATTATTGACTCTACTCTTAAAAACTATGCTAATTCTCTATCCCTAATTCTGTTTCACTGAGGTTATCCATGCTAGTTAATGATAGTTTTTTTCAGATGTGTAATATGACATAACTTATCACATTCTTAGTAAATAAATAATATGTTGGTTGTTAATAAGATTAATTTAATGCATATCTGCATGGTTGCATACTTGCATAACATTCCCAAGAAGACAAATAATACTCCTTCTTGAATGATGCTTCAAAATATTTAATTTTATTTATTTAATCACTTAACAGACATAATAATTTAATTACGACTACACCATTGCAGTAAACAAAAGAAACAACTGTAGAAAACATAATGTGAAATGATGCTTGTTAAATATTGAATAAGTACTGAGGACTGCCAGGTTAAGTGATCATGTGGCTGACTCAGTATTCTGCTACCAGAAGCCAAAGTTTGTTCTCAGAACAAAATGCAGGTGTGAAAAAGAAGGAATGGCAGGTGGGGGGAATCTGTCTGTGCCAGTTTTTGTTTCAGGCTGCTGGGCAAAGTCTCACTGCTTGGATTCACTGCCAGTGGCCAGTGATCCGTGTGAGACCTTGGGGCTCCAAGTGCTGTGTGACCCTGGCTGGGCAGCTCCCGAGCTCACCACTCACTGCTTTTCCAGGACACAGGTTCCACCAGCTGACAATGGCCAGACAGCTCCATCCTGTTGGAACCCAGGGCACAGGGAATGTTTCTCTGCCTGTCCTGAGAAGTCCTGATCCCCAGGAGAACACTGCTTTTAACCTTTGTCCATGGAGAAAGCTTCCAAGACTTTGGGATGAATCAGGATATACCAGTGTGTGAAATAGACAGTAGTATAGTTTATCACAGAGTGAAAAACTTAGGGTTTTGGGGTTTTAGTATGGAGGTAGATAGAAGACAAGATGGAGGAATTTGGGTGTTATCTGATCTCCTTCTTGTTCTTCATCTACTCCATTTTCTGCAGTGTTAGTAGCACAGAGTGATTGGTTAGAAAGAGCCGCAATGCAAATGTTGCATGAACAGACAAATAATCAGGTATTAGTAGAAAAGTAGAAATAAAATTCCTTCTCTATACCCGAAATTCCAACACCATCTGAACCCCCAGTGCTGCTGCAGTACAACTGACAAAGAGTTGTCTATTGTTCCAGCAGAATTCCTGCTCAGATGAACCTCCACAGTTGGATTTTTTAGGAAGTTGAAGGTGGTAATACCCAGATTGCCAGTTCTGCTGGCAGGGGAAAAAAATGGGTTTGTGAGCACATTTTGTCTGCAGGCTCTTTCTCTGCCATCATCAAAGTCAGTGGAACAGTAGGGAGGGTCAAACAGAGGTGAGGATCACTTGAACTGGTGTCCTCAGCTTCTTTCTTTGTCGTGGAGGCAGTGAGCAGGACTGTAACTGTGCTTAGGAGGCAAGGTTCAGTCAGCTGTCATTGTCTCTATGCCCACTGCAGACAGTAAATGGCAATTAAAATGCCTTCTCTGTTCCTTCAGCAGGTAACTCAGGTTCTGTTAATTCTATCGGGTTCTAATAATTCTATTCCTCCCTGATTACCTGTGAAAAGTGTCTTTTTCTTCTGCATGCTTTGAAGCCTCAGGTGCTCACCCACAGCCATAAATTTGCCTTATGCCTGTCTTACATATAATCAGCTCTCAGAAGCTCCTCTCTGATTCTTTGTTTCTAAGTCTCAACTTACTACAGAAATCATGTACAGACTCACAGCAAATCCTGCATGGGCAGGACAGGCTGTCTTCTCATGCCTTTGTGCAAGAAAACCACCCCTTTGTCAAAAGCAGCTTCCTCTGATCATCAGCAGCTCATTCAAATGGCACATGCAAGCTGCTGTTCATCCTCCAGGTAACTCAGTATTTGCTGGGAAAACAGCACAGTGCTGCACCAGCCACCCACCTTTCTGTGCCCCTTGGAGGGCAAAGGAGCTCAGGAGTACTGGAGTATTTTCAGTTTAAAGGCATAAAATTGGCTTACACTCTTCATCAGAAAAAGGAACAGTCACAATAAGAAAACATCCTGTAAACAGTGAGTTACTGAAGGAGCTCCAATGCAAAAGAGAGATACAAGAGAGATGGAAAAGGTGAGAATAGCACAAAGAAATATAGAAATAGTGCTCCTGCATGCAGTGATGTAGTTAGCAAAGAGAAAATTCAGCCAGAGCTCAAATTGGCAGATAATGTCAAACACAGCAAATAAAAGGCTGTTATTGCTCTATTACAAAGTGGAAGCACGACGAAGCTGCAGGTGTGCTGCTGAATGGGGATGGAAAGTTAATTAAAAATGCCCACAGAAAGGACAGAAGTACTCAGTGCCTTCTTCACTTCCGTCATCATGGGCGAGATCAGCCCCCAGGTCTCCATGCTAGAAGCAATGACAAAAATTGTATCAGAGAGTTCATTTAAGGACCATCTCCACAAACTGGACATCTACAGATACCTTCCCCAGTTTCAGGGGGGAAAAAATCACCATGAGAGTAATTAGCCATGGGAGCCAGGAAAGCCAGGAAAGCCAGGTGGACTTTTCTTGATGAAAGTATTCAAGAGACAGCTTGACAGAGAATGGAGAACATAATCTGAGGCATTTCTTTCCATGTAAGTTTGACGTCCTGTTGAAATCTGGACCTTTATGTTGTTTTTATGATCACCTCTTGTTTCTGCAGAAGAATTACAATGAATGAAAGAAATAAGTTGTCTGATTACAAACTCCTTGTACATTTCTAGTGGTGACTTTAACAAACATTTGTACACAGCTCATCCCTTAAACTTTATTTCTCTTTTTCTTGCATGTCTGACAGTCCTGTCCCCCTGCACTAAAGATCACAGAAGCAGCTGCAGAGAGAGAGGTTTTTTTCCCCAAAACACTGATTTTTTTTTTATTCTGTATTATTTGCTCATAATGTTTGAGCTTTGGCTTCTGTCATTGGCTCTTAACTTCTGTTTAAGGGTCAGTGGAAAAGCACTTTTCCTTAATTACAAAATTTTGTTGTAATTTCTGGTATTTGCAGCTACTCACCAGGTTATGCCTTACAGAGCAAGATGTGATAAGTTCTTCACAGCTCCCACTAGAATAATTTCCACTTTGTTGCTCTGTTGCTTTGGTACACCCTGCTCTGCTTTTTGGAAAGCTTTTGTGCTACCACACAGAAAGAAGGAGGCACAATTTTGTGCCTCCATTCCAGGAAAATTCTGTTCTCAAAACTATCCCTGAAAGATTTTGGCAGATCTGATTTTTGAGGTCTTAGTGAGGAACATCTGAATTTCCACCCTGCACCAGAACAATTTCCAGCTGACTACTATGTTTTTCCAGGAGTGAATAATGTGTACTCCCCTAAGGTGTCCTGGAGCCTTTTAGGGCCTCACCAGTCAGCAGTGGTGTGATTACCTCCCGAAGAGGAAGAGGCTGTGCTGTCACAAACCTGCAAATACTCACCCAAATATTGCCTTTTGAGTTCCAACGGTGTGAGTCAACATTGCTGCGACTTCAGGCTCTGTCTCTTGGACACTCCACAGCCTTGGTATTTGGGATTTCACAGGCCAGCCTCCCAGCCCTGCTGCTGGCATCCAGAGTGCTCTGGCTAATTCCTTCCCCAAGCTGCAAGTCCAAGAGCTCTCTGAGCTTGCCACATGGTTTTCCCAGGACATGTATGATTGCCAGCAAGCCTAATTACTTTTTGGCTGATGCAAGACATTCAGAGGGGAGAAAAATATCATCAAAAACCAAAAAAGAAAGGGCACACTGTAGTCATTAGCCTGCCTCTGTGCCCCTGCAGCCATGCAACCTTAAGGTTTGGATTAGATGCTTTTAAAGAGCCCACTCTTCTTTGTCTCCCTTTTTCCTCCTGAAAGTGGTCTTTTCCTCTCCTTCCAGCAGATGTTTTTCTGCTCTCAGTCTTTCCTCATTTTTTGGCATGACTGAGGAGAGAACACTTCCTGGGTTGTCATTAGTCTCCTTGTCAAGAGCCTCACAGATCAGGCCTGTCAGATGTGCAAAATCTATCACCACCTCATCCACAGTTTACTTGTTACCCTGCCGAGTTTCAGATTGGAATAATTAGTTTGCCTTGAGCCATTGCCAATTATTTTGCTGCCGTATGATTAAATGGACTGTAACTGAATAGCTGGTCACCAAGATTTAATGACTCTCCACTGTTATATCTAGCCAAGTTAAAGGTTTTTGTTTTTTTTCCTTTCTGTCACCTCCCAGAGGACTTCAGTTGAATCTGAAGGCAAAAGGTCACAGGCATGCACAACAATGAGAACAGAATTTGCAATGTAGAATAGAATAACATAGAGGGTCCCTAGTATCAGAGTTTATAAGCGGGGTGGTTAGCAGGTTGTTTTGCATACACACAGAGACAGACACAAACAAGAAAAGTGCAAAATGGACTTAATTATAAGAGCTATATATTTTTCCTGATTAAGAAAACTCTATTCTTTAGTATGCAACCCAGCTGGATCAAAGCATACTTTTAAATAGAAAGTTATATGCTCAAGAAAATGGATTCTTCATCTATGACTAAGATTCTTGCAATAAATTAGTGTTTGTTTCCCCAAATTGATTTCCTGGAACTTAGACATTTGTTCTCTAGTTGTAAATTGCCACCTCACTAGAAAAAAAAAAGCATGGTCTGTTTTTAATGTGTCTATGCCAAGTTTTGATTACTATTATGTAACTCAGCTGTTGAAACTGTACATGTATTAAAATGAAAGAATTTTGTTTGAGTCTGGGACTGAAACATTGTGGGCAATTAATCTACAGTCTGGACCAGCACATTTGAGCACATCAGCAAAAAGATGTTGGTAGTTCTGTGTCTTGCTCAGAAAAGAAATCACAATGTCCCTGTAGTACAATCTGTTAAGCAAAGCTTTCAGCAAATGTGGGTTTGTGGGTGATCAGCAAAAGTACTGATGTGATTTTTGTAGTTGGATATAGATGTGTAGATCTGATCTATTAATTCGATCACGTACATGCAAAGCAGTGCCTCCTACGTCCCTTGGTATTGCAAACAGCCAAGCAATGATTCATCAGACCAAGGTCCTCTTGATGAGAAAACTGAGTCATTGAAGCCCTTCTGTGTTCAGATCAATGAAGAAAAAGATACTGCCATTCATTCACATTCTTCTGCAACTGCAATATGCAGGTAGTGCCCCAAATGCAATAGGCTTTTCCTTGTCCTGGAATGTTCCTGCTGCTCAGCACCACCACCACAGACAGTGAGCTGGCAGCTGTGCATCCACAGGAGACCTTTGGCTGCCTTTCACCCTGAACCCCTCTTCTTCAGCTCCTCTTTCCCAGCCAGGACAAAATGCTGAGTGCCTCTGTGCCCTGGACAAGGCCAGCTGGCACAGTCTGGTGGCACACATTGGTTCAGTGAGGGAAGAGGCCACTCCTTCCTGCCTAGCCAGCCATGGTGCCAGTCGTGGGGGAGAAGCTGGCACTTCTGCCAGGAGCATCTGTCTGGGCTGCACCACATCTCTGTTCTTATCACCACAGTCCCTGTGCAGAAGGAGCAATGGGAGAGCCTTTGGGTGCAAGGCATGGGCTGGCAGTGGGGTGCAATGCCTGGCCAGCAGCAGGCAGGCATCCTTAGGGACTGGGGTGTTTAGCCACAGAAATGTTGTGAATTTGATTTCAAACCATTTTCTGGCTGTCTGGAGGCTTGGGACAGGTTGAAAGAAGAGGCAGGGACAAGCAGGATATGCAGGAGTGGCCTGTCCCAACAACCTTCTGAGCTGGCTGTGACAAAATCTGGGTCTGGAGCAAAACCCAGGAACCCAACAGGGACAGATTTCTCAGATAATTACATTGTGAAAGTCCTGGACCAGTGAGGTAAACTCAAGACATGCATTTTCAGATTAATGCTGATTTTTGTTGGTTCATAAGTAACTTTGACAGGATTGTTCCTGGACTTCAGACTTTAATCAAAGCTTCAGGATAAGACACTAAGAAGAAAAAGAGTATCTATCAAAAATAACTCCTCACAGTCAAAGCATATATAATAAAAAATCCTCAAATCTGGTTTAACCACTGTTCAATCCTACTGCTGTTAAAGAGAAGAAGTGCATGTAAGGGAATGTTAAAATAAGATACAATAAGTGCATTTACAAACAAGTTGTGCAATAGACAAAAGAAACCCCAATTCTAGTGTGTTTGTCTGCATGGAACCTTCAATATCCAGTGGAATAATGTTGTGCAGTTGCATAGATACCATTACTGTTTCTGTCTTCAGTATCAATCCACAGATTTTCACAGATTTTCACAGTTCTTAAGGAGAAACTAATTGCCAAGTCTGGATGAAATTTGCAAGCCATTTTGGAGGTCATACAAACTGTTTTCACAGAAGCTAAATGTCAACTAGGTCTTAACTAACCTCAAGCAAGTCCACTACACCTGCAGGTACTGCTGTGTACGAGCACTAATTAATTTTTGCTAATTAAAATTATTCTGAGGCAGGTACAGCTATCTCTGGCTTTAATGTAATCACTAGGTAAGCCTGGGTGGAAATCAGAAACCCTTGTTTTGCATCTTCAGAAGTTGATTGTGGGCACATCCATCTGTGCAAAAGAAATATGATTCTCTCCTGCAGACAGCAGATAAATATCATGTCAGCTCTCCTCCGCTGCTGAATCCCTGGATGATCCTGTTATCTTTCTTTCATTGTTATTCTCCCCGGCAGCAGGAGCCCTTCAGCAGTCCTTACTCTGTGCCCGGAGTGGGAGGTGGGGTGTGAGGCACTCAGCCACCCCCAGGCATATCCTCATCTCCGTTTCACCAGGGACCAGCACTGGGAACCTGAGCACAACACTTCATTTGTGGTCTGCTGGCTTCTTCTCCACATTTTTTGTTTCTCTTGTCTATTCAGCCTGTAATCTTTTCAAAGGCTGGGACTGTCTCTGACTGTCTAGACACACAGGACCTATTACAATGGGACATTGATTTCTGATGGGGTCTCCATCTGCTTACTGTATTGCAAATGATTACTGCTAACTTTAAAAGAGCTACATTTCAGCATCAGGGTTCAGCAGTAATAAGGACATTTGGACTTTATTGCAAAGGTAAATAATGCCTCTACTAATGTACTAATGAAAGAGAAATAATCTATTTTAGAATCACAGGAGTTTGTAGGTTAAAGGTGGATTTTGTGGTTTTCATGCTTGGTCAATGATGTATGCTCTTGCTTTCTTTCTCTGCTATCTGCTGAAGCCAACCGAAATGTCTGACAAGTGGCTTAGTTTTTCTGTGCAGTGTCTATAATATATACTGCTATTTCCTAGCACTTTTTGTTGTTGTTCTTATCACTACAGCCTCTGAACGTCTCAAAACAGCTCAAGATTTTATTTGTAATACATAAATGTTATTGTACCCATTTTACAGAGTAAAATATAAGGGCATGAAGTGATACATAGACATGTAAAAATTATCTTCCAAGGAAGAAAAACCCAGATGCCCTGTCTAATGCTTTAATCATGGGTCTAGCTTTTCTACAGTACAGTATTTTATTGGAAAGCCTCAAGGAAATCTCTCCTTGACACATGAAAAATAATAAGTGTGATTCCTGCCAAGGTTTTTTTTTTTGAGTCGACAAAACCGTTGCCGTGTCAAAACAGTTCTCAGAATTGCATCTTTTGTCTGATTTTCACATCCTTTTCTTCTGCTTATGTAGGCAAGCAAGAAGATTCTGGGAAGCTTCAGCTTCCTTTGGAAATATTCCTTTCTTCCCCAAAGATGTGACCACCTAAGGGAGCAGAGGGGAGGCGCAGGACAGGGAGGATGTTTGGCACGGGGTGGATGAGCAGCAAGAGACATCCCTCTGTCCCTTTTAGGATAACAGCTGCAACACTGCCACAGGCCCAGAGGAGACAGAAATAATGTGTTTGTGGCCAATTGTTCAGCCTTGGCAAGTGACCCTGGAGAGTCAGTGTTAGCAGCTATTGATACCAAGAGCAACGGTCTCTTCCTGCTTTTGTGAGAGCACACTTTGGATTACCCAGGGTGCTCTGCAATCCTGCTTTTGAAACATGCCCAGCTCACCAGGCATCCCAACCTAATGGGGAAAAAAAATAATAATTAAAAAAAAAAAATAGGCTGCTATGCAGAGCAGCATTTGAATAGACAGCAGCCAATTTGCCAGTACAACAATTCTGCTTTGAGCTGATTCCTAGATATGAATATCCCTTTCAGGGAGAGCTTCCCAAATGAGGGAAATCCAGAAGCTGGCTTTTGAGAGTGAAATTCCCTGGGAATTCAGCATACAGCTTTGCCTGGCAGTGTTCCCACCAAAGAACCAACAAAAAGCAACTGGCTCTAATCCTTCTCCTTATGTATTTTGGCAGCTTTCTTCCATTTAAAAGGAAAATAAAAATAAAAGTCCATCTTGCTCCCACACTGGAAGAAGTCCAAGATACACACATTGGGAGTACAGGAACTGGCATTTAAGGTCCTCCTGACACTTTTTATGCTGGGTCTTTGATCACACAGAAAAAGGCAGTTTATTTTTGCCTTTTATGGTCTGAAAACAAAAAGTTGCTCTTGGAAGCTGTCTGCAATACAATTTGCTGTTCAGCCTTCTTGATAAAACTGTTCCAAATAGTGCCATAAAACAACAAACACCCCAATAATCCTCGTTAGGCCTCCCGTGCATCTCTTCTGAACCATGAATTTTGTGAAGATTAAAATAAATGTGAGACCAAAACTGCACCTTAGTTTTGTTTTCTTTTGTCATTTGTATGACCATTTTGTTTTTAAAAGCAGCAAGTGTTTGGGAGCCCAGGACTGCACTAAGACACACACAGCTTTTGGTGTCACAAGCCTTCATGCTTTTTAGATAAGATGAGGTCTGAGATAAAGTTGTGGGGAAGATACAGTGTAAGATGATGGCAAAAAGCCATTTGTGTTGCTTCTGCTGTCCTTCAGGCATGTTGTCCTCAGGCATATCAGCAAGTCTGATCCAGGATTTTTATAAACTCTGCTGCTCTGTCCAGCTCTGCTCCAAGTGATGTGTTTTCTCTGTCAAGCATTTAGTCATGCAGAGTATTAGCTCCTAGTATTTGTAGAGAACTTCTGTTCACCACGACACTTTGACCTTTATATGGGAACAAAAACAAGACATTGCAGTTGTCCAAGTGATTTATAATAAAGATGTTATGAATTGGCATTTAAAATAGGTATTGTTCTCATGTAGCAAGCATGAGGCCTTGTATTTCATCAGATAACACATCTTAATTTGGCTGTTAGGGAAAAGTCATACCTTACCCACATGAAATACTCTTGTTTATCCCAGGAGTAGTTTCAGAAACAGTTTGGAGAGGGCAGAATTGCCAAACTGGAAATAAAAAACTGTCTGCTTTTATTCAGACAGACCTAGAAGGGCAAATATGGTCAGCCTAAAATGTCAGATCCTCAGATGTTGTGATGCCCTAGAATCAGTGGAAAATCTGATTTACACCTACAGAGTGCCTAGCAAGTGTCTAAATTGAATACTCTGGAATTTAACAAATTCTAACGAAAACCTCTGAAGAGAAAGGTGTGCACTGCTAGGTATACTAGGCAAGAATCAGCAGAATGAAATTCAGTGCTCCTTTTAAAGGGAAACTGATAGCATATGAGGCATGAGATCTTGTATAGCAGATTTTAATACTCAGACAGGAAAGGCTAAACTGGATAGATAAAGCATGGCTGTTTCTAGCAACATCTCTGACTGAGTGGTGATGGTTTTCCATGCTGGTGCATCCTCACCAATGGAGATGGAGGTCATCAAGAGGTTCAAAAGACAGAAGAGGCCCCCATTTTGATGTTACATTGTTTTTTGGGGCATAATTTTTGTTCAGATGAAGGACATTTGGGCAGATGAAAAAAATAAAGCTGTAACTGGCAGAGGTTACTGGTGTGAGTGACAACAAAGGCTGTCTGTAGGGTACAGCAGAGGCCTCAGCTCATGCCTCCACATACCTTGGCTGACAGCAGCATTTCAAACCTGTTGTGGAGATCTCACCAGGGCATAATTCTGCTATTTCATTTTCCTGATCATAGAAGCAAATACGTGTGTGCTGAGAGCTGCAAGCAGTGGGGACTGCTCCGGGGGGTGCCTGCGTGGCAGAGTGCAGTGCAAAGATGAGTCTGACCTCAGCAGCATCCCACTCTGATTGAACAGGGAAGGACAAGCAAAGCCTGCAGGCTGCACAAAGGTGAGGAGTAGCGTGGGACACACAACAGCCTTGCAGGTAAACTCTGGATGACAGAGCTGTTGGGGTGAACCATTGAGGGGACACTGCTTTCAGAGAGCACTGTGCTGTCAGTACAGTGAAGAACAGCCAAGAAAGGATTGCCCCAGAATTTCCACCTGGAATTCCTGACAGTGTCCTCTGTATGCGCAGGTTTCCTTTGTGGTTTCCTCTTCCCCAGCACAGGAAGGACACCAAACTGTTGGAGCCAGTCCAGTGGAGACAACCAGGATGAGCAGAGGGATGGAGCAGCTCCACTGTGAGGAAAGACTGAGAGAATTGTTCTTGTTCAGCCTTGGGAAGAGGAGGCTTCAGGGTGACCTAATTGTCCCTTCCAGTGCCTGAAGGAGCCAACAAGAAAGATGGAGAAATTATTTACTGGGCTGGGAATGACAGGACAAAGGGGAATGGCTTCAAACTGAAAGAGACTAGGTTGTTTTGATGGCAATTCTAACCCCAAACTTGCCAGCTTCTCTGACTGCTATGTAGTTTTTCTCTACAATAAAATATTTTTAATAAAACAGCACAAGGGAAAAGGTGTGTTCTGATATTTGATCCCATCTTGCCCCATTTGGATCGTGCTGGCTCTCATACTCTGCAGCAGCTGGAAATGCAGTGAAATTTGGGGTTCACCATACAGCAAGTGCAGGTCTAGCTGCACAGCACAGCTATTTCAGTGACTGACTGACCAAACTCTGGTTTCACTTCTGCAGCTGCAGATCTGGCAGTTGCATCTGCCTGACAAATTGTGGCTGCAGATTTAGCTGGATAGGTTGTGGGGTATTTCTTTCTAACCACACGTCAGTGGTAATGAAATCATGTTTCACAATACTTGTCAAAGAAACACATTCAGCAGAACTTTTCACAGGCATCAGAAACTGTCTGTTTAGAGCAAAAGGGTTCTTGAGCAGCAGACAGTGGTGAAGATTAGCTGCTTTTTTACAAGTACAAGTACAAAACAACTGTAAGGGAAGTCAGCTGGGTCTCCAGGGCATCAGTATACTGCTTAACTGGCAGTATCAATGCAATCCAACCATTTCTCTCTGGTTCTCTGCACTTTTATTGCCTGAGCTTGAGCAGCAGACAGTGGGGAAGATTAGCTGCTTTTTTACAAGGACAAGTACAAAACAACTGTAAGGGAAGTCAGCTGGGTCTCCAGGGCATCAGTATACAACTGGCAGTATCCATGCAATCCAACCATTTCTTCTATGGTTCTCTGCACTTTTATTGCCTGACCCTTCTCTCTTATTCAGAATCTGTTTGTCTGGATCTGAGTGGTTCCCCCCTTCATCCTTTCTGGGCAGGTGCTGTGGTGCTGCTCACTTTCCTTCTCCTGCTACCAAAGGTTTTCTTCTTCTGTGGAAAGGGGCAGCAGGAAGGGGCATGAGCTTTTGTCTCAGCCAGCACAGTTCACTGCCCAGCACCTTTGCTGACAGAGAAAAATAAAACCCTGAGCAAGTAGAGAGCAGCAGAGGTGCAGAGACATGGTCTGATCTCCTCCTCCCATAGTGTGGGTGGTAGCCTCCTGCACAGGAATCAGATTTGGCCCATCCAGTCATGAACAAATTCTCAGAGACACAAAAGGCCTAAAAAAGTTAATCAACACAACAATGCCTGCTCCATCTATCAGAACTCCCAAGACAGGGAATCAAGATAAATTTCCATTTACTTCCATGGTGTAGTAGCCTAAAGCTACCACTTCCCAAAGGGTCACAAGTTGTCATGATCTGTGTTGATGGCCTGTTTGGATTCTTTTACCTGGAGTAAATGCAAGGTAGGACAAAGTACCCTATGCCAGAAAAAAAAAAAAAAAAAAAAAAAAAAAAGAGTGAGAAATTTCACTTACTACAGAATGCCATGGAAAGAGCACATTTAAGGACAGCTGGAGCAGAGTACACCTGTGATATCCAGTGTATGGCAATCACTTTGTGCTGCTTTTGGCTGGAACACAGCTAATTTCCTTCACACAGGAATGTGGCCGTGCTCTGGATCCGTGCTGGAAGCAGTGCTGATATCACAGGGATGTGTTGGGAGCTCAGAGTTTGCCCATCCAGGCCTTGCTGCTCCTCACAAGGAGCTGGGAGGGGACACAGGACAGCTGAGCCCCAGGGATGCTCCAGACCTGTGGGATTGGGCTCAGCACACAGAGCTGGGGCAGGAGGAGGATCCCTGGATCCTGGATCCTATCTGGACTGGTGGCCTTTGCCTTCCCAAGCCACGTGTGGTGGAGCCTGGCTTTCCTGGGCATGGCTGAGCACTGCCTGCCCATGGGGAGCAGGGAATGAGTTCCTTGTCCTGCTTTGCTTCTGTGTGCAGCTTTTGATTTTCCTATTGAACTGTCTTTGTCCCAGCCCAGGAGGCTTTTTTTTTTCATTTTTCCTCTTCCACTTTTGCCCCCAATGCACTGTTGGGGGAGTGAGCAAGGGGATTTGTGGTAATTACTCACTGTCAATCCTTTTTGGTACCCAAAATGGGGCTTGAGATAATGACAGATTTGGCTGGAATGTGGCTTTTAGAACTGCCACTGGCTTTGTTTTGGTGTGCAGTACAGTTGGCTCACCATAAAGAGAGATGTGTCCTGTTTTAGACAGCTACAGTTGAAGGTCTGGAAAAAGATGGAATTACAGAGAATTGCTCATTATCCAGGTTGGCCTCATGTTATCATGTGTGTAATTCCTGCATGCTTTCCTTCCTGGAAGACAAGCAGAAATCTGGCACAGTCTTTCTCTAGAAAGAGGATGATAAGGAATGAAAAAAAAAATTCTGCCACACGAAATTCTGCCACACACAATCCTCTTTCTCTGCTTTAGTAAGAGCTCCACTCTTTCCCCACCTCACACATGAGAATTACCTGTGCTTCACACCCTGGTAATTGTGATGTCTTGAATTCAGAACTGAAGCCTCCACGCCTCAGATTTCTGGAGTCTTGACCCCTTAGTCATGAAAGTATGGGTGTTCATGAATCAGCTTGGGATCACTTAACTGTCCCCCTTACTAGTCCCACTTGTTTTCTTTTTCCACAAAATGCTATTCAGTTCTTAAGCTGAAGTAAGAATTGATTGTCTTCTGTGTCTGATAGAGTCACACTCGGTGTGGAAATGCCTGGATGTGTCCTACTCAACTGCTGTTGATTTTGTGGGAGTTTTATTCTCAGCCAACTCTGCTGCAGAGGAGGAGCAGAGCACTGGGCACTGCTGCTTGAAGGGAGGTGGCAGCTTCCAGCTGAGGAGTGATACCTTCCATCTGTTCTTGCAGCCATTGCAGCTTGGCTGCTCAAAACCTTCTGATGAAATCCACGCCCTGGAAAGCATGTTAGAAAAAATACACTGCATTTGTTTTGTCCCACCTCCCACTTAAATCAGGCTTCCATTTGCCTTTGATGCTAACAACTAGTTGGACTTTCCCACTGGAGAGGTGAAGCAGAGGCCCTCTCTAAGCCATTTGCATCTTTGTAGGCACTGGTGGCTGGAAAAAATGTCCTGGGATACATTTACACCCCTAGGTCCAAGATGTGCTGGATGTCCTGAGTGTATTTTTGGTAGGATACTCATTCATAAGATGTCCTGTGCTCTAAGAGATTAATTCTCACCTCTCACCCTGCACCTCCTGAGCTGTTCTCTTATGGCTGTAAAAAGGAAGGAGCTAGGAGCAATTTTGGGTAAAGGACCCTTTGTGGAGTTCCATGAAACTTTTTAAAGTGAGGCGATCATGATGGTGTCTTCACTGCCTCAGTGATAACTTCAGCTTTGTGTGCTTGTAGATCTGCTTTTTTTGGGGATTGCAGCCTGGGTGGATGGCAGTGAACTCCTCGATAACTCTCCTTGCAGTTCAGCTGGGGCGTTTAGAATTCCAAGGATTCTTTGCTTCCCATGAACCCAACGTGACTAACTGGGAAGGAGCCTTTCTGTATGTGTCAGAGTGGCCACAGAGCCACCAGCTGAGACCAGGGGCCAGTGGCCACACCAGTATCTGCTAAGAGACATCTCTGGCACACAGACCTTTACAGGAAAAGCAGTTTGCCCAAAGCCATGCAGACAAGGCCACCTCAGCCCTGCAGGCCATGCTGGCACTGTCAGGACACCTCCCTGAATTCCAGATGTGAATCCTCCAAACTACCCCCTCTTGTCATTTTGGCTGCAGAGCAGCTCCAGAGCCTGGCCCCCTGTCTGGAGGAAATTCCTGAAAGTCTTCTGAGAGGTTAGCAAAATGTTGTCTTGCAGAACTGCCAGCATACCAGGTAGGGAAAAATCTTGGGAGCTCAAGCAGCCTTCCTGCTGGCAGCTGCTTCTGAGGGCAGCCTGCAGAACCCAGTGCTGGTGACTCTGAACACGGCCCCTGGTCTTGCCTTGGTCTCAGCCCCATGCCAGAATCACCACCTGCTCCAACTAAAACCCAGAATGAGTTGTGCAGAGCACCCCTCACATCTTCAGGGTGCTAAACAGGCTGCACAGAAATTGTCAGCATTTTAGAAGGACACCTTCCCCTGCTTCTCCTTCCCCCTTGAAATTAGATTAGTAATTCCCCTCAGGATTTCGGAATGCGGAGACTTGGATCAGTTCTAACACTCACACATCATAATATATTTTATGCCCTTATTTAGGGCCAAGCACTGATCTGTGTGCTCAGTTTTCAGACATTCTGCCTGTTCCTTGGCACAGCCTCTCTGTTTCACAAGTGCTCAGGCAGAGCAGCCTGTCAGCCAGAGCCTGGCACTCCTGTAGGCAACAGGATGAAGAGGGGACACAAATGTGCTTTTGGGATCACCAGTTGCTCAGCAGAGCCAGCTTTCAGGGGAAGGAGCAAATGAGCAAGAGCCAGAATAGAGGCAAGAGCTCAATTTTATTTTTTTTTAATCCTGGGGTGAAGGTGGGGAAAAGCAGTCACAACTCTAACAATCTGCTCTAGGCAGAGTAACTCAGAGTTGCTTCCCACTACGGGCCTTTATCAACACCTCCCTACACATGCACATAATTAACACTGGTTGGTCCTGAAGAATCATTAATTTTGGTGTCCTCCTGTCCCATCCACAAGCAAGCCAAATCCTTACTTTTGGCAGAAACTGAGTTCCTCTTGACCCTCCCACTTGATCACTGGAATTGCTGATGCAGATAAGGAAGAGTGGTTCTCATACCACTTCTCCCACTGGGACGTCCACTGAAAAGCTTCCCTCCACATTTGAGGCTGTTCCCATAACAGATTCCCTTTGCTGTATTTAGGCACTTCCACGTTTTGGTTTTATTCCTGCGGTGTCGGGGAGCCCATAATCACATTTTTAATATAAAAGGGAAGCTTTCAAGTGATACTGTGCCCTCGTTAGTACAGCATCACTGGTTTCCAGGTTTTCTCTTTGCCTGTGAATCTTGCAGCCCTCAAAGAGTCATCCTGGCCTCCTGAGCAGCCAGTCTGATGCCTGGAGATGCAGCAGAGGAACGAGTCCTCTCTGCTGCTTTTTCCCTGCTGCTACAGGGCACTCTCTGCTGCTGGCCTTCAGCACGAGGAAATCTTATTTCCTCCAGCCTGATGAGCAAATAGAAGAGCCAGAGCACTGGCCTCTTCCTCTCTGCTTCCTACAACAACATTGCCTTCCTTCTGAGGCCCACAGGTCCACCCTTGCTCCTGAGAATGAGCCTTTGTCACATCTTAAACCCTGCAAATGTCATTGTTCAAATGATGTCTCCGTGTCCCTCTGCCCTGCTTCCACCCACATTTTTGCCTCTGTCCTCCCCCACAGTTGCCTCATTTCCTTTTCCTCTTCCTGCACCAGGCACCTGTTAAACTGGAGCAGAAAAGGAAAATAAATGTTGTGTAAAATAGGCAGGGAGGTGGGTCGTAACAATTGAAAAAGCAGTTAAGTAGCACAGCAGCACTCTTATGGGGCTTTTCTCTTCCAAGCACTGTGATTTTTCAGCTGGAGTGCAGTCAGCTTATAAATTTGCTATTTAATCTGCCGTGTTCGTGGCAGTGCAAGCAATCAACAAATTAGCACCATTTAATTTCTTTTCACTGTATCTGTTGGGCACCATCCCATTCTCAGAAGAGAGAGCTGCTTTTTCCCTTTTTTCTTCCCCTTATTTTCTTTTTTTTTTTCCTTTTAATAACCTTGAACTGCTCTAAGGACTACATCAGTGCTGCATCTGGCAGTGTGTCACACAGACCACACAGAGAGAAGGGGTCAGCCTGGGGCAAGCACCAAAATTCTTGCACAGCATCAGCTGAGGCTGATGGGGAAATGCATTGGCAGAGCTCAATCCCCCCCTGTCTCACTCTGAGCCTCCAGCTCCCGTGCCTGTGGAGCTCAGGTGACTCTCCCCAGCCCCTCCAGCCGGGAAAGGGCTCCTTGCCCTGGCAAGCAGGGATGGGTGTCCTTGGTGTCCTACCTTGAGCCATCAGCTGGAAGCAGCTGTGGGGGTCTGAGCCAGCAGATTGCCTCTGCATGGGCAGATGTGGCAGCTCAAAAGTTCATGGGGGGCCTGTCCAGCACCTCCAGAGAGGGGGACATCAGTCAGCAAGCCCCATGCAGCAAAATGATGAGCACCAGCTGCTGCAGTGTTGGAACCCAGGACATATCCCTGGGTGCCCTGGATGGCTCGAAACCCTGGCAGGGGCTCGGAGACCCTGGCAGGAAGCCAAAGACACCTGGGAATCTGATCTCAACTCATGGAGCAAATTACCAATCTTATAGGAAGAATTACAGGTCACAAAAGTTTAAGTAGCATAGTAGCAATCACAGGGTGAAAGGGAAAAATTTTGGAGCACTGTACAGGTGGGGTTTGGAACTCTGTGCATGGGGGTCAGGGGTTCTAAGATGGAGGGATTTGGGTGTGCCCTGTCCTTCTTCTTTCTTCTCCCTGGCATCCATGTTCAGGATGATGTTGGCATTCACAGATTGGTTTAGAGTAGTCACTGTCTAACATAGGTGATAGGTATTGGAAAATAACTGTAAACATCGTATGGGTAGTTTTTAGTATAAAAGACAGCACCAGCCCAAGAGGTGGAGAGTGTGCCTCAGACAGAGTGTGCCTCAGACTGACCTGCAGAACAGACCTTGGCAGGCCAGACAGAAAATTTTTGAGATAAAGAAATAATAAACAACCTTGAGAACGTGAACCGAAGGCTTCTCGTCTCCTTCTTCAGCTGCTGGATTGGGGAAAAGGGACTTTTAACAGAGACACACCTTGGGATCTTCTCAACCAGACCAGACCAGAGCAGATCCCGAGACTGCAGGAGGTGCCCCAGTGGGTCCTGACTAGAATTATGCCAGCCAACCCTTTGGTCCTCTGTCTTTGGTGCTTCACTGAGGAAATGGTCTGAATTTTATCAGTTTCCCTGTTGTAGTGGATCGAAGTAATTTCTTTCTGTTTGCACCAGAATAATTGTCATCTTCAAGTCTATATCAAAGTTCCTCCAAGGGTTTTGGCTTCTTCTACAACAGTTGGACATTTTGTTTATTCTAGGCATGCCCAAGGGTTCCTTCTTCAGTTGCTGATTGACTCTGGCCAAACCAAGAAAAAACCCACAGGCTTTATCTTTGAACTGTACAGTGGAGTGATCAGGACTGTGGCAAAAATTTACTCCACTGTAAAGTGAAGTAAATTTTTTTATTTGTAATTAAGATCGTCTTTCCCTGGTGGGTGACATTTGGCAAATCACTTCACCTGCCTTGTCTCCTCTTAAACTGTATTAACTCATACTCTCTCTTTTTTTTTTGCTGTAAGGTCAGCAAAACAGATTATGTGCTTTGGTTGCCCAAACCTTATCTCCACCTTGCCTTCAAATAGTAAGAATATAGAAATGAAAATATTCAGGCAGGACCAGGACATTTCTACAAAGTAGAAATGTGTTACTTTGTCTGTGTAGTTTGTATTTCCACCATCCTGCTCTGTCCAGCAGATCTCCCAGGGACTTTCTTACTAAACAATAACTGAAGTGGGTACTTTCTTGGGTCTAAATGTTGAAGCATTTAGAAATAAATTATTAAAGGTGCAGCACTCCAGAGAAAGAGTCTGATTGCGTTGTTTACAGTGGGTTGTATTCTTGCCTTACTGCAAAGAGCAGTAGAAAATTATTTGTTTTGGGATCCTGGCGTAGATATTTTCCAGAGGGACTCAGCTGTCATAGCAATCCTGCAACGTGCACCCAGGAGCAAAGGGCTCTGGTGTCAGGGTGACCTGGTGGGTACATGGCACACTGCAGGGAGCAAAGGGGTTCAGCTAACCAAACAGCTAAACTTTCATGAGGCAGAAGTTGTGAGATAAGTCATTCTGCTCTGGAGGGGGAAAAAAAAAATGATCTTCTTGAAAGCACAGCTGAAAGTACGCAGCATCATTAAAATGTGTCCCATTTAATTGCTGTGTGGGTGGGATGGTCTACCAACAATCTGCTGGAACGACATCTTGCACTTATCTGAAGCAGATAAGCTCTTGCCTCTGTCTTTTTTATTTTTATTTTTTTCACTGTAAAACAAGGCGAGTAACTCAGCTAGAGAGTCTTTTAATTACTCAGTGCTGGGGCTTGAGCAGTGTGCTGCTGTCTGACAACCTTTCTTTCGACTCTAAAAACCAGGGACTTTTATTTCATTTTTCACCTCACAAGTGCAGAGCCTTGAGCCGACTTGTGGTTTCAGGTGTGACTGTTACAGAAGTCCTGTCTCTGGGATTTGTTTGTTTTTATCTCTGTGCTGCAATCTTCTGGCACAGAACAGGCAGAGGACACTTGCATCCTGTCCCCTTGCACCAGGGTAATTCAGCTGTATGAGGGAAATTCAGCTGTATGTGGGTCACTTCAGCACAAGTTGTCAAAGTGGGAGCTTTGTCAAAGTGGGTTTGAGTGAGGAGTCTCAGCCCAGCATGAAACAGGACAGCAAGAGCTTAAAGGGTAATTTTTTTTTTTTTTGAAAGACTAAAATATTGGGTTTATGCTGTCTTTTTTTTTCTCCACTGGCAGAAGGTCTATGCTGCAAGCTATCACATTTTCCGTGGTGCCTGACTTCATGGGATAGGAACATACCTTTCCCTCCACTTAAATCCAAAAAAAAGAAAAAAGGCTGGCAAACTACAAGTGCAACAAAAACACAGGAGCAATTGCATGTAGATGAAGAAAACACTACACTGCAGTAAGCTGCAGAATCAAAATAGCCTCTTTTGTACCCCAGAAAGAGTAAAGAATCAGACTTCTTCTCCTTTCTCTCTCTTCTGTGCTGTTTTCTTTGTGATGCATATTCTTATGCCTGTGGTTAAGAAAAACCCAACAAAACCAAGTCACTGGACAGGCATGCACCAGCAACCCTTATTTCTAAATCTCACATTCTCTCTTTAGCAGCTGTTTCTGCCGCAGATATTAAAGTTCTGCTGAGTGAACCATGAAGGGGAAGCACTCTCTCTCATGGGCAGTGTGTGTTTTGCAAGTTGGTGAGGAGCTTTCTGAGGCTCTTCTTCTCCTCATAATGTGAATTTCTGGTGGTGTGGTGGGAATGCTAAAGGCTTGTCCAGGCTGAGAAACAAGGTGTTTAATGTTAGAGCAGTGAAACACATATCTTCCAAATTGCATCTTTCAGTGCACACAGCAGCTGGGAGAAATTCCTGTCTTGCTATCTTCTTTATATTTAATTGCGGTTCCTGGGGTATCAAGGACTCAGTGACTCACTAGGTTCAGGAGTTATGTGAGTTCATGAGTTCAGGGAATCATAGAATCACATGTGTTGGGAAAGGCCTTTCAGATCAGCGAGTCCAACCATTAACCCAGCACTGCCAAGCCCAGCGCTAAACCACATCCCCAGGAGCCACATCTACACATCTTTTAAATCCCTCCAAGGATGGTGACTCCTCCACCTCCCTGGACACCCTGTTCCAATGCTTAATAGCCCTTTCTGGGAAGAAATTTTTCCTTATATCCACTCAGCAGGGCCAGCACAGGGCCGGGCACTGCCCCGCTCCCGCTGCCACCCACGGCTGGCACAGCCCAGGGGCCATCGGCTCTTGGCCGCCTGGGCACCCCTGGGCTCTGTCCGGCCCCTCTTGGCAAACCACCCCTCAGGAAGCCCTACAAAGAAGCCAAAATGCAGACAGAAAAAGATTCAGCTGCACCATGGTAATTTTATTTTTCTCTGAGCTCCTTGGAGACCCTGAGCTGCTCTCTGGTCACAGCTGCTGGATAAGTTGGTGTTGTTAGTGCTGAGTGGAAGTCACACTGGAGATCAAGGAGCTCCCACCACACCAGCTCTGTTTGCCATTGATGGCAGGCCTGAACACAAGCCGGCTCCCAGTGTCCTCACTGGCTAGGCTGAGCAGAGTTCCCTTTTAAACCTGGTTTTAAAAGTGAAATAAAAGAATTTCAGACCTTTGCCTTCTTGGCATGACATTTGGAGACCCTGAGCTGCTCTCTGGTCACAGCTGCTGGATAAGTTGGTGTTGTTAGTGCTGAGTGGAAGTCACACTGGAGATCAAGGAGCTCCCACCACGCCAGCTCTGTTTGCCATTGATGGCAGGCCTGAACACAAGCCGGCTCCCAGTGTCCTCACTGGCTAGGCTGAGCAGAATTCCCTTTTAAACCTGGTTTTAAAAAGTGAAATAAAAGAGTTTCAGACCTTTGCCTTCCTGGCATGACACGCTGAAGCAGAGATGGAGCTGCTCATTTGGTGGAGCTGTATTTAGCCCACCACCAGGCAGAGCAACCAGCTAGAACTCAGCCCTGCCCTGCAGCACTTCACAGCCTTCAGCTCCCTCAAGAGTGCTGAAACTCAGGCAGACCTGGTGGAAACTCTGGAGATGGCTTTCCACCACCTGAAAGGCCCAGGAAACAGGGAGCCACAATTGATCAGGTCTAGCAGAGCCAGAGGGGAGGTGGCAGTGGTTTGCTGCTGTGGGAAAAGCAAGGAAAAACAAGGTTGTCAGGTGTACAAACAGGAGTTTTATGTACAACACACCCAGAGCAATTCCCTTCTCTGCATGGCAGCTGTGTCCCAATTTGGAAATCATTTCCAGTCTGTGGTGGGAATGGTGAGAAATCGGGAAAGTGATGGATTTGGAGAAAGATTGTGAAGTGATTCAAGAAGACCATGAGAGAGATTTTCAAATACTTAAGAAGGAGAGGTAGAAAAATAATGGAAATCTCCACAGCTGGAGGGGTGATGAGCTCAAGCTGTGGTGTAGAAGCTTGGGCAATCCTGCAGCAATGAGGCACTGGGAGAGGAGGTGGATACATCCTTATTCTTATAACCTGCTCTTAAATACATCCCCTCTGTCAGGGGATGTATTTAGGAGCAGGTTATGAGAAAACATTCACTGGGAATAACCTAGACACAGCTTGGACCCAGAAAATGGACTTGATGGTCTCCTGAGGTCTGTTCTGGTAGACTTGCCTGCCTTTAGTAATGGGTGATGGCAAGAAGTGTGAAAATTTGGATAGGACCAGTTGCTAGGCTGAGTTTGGAGGTCAGTGTCAAATATGCCCTTCCCACACCTACCCCTTGTGTTGGAAAGCCTGCTGGTTTTGCACTCACAGGGGCTGCTTTCTTCTGTTTCCAGGAGATGGATGCTCATCCCTGGATTAATCCATGAATTCACAGCTCACACCACCACAGCTTTGTGCTCTGCCAGAGGGGCCAAGGATGTGCCCACCCTCCTGCTCTGAGTGCATGACAAAATCAGAGTAGGACTTATATGCATGAAGGTCTCCTTGACCTAGATAAACCCATTTTTTTCCACAAACATAGTGAATTTGCCCTTTCTTCTAAGTGCAGGTTAGCACTGGGCACAGAGAGCTAAAAAACCATTTTGTGCTCACACAGTCTGGGGTGCAGTGGCCTTTATGCCCTTGAGTGATCAGCTCTCATGAAATGTCCAGAGCACTGGAAGGACTCAGCAATCTGGACATGCTGGAGCTTCTCACCAGTGTGTCATTCCAGTGGCATTCACCAGTGACTCACCAG
Organism: Passer montanus; assembly: GCF_014805655.1. Taxonomy (NCBI): domain Eukaryota; kingdom Metazoa; phylum Chordata; class Aves; order Passeriformes; family Passeridae; genus Passer; species Passer montanus. Next base: position 714,445 of record NW_024359833.1, on the reverse strand, counting down.
CAGCATGACAGTGGTGGCAGCTGCACTAATGCCTGTGGCTTCCCTCACACTGCAGCACAAACATTTTTACAGTTATTATCTTGAAAATAATGTTTGAAGTGCATGAGCTCTCTCTGGAGAAGCTGCTGCCTTGTTGCAGCAAAAAGCACATTGCTGCAATATCTGCTGCAAAAAAGCACACTGAGCTTGCCTCCTCTGATGCACAGTGCCCTGTCAGATGGGGATAAATACTGGTGACTTCCACAATAACTTCCTAATGCCTGAGAAGCCTCTTCAAGGTTCATTTCCACAAGCTCTGCAAGGCAGCAGAGAGGATAATCCAGGGGGAAAATGGAAAGGCAGACCTGACAGAAGAGCAGGGGTAACACTTCAGTGCCAAAAGTGCAGAAAGTCCTCGATGCTGCTGTTCTGCTTTCTGTCTCACAGCCCTGGCTCATTCCAGCTACCACACCTCATCCAGCCACTCCTGGAGCATGCAGACTTGTGTCTCTCTGCTTTTTTCCCTGAAAAGCCATTTCAGGAACTGCTTGCTCAGAACAGCAAGGAATACCTGTCTCTCCCAAGGGAGGGGAATGACACTGAGCACCCTGGAGGCAGCACCTCTCTGGAAAAAGCCCAGCATTATGTGAATTCATGAGGAACTTCAGGGAATCGTAGAATCATGTGTTGGAAAAGGCCTTTAAGATCAGTGAGCTGCTTTTGGGAATCTCTGAGGCTCCAGATGGAGCTTCCTGAGGTACCACTTCCACCCAGGGGAGCCTGCAGCCACAACCCCCTTCTCCACAGATCCAGCTGGGCTGGGAGCTGCCTCTGAGGTCTCACAGCTCACCTTGCAGGGGAGCCTCAGCACCTCATGGTCACCTTTCCCAAGAGGATGTGACAGTAATGTGAGCAGCATCACCTCCCCTGATCTTCTGCAAATTAGGACTTCAGTTCCCTAAACCATTAGAGCAGCTTGCCCTTTTTTTTTTTCAGCCTGGGTGATGGAATCTGAAATGCAGGGAACTCTCAGAACTCTGGGCCTGTGAGCCAAAGCTTAGAATTAAACACAGGATTGGATCTGAGACCTTGGAAAAGGCTTCCAAACTTAGGTGCTAGCAGTGAGAATGTGGGTTTATAGCTTAAAGCAGAGACACATTAAATTAAGTGGAAGAAAGTTTAGAGTTTTACAGTTTCAGATATAAAAATTAAAGTAATTACAGAGGTAAAGAAGGAGTTTAGAATGCACCACTGTAGGTTTGTGTGTCATAACATGATTGGCTAAGAAAGCTTACACTGTAACATGGGTCCATAAGATGAAATATTTCAGTATTGGGTCAAAACCAAAAACATCCTCATTGGCAGTGTTTTATTGGTCAATAACTCCTTAAAACGTCTTGTAACTCAGGGTCTTGTGGCCTTCTGAACTATGGGGTAAAGATGTGAGCTGAACTCACCCTTCCTGTCTAGGTAGAAGATAAGAGCAATAAACCACATCATCAAAAACAACTGAGGTCCCATCTCTAACTCATTCAAAAGCCCTTCAAAAATACCCATAACTGGGTGCTTTGCTGTTATTAATTCATTGTAGATCACAATCCCACCAAAAAATAGCACTAATCTTCTTTAACTCTGCCAGTGAAGAACCTTTATGGAGAGAGAAACAAATACAGGTAAAAAGTTGGAAGGTTGGTCTATTTCTTTGTTGTTTGTTTTCTGGAAAACAACCTAGGCAGAAGAACATCACTTTAAAAAAATACCCAGTCTTGCTGGCTGAAATCTGATTTTGATTCTCAAAATGCCAATTTTCAAAGTAAAACATCTTATTTTCTGCGTGAAGTCACACAGTGTGCTGCTCTCATTCATACCACTGCAAAGTGTGGAGGGCTTATTTTTTGTTTCCTTTGACTATTGCAAAGTAAATCTAAGTTTTCTTCAACTCTTCAAGGAGAATAAAAAAAAATAAACCTGCTTCCATAACATCTATCCAGGCCTCCTATAATTACAATATCAACTGGCTCTTTTAACTTTTGTGTTTACTGCATTAACATAATGAATTGCAGTCTGACTCCCCTATGGGAACAGTGAAGTATTATTGCAGTATAAAATAATTAATTTTTTGTTAATTAACAGTAAGCTGGAGGCAGGTCCACACAGTTCAAACCCTGAGGAAGAGCCACCAGGGAGCAGGTGGAGGTGCCACTGTCACCTGCAAGAGGTGGCAGCTGCCCCCAAGCCTTCCTTCCCCCATTTCCTCAGGGACTCTTACTCCCATTTTGAGGCTGGGAGTGGACATTATCCCTCCTTCCTGCCTGAGAGGTTGGAAAATCCCTCACCTGTAATACAAAAGCTGGAGGAATTTCCAGCAGCATCAGTGCCAGCAAAAAAAAAAGAGGGCTGGGGCAGCGTGTGTGTGTGTGCAAAAATCAATGTTGTGCTACTCGGCTCTGCATTTTGCAAGGATAAAAACCCACACTTGCTTGCTGATGGGAGTTTCTCTTGGCCTTTTTGCAAAAGCAACACCACCACACACTGGTGGCCGGGGTTGTGCTGAGACAGCAGAGCAGCTGGGCACAGTGCTGACAGACACAGTGTGCCCGAGGGGCAGCATCTTCCCTGCAGAGAATGTGGAGGGGAATCTTCATTCAGGGAATCTTCTTCAGGAAGCCAGCAAGTCATTTTCAAAGCCAGACTGAATTCTGACCTCTAAACCAGTTCCCCCCTCTTCATCTCATCCTGGTGCAGAGCAAATGAGGGTTGCATTAACCCTCAGTGCTCATGAGGGTTGCATTAACCTTGAAAGAGGAGCCCACTAAAAGATTTGATCCTGCCATGGTGGGCTGACCCTGGCTGGCTCTCAGGAGCCCACCAATATTCCCTGTAACTCTGCCTCCTCGAGTGAAGGGGGAAAATGAAGTGACAAAAGGGTCATGGGTTGAGTTAAGGACAGGGAGGGATTACTCACAAATTGCCATCATGGTCAAAACAGACTCAGCTTGCGGGAATTAATTCAATTTATTGCCAATCAAACAGATTAGTATCATGAGAAATGAGAAAACCCCAAAACCACCTTCCTTGTGCTCTTCCCTTCCTTCAGCTTCGCTCCAGATTTTTTCCTACCTCCTCTCCCCCAGGTGGGATGGGAATGGGGCTTTGGCCACTTCATCACACATTTCCTCTGCCACTGCTTTCTCTCACCCTGCTCCACCTTCTCCTGAGTGCTTCAGTTCTTCATGGACTGCTCCAGCGTGAATCCTTTCCACAGGGAACAAACTGCTCCACCATCCCTTAATCCAAAAACACCTGTTCAAAATGCTTCCAGTTCCTGTGATATTTATCTTAAAGCTTGTCCCAAGGATGTCCAGTCTACCATTCCTCTGTCAGATGTCAACTGGAAGGTTCTAGGTCCTCCAAATTTACCCAGCTGTAGACAACGGTTCATTTAACCAAAAAATCCCTCTCCCCCCGCCAAAAAAAAGAAACAAAACAAAAATCTAGTCCTATTACTTGCAGAGAGAAAAGACAGAACATGAAAGTTCACACAATAATGAAAAAGAAACAACTAGTGTCTAGGTATTAAGCTAGACATGGTAGCTAATGACCTGCCCCAAAATCTTTGAATTCCCACTCTGTCCTCATCCTCTTTGTATTATTCTTGTATTTCCTACACTGCCTGCAAATGATTAGGAAAAGCAGCAAGCTGTCAAGAGAAAATGGGCTGAGGATATCAAGAGGCCATGAAGGAAAGAAAAATGTCTGAGGGCTCAGATTTCTGCTTTAGATATCATCATTCAGGACCTTTCACTAAATCAGGACAATTACACCTTTTCCCTCGAAAAAAGCAAAACCCCCAGCTCACAGCCTGGTGGAATAGCTGAGGAGCAGACAGATGGTGTTCTCTGCTGTTACAGTTAATAATAGGCTGTCAAGCCTAAAACCAGTAAACAGCTCCAGCATTGAGGCCAGCGGGATTTCTTCTAAACCTCTGGATGTGGAGCAAAGTGTGTCAGGAGGAGTGCCCTGCTTTCTTTCACTGGGCTGCTCCCCTTTGGGGCAAACCCCCCCTCTCCTGATGGCTCACATGGAGAGAAGATGTGACCCTTTCACCACCTCATTCCTACCAAGCTTTTTTGGAGCACGGAGGCAAAGAAGATTATCATTCCAGATCAGGAAAATTGCCTGGTTTTACCTCCATCAGGCAGAAAGCCCTTAAGTCACAGATTAGTGGCGTGGCCCAAGGCGGAGCAGTGGGTGGTTTTTTTGTTTTTTTTTGGTGTCCACACAGGCTTTCCAGATCAGGAAAATTGCCTGGTTTTACCTCCATCAGGCAGAAAGCCCTTAAGTCACAGATTAGTGGCATGGCCCAAGGCAGAGCAGTGGGTGTTTTTTGGTTTTTTTTGTGTCCACACAGGCCCACAAAAGGGGTGCACACCTCTCATTTTGCATTGGTCCTGGCCAGCAGCACGAGGCCTGCCCTGGTTTGGATTTGTGTCTTTTTGGTCAGGTGAAGAGCAAAGCCAAAGTGTTCCAAGGAGTGGCAAAAAAAGGAAAAAAAAAAGTGTTGGCATGGAGTTTCTCTTTTCCACTGAGGGGCACAACCAGGAGCCCCACTCTGAAGCCTCTGCCATGTTCAGGCCTTGATGCACTGTGCAAAATCCCAAATCACGCTTAAAGACAGTGAAGATTTGAGGGGAGTGGGAGGAATTTTGTATTCTTTTTGTTCATCTTCTGGAAATTGCAGCTACATCCCCTAATCTTCACCTGTATTACTGTCCAGGTTTACACTTCTCCATCTCTCTGCTGTGTCCCAGAGCTGAGTGGAAAGCATCTTTCTGTCCACCCTTGGAGAGCTGAGCCATGATAAAACCTGTAAAACCTGTATGTCGCTGTAATCTAACCCAGGCTGGGTTAACAGGACTCAGAAACACTGCTCTAGATTGAAAGCTCCTCAGAGCAGCACATTTCTCTTTGATCAGGGGTGTAAAATGGCTTAGCCTGTTGGTGCTGTGACATTGTTTTGGACCTTCAGGTAGGGCTGATATAAAAATAATGGGTGGTTTTCATTCTAGGTCTGTCCTGTTCAAACAGGTAGGATACTGGGGGGGAAAAAAAACCCCAAGAAACCTCGAAACCAAACCAAAAAAACCCCATAAGCAAATAAACAGACAAACAAACAAACAAAAAAAGCACATCAAAAAAAAGCAACCCAAAAAGAGTAAAAAAATACCCAAACAAAACCCGCAAAAAAAAACCCCAAAAACCACAAAACAACAACAACAAAACCCCCAAACCCCAAAAAACCACAAAAACCCCACCAAGACCAAACAACCAAAAATACCCCCCAAAACCCCAGAAAAACATTATTGGCAAAAGGAGTGGCAAAAAAAGGCAAACAAAAAAAACCAACAAAAAACAAACAAAAAAAAACCACCAAACCCACACATGCAAAAAAAATCTTCACAAAACTCCCACTGTAAATCTGGAGAACTGTGCTGATGTAAGGCAAGGATAAAACTGCTCATCTTTCCTGCAGAGCAGCTCTCTGTATCTTTGCTGTACTTAAATGTGTTTCCTTTCTGCTACGCTCCTATTTCAAGTATCAATTGCTAATTTCTGTCCCAGCAGTAACAGAATAAAAAGTGGAGCTTGGAATTCACAATGGAAAAAAAAAAACCCAAAAAAACCAAAAAACAAAGCAAACAAGGTCCTTAAACTGGACAAACTCAATGTCAGTGTTAAAAATCTCTGTGTGTGGAGGCTTCTACCATTTTGATGCAGATTTAAATAGAAAATATTTCACATATATGAGTGTGTGTTTTCTTTTGCCATTCAACTAACAGAACTTTGCCCCTTACATGCAGCTCAGATTTTCTTCTGCTGGAATTTGAAGTTATCACTCATGCACAGCTAGAGAACAGGACTAGGAGCAGAATCACAGAGTTATTACAGCTGGAAAAGAGCTTTGAGGTTGAGTCCAGCCTGTGGCTGATCCCCACCTTGTCACCCAGGCCACAACACTGAGTGCCACATCCAGTCATTCCTTGGACACCTCCAGGGATGGGGACTCCAACACCTCCCTGGCAGCCCCTTCCAGTGCCTGACCATCCTTTCCATGGAAAAATTCCTCCTGATGTCCACCCTGAACATCCCCTGGAGCAGTGTGAGGCAGTTTCCTCCTCCTGTCAATTGCCTGGGGGAAGGAAGCCAAGGTTTAGATCCTAAAGGAATGATTGCACAAATCAGCATTTCAGGGCAGGATTTTCCTCACTGTTCACTCACATGGGCCAAGGCAGGCCTGTGAAAAACAGAGGGGGAGCAATTTTGTGAGTGCTGCAGAAGGAAAGGGAGCAGGGTCAAATATTAGAAATGTGTGCCCACCACAGTGCTGTGAAAAATCAGGAAAGGAAAGGAAAGGAAAGGAACGGAAAGGAAAGGAAAGGAAAGGAAAGGAAAGGAAAGGAAAGGAAAGGAAAGGAAAGGAAAGGAAGAGAGGGCTGTGTACAATCACACGGAAGAGGATATAAGACAGCAGCATCTTCCTTGAGTTACATCTTAGGGATCACCCACTGCCAGGGATTGTTCATCTCACCATTTTCTGTGCCAGCCAAGTGCCTGAGCAAACGAGAGGTCTCTGTGCAGAGCACCAAGCCTCCCCTGTTTTGCACAGGTGAATTATGAAAACACTCATCCTGAGGTGACCTCCCTGCCAGGGCTCAGCTTCGTTACCAATCCCCACTGGCGGAGGAAGAGGAAACTTGGAAATTCAATTGTAAAATGCCCACAGGTGGACTGTTGACTGATTCATTCAAAATGATGTTTTGTTCGATCAGTCAAATAATTGGGAGCCTACATGAGCAGGTACTCGAAGAATTAAACTTCCTGATATCCATGGGCCTGGCAGGCAGCTTGAGTAAAAGTGAGTTGTCTCTCCAAAGAGTTTTTTCCAAGCTTTTGTGGTCCACAGGACAAAAAAAACCAAGGAATGGGTCCAGGGAAGGAAAAGGCTGAGGCATGAGGACAGTGTGGGGCTGGAAGGCGTGCCAGACATTGGCTCTGGTGACAAATAGAAGAGCCAGCCCTGTGCTCTTGATTCCTGAGAGGTGCAAGGAAAAGTGCTTCAGGGCTCTCTATTCCATATGAGATTTCCTCCCTCCACTTCTCCCGAGGTGGGACATGATCCTGTCCTGTGCTGAGAGGGATCATCCACACAGGCTGAAGGGGAAAGGATGGACAGGCAGGACAGCTGTTTAACCCACCAGAGAAAACTGGTGGAGTTCAGTGAGTTCAGTTCAATGACCTTCTAATTTTGGTCCTTCAGAAAAACAGACCCAGAGGATGCAAGGAGGAGATTCTCAAAAGCCACGAGCTTCAGCCCAGCTTTGGTCTGACTGCAGGAATTTTACTCCTGACTACCAGGGGAACAGAATAAAGCCAGGAGTGAGCAAACCCCACCTTTGAGAGCAGCACTGTTCCTCCCCTCCAGGGCTGAGCAGAGACACGTTTCTGATGATCAGCAAAATGCCTGCATTTAATGCCAGCCCAAGGGGGGGAGAGTGCTGGAAACCTCACAGACACCCTGGGATGTCACAGGTGAGCAGGAGGCTGTGCTGAGCCAGGGATGAAAGGATAAATGGGGCAAAGGCAGCGCTCACAGGGACTCTGACAAAGACAGGAGGAGGGAAGGAGGGAGCAGGAGAGCTCAGGGAACAAAAGGATGGACTCTGCTCTTACCCAGGCTGAAGCAAACGCTGCTGCAGTTTGTGATAACTGAGCGTGGAGCTCAGGGGGAGAGGGGGGAACACTCCGCTTTTGTTTTTTTGTTTATCACAGGTGGGTGTGCTTACACAGCAGGTGTGCTAACCTGGGCAGCACAGACCTGGGTGCAGCACCTGAGGAAACAGAAAATAAAACCCAAGAAGTCCCAAACCAAAAGGATGGCACCAGTAGGATCAAATTGTACAACAATTTGAGGCACTGCCTGACTTCTCCTCTGCTGCTATGAGGTGCCCACAGTCATCATCCTTTAGATCATTAGCCCAAGGCTAACACTGAACAGTGATTTAAATAAATAAATTCTGGAGAAGAAAATGCATTGCTTTCCTCTTTCTTCTATATTTGTAGTGGTGAATGGACCTCTAGTGGCAACAGCAAAAATCTCCGATCAAGGAGAAATAAGTTTTGGTTAAGGGGATATGGTGTAGATAGAAACCACCTGAACGAAGTTCAGAATGAAGAACAGGTACCTTGGGTAGTCAGGCACAAGATTTTAACTTGTGAATAGCAAGGCCATAATTATCTCTGTATTGCCGTTAACTGTGCAGTGGTCTTTGCTGGTTTTGCCAGAGCAAATAATAGTAATTATTTGTGAATTAGCCATGAAAAACAATAACAAAATTCCCCCTCAGAGCTGCAATTTATTTCTAATTATTTATAAACTAAAGAATGCATTAGCTTGTTTGGGGTTTCTTGGTTGTGGGGTTTTTTTGTTTGTTTGGTTGGTTGGTGGGTTTGTTGTTTTTTTGTTGTTGTTGTTGTTGTTGTTGTTGTTGTTTTTTGTGTGTGCATTGTTTTAGTTTGGTTTGGTTTTGTTTAAGTGGTTTTTTGGGGGGATTGTTTGGTTTTGGGGTGTTTGTTTTGGGTGGTTTTTTTTGCAGTTACATTGAGATTAGCTTTTCTTCTTGAAGCGTCAATTTTTACCTTTGAAATATGAAAGAGTCTGGAACAGTGCAGAAGATCAATAAACACTCAAATCATATTCATGACAGTGGAACAGCATTGCAGAGGTGCCCAGCTAAAAGATATTGTGTGCTTTACAAACTCAGGTGAGTGCAGGGGGGAAAGGCTGAGCTCAAAATCCAGATTAAACCACTTTTCCTCCAGCTAATTCTCTTGCCTATCATTGCAGTTACCCTTGAACTTCTCATTAGAAATGGGGCTGGCCCATGAATTCATGGCAAGTAGATGATATGCAGTTTATGTGTCGTATCCAAAAGAGAATCAGAAATTTAATATCCTAAGTCCTATTAATTTTCAATAAATCATTAGGTTTCCAAGAGGTTAAGTTAGATTTGAAAATTACAGCAAGGCAACTGAGATTGCTGGTTAAACCTCCAGCCATCAGAATTCACCATTTTGCCAGAGTAGAAGAAACAAAATTGTTAAAAAAACACTGTTGCAGCAAGGTTTTTTGGGGTCAAGAAAGGGAAGGAAGAATGAGCAAACATAAAGGAAAGATGGAGAAAATAACTAAAATAAAAATATAAATCCAGCTATATATACACATACCCATACTCTAAATAAAAGTGCCCATTTGTGCCAATTTGGGATAGGCTGAGGCGTGTTGTCCATCACTAATATCAACCACAGGTTTCAGTTTTGCTTAAAAATTGCACTTTGGGCTCAGGTTACAAGCTGCCTCCCACCTATGACCAATGAAATCTTGTGCACGGGGCTCTCTGACCCTCAGTGGTGTCCCCACAAGTGGCTTGAACCTGTCCCCCCACCTGCTTTTAATGCCACTGGAACAGGGACTGGGGTTCCCAGGGCTTTGTAGACAGCACAACAAAAAGGTTTGAAGCACTATTCCTCCAGATTCCCTTCCTCAAGGCCCCTCTCTGGGTTTCTGGCATCTTCTTCTCTTTGGCTGCAAAGTCTTTGCTTGTCAGAGGTTTTATTTCTGGTGTTGACCTCAAAAACCAGATCCCCGCCTGAAATAAAGCTCCTTTGTGCTCCCACAGAAGGACTGAGCACATGAGATGTTGTGGGGGGTCCTGCTGCAGCTCAGCTCTGCATAAAGCACTGCTGTGCCTCCACAGAAGGATCTGAGTACTTCACTCTTCCCTTCTCCTTTCATTTTCACCGGAATGGGGCAGGGGCAATACTCCTTTTCTTTTCAGGTAAGGAACTGTTGGACCAGAGAAAAAAAAAAAAAAAACCAAATCTCATGGAAAACACCCACCAAAGAACCAAAAAAAACCCCAAACCTCATGGAAAACACCCACAGCAAAGAGCTGAGGGGCTGTGCTTGTCCTGCTTCCCCAGTGCCACCACCCTGTCCATCCCTCACCCCTGGAGGGCACTGACGTGTGTCACCCACCTGCAGTGACACCACCCAAAAGAGAATCAGAAATTCAACAACCTCTTAATGGCTCCTCCAGCCAGTGGGTGGCTTTTGGAGCCATTATTTGCGTGGCTGAATTGCAGAGTGGAGCCTTGATGGTGCTGCCTCTGTCCATGTCCTTGGACATGGAGAAGTGCTGGGTCTCTCTGGGCGTGGGAAGCAGCACTGGAAGTGGGCAAGTGTCCAGCATGGGCGAATGTCCCCCTCTCCAAGGGCTATTGGTTCACTTTATCTGGCTGCAGACACGAGGAGTCAGTCTGTGTTTTCATTTTAAGTCATCTTTGCAGCTCACACATCGTGTCCTCCTTGCTGGCGTCCTCTCCCAGGGAATATTCTGGGGGCAGAGAGAGCAGTGCCAAAGAGCAGGCACCCCAGCTCAGCTCCAGCAATATTCTGCTCCTCTCTTAGACTTGACATTTGTCTTTTTTTTTTTTTTGGCCCTTTTTCACTGCTGACACAGCATGAAGGGGTGGGAGGGAAGCATGGCTGCCCTGGTGTTACACACCCTGCTGTCCACATCTTCCCCATCTCTCCCAGCCCATCACTGAAAACACAAAACCTACACAATGAGAACATCCTAAAATGTAACTCACTAAGAAATAAAATTTTTAGGAGGAAGACAGAGAGCTGAAGCAACAGGAAACCTACTGCTGGTCCACTACTGCCTAAACATCACATTTCTCATTTCAATGTAGCGTCTCTTGCCAAAACTCTTCCTTCTTATGTGTGTACTTTTAAAACTTAAGGCTCATCTGAACGTAAATGTTTTTCTTCAAACCTAAAGATTATCTTGACTCTAAAGGAGTTATTTTTTCCCCACTGGTTTTTTTTCGTTTTATAAGGGAAAAATCAAAAAAAAAAAGGGAAAAAAAATTGATGTCAAAATTGTCACATGGCCAGAAGAACTAAGTGCAAAGATGTGGTTCTCACAATGTTCCAGGCTTATTAATCTGAAATACAAGTAAGACACTGTGAGTTCCAGCAGCTCTTGTCCTCTCCCTTGTCTTTCACCACACACCTTATTGGGAGGTGCTAAAATACACACGGAGGAGAGGCAGATTCAACAGCAGCAAAGTGGTGTGGGAGGACCAGCCCCACTGAATGCCAATGGCAGCTCGGAAACCAGAGCCTTCTTTGGTGTCTTGAGGTTTTTTAAACTCAATTTAAATCTGCAGCTACCTGGCTAAATGTGATTTGCAGGGCTTCTGTGGCCCTCCACACTTCAGGAACGTAACAAAATGAGACAATCACTCCTCCTCTTCACCAGTTTGTGCTGCTCTGGGCATGTCAGGCATCCTTGTGGGAGTGGTGGCATCACCAGATGCATTCCAGTACCCAAATCAAGCTTCTGAGCCTCTGAAATTATCAGGAGGTCACCATAATCAGAAAAATATCCTGTTTTGTATCTGTTTGATGATACAAGTTGGCTGAACCCTCTGGTGTGTTAATAAGCTATTAAAGACCATATTTGCAGTGTAATAATAATTCAAATATCACCAGTGGGAATCTGACCCTGTGTGTACAAATCCTTGTATGACAATTAATGTAGTAGGGAGATGTGCTCCTAAAAACAATTAAGATATAATTGGATGAGTTGATCCAGAAAACATATGGTTGATTTATAAGAAGGCAGAGGTGGAAGAAGCAGCCACTTTCAACATGGCACAAATTAGAGCACGAGAAGAGAGTACACTGTGGCACGCTAATTAACTGAACTATTTAATGTTATATTTAATTTTGTTGTTATCACGGGGAGAAAACCACCTAATTACACGAGTTCACAGCCTCATTTTCACCTTCACAACTCCTCATGTGGTCAAATGATCTCACCCCCAAGTAGATGGCAAAGCAACCCCTCATTTTTTTTTATGTGCAAGGATGCCACCACTCTGCCCTTTCTCTCTGTGTGGCTTTGTTTGTAATTTTTTTTTAAATTATTTTTGTGGGATTGGGTTCTCGTGGAATAATTTAGCACAAGTGAGAGCTCATCAGGTGGTGGCAGGGGTATGGTTTGGCAGCACTCAAGAGCTGCTGGAGATCACACAAAAGATGCCTGGGGGACAGCCAGCTACTAGATTACACACTTAAGCCTTCCTCCCCTCTGCCTGGCCAAAAGTTGTCTCCAAAAAAAAGCTGACAGGAAGAATAGCCTGGGGATTAACCTGCTCTTCTGGGAGAGAACCCATTTCATCTCCCCTGCCCTGCTGTGGGCATCCCTCCTGTTCAGGGCTGGATCCCTCCTGCTGGCTGTGAAGTGAGGTGGCCATGAAACCCAGAGCTGGGCCAATGTCTGTCTCATCTCAGGTGCATCGTGGGGTTTTCTTGTCTGTGAAATAGCAGGAGAAGCATTTCCTGCTTCCAAGCAGTTCCTGAAGAGAAGAAAGAAAGAAAGACGAAAGAAAGAAAGAAAGAAAGAAAGAGAAAGAAAGAAAGAAAGAAAGAAAGAGAAAGAAAGAAAGAAAGAAAGAAAGAGAAAGAAAGAAAGAAAGAAAGAAAGAGAAAGAAAGAAAGAAAGAAAGAAAGAGAAAGAAAGAAAGAAAGAAAGAAAGCTCATCACGTGCACAAACTCCACCATAAAAATGCAGTAAGGATAAAAAGTAAATACTCCAAGAGGCCTAGAAAGAAAGAAAGAAAGAAAGAAAGAAAGAAAGAAAGAAAGAAAGAAAGAAAGAAAGAAAGGTCATCACGTGCACAAACTCCACCATAAAAATGCAGTAAGGATAAAAAGTAAATAAGGTCTCCAAGAGGCCTGAAATAATTTGTTTGAGGAGTGAGTATATCCTGGAGGAATGGGAAGTAGGTGCAGTGGAAACACCTGTGGGTCTCCTGTAGCTGGGAGATGCCTGACACTGTGCAGAGGCAGTGCTAAAACATGACAAGCACTGGTCTTAAAAACCTCGTGCCAGCTGTGTTTGGACCTCTTGGAGTTAAGAACAGGATTGTTTTTGGGGCTTGGGGGTTATCCAAAAAAGGGCAACACCATCAGGGCTGTAAGAGCCCTTCCAAGAAAACCCCAAATCCCAGCGAGCAGTGGGCTGGGCAGTGAAGGCTGCACTCCCTGAGAAGCACAGGATGAGCTCAGCACACCTGGAGAAATCATCATGTCCATGATGGGCAGAAAAACACCTGGGTCCCAAGAAATCCCATCCTCTTTTGACATCCTCTCCCTGGCAGGAAAACAAACTGGGACCACGAGGCGCTGGATCCACGCTGGTGTGGTGCCTCCACCCTGGGCAGTCTGTGTCTGGAAACCACTGGGGACAGAGGCAAACTTCACTCAGAATCTGCTGATTTTGGCTGCCTGGTGTCTCCTGACACCTGTCTGGGCTGCAGGAGAGCAGCCAGAGGTGTGGATTCCTGTTGGGCACAGCAGCTTCTCCTCACGAATCCTTCTCTCCTGAATCCCAGGCAGATTTCCCCCTCAGGAGCAGCATGTCCTGTCTCAGTCATCCAGAAAAATTTGGGTTGCTGCAAACAAAACTTTAGATAGGGTCTATTTGTCCTCCCTGTGTCTCTAGCCACTTCTTCCAGCTGCACTGGGTGTGACATGAGGAAATTGTGCAGATTTAGCAGTGCTGGCATCAGGTTCCCAAGAAACATCACAGTGCAGTTTTTCCAGCCTGGATTGCCATAAAGGACAGAAATCTTGCCTTTCCTAGGGGAGTGATTTACAAGCCCAGAGGAGACAAATTCCAGCATACACCAAAACTGGGACTCTTGGAACACACCTGAATGCATGCAAAGTGCATTTAATTGAGTCAGTGTCCCTTTGGAAATCAATTAACTGCTTAAGGGGCTTGACTGCTGTTGCATGAGGAAGAAAATTCTAAAATTAACATGTACTTTGGAGCTGAATCAGCCACACAATTTCGTATTGGCAGGGCAAGCTGTGTTTGCAACTTGGTGCATTATATTAAAAAAGTGAGCTAAAACATAGGTACCACAGCAAAAGAAGTTCTGAAGCTGAGCAAACTCATTTCAAGCCCTGAAAAAGTTGGAGTTTTCTTATATAACAAAGCAGCAGCTGAAAGAATCAGTAATAAATAGGTGTCTTAGCCCATATCTTTGGCTGGTAGAACATGCAGACACATCCATTATCACCTTTTCTCTTTTTATATGAGCCCTTCCACCTCTGGCTGTTGCATCAAGAATGGATTCAAGAATCAGAGGAATTCACAGGAGCTGCTGGGAACATAGAGCCCTGCATTTTGCATATGAAATACCCTTGGTAACAGATAGTCCTGGGCAGTCTGTGTAATTGCTGGTGAGTGTTATAGGAAGTTTTGGACCACTGTCAAGTAGTAAATGCAAGTGAAGGAATAATACTTTTAGGAGTTTTGTCCCTTTTCAGTGCCGAGGAGTGAGTCAGTGTAGTCTGGCAGCCTGTGAAAGTCACATTCCTGATTATATTGCTTGGTGAAGAAGAGATTCCTGATGTCATTCCCAAGTTTGGTGAGACCCAAAGCCAGCGTGAAACCTTGGCCACCAACCAGGTCTGCCTCCAAACTCTGCCTCCTTTCCCTACACACATCTCTGGTGTCTCAAATTGCATTTTCCTAAATGAGGCTTCCTCTGTGTGCTTCCTTTTAGGGAGACATTGCTCAGTGAAGCAGAGATTACCTGGGCATAATAAAAAGTCAATTTGCAGCAATATTCAGATAAAGACTGCGTTCAACATTTTTTATTCAATATTTTTATTGATTTGAGGGACTTGAAAGTCTGTTCATTAGTCTGTAGGTTGTAAGTGAGTGGGCCTGTGAGCTTTGAAAAACAGGCTGAGGAATTCAATCTGCTCTTGACAGAGTAGGAAATTAACCTGGGAAAAGGATGAAGAAAGTAAATTAACTGTCTCAAAAAAAAAACCAAAAAAAAAAAATCTGGAAGGAATAACCAATCGTGCAAATACAGGATAAATATATCTGGGGCTTTTAGGTGGTCACAAATTACACGTAAGCCAAGAGTGATACAGACAAGTTATGTCTGGTTGCAGGAATACAGCACTTAAGTCTAACACATCTGAAGTCATCCCTCTGCTTCTTCACACAGAGGTTTTGCCTGTAAAGTACCTATTTGGTCGTTTTGTGGGCATCAGATTCCAAGGAAAATGAGGGTCCACAGCAGCAAATGCAAAGGAGAGCAGCAGTGAGATTGAGAGTCTGGAAATGCTGACCTGCAAAGACAGAAAAGCCTTGGTGGCTGTCCAGCTCCGAGGACAGCAAAGGGAGGTGTGGGAGATGTCCTCAGCTGCTCTGAGGGGGAATGGAATAACCTGCCTCCCATTTCCATTGCAGATGGGACACGAAATTATGCTGCCTGCTGCAGGAAAAGGTTATTAGCTCAGGAAACAAAACATCCAGGCAGCAGGAGCAGCTGAGCCCCAGGGCAGGGTGTCACACCTCCACCTCTGCAGGGATTGAAGAAGAGATTAAACAAACATCCACAACTCCAGCCAGCCTTGGGGCATGGCCGTGGAGCAGACATCTCTTCCAGGCCTGTTCTCCGGTTTCCTGTTGAGGAAAAAAATTGATTTTTTAAAAATAAAGCACCTCCATCAGAGGATTACTTTGCTCCTCTGTTGTGTGAATGGGTTGCTGATGCTCAGGTTCACTGCCTGCGTTTTCCTCGGGATCCTTTGTGGATGTGGCATGGCAGAGAGCCCCTGAGCAGGGTTTCCTGGCTGTCTGACCACTGTGAGCACCTCCCTTGTTCGCCCCTGAGTTACCACAGCTCAGCTGGAGCCTTGGCTGGAGCCCCATCCATCCTCCCCAGCTCTGCCTACTGATAAAGAACCTCGGGGAAAGTACACTTTTGGAAAGACCACACTCCTCTCAACCCCTTGGTGTTGAAAGTCTACATGGAAGCAGAACGCTTAATTACACTTACATTAACTTCTAATTAATGAGTCTTTATTTCCCTCACTAAATACTCTCACATTATTCAATTCCTACTGCCAGTTCTTGTGAAATTAGTAACTGGGAGTGCCCAAGTTGGAAATCAGGGGCTGGCTTGCCAATTGCAGGGAAATCAGTGTGAAATCAACAGTTTGGAGCCCTGTGGTTTGTGTTCCTGCAATGGATTGTTTCCTCTGTGCTGGGCGTTCAGATGCAAGACCACAAAAGCCAATTTAGATAAGAGGGAGCTTTGCAGCAGTTGTGATAAAAGGATCCAGAAACCAGGGCTGGGGAGACAAGAACAGTCAGGAGAAGGAGGAGGGGGCAGGGGGAATTTCCTGTTTTACACACACGAAACAAAGCAGCATAAAAGCTGCATGTCTCACCCCAAAGCTGATAAACATTTTTCCTGCTCTTTGAGCAGCAGGAGGAGGCACAGACACATTGCAGGGAAGGATGGCAAACCATCACTCCGTCCAAAGACACTGCTGTTAACAGGATGACACCTGTCCACTCCGGTAGCAGTGGTGTTTTTAAGGACTTTGTTGGAATTGTTGGGTAGGAAAACTCCTGTTCCATCCATCAGTCTGGGTGGATAAGGGCCCACATCCTCAGCTGCTGTCCAAAACCATGATTGTCTATACAGATATGCTTCCCCAAAACAAAGCTTAGCTGCCTGCCAGCAAAGTTCCTTCACTCTAATTTTGGACTGGAGATAGGAGAAACATTCCCAACAATGTTGCTGTGGCACTTGGATCAAAATCAATGTAATCAGGGGGAGTGGAACAAGGAATTAAACAGGTTGTTTTTTGTTTTTTTTCCCTGGCATTTCTTCTTTTCCTTATCTCTCTGACTCACAGCCTGAAAAAAAAGTTGTAGTTAGAATATCTTTGGGTTTGGTAAGGTTTGGGATTTTTTAATAAAAAGATATGCAGGTGGAGAAAAACTCCAAACCACCAGCCTGGAAAGCACAGCAAACCTTCTGCTTTGGTATTTTCTTCAGGAATAAAAAAAAATAAAAAAAAAAAAAAAAAAAAAAAAAAAGTTTTCAGGAAGCCAGCTTAGTTCAGAAAAGCAGGCAGCAGCTCCTGCTTCCCCTTCTACCACAGCATTTCTCATGGCCAAAGCAGCTACCAAGGACGACCCCAAAAGTGTTATATTTTTTTTTCCCCCCCTAAGGATTTCAAGTCTTTGAGGTTCTCCTTGCGCCACTTTTGATAGAATCACTGTTACCTCACTTCTCTGGCAGCAGCACCTAGCAACCTCAATCATTCTGGCAGATGTTATGCAAACACACAGGTCCATTTGCACCCTCCTGCATGTCAGCCCCTGAGCTCTCCGATTATTGCCGGGACTTATTTGCGTAGCTGGTGAGTGTTACTGAGCTACCTGCCTTTCAAACACCCTCCTCTCAGCCAGATCTCTCAGAGAGCTCCTCCAAGTGTAAGCAAGCCAAGACTTGGTGGAATCTCTCTTCTTCAAACTCTCGTATTCCCTGAGAGAGTGTTGGGTTGGTTTTTTTTTTTGGGATTTTTCCCCCTTGCCTCTTTTCAAAAGTGGAGGCACCAGGGCAGATAGATGAGGAGAGCTCAGCTCCCTCTGAGCACTTGCCCATCAGTGTGTCGTTTATATTCCCCTCGCTTTTAGAAACCCTTCTCAGGGCTTTGTTTGCTTTTCAACTGCTGCCAAACATTGTCCAGATGGTCTTAATGTCACATCACTGTAGGTCTTTTATTTTCTAGTCTGTGCCCTGTTTTGTCCTTCCTTCCAAGCCAATGTCTCTAAGACTATTTTGGGCCCCTTACTTCATTTCCCCTCCCTTCTGTCCATCAAGCTGGGTGAGTCACACTCATCTGTCCAGGAAACCTCATCTATTACCCCAATTGTTCTGGGCTGAAAGGAGGAGAGGAGCAGCCATCTCCAGATGACATTGTTTATGCCACCCCAAAGCAGCTCACCAAGGGTTTAGGTACTTAATACCAAGCAGTTGCTCCACACACACACACAAAAGGCTGCCCTAGCAGCACTGACTGAACCTCCAGGAATGTGCTTTGGAGGGGGAGCATCCTGCCAGGAGCCTGCAGTTATCACATGCCAGTGTGTTTTTCAGCAGTACCAGGAGGTCCAGTTCTCACCTACACACGCACGCAGGAGGAGCCCACGTGTGCCAGCAGAGATGTCCAAGCACAAACACTGGGCTGAGATTCAGCTCCTCGTACAGGGTGGGTAAAGAGAGATGCACACAACCCTTGGGTCTTAAATTCAGGGAAATTTCCTCAGTTTTCCTCACCAAGATGATCATTAGAAACCTTCGTTTCCCTCCTGGGTTTTTCTCTTGCACTGCAAGTAACTGTCTGCCCTGGATATAACTCCATCACAATGAACATTTGTCCATGCCTTCAGTCCCATTCTCAGGGAAGAAAGCTCTCCTGACTTCTGCCACTTCCTTCCAAATTCTGAGGACATTTTCCCAAGGCTATTGGTTTCATCATTGTCCTTAGTTCTGATGCTCTCCTGCCTGCTCGGTTTTGAAATCGAATCCTGGCCAAACATTGCATTCCTCCAGAACAGGCAGCTCTTTCTCTGTAATGTAACCATCAATATCAGCAAACAAGAAGGAAAATAAATTATCTAAGCCTCAAGGAACAGCCACTCCTGCCCTTCAGAGGCACAGTAGAGGAGACATTTGAGTTTTGGAAACAAGGCTGTGCAGGGTGACAGTGCAAAGCTGTAGAGCCCATTGCAACCTTTAGATTAACACTGCTCATTTTTAAAAGAATGGGAAGTATTTCTGATTTTAAAAAGAAGGGGGGGAAAAGCCTAACCTCACCTGTGTCATAACGAGCTAAAACAATCAAGGGAGCTGAAAACTTAATAAATAAAGGACTTGACTGACAGCATCTTGGGAGTGCCCAGGTTGTGTTCAACCCATCAGACTTTGTGAGACATGAAGCCAAATTCTCACATTGCTTACCTACCAGTGCGGGTAAAATCCCTCCTAGTGCCAGAGAAATAACTCTGGAACCACACACTGGCAGCTTCCAGGAGGTGAGCCTGGTGTTTTCTCTCCCATCCAGTTCCAGGGTTATGAAAGCACTGCAGAACCTCCCGTGGGGGGCCTTTGTGTGCTTACCAACCTGTGCAGCAAAAAGTGCTGCAACCAGCAAGTTAACAAGACAGCAAGGTGCTGGGGGTCATAAGGTCTGCATAGAAATTAATTTTGGGAAGGAAGGAAGTTTTCTTTTTCCATAAAAAAAAAAAAAAAAGAAAAAAAAAAGGAAGAAATCTAGTTCACAGACACTTCAGGTCGACCTCATTTTTTTTTTCCTAATAGCACACAATTCCAAAAAATAAAAAGCACCTGCAATCATTCAACACCTCTGTGAAATCAGGGCAAATCTTGGGCTTTTCTTATTTTCCAGAGTAATATAATACAGCAAGTTCAGACCAAAAGATCCTTCCCAGCCTGCCTAGTAATCTCCTGAGAGCCATCCCATACATCCTAACACAATGCTGTCAGTTGGATGATGGGATTAAATAGCATCCAGGTTAAAGCCAATGCAATCCAGAGAACAATGATTTCAAACTCAGCAGTCCTGGAAGTGGAATGTGTGGTGTTACTCCCTTTTTTTTTTTTTTTTTTTTGTGCCTTCAGGAATATTCTTCCATGCTGAGAAAATGAGAGTGAAACTCTCAAAAGCCACCCTGCCTGCCTGCCCACCAGCAGGAAGATCTGGGTGGGATGTAACAGCAATGGTGTCAGGAGCCATTTAGGACCATATTTTAAGCAGAGATGTATTTTACAAGGTTTTAATTAAAGGAAACTGAATTTATTTTTTTAATAAATCTCTCCAACCTTCATTTCTTGCCATGTTATAATGATAGAGGCTTGAGACTGCAGAAACCAAAATACTCAGGCACAAACAACTGGCTTTGGACTTTTCACTCCCTTCTAACTCTGTAACACAACTTTCATTTTTAGAAGACAGAGTCAAAAATCCTGAAAATTTTGGTGAAATCCTTACACTCTGTAAATGGCACTGTGTTCTGCTGGGCACCTGCCTCAGGGTCCTGGATCCAGCCAGGATCCAGGGCTCTGTGGCAGGGTTGCAGACAGCCTGTCCTGCAGTAAGGATCAATATCAGTGCAGCAGAGGAGAAGCATTTATAGACAGGAGAATGTACAGAAACAACAAAGACTTTGGCCAGCACAGGTCAGCCAGTGATCTTGGGACAGCAGCAGCAACCTGCAAGGGTTTTACGTGCATGGGTTGGAAGGAAAAGCTGATTTTTGAGGCGTTACCCACACACTGAATAGGGAAAGCTGAAGCGTGGCTCAAACAGACAAATCTGGTGAGAAACCCAAATCAGAAATTCCTGTGAGCAGTTTTCCCTCCACCTCCACAAGCCCATCATTACGGTTGCTACTGTAATTATTGTGGTTGTTGTTATTATTTCACCAGTTCTGGTGTTTACAGTTAATCTCCATCTGCCAGGCAGCTGCTGCGGAGCTGGGATGCACAACTGCTTTGGTGACCCCAGTAATTACAGAAGCACTTCCATGGCTTCTCCCTTCCCCAGACACCCCGGAGATGACATCCCCGAGACAGCAGGCGACGAGGTTTGCTCTGTGGCTGTGGATCATCACGGAATTGTTTCCCCAGCTCCTGTCACCGCCCTGCAGAGATCGATGCGAGCGGAATGAGAAGCAGAGCTCTCCTCTCAGACCCTTCCACTCCTGCTGCTCACAAAGGAGGATGAGCACACCCCACGTGCTCCCGGCACTTGAGGCAGGGCTCGGGGAGCCTGGCAGGCGAGGAGGAAGGGGCAGGTGATGGCACACGGGTGGGGAGGTCACCAGCAAACTGAGCCTGCACTTCTCCAGGCGCTTCTGAGAGCGGAGCCGAGCTCACTCAGGGGCAGCTCTTTGTCAGGAAATACAGGGTTTTTTTCCCCTGAAGGACACCTTGCATTGTGCTGCCTTGTGCTGAATCCCTTGGGCCAAGCAGCACTCAACCCCAGGAGGCAGAGCTGGGGCACAGGTCCCCCATCCCTCAGAACTCTCAGCCCTGCCGGGTGAGGCCACTCAGCTGAGCAGCAGCTCCAGTGGTCAGCCACACTTCTGAAATCATGCACACACTGAGCTCCTAGAGGTTCTTTCTTCAGGTTTTTTTTTGCTCTCCAGGCAATAGCAGCAGTAACTCCCAGAGCTCCACAAATTTATGAGGCGCAGCTCACGTCGCTGCAGCCACGGCTAGAAATGTTGGGGAGCTGGATCCAGACAGCTATTTACAGAGGGACACAGGAGCACCTTCCAAATCGCTGGAAATGCTCCAGGCTGACTCGTTTTGTCACTGGAAGAGAAGTGGCAAATCCCAAAAGATGGGATTTCAAATAACCTGGGCATGTTAATCTGCACTTCTGAGTACCCAACAGGGCTGCAAAAAACAGTGGCCAGAGCCTCTGGTCAGATTTTTTGGGGGGTACAAAGGGAGGTAAACCCATCACTCAGGGGAGGGGTGGTGATCCGTGCCAGAGGAAGAGCTGTTGCCTTGGGGGAAACTTCACAAACACTTCAGTCACACGTTCCAGTTCATCAGGAAATTGCTCTTGCAGACACTGCAAGATGCATGTGTGTGCATGTGTGAAGCTAGCAAGATTTTTCTCCTTTTTTTTTTTTTTTTTTCCCTGCAACTGGGTGGGAACAGCTTCATCCAAACTCTTTATGGACTGTGTGGCAGCTACCCAAAACCAGATCTTCACACACCTTCCAGCTCCATGCTCTGGTGTTCCCGTCTTTCCACGTTCATGGTTCTCACTAAGCCTGTCCTTGCAGGGCCACCACCTTTCCCACTTCTTCATGCCCAGTGCATCCCAATAACTTTGTGTCCTGCACCACAACTCTGCCAGGCAGCATTTGTCCTGGCAACAGAACCAAAATTTAGTGCCACAGCTGCCCCCACAAGGGACCAGCACCCTTGCTGTCACTGCCATAGGCTGGGAAATACTCAGGAGGTGACCTTCCATTGTGTTATTTTTTTTCTCATTATGAAAAATATTTTTAATAGTCTTGTTGTATTCAATAAATCCTTCTGGGGGTAATTTGACAGAGTTAATAATCTTCTTTTTCTGCAGCAGCATGAAGTGCTGGAGGAAACAAGGGTTGACCAGTGTGGGTGAGAAAGGAGAAGCTAACAAAAGTTCTGTGGTTTTCTTTTTTTTTTTGCAGTCCCCTTGACGGAGAGGAACAAGCCACAGATGTGCAGTTGAGCAAAATAGGTGTTTTTGTAAGAGAGGGAGCATCACAGCTCTGGGCATCATGTGAGACTCAACCTTTTCTAAACTAAGGTTCAGGAAAACCTGTAACAAGGCTTTGTGCAACAAGAAAAAATATTGAACCAGTGCAAGTCCACTGACAGTTGAAAACTCTTTTTTTTTTTTTGCTGTGGTTATATCTCTGGAAAGGCACAGAGAGGGGAAAATACTCCAGTTTTCAGGCAGCAGCTGGTGGTAGGATAAAATAGGGAAACAACACAGCTACTGTTGGATGCTTGCAAGTCCAAAGGCACGATCCAGTTCTCTGGCACGGGGGAATTTTTCACCAGGAGCGTGCAAAGTGCATGCCCTTCTTTAGGATCCACAGTTAGTGAGGCTCCTGGGCTTCAGAAGGTGAGAAACCAAGCCTGGTGAGGTCATGGAAAAACACCAGGGAAACGCTGCCTGACATGCTCTGCCTTTCCTCAGCCTGTGCTGTTTCTGTAATCCTGACCTCATCCTTTTCTCCAGTGTCCAGCCTGGATCCAGGCACGGTAACTGAAGCTTCCCATCCCAGCTGGCTGCCTCTTTACCAAGCTCCAGAGGAGCTGTCAGTGAAGGCATTGACCCCCTGGCACTTCTGCTGCCTGGCTGAGATGCCACCAGTCTGTAAAGCCCCCTTCCCTCTGCATCCCTGCTCCACAGGGATAACTCAGCTTTAATCCCTCTTTGGCCACTGTGCCACTGTCTGACAGCCCAGCCTGCAGCTCTAGGTTTAAGAGAAGTTGGAAAGCATGGATTCCCCATTCCAAGGTGTCCTCTGAGCTGGCAGGGGTGGGTTTGAGGGGCTTGGTGGAGCAGGAATGCTGCAGGTTCCAACCAAAACTAAACCCTTCCCTCTCAAATCCAGCTCTTAGCAGCACTTTGTCCCTAAACAAAGGCCATCCCTGTCAGGACCTTGAGCAAGTGGCACCCACTGGCTTTGATTTTCCAGGAGATTCCAGACACAGCAAAGCTCCTGCCTGGCAGGTTTTGCATCCATGGAGTCAGCACCTCCCAGCAGAAAACCTCAGCCTCGCCTGTGGAAAGTTTCCAGCCATCATTGCTTTGGAAACAGTGCTTAGGGCAAATCACACTGCCACATCAACACTGAATCATACCTCAGATGCAGATAGAGGCCTACAGGGTTTCCAGAACAAGCTTTCTTTTTTTTTTTTTTTTTCTTTTTTTTTTTCCCACCACGCCTTTAATTTAAAAAAAATCCTTTTTTCACTTCCAGTTCTTCCCAGGGCAATGAGCATTGTTAGAAGTGTTTACATTGCTGCTCTCTGCCAAATCAGCATTATCACTCTCACCTCCACAGGAGCTTCTAGGTGATGCTAGCTACTCACAGGCAGCAATTTCAGAAGCACTAAAAGCAAACAGGATGCATGGCTACATTGAACTATCACTCTGCTGCAACAGGCAAGAATCCTAAATGCTAACTCAGCTTTGTGAAGAAGCCAGAATATCAGATGCCCCCAACCAACTTGCTTTGAACACATATTTTGTTGCTTTTTGCTCTTTCAGGTATCTTTCCCCAGCCACTGTCGTATCAGAAGGTAGGTAGAGAGAACTGAAAATGATCTAAAATACCAGTCCATGTTGTGAAACAGGTTCACAGGGAACATCTCACGCCCCCTTTGCCCACCCTGAGCCTCCTGTGGAATTCGCTTTCCCCACATTCCTGCTCCCTGTGGGAGCAGGACAGCGCTGCCGCAGCTGACTGAAGCAGGAGTCGTTCTGTGGAGGAGAAAACTGAGGAGGATTCATCCCAACCTTGCCCCCAAGCCTGACCTTTAAGATTGTTTTTCCCTCTCCCAGCTGCGTGTGCCAAGTCTCGATATATCATCATCAGTGGGAAACACGTAACTGCGCTGGAGGAGGGAAATAACTGGGAGACATGTGAGCAACTGAGACAACGCAGGGCTGCC
Source organism: Passer montanus (assembly GCF_014805655.1). Classification (NCBI taxonomy): domain Eukaryota; kingdom Metazoa; phylum Chordata; class Aves; order Passeriformes; family Passeridae; genus Passer; species Passer montanus. The sequence continues at coordinate 690,228 of NW_024359833.1, read as the reverse complement.
AGATCTCTGGCAGCTGCTGGGCTCTGACATGGTGCACATCCAGGTAAATTATCGTTTTGATCAGTACTTTGCTGTGCACACGGGAAGCAGCACGAAACACAGGAGGGATTTTTCACTGCTACCACGTTGTGAGGGAAGTGTTGAAAGCTCCATTTCGCCCAGTGGCTGTTTCCTGGAAGGGGGAGAAGACTGGTGGTGTCCCTCCCAAACACCCCGGAGCGGGTTCAATGAAGGCATTCCCTCAAAAATGCTACACTTACAACTCCAGAACGTATTTTAAATTACCTTTTCCAAACTTTTCCGAAAGCTCTCAACAAAAATAACAGCAGCCCAAACACTGTAAACAAAGTGTCTTTTCCATGCTGAACAGCCTAATAAAGACGAAAAGTGAGAAAAAAAGAGACCAAAATCAGAAAAGCAGTGGGATGTCAAGGCTGTCTCTGTCTGTGGGGACAACTCACGCCTGGCCTGGGTGTCTTGTGGCTTTGGCAAAACCTCTGGCTCAAGCTCTGTCAGGCAGATCTCAGCCCGTGGTGCTCTGCTGGGTCTCCATCACCCTGTAGGATAAAGATTTTCCCTGCTTTTATTCTGTGCTGAGTGGGTCCCTGCAGCTCCCTGCAGCCTCTGGTGAAATGCACAGCGCTGCCCCAGGCACTGAGCTCCCCCAGGGTTGTGAAAACCAGGCTCCCAACACCCTGCAGCCTGCCTGGGGAGCTTTGGCCAAGCTTTGTCAGTGAGATAGGATGAAATATACCATCTTGCGGTGGAAATATTAATTAGTTACTGTTCCTGAAGTGGATTAGATGTTATGGTGTCTCTGTCTCTTCTTATCTGCAATATGGGCTTTCTGGCCCTTCTCTCCACCCCAACCAATATTTTATATAAACCTGGAGTGCAGAGTCTGTGCTGACATGTCACAGGATGAGCCAAGTGACTATCATTCAAATATTTATTTCATGAGAAGTAAGAACATTTTGCACTTTTCTCCAGAACTCTTTCAAAATCAGCTCATTTCTTCTTGTTGGAAGAGAGCCCATTGTTCATTTGACACTAAAGATAGAGCTTTGCTGTTTTCTTTTAAGTCAGCATTTGGAGGGTGGACAGCAGAGAGGGAGTTAAGCTTTATTATGCTGCCTTGTCAAAAGGATACAACATTATGCAAAAGGAATGAAGTGGAACAAAAAAAAAAAAAAAAAAAAAAAGGACAACCAAACCATTCCTTCCTTTTCCACACGCTCTCTCTCACTGGCATACAGTCTCCAAATTATTTCATTCCTCCTTTGCCTTGTCTGGTAGATTGGATTTCGGATGACTGTGTCAATTAAACAGCAAGAGCACCTTGCTGCCTCATGAAGCAGTTCCCTCCTGCCCACAAAACGCCTAAAATTAGTGGGGCAGAAGGGTGGTGCTGTTTGTCTGGTTTTAAATCTGCCTTAAACAAGCGTTATGAACAGCCTGCAGCCCGGAATGAACAACATTCCCCCGGAGTGAAGGCACCAGAGTGTCACACACCCACAGAGGGGCAGGAGGGGCACAGAGAGGTGACACCGAGGTGACACCGAGTGCAGGGGCAGGGACCAGGGCTCAGAGCATCCCTGGCTTCATTCCGGAGGCTGACAGAGAGGGGACTGCGTGATCCACAGAGAGAAGAGAGCACAGATGGCTGTTTTCCTCTGTGGCTTTGCAGGATAAACCGGGAAACGCTGAGTGATGCCCCTCCTGATTTGTTTTCCTAACAACGTGTCCCTGCATCCCAGCTGCTCCCGGGATGCTGCGCAGGGGAGTGATGGAGCTCGGATCAGGTTTAGTTTGGATATCAGGAAGAATTTCTTCATTGGAAGGGCTGTGAAACATTGGAACAGGCTGTCCAGGGAAGTGATGGAGTCACCATCCTTGGAAGGACTTAAAGGACATGTAGATGTGGCACCTCAGGCTTGGCAGAGCTTGGATTTGATGATATCAAAAATATTGGGTTTTTTTGTTTTTGTTTTTTTTTTCTTCCAAAAAGCTTTGTGATAGCCAATAAAGTGTTTCTCCGTGTGTTCCTCATCCTTGAAAGTGGAATCCCTCACGGCTGGGTGCACAGCAAGGGACTCCAGGCAGACTCCCAGTGAAATCCAGAGCTGGGTGTGATTAACTCCCCTGCACCTCTGAGGAACAGCACCGGGGAATTGCTAGCATTGTAAATTGTCTCAAACATGCACTTAGTGAAGCCCTTAAAGAGCAATTACTATATGTTAACTGAACACCCATCAACTGTAAAAACAGCAGTTATGTGGGTTTAATAGGTATATAAAGGAGGAAATCTCACCACCCTGCAATTAGTTCTAAATCACATAAAAAAGTGTAACTTGTACACTTATTGCTTATTAATGCATAAAACATGCACAGCATGTTAAAACATTTAATTAGCACGTACATAACGGGGTAAAAGTTAAGTACCGAATTATCACTAAAATGTTGCTGAGCTCTTCATTAGCCATGTGGAGCCACCCCTCAGCACGCAGGGCTGGTATTGCCCCGGGAATTAGGTGATTTCAGCTACTGCTCAGTGGTTTTAGATCGGGGACAATGATGCACTGCCCAGAGTCATCTCAGGATATTCCTGAGAGAGCCAGAGGGCAGGGGGAAGGGATGCTCCCGAGCAAGCCCTCACCTCCATCAGGCTGTGGTTTAAAATCTCATTTAAAATGAGGTGTGAGCAGCAATTCACACTGCCCTGGCCCCCACCAGGACAGAGAAAAGGGTCCTGCAGGAAGGTCCTGGAGGTGCAAGAGGAGATCAGCTGTGGATGACATCAGCAGGAGGGTTTGTGGGAGTCCAGGGGAGAAGGGAGCCAAAACTGGAGGGCTGGAGACCCCCAGCACCACCGGGAGGGAAGTGAGGGACTGGGTATTACCACGGGAGTCTGAAAAAGTAGGAAAAGCAAGGTGAGGGCTGGCAGAGCAGGGGGCAAGGCTGCAGCTTGGACCTGCAGTCAGGATGGATTCTTGCTGGGGGATCCCAGAGGGAGGAAAACAATATCTGATGTGGGAACGCCACCCAACCCCTGAGTCTGTTGACAGAAGGAAACCACAGCGCAGAATTACCCTTTGTTTAGTCTGGGTCAGCTGCCAGCCTGCACACACACACACACACCACATGAAAGGCAAAACCTGAACGTGTTCCCAGAACATCCTCCTGAAAAAGCCATCTGCTGCTGCCCAAGCTAATGTTACCATCCTCCCCATCACAACCAGCTCTGGAAGAATAAACTCCATTTCCCAAGCCGGACAACATCCTCAGCTCCAAGCTCCAAGCCAAGAGCAGCCCAAGAGACTTGCAGGGTTTCTCTGCTTGCACAAGGAGAAGTGCGAGGGGAGGATGGACACACAAACGCCCTGATTCCACAGGGTAGGTCTGGAAGTGGTTGGTCAAACTGAAAGTCCAACAGGAGAGGGTCTTCTCCTGGCTGCAGACACTCACATGGATGGTTGGTTCTCCCCAAAATGGGTAGAGAAGCCTTTCTTTTCTCAGAAGTTTTTTTTTTAACAGGCCCCAAAGAGGTGTGGAAATTTGTTCCCCCTTAGAAAAACTGTATGGTGTCACTAAATTTGCTTAAATTATTTGACAGTATTTTATTTGAAAATATTTGACAATATTCTAGTCATTACTCATCTAGACAGTAAATCCTAATATATGGTGCCCTGCCAGATTCAAAGATTAAAAAGAAATAAAAATTAAAATGAACATTAAAAAAAGAAAAATAGTAATAAGAAAAATCTGTGTATTTCATGTAGAAAGGTGTAACTTGGAGAAAATATTTAACTGAAATCCTTTCCACTTCTGAACATCTTCAGGCTTAGGCCATGGACAAGGACCCAAGTCACCAGAATTAATTTTTGGGTTATGATAGAATTCCTCAAAACAGCATTCCCTCTTCTACCAGTTCCCCATCTGGCAAAAAGGGATGTTAAACACCTTTACTGCCCCAAAAGCAAGACACAACTTGTTTGTCCTTTGTATAGTAGATTTTGTCTTGTTTAAGATTTTTTCTGAAAGGTTTCTGCTCTCTTCCTACTACAGGAAACACTATAGAAATATTTGTGTGACATGATTTCTTTATGCTATTGTAATGCAAAACAGAGTATTGTCTTATTCCATTTTTCTCATTCCATCCTCTAATTACTCTCTTTGAAAGAGCATTAGTGGCAGGGGATGAAATACTAACAGACTTCTGCTCAATCTCTATCTACTGCAGGTGTAAAGAAATATTAGATTTAAAATAACTTAAATGCTTCACGAACAACAAAAGCCTCTCTAGCACAAGTGATCCTCCATGAAAGGGTGACAGGAGATATTTATACATAGTTCTAAGCCCTTGTCTCTTACTGGACTGTAAAGTTTGGGGATTTTGAATGCAAGTTTGTACAACTCCTCCTGCTTTGAGAGACTCAAAGTTAAATATTATAGGTTTGGTGAGTGTTATTCTTGACACAGTAAAGTCAATCAAGAGGGGACTATCACTACCTTTAAAAGAAAAGCATCCCAGCCTGAAATTGGAGACAGCCTGGACTCACCAAAGCTGTGCTGGAGCCCTGCTGTTGAAGAGGAAAACAAGATTCCCACTGCTCAGAGTCAGCTGAAGCCAATCTGGAAAAGTTGGGGCAGAGCAAAGCAGAGCAGCAATGAAACAGCTGTGCAGACAGGTTGTTCAGGAACCATCAGTTTGGATTTTGTCATTTTCTAGATTTGGATTTTTCTAATTTTTTGGATCTGAGCCACAAAGTTTTGGCCAGGATTCAGGTGACCTGCCATGGGACTGGGGCAGTGCTCACATCCTGATGTCTCCAAAGTTCTTGCTCAGTTTGGGCCTGGGAGGGTTCAACTCACACCCAGCTCAAGCTCCAAAAACCATCCTCTGCTTTGAGGTTTGTGTGGAAAACCACTGTGTCAGCACGGGCAGGACCTACAGACAACCCCAAAGGGAGAAAGAAACCAGGAGGCAAGTTTATATCATCACTCTCTGCTTTTGTTTTCCCTTTTCCATCATTAACTTTCACATTAGACATCTTAAAAAAAAAAAAAAAAAGGGGTTGGGGGGGGAAAGGAAAAAAAAAGTATACTGTCAAAGTTTGAGATACTTGAGCTTGATAAAAACCACATTTGTGTGCATAAGAACCAGCCATGAGATGGAGTTCCTGGTATTTGCAGAAAATATGAATGAACACAGAATTAGTAAACTCTGACAAAGCAGAAACTCTCCTGAGTGCTGGGGAAGAACAGCCCAGCTGCATTACACCCCTGATATTTCATTTACAGCATTTGCTGGTGTTCATTTCCAGGATGGGAGCTGTCTGAAATTTAATCGGGACATTTTAACCGAGAAATCTTGGAAACTTGTCTTGCTCAAGGTTCCAATTTTGCATGGAAAATGAAGTGATCACCTCTTCCCTGAGCACTTTAACCACCTGTAGCACAGCATTTTTCCACTGCTGGCTGGTGAAAGTGCATGATCATGCCTCTACTTGAATTCACAGTCTATAATCACAAAGTTTGCTCTCAAGGATCACACTGAGAGGAAAGTCTATTTTTTTTTTTTCCACAGGCACAAACCAGGTGAATTCTCTCCTTCTAAGGCTCTCCCTGAATGCAGAGTTCCCCCAGGAACAGCCCACTGACTCAGAACCCCTTTTGATATAAATTAATGGGAGGGGGAAAAAAACCATCTCCTTGTCAGCTTTCCGATTAAATTACATGGAAAGAAATCTAGGTTACAGCATGAAACCCTGCAGAATGAGGCCCTAATTGCTAAGCATGAACTTTTAAATGGATTAAATAACAACATACATTTAATCTGATGGTAAGAATATAATTATACTCTTGTTTCTGCTGTTCATTGAGTCACTTACATGGGATATGATATCAACACCTGACCACCTGTCCTTCCTGCTTTTGGTTAACAGCACAGAAGCACAACCAGCTCCTCAAGGAGGGATCAGTCATATTCAAAGCTGTTGACCCCCAAAAATCTTTTTTCCTGCCACTGAGCTGAAGAAACACAAATCCTGTTGGCAGCACCTCAACCAACAACCATGAGTTTTGGTTTTATGTCTCCTTAAACAGACCAACTCCTGCAGCCACGTCCACAGCATTTGCCACTTGGCTTCCAGAGCAATCCCACGAGGGAAGGAGGAAGAGGAGCTTAAAGGAGCAGCTGAAGAACAGGGGGGAAAAAAATATAATTTTCTAACCTGTTTTCCAAGAGGGCATTCCTGCAGTATTAGCAAGAAATGCTCTGCAGCTGCAGCAAAACACCTCAAAGGCCTCGTGCCTTTCTGCAGGCAGCATGTTTTGAGTGCTGGATATTTATTTACCTGTGAGAAACCAAACCCTTTCCACTTCTGAACGACAATTTTTACCCAGCTCATGTGGTTTCAACAATCACGTGCCTGAAGTGCTGAGGAGTCTAAGCAGAGGAAAATATGGGGTTTTTCCTGAAAAAAACCCCAAAAAAACACTACATCAAAGGCCTAGTGCTTTACAGAGCTTGCCTGCTAATTATCTGCTGGTTCTTACAGACAAAAACTACCTGCAATGGTTTAAAATTCCTTTAACTGCAGCATCTCTGCTAGAAGCCTGCAGTGACTTCGATCTAAATGATTCCACGAGGACTTGAAGCAATATTTGGCACAGTAGCTAAACACGGTTTCCTTCAGTTGCAGAGAAAACTTTAAATTTCAGTCCAACGTTTTCAGCGCGAGCTAAATTAATTTGAGGCATTGCTGGTGAATACCCGCCTCCCTTTAAATGCTGCTGAGAGCACAACAGAACAGCTGCAGGGAGACACATTTCACTCAGATTTGGAAGTCATGCATGTACTGTTGGCTAGACTGAGCTAAGCTCTTCATTAACAGAAGTGTAAACTCCACAGAGAATTCAAGAATAGAGCTGAGGCATATTTGCTGCTACACCAAGTATTCAAAGAGAGAAATTGTTTGAGAAGGAAAGCGTGTCTCTTCCCATTCCAGCACCTGACTCCATGATTTCCCTAAGCATCCTAGCTGAAATTAATCAGCTTGACTGATTATTTTGTGAAAAATGCATTTTATGAACAATGCCAGAGTAACACAGCTCACACAACTAACTTTTAGGAAACAATTCTTTTTGGGATATTAAAATAGCAAAAAATTTTAACACAAAACTATTTCTCAGTTCTCATCAGAAAAACTAAGTGTTCAGTCAAATCCAAAACTGAATTAGTAGCAAAAGTACTGTAAATTATATTATCAGAACAAAAAGAATGTGAAAGTGGTAGGACTTCCTCTACTTCCGTGGATAAAGCTTTTGTCAGAATGGATTAAAGTGAGACTTGCATTAGGGACAGATTGTTTCCTTCCTGCTCACCATGGGATTTTCTTTTTTTCTCCTTCAGGAGTCAAGACATTGAGCCAGGGAGGGAGCACACCTGATCTGATCAATTTCCACATTCTGCTGGAACAGAACAGATCTGAAATGCAGCAAAAGGAGTCAGTGGTGCTACCTGAGTCTTAGCTGCACACTCTCTCTGTTGCTAGACAGTACAGTGCATTGCATGAGAATTTATTTTATTTTGCTTATTTTTTGAGCCTTTTTTTCCTCACTTTTTGTGAGCTGACAGAACTTTGCTCCAGCTATAAAAAGGGAGAACATCGGCTCAGCCACAAGAGCAAAACAAACCCCAAAATCTCCCCACACTGGCACAATTTTGGGTGTTTTTCTTGATTTGCAGCATATTTTGTGAGTGGTGGAGAGACAGGATTGTAGGACCCAAGCTGGAATGAATGAAATCTGAAACAGAGATTGATATCTTCTCCTCTATGATGATAATTTTCTACATGTTAAGGGCTCTTGTGTGCTGTCCCTTGGCAGTGATGCCTATAAACCTAAAGAGAAAATCTGATAAAATCCATTTTCATTCTGCTAAGAAATTGGTCTCAGTTACATGTTGTGCCACTGAACATACATTTATATGCCTGGTTTTTTTGCTCCTGTCTTTAGATTTGCCTTTTGGTCAGAAATGATAAGACACAGGACAGGCAGAAATGCTGTTCAGAGAAGAGCTGAGAGTCAGTGAACACACCCTCAAAGCAGCTCACACTTGACCAAAACCATGGGCTTGCAAAAAGAGACAAGCTGGAGAAGCCAAGGGTTTAAAGAAGCCATGGGTTTAGAAAAGTCAAGGGTTTAGAGAAGCGAAGGGTTTAGAGAAGTCAAGGGTTTAGAGAAGTCAAGGGTTTAGAGAGCACCAAATAAATAGGAACTGGGAAACAGGCTCAGGAGGGAGATCTGGAGATCAAGAGTTTCATCCTCTTGCCAAAAGAAGGATTATTGATGGCACTAGACCAGGCCAGTGGTGTTTGATCTCTTTGGAGCCAGAGAGCTGACTGTCACGGAGGAAAAGTCCTGTGTTCTCAGGAAAATGCTGGAGGAAGACTTCAGGGTGAGGAAGAGAGCAGAAACTTGGGCCAGCTTCCACTGAACTGAACACCAGCAGTTGTGCTGAGAAGTTTTCTTTGACAACTTTCTCTGACTTTTGCTGTGTAGGCTCACATGAAGTTAGGAGTACCAAAATTTCACACCCACTTCCCAAAGAGTGGATTTTCCTCTGGAAGCCCCACAGATCCAGACTTGTAAGTGACTCTGCCAAGCTTCAGTGCTGTCCCTGAGTCACAGGTAGCCTCAAAGGCTCAACTCTTCTCCAGGAAGGCTGGATGCTTGGAAAGGAGGGAGATATCAGCCTGATATTCCCATAGCAACTCCTGCAAAGCCTTTGCTCCGGGGTGGATACAAAGGCAAGAGCTCTGCGTGGGGAGCATTCAGCCACTGCACCTCCAGGCTGGAGGGAAATGCCAGCAGTCAAGATAGCAATAACGAGGCAAACATTTACCCAGGCTTCATAAGCAAAGGGAGGACAATGAGCCTGGGAACAGAGTGTGTGCAAAATCCCACTTGTCCCACGGCACAGATGTCCCCCGGGAAGCCCAGGGCTCTCAGCTCAAAGAAAGGGACTTGCCCATTGAGGCAGAGGGGTAATAATGTGAGTAAAGGATCATTTTTAGCAGCCATTCCCTTTTCTTCTTCTTCCCTCCCTCTCCTGTGATTTCAGCTCAGCACAGGGTCATCAACACAGGTGATCCAGGACATGAAAGGAAATTAGGGACAGACAGGGTGAGACTGTCACTGTAGTGACAGGACAAGGGGGAGAGGGTTAAAATCAAAGAGAATGGGTTTAGAAGAGATTTTAGGAAAGTTCTTGGCTGTGAGGGTGGTCAGGCACAGGTTTCCCAGAGGAGCTGTGGCTGCCCCATCCCTCAAGGCCAGGTTGGACAGGGCTTGGAGCAGCCTGGGATAGTGGGAAGTGTCCCTGCCCATGGCAGGGTGTTGGAACAAGATGATCTTCAGGGTGCCTTCCAGCCAAAACCATTCTGTGATTTTATGATCCAGCCACATCCAACCTGATGCCTAAAGATGGGGCTATCAGCTGCTTTGTTTCTAACTCAACACAATCCTGGCATTAAGCTGGGTGGGAAAATGCAGCTGCAGGAATCCAGAACTCACCCCAAGATCTTCCATTATTACACCAGTGATGCAATTCTTATTAGTGATATATCACTGAGCAGCCCTTTCCTCTTTTAATTTAGTGGAGGTACAGGTAGGCTCTGGGCTAGAACACATAATGTGCAAATTACTTGCAGGTCTTTCTGAATAAATTTTTCCAGAGATACCTGAAAAAAATGTAGTATATGACAGCCCAAAATGCATCATTCCTACCCTTTCCCTGTAAACACAGGTTAAAGAAAAAAGCATCTTAACAGGGAAATATAGCATTCTCTGCTTTTTGACTCCTAGGGAAAAAGGCATGAGCATTTAAAGCTACCAGGTGATCAAAGGTTTCATGCTGATTCACAGCATACACATTCCTTTGAGATCCAACTCCTGAACAGCCAAAAAGCTGCTTAAACTGGGGAGAGGATCTGATTAAAGCACAACCAGACAGTTAAAAACCAAAAACCAAACCCAAAACAAACAACAACCACCTGACATCTTACCAACAGGCATTTAAAAACCTGTATTCAGCAAAGGAAGATTCTGTGACAACACCACCAGCATGGCTTTTGGAGAATGGGAATGGAGAATGGGAACGGAGAATGGTTTTTGGAGAATGAGAAAATACACCCAGCTCCAGATTTTTTGGGTGAATATTCAGCTCCAGACAAGAACAGCCTCAGTGCTGGATCCAGCAGCTCACCAGATACTGGGGAACGCAGTATTGCAACAGCTCATGACAGGGCTGAGTTGGTAATCCAAACACCAGCCTTTCTCCATCCATTTTGATCTTCCCATGCAAAATTTCCTCATTTCTATGTTTGGGTTCAGGAGGAGTCAGCAGAGCTTGGCAGCGTGCCCCTGACCTCTAATGGGTTGGGGCACACTCGAGGCATCTTTGGGGGATGCTGTAGACCCTAGACCTGTGTGAGCTAGGGCAAGTCACTCTCCATGACCTGGAAATCCAAAATTCCCTGTGGAGCACTGGGGAAAAGGCTGCAGGAGGGGAAAAAATAGGAGTTTGCTCCCCGCCAGAGCTGCCAAGTGCAGAACCAGCAACTTGCAGGGACCCATCTCCAGAGCAATATAAATATAAAAACCACACAACACGAGCAAGCACTCTTAAAAAGTTTTTATTAATTTTCATTGTTTTTTTTTTTTTAAAAAAAACAAACCCGTCAGTGCAACAGTTCAGTATCCCCTTCCTATCCCCCATCAGTAAGCAGTAATTTTAAAATCAGGAAATACCGAGTGCTGAAGCCAATGGGTTAGCATTTTGCTATTATTTCCTTCTGTCAAACTCTGAAAAAGTCCTCTGTATAAATTAAACAATGAAAAAAATGTTATTTTCAATTCTATGTCATTACAGTCAACAGAATCATAATAATGCACCTAAAATGTGTGTCCACAATATATCAGGTATACATTTTTGGGAAAAGAAAAAAAGGAAAAAAATATGACATTCTAAGCTTGTTAAAAGGATAATGGTCCCATATTTTTTTATTACAGGTTAGCAAAACAAAATCCAATGGATTACAATATTTACATGTTATTTGAAAAATTATTCATTGTTAAAAGCATGTCACAATCATTGTTTCTTTTTTTTTTTTTTTTTTTTTTTTTTCTTTTTCCTTTTTGGTAACCATTACAAACACCCAATCCAGGTATGGAACTGTTTAAATATATTTGAAATGAGGCCAATTAAAAAACAAATACAGACACAAAATGTGTATTTTTAGTTGTCCCTCCAATGTGTCTTTTCTATGATGTTCCCTCCCTATAAAAAAAAAAAAGAAACCAAAACAAACAAACAAAGAAACAAAAAAAAACCAACAGAAAAATAGAAAGAATCCCCCTAACACACAATTGATGAATCCCCAAAAGCAAAACACCATGCTTCTCAAGTAGCACTTATTCCACAAATGCAACATTTTTGCCATCGCTTTTAAGTGAAGCTCTCCAGGACACAATTTCCTGGAGAGCTTCCTATTTTCCCCCCTCCCCCTCCCCCTGATCCCCCCCAAAAAACAAAAAAAACAAACGAAGACACATGCATTTCTAAAACTAGGTTTCAGTCAAGTACTTTCTACTTTTTGGAAAGAAACTTTTTTTTTTCAGTTTTTTTTTTCTTTTCTCGTTTTTCTTTTTTTTTTTAATTTTTAAATTTTAATTTTTTTTTTTCTCTTTTTTTTTTGTTCACAATCGGAACATACCATGGGCACCAGATCCTGTATTGGCCGCTCAGGCAAAATCCCCAAATTTGAGTTTATATAGGCTTTCTACCCAAGGAGTAGTTTCAGGATCAGCCACTTAAGGTATGCAGGTTTCCTATCCATTCTACACTGCTCCCCTCGTGCTAAAAAGCTAAGGAGGAGGGGAAAAAAACTCAGTAACTCCATCCACTGAATCAAGAGTTAAAAGTAGTTCTCCAGGCTCAATGTCGTGTGTAACCAACTCACCTCCGCTTGCAAAAAGATGTGTTAACAGACACCCCTCCCTCCCACCACACCAAAACAAAAAAAACAAAACAGAAATACAAACCAAAAATGATAAAAAAAAAACCAAACAAAAAAAACCCCACGCACAAACCACAGACGGAATTAAAATTAACAAAAAAAAAAAAAAAGAAAAGGGGAAAAAAAAAAAGGCAGCCAATCTCAACGAAAAGTTACAGTTGTGAGACTGATAGATGTTAATATGACAAGCAACAGAACGGTTATGAGGACCCATGTGTTTGGCCCATGAGCTGCATAGCTGTGCTGTAAGTTTGGTTCTTTAGGTTTTTTTTTTTTTTAAAGTTAAAACTTCTTTGTTATCTCCATATGTTTAAAATTAACGAGGACAACGACGACGACGACAGCAACAACAGAAAAAAGGTTCTATTCACAAGATCTAGTCTCCTTTCCCTGTCCCCCACTCAAAAAGAAATACTCATTTTTACATGAGAAACTTAATTGTGCTGTATTTGTAACACCTCAGGCTGATAGAAAACAAAACGTGTGGCAAACAAAACCGCACAATCAGTCACATGAAATCTACCAAATACTAAAATTATAACTGAATACTAACAAACAGCTTACCTGGAATAAAGGATGACAATTCACAAACAGTTATCTAGGAATTAAAGTATCTCTCTCTTTTTTTTGTTTTTTTTTTTTACTAAAATAATTAAAAAAATCACAGTATTTTAAGAAATAAAACCCACACTGGGATTTTAAGCACAATTTGTTTTTTCCTTTCTTTAAAACTTATTTTTTTTCTTCCTCCATTCACCACCTTGCCCAGCAGTCTCTCTACATTTAACCACAACAACAACAGGTAGTACTGACAAATGCAGAGATCTCCCTTGGTTAATTCTGAGGTACTAGGAAACAGGTGACTGTTTTAAGCAAAGCAGTTTCTGTTTTGTTTCTTTTTTTTATGTTTTCCTTTTTTTTTTTTTCTCCCTGTGGTTTTTTTTTTTCCTTTTTTTTTTTCCTCTTTTTTTTATTTTTAATTTTTTTTTCTTTTCTAAAGCAGTTGCTTTCAGTCTGGAAAAGCGTTTTACGTATTAAAACTAGAAAAACGCACACAAACTTGTGCGTCCAAAAGTTGTCCCCCTACCACTTCTTCCACTCTCACGACGCTTCCACTCATAAAACAATCGAAGTCTCCACTGCAAAGCACGATGTGAAATGTAGGAAAAACACGGGGAGTTGCTTCATTAGTCCAAGGATGAGCGTAACTTCCCATCGTCAGATCCAGGAGGAAAACAAAAAGATGCAGTGACGTAATGGAGCCACTTATCCCATCACTTAAATAACTTTTAATATACACACACTCACACAGGTACCAGTGCTTTGAAAATAGATCATTCAGTCCTAAAAGCAGCTTTATTTCTTCCTTCTGCCCGCCCCGCCCCACCCCAGTCATCACTGTTCAAGTACTGTCGATCAGAACCACACCAAACTCTTATTCTTATTCGTTTTTGGCCTCCGGGGTGTCTAGGAGAGGTTGGTCGGCGGCCACCACCATGCTGACAGCTGTTTCCCCACCGTGGGAGTAGTCCACCACCATGGCCTCGATGCCTTCCTTCTCCTCTGGCAGCGTGCTGGCCGCGTCCTCCACGTCCTCCTTGGGCTGGCTGTCCTCGCCGCCGCTCCTGTGCTTGCTCTCGTTCAGCGCCCTGCGGGGAAGGGGAAGGGCAGGAGAAGTCAGGAATGGCAAAGCCAGCCCTTGCCTGTCACACGAGGGACAGCAGCAGGTCACTCCCCAAAGAGGCAGCCACGCCACTGGCTCCAAAGGAGAGGCGGAGGGATGAAGGACATTCCAGCCCTGAAATTGAATCTTCCGTGCCGGGAGAGATTTGGGATCAGAAGAACTCAAAACTGTGACACTTGAAGCTTATTCCTGTCCCTCAGGTTCCTTGCAAACAAGACTTAGGAGGCACCAAACAAAGGCACAGGAAATGAGTGCTTTTCCCAAAGAGTCAATAAAATCCAATAAAACTTTCCATAGGTTGCAGCATTTCAAGTACTTAAGCTCAGACTTACACTCTGTTAAGTGTAAGAGAAGTTATTGTTTCTCATCCCAACGCAGTTAACCCACAATATTGTATTCAGATGCTTCCCACATCTCAGCAGCCTTGAATGAAATCTACTCTTTGAACAAACTCTGGCTAGGAAAGAGGTCTCTGCTACCAACGAGACCTACATCGAAAGAAGGAAACAGATTGCTCCAGAGATTTCTATCTGTGATGTGTATCGTCCCACAGTGTGTAAACTGCCGTGGAAAGGAAAAAATTTTTGAAAAAAATCAACAGCACACTTAAGGGAAGTTAATCCTGGCCAAGAGGCATTCACCTAGGGACAATGTTAAGTTTTAGAATCACGGTTAAACCCTACAGTTTACAGCCACGCTGGGCAGCAGAGTAAAAAAGAACGCAGAGACATTCGATGACCATCCAAAGACAGATTTGCTCTTCACAGAACTGTGTTTGCAATTACTGCAGCTTTTTGGGAGGGCAGGGACGGGGTGGGGGGAGCACAGAGAGATCTACTGACACCTCTGGCTGCTTGGCAAGGGAACACAAACCAACTCACATGCCATGCCTCAGCACGTGCCGCTCCCACTCGGAGCCCTCGGTGAAGGATCGGCCGCAGAACTCGCAGGGAAAGCGTTTCTCTGGAGCACTGCTGTCAGGAAACATCATGGGATCTGGAAAAAAGACAGCGCAGCCCATGAGCTCAGGAACGCCAGGGCAAGAAGGGAGTTGTCACCACAGTGGTCCTCTCTGCTGCACCTCTCACTCCAGGGAAGCAAAAGGACTTTCTTGTCAAATAAGTGGGGAAATGCAGCTGCTGAAAAGAAAAGTGACACTGCAACTACAAATCCCACCCTAGGTCTTAAAGCACCTCTGCAAAGTAAGGGTAACAAGTTACTAGACCTTGCTCCTCTATTTCAACAAATGAAGAGACTGTGGAATTTAAACTCTAAACCAAAACTGCAAAGCTTAGGAAAGCAAAATCCAAAGTCCCCACTCAAGTCCATCCATAATTTTGGAACTGGTAGTACAAATTGTAGGATTTGGTACATTTAACATGTGATTCTTGTAATAGCTCATGAGGCCTCATGGATTAAGTCCTGCATCTTAACTGCATAGGTGTTTCATGCTCATCCTAATCTCCTATACAAAGAGCTTGGGGCCTCATTTGCAGAAGTGTCAAGCACCTTGTAATATGAGTGAAGTCACGGGCAGCTCAGGGAATGACATTCCAGAAAGCCAAGCTCCATGTGAACACAGCCTGCTCTGACAAAAGATGAAACATTTTCTCACAAATTAAGAAGATCACCACACCAGCCATTGAAAATAATTGCATGAACTATCTCACTTGATTCTTCTGCTGGAAATGAGACAGCACCATCTGCTCAGAGCATTAATTCCTTAGCAGGGATTATCTTAAGCAAGAAATCAACGGAATGTCTTTCTGACTCCTCAAGAACCACATAATAAAAGAAAAGGGATTTTGCTTAATTTTGGTTCTGATCTCTGCTCACTTGATTTCTTCACTCTCAGACTTACTCTGTTCAGAATCAGTCTGTGAAGCCAAAATTGCTCACACATTCCCCATTACCCACACCTACGTCCTGCAAATGCATTTCTGTGACACACTTGTCACTAGTTAACCTTTACTTCAGTTTTATATGGGATAGTTCTTGACACAACTTTTTGGCCTCTTCCCATGAAAGGCAAAAAAATCCACTTTGTATTTCTTATTGTTGGGAGTTTATTTATTATGTGGTTAAATATCATAAAGCTGCTGCGTTGGGGAACACCAGAATGCAAGCAGCAAATGCCATTAGCTCAGTTTACATCTGGATTTTTAACACCTTAATCATGGCACAAATGTATAAACACACAGACTAGTCATGACACAGAGATAAATATTTTTGGTGGAAAATACTTTTGGGGGCAAATGCTGCTGATGTTCTGTATAACAGTATAACTATGGATGGGGCTTGGAGCAACCTGGGGCAGTGGAAGGTGACCCTGAGCATGGCAGGGGTGGGATTGGATGCTCTTTAAAGGGCTCTTCCAACCCAAACCAGTCCATAATTTATACCTGCAAATCCCATTAAGTTTAGCAAGTGTTACTCCAGTAAATCCACCACCCCTTCAGACAACACTATCTTATTCATCCTACTGCCCAGTAATTTTTGCCTCTGGGGATGTGAATTTGGGCTACTTCCCTGGAGGATTATCAGAAGCTGCTCTTCTCTGGGTCCTGCAGAGGAGAAGCAACACATTGCACACAGCCCTGACCTCTCTGTGGTTTTGTTCTGTCACACATACAAACACTCATGGACATTTAATTTTTGCCCATTATGGAAAAACACCCCTTGATCTGCTGAGACCAAGACTTAAAGATCAGTGACAGCCTCTTTGAGACACAGTCCTACCTGGGCAAGCTGATCTTGGCATGGTCAGTGCCAAAACACTTCATTTTCCCCCACACATCTCCTTTTACTCTATATCCTTTACCACCCCTTCCTTTCCCATCCAAGAGTGCAGCTCAGCTCTGCCTGTCCACATGGACAACGGCCTTTGTTTCGTCCAGCAGCCCACGTGAAGAAGCCACAACTTTTTATTTGCAGCCTCAGTGCTGCACAGAGCAGCTCAAGTCAAAGTGGTGAATCCAGGGAAGAAATCCTGATTCTCCCAAAGTCACAGAGCTCGGACAGATGCTTGGAGCACACAGAGGCACTCCCAGCAAATCCCACTTCCTGCTAACACCACAAAGGCTAGAAATGCCAGATGCACCCCAGCAGCACCCAGGACTGCCAGTTTCATGTGGTTTGAAAGCTGTGACAGCATCAGCCACTGTGACAGGCTCTGTCTGAAACCACAGGTCTGGATCTCTGCTACCAGGGCAAACCATTTCTGTGTCAGAAGGATCTTCTGAAAATGCCTAGGGAGATGCCAGCATGCAGCTTAGCATCCTTCAGCTCCTGTCTCACTGGGATATTTTTCCAAAATCTTGCACCTTAAGTGTGATAATTCACACAACTTACCTAGAAAAATGCAATCAATACAACTGGATCTTTTCTAATATCCTTGTTGTAGTAAGTGTTTTCTGCATTTTCTACCTATTTTACTATAATCTATTACAAATGGTTAAGAGACTGAAAAGGATAAAAAAAGCTTGAAAAAAACAATGGTGAAACATCAACCCTACAGGCCAGAGAAGAAAGAAATACTGCAAAGCAAACCTGAAAATACACCTGATTTCTTTAGGCTGTCACCCAAACAAGCATGCAGAAATCATTTCAGCCAGTCACAGATTAAAGAAAACAGAGACAGAGGTGAAAAAAAAAAAGAGTACAGCATCATCAAAATGCTGCCTTGCTTAACTCTGAAACATGAGGATAGCACATCTATTAACCCTTGAACATGTAACACTCCAGGCATGGATGGTGATGTTTTTATACTTCCAGGGTGTAACCTAAAGCCAGTTCAAACAATGAACTTCACCTTGGGCTGCCCCCCTGCCCGTGGCACATGCACAGGGATTTGTGAGGCTTGGCAGAGAGCACTTTCTTCTTGGTCTGGGCACCAGAGCCTCCAAGGTCACCCCAGCACCTGTGCCTGTGTGTAATGCTAAGGTAATCCTCACAAGGACAGCTTGACTCCTCACCCCCTGCTAGCTGTGGGTCTGCACAGGACATTAATCAGCCTGCTGCATCTGCAGCTGAGGTGAGCTGGGGCTTCAGTCAAATCATGACACAATTCCTGTTCCAGCCACAGAGGAAGCCGAGAGGGTCGGAGCTGTCCCTGAGGAATGCTGAACCCTGAGATGCACACGTGGAACTGACACCCCTCCTCTGGTTTTCCTGCTGCTCTGCCTCCAAGACCTTGTGCAGGGTATTTTTTGTTAAAACATGAATGGTTTCCTACCCAATTGGCTTGCATTCTCATTTAATTTAAAAGCCATCACTGACTGCTCCTGAAGTGCTGCTGATAAGCACAAACTGAATTCATGCTGCAGGGAGACAAAATAAAATCCAAGATGCTGGGGTCTTGCTGTTAAAAGGTAAGAAGCACGATCTGAACCCCCTTAGTTCTGTCAACTACCTGTGAATCCAGAAATGGGAATTTTTCAATGCCTGAAAACATGTACAGAGATACCTTTTTTATTTGTGAAAAGCTGTTGAGTGAGTTTGAAATGTAAAAAAAACAGGAGGAAAATGTTCACCAAACATGGTGGTGTGCCTTTAGCTGAAGTACACAGAACTTGGCTAAGTGGAGCTGTCAGCATCAAGAATTGGGTGACCTGTCCTTCAGACCAGGAGGGGACTAAAGATATTAAAGAGTTGTTGCATTATATGATGCATTGTTGCACCAGAACAAAACACAGTTACACCAGATATTGAAATAACTTTCCTTTTGTGGGAGAAGGTTGTTGCAAGGGAAACCCTTCATTTAATTATCAGAGAACTTATCTTTTCTCTACTAATCTAAATACAACCAAACCAAAATTATACGGCCTTGCTTTGTTGAAGTCAGTGGGATTAATCTTTGATACAAACCTAGGCACATATTTAAATATAAAATGGTACAGACAGGTGGGCATGGATGTACCCTGGCTCTGGAGCTGCCAACTGCAAACAGGACTGACTGTCTGACAAGGAATGCTGGGCAGAGAGGTAAATAACAGCCCATAAAGCAGCCTTCATCCCCCACCTGGGCAGTGCCAAGTGAAAGCTGAAAACTGGTTACCAAAACAGAAAACCTGACAGGCCACTAAAATACACTTAGATAGTTTTGCAAGCCCTTATAGATGGTATCTGAACAGGCAGATTAGTCACAGATGCTATCTGTGCCTTCTCATGGTGTGTATTCTCTCTGAACAGACAAAAAACTTGTAAGGAGGATTAGAAACACAAGATTCCCACAGGAGCTGTGTCCTCAGGAAAGCCACACTCTGTTACTATTTCTGCAGAGTATGTGCTGTCCACTCAACAGCTGACCTAGCATGGCTGGAATGGTGAGGCAGGTTGCAGTGCCCAAAAAAATCCAACAAAACCCCCCACAACACATCAAAGAGCTGCACTGACCTCTCTCTTGAGCCTTGGGGCTTAACTCTTCTTCTTTTTCTTCTTCATCACTGCTAGAGCTCTCTGTTTTCCCTTTCATTTGCTCCAACTGGTCCAAGTTAACCCGTCCAACCAGCTCAAAATTACGACTCACCTTTGAAAGAAACACTTCTGTTAGCACTCAGCACAATCACCAACCAGCCAGGAGAATGGCCACAAATGTAGAAAAAAACCAAGTACACCCCAAAGCCAGCTCCGCTCCGAGGTGACATGCAGTCCCCATAATTAAATTAACACTCATTTATTTCCAGGGGCAGTGATTCTTCCATTGCTGTTTATTCTGCATTTCTCATTTCTGTTTTTTTTTGTTGTTGTTTTTTTTTTTTTATTAATGAGATTGGGTAAACCCCCTCACTTCTTCATCCAAGAAACGGAAAACATCGAGTTGTATCCTCATTTTTAAGGCATTATTCAACTGCTGTGATCAAACACTGCTACCACACATCCACGCTGAAGGGAAACTCTCTGTGACGAGTTCATTCAGCTTCATTCATGAAAGGATGGCTCTTTTCCTCACTAAGCACATGGCTGCTGTGTGGCACATACACTCTCACTCATTAATAACAGATTAATTTTCATTACGCCCGGGCTGCAAAGTGCTTTGCAAACTGATACAGCAGCCTATAATGGGAACACTTCACCCAGCAGTCAAATTCAGCTAACCCTGGGGTGAAATGCACCAGCCACTCAACAGCTCACAGCAGCAGTATGAAAGGAGCAGCTCAGGGCACGGGAGTCAGGAACCGCTCCACATCCAAGAGGAACAGCAGAGGAGCAGCAGCAGCCCAGATTTACAGCGGAGGCGGAGAGCGTGGAGCGTGACCAGGACACTAAGGCTAATGCTTGCTGCATGACAAGCGCCCTCTGAGCTCACTGATCACTGCTGGGAAGGGTTTTGGGCTCATCTTTCATGCAGAGAGACAGACAGCCCTCCAGCAGCCGAGGCGGGCAGAGGGGATGGAGAGGGAGCAGGCTGAATGAAAAACCAACACCCCCTGACTGCTCTTTACCCCGCTGTGGGAAGGGAAATGTGAATGATCCCTAGGAGGATGTAAAGCAGGCTGCAGGATACATCCAAGCAGCAAAGTATCCCGAATATAGAGGTGTGAAGGGTCCTAGCACTGGGTTACAGACAGTTGTGATCAGGTTCTCTAACTCAGCACATCACCCACAGTGGTTTAAACAAACAAGACCACGTGCAAGGCACTTGATTCTACTCAGCTCACGCGAAGGGACACTTTTTAAGGTGCAATATACAACCTGAGTAGAGTCTGACCCCAGAACTTAAGACGTAAATTGGAGAGGTGCAATTCACCCACCAAAAAAGGGGAAATGATACCTGAAACTACCAGCACCACCACTGCAGGTCCAGATCAGAAGGGAGAGATAAGTTAAGGGAATAATCATCCCAGACTGATGCACTGTGTCAAAAAACACCAAGCAATAGTTCCTCCTGCATACAGCAGGCACCAGGAGGTGTGGAACTCCTTCTGTACCATTTGAATTGCAGGAGACTCTCCAGAAGTAATAAATATGGCAGGAGATCCTAGCATGCCACCACAAAGTTTGGTTTTATAAGATGGCGCAATAGTTCCTCCTGCATACAGCAGGCACCAGGAGGTGTGGAACTCGTTCTGTACCATGTGAATTGCAGGAGACTCTCCAGAAGTAATAAATATGGCAGGGGATCCTAGCATGCCAACACAAATTAACAAAGTTTGGTTTTATAAGATGGCCAGGTATTTTTGAGCATGGAAACTGTTGTTGTTGTTTTGTTGGTTTTTTTTTTTTTTTCCCTGGGACTTCTGCTGCTAATACCTTCCATACACATTTGGCTTTAAGGAAAAATCATTCAGTCAATGAAGCTTTTAGTGAGGACCTTGGGCAGCTAAGCTCCAAGAGGGGAAAGCATATAGCTGCCTCCCCTGGAAACCTGCCAAGGAAGCACTCTAGGAAATATTCCAAAACACATCCCAGTTCTAGAACTTAAACATTTCTCAGATACAAAAATTCAAAGCTAGCAGTCTGTGGAAAGCCTTTAATGACTTCTCAAAGATTGGACCTGATATGCTCTCAGGTAATCCACAAAAACTCCAAAGCAGTCTTAACTGAGGGCCTGGTTAGACTTGCTGTTTATCTTTCCCTTGTTAAAGGTAAAAGGGGATGTATAGACCTCTTTGTTATTAAAATATGCGAGGCATGTCATGCTGCTGAAGTTACCAGAGCAATCCTGTGTTTGGAATCTCCTGCCTTTTACAGGGGCTGAATCACACTGCCTTGGTATTGTTCCACCACTATTTCCCCACCCCCCTTTAGATAAACCCAGCATGCACAAGAGCCTTTTCCAGACAATCACACTCTGCATGCAGCAGTTTGCCAATTCTGATCAATCTGAACAGCTTCAGAAACGATTATTTTTCAGTTTCTGAAGAAACTAACAAACAAACAAAAAGATGAATAAAGGGAAAAATGAGAAAGGGAAGCGCAACACAGGATTAGTTTTCAGATTTGGGGAGGGAGAGGAAAAAATAACCCCAGTGTAAAGCTGGCTGGTCAGGCATGCAAATTAAACCAATTCAGCATTTGCAAAGACCAGAGTGCCACAAATTGAAGCTCATTGGGTCCTACCTTGTGCTCATCTCGAAGGTGAGCATCCAGCTCCTCTGTGTGTTTGGTCTCATAGTAGCAGAGCTGGCATTTGTAAGGTTTCAGTTCATTGTGCTTCTCTATGTGCTGCTGCAAGCTCTCGTCACTGGAGCAGGTGAAGGTACACTTGTCACAGCGGAAAACGACTCCCTGCAGGTACTTGGACAGCTTGGAACGGCAGACCTCAATGGGAACGACCCTCTCCTCTGTGGGGACAGCACAACACCCGCTTAACAACACCAGGAAAGCAATCCTGCCTGCCAGGGCAGGGTTAATCCCCAAAAGCCACAAAGGCAGGTGCCCTCTGTGACTGGTGAAGAGGATGGGAACAAAGGTTTGGGGCCAAGTGAGACTCCATCTATGAGTCAGAGCCCAGGAGCACAAACCCAGCCGTAAATCAGCCAAGACCAAAAAAGTTTGTTTTTGTTCAGTGCTTGACAGCAGCTGGGAACTGCTTCTATAAAAGAGGGGAGCTGCAGGGTGTGCTTCCCAAAGCATCACACACTGCTGGCTCCACAGGAACCGAGCTGGTGTCCTCACCACCACACCCAAACCTGCCCTCTGGGGACTGAGGAGGTGAGCAAGGCAGCACTTCTCCCTGGGAAAAGGCTGAGCAAGTTCAGCCAGCAGCAGAAACCTCCTGAGGTGCCCAGGGCTTTCAGAAAAGCCCAAACCCTGCAGGCATGGTGCACTGAAAACGCTCTTGCTGAGTTTTTAAACTCTGCGCTCCCTCTAACAAAGCAGTGATGTTTAACAGAGCAGCAATTAATTTCGGTCATTTGACATCAGCCAGAATCTGATGTGCCTCAACACTCATCCACTGTGGTTCCCTCCACGCTGTGCACACCAGAGAAACCCCAAATCTGACCCTTCAGCTGAGGGTCACCAGCAGATCCTCACTGAGGCTTTTGTTACCCAAACTGGCATTTTTGAGCTAGAACACTTGAAACTTAGCACTGCTCCTGCTTATGCACTGCATACTAAAGGAGGGTTTTTCGATCCTCCTCATCCAGGCTCATCCCCAAGGACAGGAGGAAAAAAAAAAAAAAAAAAAAAAAGAGGTCTGAATCTCTCATGGTAGACATGAAGGCTGAAGGAATGTGAGACGTGGCAGTGCACACATGGATCTGAGCCAACGGGCCCTTTCTTCTAGAGAGGAGGGTAAAATTACATCCAAAGACAACTACAGAAACACACACTCCCTTTACAGCAAGACTTTTTTTTTTTTTTTCTACAGCTCAACAAAATATTCCATCCTGCCTAGCTTCTCCCTGAGCACAAAACTTATCTACCTCGTAACTTCCTCTTTTTGAAGTTTTCCCCAAGGCTATGCCTTAACCAAAAACAAAACAAAACCAAACCAAACGCCCAAAGACTTATGATTCTTTTCTACACCACCAGCAGCTCCTCTAACTATAAAGAAACCAAATAGTGGCCATTCAGGGTGGAAACAGGGGAGGGGAGAATAGGGTTTAAGACACAGCAGAATTCAAAGCTGTGCTGCTGAGATCACTAGAGAAACTTTTTACAAGGTTGTTGCAGCTGTGTGCTTTTGGACTCTGAGAAATAAATGACACAGTCGGTTTCAGAAGTGAAAAAGCCAAGGGAAGTTTTCAAAACCAGAAATACTAATTAAAACATTTTAACATTCACTTTTCCTCTAACACCTGGCACAGATTAAAAACACTAAAACACGTTATGGTATAAAACTTTAAATCTACCAGCCTGAAGTAAAGAAGCATTTTCTTATTCACATGAACAAAACCTATTACCTCACAGGCACACACACAGAGTCCCCAAATCAAAGGCAACACAGTAAGAGAAGAGCAAAATAGACAAAAATATCAACTCTAGATTGAAAGATTTCAATTTCAGGAAATTATTTATAATTTTTACAAGATGTATTCATGTCAGTGAGCTTCCTCCAAGCTATGATTTTGGAACTTGCAGGACTACCACGACCTGGAATTTCTTAAGGTGATGCTCTCACCTGCAGCTTGCCCCTGCAAAGCCCTGTTTATTTAATTACTCATTTAGAATGCACTTATCATGCCTGGACAGCCAACAGAATTGCAGCAAACCACAAAGCCCCACACAAAAATTGAAAAGGCAGCTTCTTTACCCCTGTGAGACTTCTTCAAAGTTCCATCTGTGTCTAATCAAAGACTACTGCAGACACCTCACAAAAAGATGTCCCAACTCGTGGAACAATTTTGCAAGAGTGGTAATTAAAAAATTAACAACAAAATAAACACCTAACAAAAGCATCACCTTGGTTTAAGAAATCCAATCCTTCCACTAGGCTGAAATATTCAGGTTAACTGTATCAGGGAATTAGCTGAAAGGACATTAATGACTAACTATTCCCAGTACTGTAACTCAAAGCAGACATACATTTTTTGGCTCAGAGCATAGGAGAGCTCAGTCCTTAGTTGTAAGGAGAAACCTTTGTTCAGCAACACACCAAAGCATATATAACTCAATTCCTTCCCTCAAGGGTAAACAAAAAAAACCAACAAAAAAAACCAAAACAAAACAAAAAGAAAAAAAAAAACATCAAAAAAACAAACAAACAAACAAAAAACCCAAAAAAACCCCCAAACAAACAAACAAAAAACAACCCCAAAAACCCCTCCAAACAAACCCCTCAAAAAAAACAAACCTACCACCTAGACACAGACCAATTACTTGGTCATCCTGGGTTTTGAAAATACACATTTTTTGCCTGGAAATCCAAACTACACTCACAGAACAAGTAGAACATGGATTCCAGCAGTCAAAGGTTCTGCATGCATCTGTGAAGTCGTATGTACAATGGAAAATGCCAGAAAAAGGCATGTGCAAGGAACAAGTGCAAGGAACAAGGATCTTCACCAAGGGAGCCTTTGGGGCGGTGGGTAAATTTGAAAATTTATCTTAAAGGTTACTATTCAAAACATATGGGTGTTAGTCTCTTATATGGAAGAAGAATATCATCAGGTTCTTTAAAGGAAGGATAAGGAATAAAAATGCCCAAGGACTTAAAGGTATAGCCAACAGTGAACTTGGCAAGTTGGATTCAGCCCTGGAAAAACACCAATATACTTCAAAATGCATGAGGGGAATGTTACTGGAAAGGAAAACATCAGGAGAAAAGATGGCCAGGCACTGGAATGGGCTGCCCAGGGGGGTTTGGAGTGCCCATCCCTGGAGGTGTCCAAGGAGCACCTGGAGGTGGCACTCAGAGCTCTGGGCTGGGGACAAGGTGGGGACTGGCCACAGGTTGGACTCGATGGCCTCAGAGCTCTTTCCCAACCTAACTGATTCTGTGACACACCAATTGCATAAATTGAAGTCTAACATGCTGCTAGATCAGGAATCCTGTCTGCTCCTGCCTGTCATAAAGACCAGGAAGAACCAGAGAGCCAAACTTCTCCTGCAGCAGCCTCTGGCCGTGTCAGCCCCCTGGGACAGGACACCTCCAAGGGGTCTGTGCTCCATCTGCACCCACAGGAGGGAGGGTGAGCTGCCCTGGCACAGGTTTGGGGCAGGTGGTACATCAGAGAAGCTCTTAGAACCTCTCCTTCTTCACAGAAGGCAAATTCCTTGCCTTACATTATTTTTTTTTCCCCACTTGGCTTCTAGCTGATACTGCTTTCACCCTGTGGAATTCAGCCTCTGTAGCCACTCATTAGGAGGCAAATGTATTCTCCATTTCAAGCACATGCTGCTTCACCAAGGATTAGGGGTGCAGCAACTTGGAAGTAATGTAGGAGTCATGCATCTGTAAACATGCCTTTTGCACAAAAGGAACATTAACTATGAATGGATCGAATCCTTCACTCCTGATTTTACATACTGCACCACTCCATCTACCTCAAAACTAATTTTCTTGGGCTGCAGCTCAGGGTTATGCCCTTGCTTTGCCAATGCAATGGCCATAAAACAGGAAGGCTATCTCTGACTACACTGACAATCACTCAGCCTCTTTTTCAGTGCACATTAAATCTTGTCAAAACCATCTGCTTCAGCTGCCACACAATTAAACACAACGGCAGAGGGCTGTTTTTTAGCTGGATATATGCACCAGAAATCACTCTAAGTATGAACCCTGGATACGTGATGTCAAAGGAAACCCTTTCGTGGCCTCTGAGACTCTTTACCAGCTATAATCCCATTTGCATTAAAACTTCCTTTACTCTGCTCTTCCTCCCCCCAGCACTGTGGCGTGAAGACCATTATGTCCTTTTGCAATAAGGCTTGTTCCAGCAGCAAAAACTCTTTGAGGCTGGTTTGTGCAACTGAAGCAAGTCCTACAGAAGAAAAGATCCACAGGTTCACTCACCCAGGAGGTGACAACCTCCTTTCAACTGGTCAGAAACAGCTCTGCACAAGGAGCTGCTTGACCTCATGAAGTGCTCTTCCACTTCTCCCACTGGACATTCCCAGCTCCAAACCTATGCATGATGGAAAATACCCTAAACCCATCCAGTTCCCTCTGTTTTAAAGGCCTGGCATTGTCTGCTGGAGCCCTGGCATGGCCACAAAATGGAGAAAACCGGGCAAAATCTGACACAGCAACACCTTCAAAGGCAGGAAGCAAAAGCCAAAGCATCGGCCAAACCCTTGCAACCAAATATGTCAGCTTTGTAGTGTGCTTTCTGAATCACTGACAGGTCATTTCCCCAGATGTTCCCTCAGAGCAGCCCTGCTAGCAGAAAGAAATGTGAATTCTGCCAAGCTCACTGAGCTGGTACAAGAAGGACTTCAAGCTACCAGCACTGAGAAGTGGTATACTACATGGAATTACGACAGCACTTGTCACACCAGAATCTCCTCCAGGAAAAAGATGGCATGCAAAACCTGTGTTTGCTCACCACCAGTACCCCACTGTGAATCTCTGCCCAACCTGCAGGCAGGCAGAGTGCCATCCCAACACATGGGTTTGGATTTCGGCAGCCAACAGACCATCCACAAGCATCAAGTGTGATAGCTGTGGGCAGGAATCCCAGCCCAGAGAGCCCAAACTGCTGTCTCTTCTGAGCTACCAAGCCCACAGTTAATAGAATATAGAAATCCCTACTCCCACTTTTAGCAGGCTTAAAAAAAAACCCCATAAATTTAAAAACGGAGAGGTGTAGACAGAAAAGGAGTCTTACAGTAAAGCGAAAAATGAGATAATTATTTTGTTCCTAAGAACACAGAGGAGAAAACACTCAAGGAATTTATCAAGGGATATTTTGAGGCCTCTATGGTTAGCTGATAAACCTTTTGGGTGACTTTATGATAGCAAGGCCTTTAAGATAACAAGGACATGGGCAGGGCACAACTCTGGCCTAGATCAAAGTTGCAAATTAGGGCAACTCTTTCTAAACAGGTGTTTGATGGCTTTTCACCTCCCTTGAGGAAAACCTTAAAAACTATCCCAAATCTGCCCCAAATCAGCAACGGCAAACTTCGAATTTTACAGGAAATAAATCAGATGCATCTTATAGAAATGAAGCAAAAAGACAATCAAGGGCTAGCGACCCTTTTGACATATCTGTCCTCGCATAAAGAGAGAGGAAAAATTGAATGAAACCAGTCTGAAATATTGAATGAAACCAGACCAGGGCCCTGTCCAGCAATCCCCTGACTGGACACAGACACGGACATGGATGTTTTTACCTCTGTGCAGAACTATGTGGTCGATCATGTTGCGTTTGTATTTGGTGTGGTAGAGACAGAGAGGGCAGCGAAGGTCTTTGGGTCCTTCCTCGGGGACTGCCGAATGCCCGGCCTCCACGTGCATAGTAAAAGCAGATCTGTGAGAGAGGGGGGAGACAACGGCAGCAGTCAGGAGGGCAGCAGCGAGGTGCCACAGCTCTCTGTAAGGGACGTGTGGTGTAAAAAGGTGCAGATGCCACTCAGCCCTGTCCGCGCGGCCCCGCGGAGGGGCCGCTCACATGAGCGACACATGAGCAGAGGAATCTGCAGGCTCCTTGCCCTCAAAGCAACAAACACCCGTTGTGACAAGATATTCTGCTGCACGGGCTGCTCCATATAGTCACACTGCTATAGTCAAGATAGCAAAAGAATTCCCATCCTTCATGCTCATTATCTGTCTTCAGGCTGAAACGTTCAGTGTTCTTTCTCTGGCGAAGGTTGAATTTTTTGCAAGTTGAACAAAATCCACCAACTGTTCTGGACATGAAGAGGGGAGGACAAACTTATTTCAGGCAGAAAACATCCTTAACCATCTTGATCTAACCAGCTAAACTGTTTAGATTGTGGGTACCAAAGGGATTCATGTTCATGGTGAGTTTGTCACTGAGATAACTTTCAAAGCATCAGCTGTAGTGATCTGAAAACCCAAGACTTAGAATACTGTATTTATTAGTGTGAAAGAATTAATGAATACTTCACAGTACTTCCGAACCAAAAATTTCATGCTGGCATTACACTGGCTCCATCCTTAAAAGTTGCAAGAGATATGCATAACACAAGAAATTAACTCTACATCCATTTAACCACAAGCCCAACTACTGAAATCAAGAGCTGTCTCTAAACTTGGGGCACTTGGTTATTTTTCCCTAAGGCAGTGATAAAACTTGCAAAAGCTAAGGGGCTTGACACATTGAACTAGAGTAAAAAGTGGCTTTGGACCCAATCCAGCACTCACTGAATTCTGCAGGTATATTTCTATCAACTTTGGTCACTGCTCTCATGCTTTTAAGTTTCTAGGGTGCCTTGAAGAGGGGATTGCCATGTTTTTGGTGGGTTTTTTTGCCTCATCTTCCCCTTTTTTGAGACAGAATATACATTGCTATGAACATGTTTAAATGCTTCCTGATTTATTCATAATATCAAGGTGAAAGAAAATGGAAAGAAAATTGAAAAAACTTGGAAAATACAGAGAGATTGGACCTGTAAATTTCTGGTAGTATTTAAGACAGAGAGCAATCAGCATATTAAACATAAGCAGGAAATTTCAACATGGGGAGAGCAAAGATGAAGCAACAAAGGGTAGACCTATGTAATTAGAGGCTGCTTCCACGTGGATTCTCTCAGGTTTGTGCTCAACATTTTCTTCACCAGAACTCCTTCCCTTGATCCAGTCCTACTGTTTACTGTCACTCTTAACAAGTTTATGACCTCAAATGTCAGCTCAGGCTGTTATTCTCAAGGACCCAGCACATCAGGAAGAAATGATGAACTGCACAGGTGTCTTTTTTCTCTTTTCTTACACAAGTGCAGCTAAAACCACACACACAAACAAACACACAAGGCGCTGAGCCTTTAAATTTAAATAATTGGATTTTGTGAAATGTCTCTGTATGCTATCAGATATACTAGAGAATAGCATCTTTCTATCATTTAAGCTAGAAAGACTGGGGGGAATATAAAATTACATGAGGAAGGTTTCTTCAGTAAGGTGAAATAAATTCCCCTGTCACCGCTGGACACTTGATTGTCCCACGTTTCATGCTGGTTGCATGTGGAAATTACATTATTTCTGCAGAGAAAATTTTCACACTTAAGGACAAAGGGATTATGAAGTGATAGTTTTTGATTCTCAGAGAATCTCAGAGAAGTAAGGAGGGGTGCAGCAGAACTGCCACTTTGGATTTCCAGAGGGCAGACTGGCATGGTTAGGGGATTGGTTGGGAAAGTGCCCTGGGAGGGCTTCCTGGAGGACAAAAGAATCCAGGAACACTGGATGTTCTCCAAGGAGAAAACCCTAAAGGTGCAAGAGGAGATTGACTCCATGTGCCAACAGAGAGATGTGTCTGGAACTCGGGAAAAATGGAGAGTTTATGACTTTTGCAAGAAGGATCGTGCCAAGCGGACAATGGGGATGTTGTGAACCTGTCAGCCTCAAGTTCCACCAGGGAAGATTTGGATTGGATGTAAGGAAAAATTTCTTCCCAGAAAGGGCTGTCAGGCATGGGAACAGGCTTCCCAGGGAACTGGCTGAGTCACCACCCCTGGAGGGATTTAGAAGATATGCAGATGTGTCACTAAGATTTAATGCTGGGTTAATGGTTAACTCCATGATCTTAAGGGTCTTTTCCATCCTCAACAATTCCATGACTCTGAAACCTCCTGCAACTGTGCTGCTGTCTGCAGCAGATGGTACTGGCTGTTGCAGGAGAGAAGAAAATGGATTACATGGATGCTGCTGTGATCTGGGCATGGCATTTCCTACACTCCTCTCCCTGGTCAGCAGTGGCCATGTTCCTGTTAGCCATCAAAGACCTTTTCAAGCGCTGAAAAAAAAACCCCTTACGAGCTCAGTTCATCTGTTTAGCACAGTACTTACTTAAAGCCTGTGTAAAAGGAGCAATCTTTGCACTTGAAGAGCTTCTTCCCTCCGTGCTTGTCGCGGTAGTGGCGCCGGATGCTCTGTATGTAACCCGAAGAGAATTCGCAAAATTCACAGTTAAGGATGGCTTCCGCTTTTTCCACTCCTGCAGCGCTCCCAGAAAGTGGGATTGGGCTGATGTTGTTGTTGTTCCTGGCCAAAGCTGCAGACTGGTAGTGGTTCAACTGCTGCTGAACATCAGGAGGCTCCGAGTACGAAGAGTCTGCAGGGAAACAGAGCGGAGTTGTTATTCCAGGTGGATCAACAAATCTAAAAAAAGGTTTGATGATGCCTACTCCAGAACCTACTGGCTTTTGGAGGGGGTTGACCAAGCTGTTGGGTTATGCAACTAATCCTGCTTTCTGAAGGGATTAAGAGGTGCGGCACTTCTTAATCTAATGTAATGTGTATTCTACAATTTATAAGGTGAGAAATATAAATGACGCTTTTTTAGATCTGATTCCGGGAGAAAATGAGTGGCACATTTAAATTAAAGTAGTCTAAACAAGAAGCCTGATTTTAAGACACTTAATTTTTGAAGGTAAAGCCCTTTAATCACACTGCCAAATGTTTTATGTGTTTGGCACATAAATCAGACCAGATCCTCTCAAATATCTCACGCCAGTTCACGCAAGGTGAAGATCTGGCACAGGGTACATGTAAATAACCTATCTATATGGAAAAAAAAAAAAAAGAAGAAGAAGAAAAAAAATGGATACTCTTCCCTACTCATGCTGATGATGTTAGAAATTAAATCATCATTGGAAAAAAAAAATATGTTTAATCATAAATTCCAGTAAAGCAAACTTTCAAACTGCTGCTTTGCCATGCTGAGAAAAGAGATCTCTGAAGACACATCCCTTCTACAAGCCAGCAGAACTCTGCCAGACCATTTTAATGGCATGTGGAGGAGCAGAGTCCAGAGATGTCTCAGTACTGAAACTGAAAGCTGTAATATGTTGGTTGGATACCCCAAAAAAGGAGTGGGGGGAGGGAGGGTGGTGTTGAACCTTTCCCAACACACTGCTTGAATGTGGAGGTTAGGAATTCATCTGCTTTGTTCTACATAACCCACAGCTGCCCATGAATGGCACAAATCAAAGCAGATGAATAAAGCACAGATGAATTTCAGTGCAATTTTCCTGAATAGAAGACAAAAGGCTCTTTTCCTAAGCTTTCTAGAAGGGGGGAAGAAAAGCTAGGAGAGGGGGGGAGGTGGGAGGGAAGTCAGGACACAAACTGTACCAGCCACCTCCTGCTTTGATGTGTGCTTCATTTTCCAAAGCTGAATTCCCCAAGGCTAGATATGTAAGAATTCCCTAACAGACACACATTTGTGGGAACCTAACACCATCCATTCCAACCAATTAGTATGGGGAAACAAAAGGCAAACAGGCCCATACAACACTGAGTGTGGGGACTTCTCCACCTGTCTTCAAAAGAGCAAAATGCTTGCTTTCTTTTCCCACTACCACAGGCGGGGGTTACACATGCCCAAGAAATGAGTAACAAATAATGATAATTAAAAAAAAACCCAAACCAAACCCCAAAACAAAACAGGCACAGCAGGTAAACATCTCCAGGCTCGCCTGGCTTCACCACAGCAGAGAGGAAGGCAGAGGCATGAAAGATTCTGGTGAAATGAACGAAATATGGGGTTGTTTTTTTCTCATCCAAGCCCCATCAGCTGAGTGAGGCTGGATTGCGACGCAGCATTTATCATCCCTTGCTTCCACCACTTCCACAGCACGTTTGTTCACCAGGAGGGCTCACAGTGAGCTCCACCTGTTTAAATGTCAAGGCTTTCCTTCCCTTGCGTTTGAAGCAGGCTCCCCACATCCTTTACTTTGGCACAGGGCAGCCCTGAGGAACTGCAAACCCTCTGCAGAAAAGTCTCTCTTCTCTCAAAGGCAGCAACTGTGTGCTCACCCTCCTTTGGAACAGAACCTTGAGGGCTCAGAGGGGATTTGCTGACTCACTTCTCTGGGCTACCAGGTTCAGTGATTCTAAAAGCTCAAAACACAGTTAGACAGATCTCCTGGCAAGGGTAAGGCAGCCTAAAAACAAAGTTCATAGCATTTGAAACAGGGTTTTTTTGGTTTGTTTCTTTTTTCTCTTTCTTTTTTTTTTTTTTTTTTCCTTTTTTTTTTTTTTTTTTAAATGTGTACCAGTCAAATTGCTCTTGTATTGAAGCCTACTTTGTGGTTCACTTGTTCCCCTCCTCAGGAAGAAAGGATCAAAAATTTCCACCACATCACCAATGTTCCTGGCCAAAGTCCCAGAGATATCCATGGCTAAGAAAGCTACAGGTCTAAAAACCATTCTTGTCAGGAGAAGGAAGCCCTGCTGTTGTCTGCAAGATCTACTGTACTTCAGATGTTTTTACTCCTCCTATCATCCGGTGTCTATTATTCCAGCTTTCGGACTTTCCATCAGTTATTTACACAGTGGAATCTGGTATGTGAAAACTGCAGAAGCAGATAGTTCCATGTCAATTCCCACACACAAAACCAGGAAAAAAGCTACATCAAGTAGCTTTCCCTGCCATCATCAATAGCCAGAAGAAAATTCTACCTTTCACACAGGCTCTCCTGTGTGAAATATGCTTTCCCTGCCATCATCAATAGCCAGAAGAAAATTCTACCTTTCACACAGGCCCCCCTCGCAGTTTTTCAGTACATTGCTTCATTACACTTAAAAGAGTTATGACGTTTAAAAGAATTTTAAAAAGCCACCTGAAGAGTTTTTCCAGTGGGCTGTGCCCTCGAACAATGGCAGCATGCAGGGCCTGGTGTACTCCTTGCCTTTTCCCAGGGCAAATTCTTTCATTACACTTGCTGCAGCGCGAGATTTAGCACTTCCTGAAGGAAAACACTCCGGATTAACACATGTGCTTCTGTTGGTGTCTGGGAACCAGCCTGCCAGACAGCTCTCCTGGCATGAAGGTGCAGCCCAGCTCCACCAGGAACACCCTGGACAGAGCCCAAGGTTGACTGAAAGCACGGGAAGTTCTTCCACTGGGTTCCACTGGCCCCACCTCCAAAGATGCATTCTGGCACACAGCACACAGCAAATGAGAAACAGGGGATGGGGGTGAGCTTTTGGGTATATTTTTTTTTAGAATTTATTTTTTTCGAAAGCAGTGTCTTAGAGAAGGACCAAGGGATGCATATCCACAGTCACAGAGCACTGCTTTAAAAACTGCATTTTTCCTTGCTCTGCTCCTGCTGGAAGAGTGGGTTGATGTTCCAGACACTTTTTGGAGGTGCAACAACAGGATGCCAGGCTGGGGGATGAAGGAAGAAAGGAGCAGAGCTTTTCCTCCAGAACTGACCCACAAACTGAGTCATGGACGTACACAATGCAAGTTCCACCTCTTCTTTTTCCTGCACCCCCAAGCACAAAGGGCTGGGTGCACTCTGATAAAGTGTTAACAGCCTTGGCCTAGAGCAGGAAGAGGGTTTAGCCATCCATGTCTGAAAAAGGTAAAAAAAAAGGCCCTAAAAGCCTACGAAATCAGAAAGCAGAAAACATTTAAAATAAGCAAAAGGAAGATGTAAGAAAATTTCTATTAAGTACATGTAAAACACAGCAGCAGTGAATAAACACCAGTGGAAAGGAAATTAAGAAAAATGAAACACCAGGAAGTACCATTTACATTTTAAGGAAAAAGGCACTTTTTTTTTTTTTTTAGTCAACAGCCTTGAGGCTGCACAAGAAAATAAAGCACATTCATATATGCAATGAAAGAGAAGAAAATGGAACACTTAGCCCTGACTCATGTGAAACAATCAAACAAACAAAAAAAGCCCACACCCAAAACACTGAGACTCCTTTTTAAAGACCAATTTTATTCAGAACGAATGGAAAGACTTCACTGTGCAACTCCAAAAACAAGATAACAGCATAGGATGATCTGAGATAAAATGAAAGACACCTACAGTCGTGTCAAGAGGCAAAAATTAAAAGTGATTGCTGCAGTTAAAAATGGAAAGAACAGCGGCAACGCTGCGAATCTCAATTTTGAGATTTTACATATGGTATCTACCTACAAATTACCTGCACAGGACAAATAACAAGGCCAAAAAATAATGTGACCACTGCCAGAACCCATGGATCTAAAAGGCATTGTCTTCCCTTAGGATAGAAGAGAGTTTTTATACCCAAAATTCCGGAAGTTGAAAGGAAAGCAGGAGAAATTATTGCCCATGTGGTGATTTATCAACACAGCTGTATCTAAATTACTGCTGCATTCTGGTGAGAGCACACAAGCAAGTCTCACTGTGTCCCTCCAGGGGCATTTCCAGAAAGCTCAGAGCACTAAAATCCATGGTCAGGAATGCTGTCACCCCAAAAACTTCATCCAGAGTGCAGTCCCAAAGACTGGCACAAATGAATCTGCCAACAAATCTGAAAGTTACTACCTCAGCCAAAAGAGCAAGGCAACACAGTCATGAAAATTCAGCTTGATTCCTTGCATACCCCAGGGTCACACAGTGGGGAAAAAATGTACAAAGAAAATACACAGTGAAAACCCACCACAGAAGGAAAATGAAAATCCAAAGTTTCATTGGATCCTGTGTAGCATACAACACGCTTGAGATACCTAAACTGAAACAAAACTTTGGGATCCTTCCAGGTGAAAAAAATGCAGTTTCGGATCGTGAACTGAAAACATAAATTTACACAAAAATTCAGTGATGTTTCAGTTGTTTCTAGGTATTTTCAGAGGTATCAATGAACACCATATGGAAGAGCAAAACGCTTCCACAAGACTCCTGAACCCAACAACAAGAGGCCAGAAATTCACCCGGACACGTCTAAGCAAGAGACACCGAGCAACAGCTGAGAAACAAGAGGGAAAAGGAGTTATTAGAGGGAGGAAATTAGAGCACTGCTCTACCCTTTTAGGGTGGACAGAGCCAGACACATGTAATATAAACACTTTCATGCCTGCACAGTGATGGATAGGGGTGGAGGGAGGAACACTGCTCAGGAAAAGCAGCTGTTGGAGTGCACTGGAAAGTGACGTTATTGACTTTACAGAATTTTAATAATTCAACAGCTCAAGGAGCAGGAGGAGTCACTGGGAGATAAAAGTGAAGACACCATGATCTCCTGGTATATTCACACAGAAAACACCAACCAGTCAAAAGAGACCAGGATTTGTAAGAACAGTGAAATTGGGGACAGAGATGTTTGGCTCATGAGATAAGGAAAAAACCCAAAGGGAATGTATAAATAAAAGAAAGCACTTAGTAACGTTTTGTGAGGGGGAAAATAAGGAAATTAAATATTAATACAGGCCTAGGACATTCTGGATCTGTGAGGAAATGTTCTAGAGAGACTAAGAGGAAAATATTTTGAGTGCTATTTAATTTTATCCAAATTCATTCATAAAAAGAAAATTTCTGCGAAAAGCAAAAAATCCAAGGATTTCAGAAAAGCAGCAGCCTCCTCTGGATAAAAATTTGTGAAACCAAGTAAAGATGCAATGCTGCACCAGAGAACACCAACAAACAACATAAGGCAAATTGCTATTTTAAAATGCTTAAGACAAGCGTAAGGGCGGAATTTAGGAGATTTAGGAACACAATCCCTTCCAAAATTCAACGGGACTCAAAACCACCAGCTGACTGAGTGGCAGGATTGCACATAGCCATGAATGGCAACAGCTTGAAAAGTGGGAAGGTGGCAAAGCAGGGTGCCACACAAAGATTGTGAAGACTGCACACATTTGTTCACTTTATGCCACACAGCACTGACCTGGAAGGAAGAGTATGTGGGAGGGTGAAATGTTCTGGCAATAAATTAAGCTGAAGGGAGGGGAAGATGGAACAGACTAAGACTCAGAGAGATGCAACTGAACATTCATGAAGAAGCTCAGGGAAGCAGACAGTGCAAGTCTTGCTCACTGCATGTTTAAAAACAGAGTGTGAGCCCAGCCCTCTACCTAAATTCTGATTTCTGCTTAAAAACCTTTACATTGCCAGAATGCTATGAGTGAGAGATAACAGAAACAAGTTTTGTGCCCTCACTTGCCCACTCCCAAAGTAAAAAGCAGAGAGTAAAGACAAAGTAAAGGAAATAAAGCCCTGGAATAAAATAGCCATTCAATGAATTTATACACCACTACTACCCCAAAAATAAAACTCCACAAGAAACAACATCAAGTCCAAACCAAAACAATAGAAGCAACCACCAACCAAAAAAAAAAAAAAAGACCCATGCAAAACAAAACCAAACCTTGTTGGTGGAATTTATTTCAGCATTATCTCTAAAGACCACTTCTTGGATCATGAGAGACCAGTTTTTGTGAGAAAGATGTTACATGTATTTCTAAGCCTCAGAAGAGAGCAACGAGAAAGGCACATGAACTGTGCAATCTTGTTTATTCAGAGGAGGTGAGAGAAGCTACATCCATATTTCTCTGTAACTCTGAATTTCCTCTGAATTTGTGTGCATACCACAGCTCTGACTGGGACTGAGACAGCACTGAGGCTATGAGGCTTCTTGTGATAATTCCCAAGTAACTTCCAAGGGACATAAATTTCACCTATTAAGAAGAAAATAATAATTTTTATCATCCGAATCACTTCCACAGAGACACTCTCACCCTGCTGCCTGTACAAGAATTTTGGAGTTTCATAGTTGAGATCCAGAGTGCCTACAACAGTCTGTAAAAGATGGTGTATTTGAAAGTAGCAGGAGCTAATTAAGATCTATGGAGGGGTAATATAATTAATGAAATAAGTTATACCACAGATTTCTGTAAGAAGAAAAAGATCAGTCCAGGAGATCCCCATGCCCCTCTGTTTCAGAGTATTCAACACCACCAGAAATTCCCATTTGCATGAGCTTTCAAGGCAGGCACCACCCTGCTCTGCTGATGCTGTGATTTGGAAGGACCAGTTCAGTGCTCTGGAAATGCCTCTCCATAACTTCCAGTCATCCCTTGTTTTCATCTCTTCTCCCCACAATATTTCTTTCCTGGCCCTCAACTCAATCTAACTTTCCTGTTCTTTAGGTGGCTTGGCCACTTACTGGTCACATTTAGGCTGCACAAAACCCTCTCACTGCAAACAGAATTAAATTCCACTGCCTAAATACAGGATTGCACTTAAAACCAGGATTCCTGCTACTTGTCAAACACTGGGACCTCCATGATCTTACCTATTTCCATAAAACACATAAAATAAAAAGTCTGTCTAGCTATTCCTTATTCTGTTGAACTCAAAACTCAAACTTCATAAATAGAAGTGCATTTAAAAAAGAGGGGAGCACAAACAGAATTGGAAATAGCTTTAGCAAGACCCTGATTAAACCAATCTGCTAAAAGGGCTGACTGGTAACAGGCTCTTTTTGGAATTTACAAAGTTCTACTTCAACTGATTCTTCACTCAAGACAATAATCTACCAATCAACTTTTCATCAGCAGCCATTTGATCCTCCTGCTATTGTGTTCCAATATTTCATTCTCATTTTTAAGGGCAATTCATCAGGTAATTTTCACATTTCCTTCCCTGTATGATCCTCTACACATTTTTATTCATACAAATAGAGTTTGTATGAATAAAAAAAAAAAAAAGCTTGAAATGGAGGAGGGGGTAGAAATAAATTTATCAAGTGATACTTATTGGCATTCTGCTTTAAAACTGGCCCTAAAATTACAGTGGCAGTATGTGGGTACCAAGGTTTCATTCCAACCACAGAGCTCAGGAACCTGAACTTGTGTAATTTGTTCTGGAGACCCCCAGCACACGCCTTGACATTATTTTTATTGCCAACAGAAAGTCCTCATCTCTATCACCAGCTCTGAGCTCAGAACACTCCGGGCAGTGTTTTCAAGCACTTGTAGTAACAATGTTCCTTAAAGAAGAAATAAAACCAGCTACTTAAATGTCAAATCTTGGGCTGTCAACGGTGATGATAACACACATCCATTTCAACAGAGCTAAAATGAGCAAAGAAGTTTTACCTCCCTGCCAAGCACCAAATCCCTCCAGCATGTTTTAAATCAATGGGATCAAGTGGAGTCTCAGGTGACAGGGAGGATATCAGTGAGGCTGACAGAGAAGGCTGTGATATGTGGGTATGATGCTGTGCAGAAATGCCCTCTTGCACACCACCCGTGGTCAAGTCACACCCTGTACCCCCTTTCATGCCAACAGCATCCTTTTCTCTCTGTGTTGAGTGATCACAAATTCCCCAGACACACAGGATATCTGCATCTACCACTTTGTCCTTTATCCTGAATATGAAAACCAGAGCCAAAAGAAAGCAAAAACCTCAGGAAAAAAATCCAAACCAAAACAAAACAAACCCAACTCACAATGGGAGTTAGGATACGCTTCTTTCTTTCACTATGGGTGCTATCTTCTTTCTGCACCAGATGTTTCTTCCTTCATTAATTTCTTGACCTGCCCAGACATTTTGCCTTCTCCCAGGCCTAGGCAAGCCTTCCAGGGCCATCAGAGCAGGGTGGCCAGCTCCACACAAGGCTGACACCAACCTTCTCCAGCTGCAGGAGCTCCAGCCTGCGCCCTGCTCAATCTCAGCTTTGCCTTCGCCCATGCAGCTCAAGCACCAAAAAAAACAGCACCAGAAAAAAAAAAAAGAAAAAAAAAAAAAAAAAGCTGACACTCCCCTCAGCAGAGCCAATGACATCTCCCTCTGTTCCACCAGCCACAAAACAGTTCTCAACATGCTGCAGGAGAAGGCCAGAAGCCAAACAACTATAGCCCAGTGGAAGCGAGCTTCAGAGAACAAGGTCATCCCCCCAGCGCCTCAGGAACTTGGAACAGTGAGGGGTTTGTTCAGTAAAAGTGGAGGTGAACAAGCCCTGTGCTTGTTCCACCAGCCCCTGCCAACCTGATGGAGGAGGAAAGCCCTATCTGATCCAGCATCTGATATTTCGCTTAACACTGACCACAAGAAGCAAGAACACACCAACGATTACCACAGGGTTTTAAAAGTTTTTTAAAAGAGGCAGCGTGGCCACTGTGGGAAAAAGAGAAAGCAAAGTCTGAGGGGAAAGCAGGAACTTGGTTGCTTTAGGTTAGAGAAAAAAGGAACACAGCTGGGGGAAATTAAAAAAAAAAGCAGCCTGCAGGTAACACAGGTTAATCTGATACTTGTGAGCATGAGGCATCACCCCTGTGGGGCACAAAAGCAGGGGAACAAGCAGAACAAGCAGACAGCTCTTTGCAGCCCAGCTGTAACTACAAAAGCAAAACCATCTTCTGTACTGCAGTATGCAGATCACCATCTTGCATCCTTAACATGGAAGCAATCCTTCCATCTCACCTGGCAATTAAAGCAATTAGCTGCTGAAGCTCTGCCTGAATTTGCCCTGTAGTCACTGCTGGCTCCCTGCCCTTCCAGCCACACTGCAGTGAAACTTCAAAAGAGTCTTTGTCCAAGCACTCCTCCCAAAAAAACCCCAAACCCAGAACTAAACACATTCTGCTCTAATACCAAGTTTTCTGGCTGTGAGGACTGACCATTGTGATTTTCCCCAGACAGCAGCAGCCACAAAACACAAAGGCACACAAGCAAGAATAACAGAGAAACAGCACCAAAGGGGAAGGGACCGTCTTAGGAACTTTCTGCCCTGACTGCAAGGTTAGGAAAATATCCCTTATCAAGAGTAACAGTGCACGTGAATAAAAATAAGCAAGCCAGCCACAATCCATGATATGGATTTAAAAGACTCAACAACACCAACAACAAAAAAACAAAACTGGAGAACACAAAAATCAGGGTAGTATGTCTGGCCACATGGAAAGCCTGCCTCTCCTCTGAAAAGGTGGAAGGCAGAATCATGACTCACTGGCACCAGATTTGTGGATTTTCCTGAAATGGTGCCTTGCTGCCCATAGTTCTCCCCTCATCCTGGTATTAGTTGAAATTGCTTTAGCAAAACCTGCCAAAGGCCCTCTGCACCCTTCAGGAGTTCATCTGTGAGGCAGCACAGAAGAAGACATACAGTCTGATTATGCACTATCTGCTTTGGAAAAGTGCACAGAAATGGGAAGGGACTTACAGTTCTGGAACAACAGTCCAAGAAACAAGACTTAGTCAAGCAGTTTTGTGCCCAGCCTAGCTCTGGCAAAGCAAGCAGATGTATTTGTATTTCAGTCTCTAGATGAGGCAAAGTTATTTTCCACTGGCAAAGGGTAAAGTTCAGGAAAAAAAACCTGGAACAGGGCACTGGATGTTTCACTTAGCAGTTTTCAATGCATTTGCTGTTGCAATTAATTAAATTTAATTAAGATGTTGACATACCATGTACTGGGAGACTCAAGAAATCTTCTAGTTCTGACCTTACTTACATGTGTTTTGTGACTTGTGCTGGCATTAATGACAAATCCTGTTTGGTTTGCACAGCAGTGAAAAGCATAATTATTGAGCTTCAAGGGTACACAAATAGTGTGCTGCTTTCTATAGATCAAGAACTGGTGGCCAGTAAAAAGAAATGGTCTTACAACCACAGCAGCATGACTGAGGAGGCATTAGAAACCACATCCAGGTCTGTTTAGCCTGGCACTTTGCTGCTTTATTTTGACAATTCAGTATTCTTAAACACTAAAATTTTAAAAAGCTGTAATTTTGAATTACTGGACACAGTCATGACACAAGGAAATTTACGAGGCTCCAAATCTGCCAGCCATGTGAATAAAGAGCAGTGCTTTGCTCTACAACATGGCTAGGCCAAAGGGGTTATTAAAAAAAAAAATAAAATAAAGGGCTACTCCAAAAATCAGTAACAGCATCCAGGGCAATTTAGGACAGGTATTTCACATGCTCTCAAGAAGGCACAACATGAAGCTGCTCATCAACTCTGTTAAGCCACTCTGCTTTACAGACTCTGTGGCAAGGGGCTGAGCTTGTGTGTCTCTCTGCAGTTTGTGAGAGGAGAGCAGATCACCAGCCCCTGACCACAAAAACACATTTACAGCACCGCTCACACAGGCAGAGTCTGTGGCCACGTGCTCTGCCCTCAGCTGATGATCCCCCTGCACACAGCTCCTGCTGCTGTGCCGTGTTTTCTCACACTCAGACACACAATTTTTGTGTGTCTGCTCCGTGTCTTTGCAGCTCTTTCTTATGGAAAGGGATGGGAGCATTCCAGCGTGGTGCCTTGGAAATGCAGATTGTTATTTAACTTTTTTTTTTTCCGTTTCCATTGCCTTGCCCTCAACAGGAGCAGAGCTGGGAACACTTACCTGTGACACACACAGCCCCACAGGATGACACCACCATCAAAATAAACCCCAAAAAACCCTATTCTGACCAGGGATTAACACAAATAGAAGCTCTTATTCTCACTAAAGCTGAAAGAACATGGAAGCAGATCTTGTGAGGAGATTCATCCAGTCCCCAGTTTGTTGTAGTTCCATTTAAAATTAACTTTTGCTGCTCATGATCTCAGAACTGTTCAGGAACATTTTAGTGTAAATTTAAAATAAGTGAATTCAAACAAACAAGCCAAACTCTCATGCAAATATATATAGCAAACCCCCCACCATTTCCTTCTTGCGAGACAAAAAACACCTGTGAACTATCAGGAGAGTAAAAGAACATTTTACAATGGCAACCTCATTGTGTCAACAAGAGATGGACACTACAAACCATTCAGTGCCCCTATACTATGAAAACTAGAAAAATAGCACTCATGAACAGTATTTTCTAGGATTTTTTTTTAATGACTGTTTTAAGAAGAACACCCACAAACCAAAATACCATCACTCCACACCCCCCCAAATAAAACCACAGAGTGCTTTACTTCTGGTTAGAAGAGGATACAGTGAAAGCAGGTTCTTTACATATTAAAATATTGCCCAGCAGGCAAAGAGGGGTAGGATAAAAAAGGCAGGATCTTCGAATGATGCATCTGTAAAAAAAACTTTCTCTGCTGACTCATCAAGAGTGACACCATCACCTTCTTACACCACTGCCCTGAGAGAAGCACACACGCTCTGAATGATTGTTATTAATTGGAATTAAGAGGTTGTTGTGCTTTCTAATGACAGCTGTCACCAGAATTACAGTTGGCAAGGATGGGTCTACCCAAAATGTTCAGCACCTACTCCACTTCAGCTCCAGTTCCATGAAAAGCCCACCAGGCACCCCAAAACACCTCTGGGATGTGCAGCTGAGTACTTCAGATTAGATCTGCTGCTGCCAACACAGAACTGAAAGAGATGAGCCACAGAAATCTGAGTGCATTCACCTCTTTTAATGCATGGATGGATCCAAAAGAACAAAAGGAACGTTCCAAGAAAGGCCCGTCAGGGAACAATTTTTGCAGGGAAAAGAAGCATCACAGAAGCTCCACTGGGTTGCTGCTGCAGAGCAGCTCTATTCATGCACTTTGCTGTTACAATTCAGTACCCTTCTCCCTCTCCCACACTTTTACAGAGCTCAACAGCCGACAAGATGAGTCCTGCCAGCTCCCCAAATCTCCCCAAAACCACCCTGCCGTATTTCCTACTCCAACCACAGCATTAATCCACAGGCAGGAGCAGCTCCTTTCTGCAACCACTTCAATGACACAAGCCTGCTGCACGCCCATCAACCCACAAAACAAGCTCCCTGACAATGGGATGCAGCCTTTTGCCTGCCTCTCACCCCAGCCCAGGTTCAGGGCTGCCTCCCTGGTGCATTAGCTTTGATCGCGGTTCACACCGCGGGTTTTTCACAGACACCAACAGACAAAATCCACCTACTCCACGCCACGTGAGCCCTTCCTAATGCTCCAGCTGGGCACAACAGCGCCTGCATTTCCTGTTATTGGGACCAGTTATTTCACCTGGTCTTGCACACCACCCGGGCCACGCAGGCAATGATTTATTGCCTTCTAAAAACCCAAAAAAACCATGCGATGCGACAAGAGCAGCCACCATTAACCTGATCTGCAGCCGACTGTACAATGTGGAAAAACTACTTAAAGCAGGCTATTCCTTCCTCAAGCAATGCTGAAAATGCTAACACTATTATTGTAACACCTGTACTTGTCTGATGAGCTCCCCAGTGGGTGGCTTCTATTATTGTCAAAGTGACTTAACCATTAACCCCATTTAAAGATGATCTAGCTAATTGGGACAAATTTGGCCTTGGTCTCAGGTTGTAATACAGGTCTAGGTAAGAAAGTCAGCCCAATGAAATGATGTTGTTAACAGAGTCATCGTTTTAACTATTTCTAGGAAGAGCTCTTAAAGGCTGCAAAATTATCCTCTACAGCAGGTATCCTGAATTTTAACTCCACTAATCAAGAGTTTGAGCTCCTGGGATAAGCAAAATTTTTAAAAAAGTAACTGAGCCATCCTTCCCAAAACTGAGGATTGTCCACACACCAATAACAAAAGATTGCTAACACACAAGAAAGGCTAGGATAGACACTGAAAATTATTCTCCACTTCTTAAGTCAGTAGTGGAGCATTTTATTTTAAAAGCAGAAAAAAAATAAAGCAGTAGAACACATTTCAAGATGTACTCGGCTTGCTGGATTAGCTTAAGCCAGCATTAGGAAAAAAACTCAGTAGTTGCACTGTTCCAGACAACCCAGTGACAAATAGGTTGTCTGGGAGCAGCTGGTCAAAATCTCTTGTTAAGATTCTCATTCTGACCCAAAAAGTGACTTACTAAATCACAAAATATTTTGCCTTTTTTTTTTTTTTGTTTCTTCAAGAAGGTATTTTTATGTTGTTGATTTACTTCTTTCAATTCCTTTCAGCCATTTTCTGAACTTCTTTTCTTTCACTCTTTTAATTTCACTTTTGGTTTTTTTAAGTTATTTTTTTGTCTGATGAGAAAGAAAAGAAAATAGGAGACCAGAAATACTACAAAACAATTGCAGATAATATCTACCTCCCATTCTTTTTTCACCAGTATCCCAAGCAAAACAGCAAAAAACAAAATTCCTGCTGTTTAGCAGCTAGAACCACTCAAGCCTCTGTGGGAAAAAAAAAGTATTTTCCCCTCTTCTAACACACCTTCCATATATTCCAGTTCTTTGAACATCTGCAAATATTCTCCTTCCATGTCAATGAAATCCATCCAGGAATTAAGGCTGGGTTTTCTTTTTTCCAAAGAGCTCTTAACTGGTAGGAAGTGACACCAAAACATGCCTCATAAGCTACTACTTAAAAAACCTTAAAACTTGCTGTGAATACCCCACACTACCTGTTCTATTTTCTCTGTTTAAACAGTGTCCCTCCCTCTGCTGCTTTCCAAACATCTTCTACACACCCCTCCAGCACCAGGGGATTAACAGCTTTCAAAAGAAGCACTGGAAAGGAAGCACTGCTCAGGTTCTCCTTCCTGCAGCTGAATGTCTGAAGGTACTTTTGGTGTCCTCTGTACAACAGACAACAACAGGAATTACTCCTCCTACTGTTACTGGTTCACATTTTAAGCCTAATCATGTGGTTTCATCAGAGTGCTCTACTCACGAGATTAGATATTAGGAAAAAAACTGTTCCCTGTGAGGATGGTGAGGCCCTGGCAGAGGTTTCCCAGGAAAGCTGTGGCTGCCCCATCCCTGGAAGAGTCCAAGGAGAGGTTGGATGGAGCAGCTGGGATAGTGGAAAGCGTCCCTGCCCATGGCAGGAGTGTGAAAGGAGATGATCATCAAGGTGCCCCTTCCAACCCAAACCTA
The DNA here is from genome assembly GCF_014805655.1 of Passer montanus. NCBI lineage: Eukaryota > Metazoa > Chordata > Aves > Passeriformes > Passeridae > Passer > Passer montanus. The sequence goes on along the minus strand of NW_024359833.1, from coordinate 645,397 downwards.
AGAGTTCTATGAATTCTGTGATTCTATGAATATAAAAGAAAATCAGGAGCATGGATGGAATTTGAAGACCCCTTTCCCACTGGCTACGAATGGAAATTATGAGTCTGAAATATTTTCTACAATGTAAATCCCTGCCAGCAAAGCCAGCAGTGACATGTTCCAAAGTCAGAGGGAACAAATAATTGCAGCATGAACTGGTGAGGGCCTAAAGCAGATCACTTCCTACAACACCACGTTTAACTCTTGGGTTTTGATGCAACTTCTGGTTTCCTCTTAATGACCATACGAAGATGCTTTTGGTGCAAAGCTGCCTGCTGCAATTTGGTTGGCAACAAAAATATTAAGCGGCACCTTAGACAATTAAATTCTTGCTCTGAGGCACCTCTTACCATTAGAGTCCTCCACTTCTTCAGCAGGAGTGTGGTTCTTGGAGGTGTGGTGGGCGTGTGAGGCTGCAAGGTTGACAATGCGGGGTCTTGGTAGTGTCAGTGCTTTCCCATGCACTTTCAAGGAGTGCTCTTTCAGCTGGCTGATTGTCATGGTGGAAAATGAGCAGGAGGAACATTTGTAGGCATGTTCACCTGGGTGAGCGAAATACAGGCAAGTCATCAGCTCACAAAAGAAACAAAATGGGGCCCTCACACTTCTCTTACTGAACTTGGCAGTAAAATTCCCATGGACTCTTCAGCGAAAAGACTGATCCCAAAGGAAACAAGCTATGCATGCCTCCCTGTTGGAGCAGTCTGGAGTCTGTGGGTGTAGATAGACACCTGCTTTGGACCAAAGTATCACTTTCTGGCAACTGCAGATCCTTGTACAGCGGCTGATGTCAAGAAAAACAGAGACCAGACTTTCAGCATGCCTGTGTTGCATGGTATGGGAAGAGAACAGACTCTGGGATGAAAATGGAGCAACTTAACCACGGCACTTCCAAATTTGTTTGGGAGCACAGCAACTAGAGATGGTGAAGTTTGTTTCTGCATGCAGCACATCCAGCGTCATTATTAATGAAGCAAGAAGGACACTACAAAACTCCAACAAAGGGCCCTCCACAAACAAAAAAAGAAAGAAAAGGGAAAAAAAATTAAAAATAAAAAGCGCGTGGTGTAATTACATTTGGGAAAGGTTACAGATTTCCTTATGAAAAACCTGCCATTAGGCAGCATCAGTCTTCAAAGAAGTGGCAACAAAGTCAAGGCTGGTGAACATGGCAATGCCAAGGACAAAAGGGTGTATCTACCAGGCTGTGTGGAAGTGTGTTATGAGAAACCACTAAAAGAAGTGAAAGAACAGAAGCAATGCACAGTAGTGGATTTAATTTTGAATACATTCCAAGCCATAGAGACAGCAAACAGGGGGAAACAAATCCTGATACAAGATTTGTTTTGCACGGAGGCATGGAGGCAATTGGAACACAAAGTGAAACCGTCCCAACACAAACAATGTGATATTATACACAGGTGCCAAGTTATTGTTTTGGAAGTGCCACTTCCATGTAGAAGAGTAACACTGGCCACATATGAGTTGTACATAAAGTGCCAAAACTAATACAGGAGCAAAATATTCATGAACAGCAACAGAAGAACGAGAGTTTTGGTAATGGATGAAGCAGAAAATGTTTTCCACCTCTTGACAAACCCAGCAAAGAAGGTTCTCAAGCAGCACTGTTTCCCACACCAGAAAAAAGTAAACCAAAAGAGAACGTAAAAACACACGTGTTTGCAGCCATTCAGAGTAAGCACACCTGAAATGATTAGCAACCATACTCCACAAAACTCCCACCCCTGTCTTCCAGAAAAACCATGCTAATCATCAGGACAAAATACAAACTCTTAGAATGCCCTTTTTTGGTGCATCTGAAAGAGAACAGATCATTCGGAGAGTCTGAAGTAGTGAAACAACAAACTGCCCTGTGTGTTTTTTCAAGCGACATTCCTCACCTGTGCATTGTACGAGTTACATATTTCCTTTTTACAAACAGAAATACAACATTTCTTGAGTGGCACGCACAACGAGTTGCTCAATGGAACACAATAATTTAAGGACAAAAGATATTCCAAGGTTACAAGATACCAGTGGGATACAGATATAGACCTTCATGGCTTTGTCAGTGTAAGAGATTCCTGGATGACAACGTGCACCAACCATTAACTTAAAAGCACCACAAGACATTAAAGCAAATAAAGGATGACTACATACCAAGCAGCCTAGACACACTAATAAATATGCCCACTATTCATTTCCAAAAACATGAAAGGATGTGCCTGATTGCAGAGGAAAAGCTGTTTTGGCTTCTCCTCTGCAATCAGGCTGGCCGAACACAAGTCTTCTGCACTTTTTTGACTGCTAGTTTTGTGTCTCACCAAGTGATCATATTAATACACCTACAAATAAATAAATGTAAGCATTTATGTAGTGGGTCTCAATACTTGATATGCACTCAAAGCACTATGTTCCAGAATAAACAGAAACTGAACAGGACCAATGCTTTTATGTCACAATCACCCATTTCTGCATTTCCAGAGTAATTGCTGATTAAGAAATTGGTAACAAGGATTCCTCAAAAACACAAGCAAAAAAAAAAATTTAAAAATTAAAGGACAGGGGAAAAAGTTCAGATGAAAACAACGGAGAGCCCGTTTAGAGTAACTGTAAACTGTTCTGCTCCATGCCAAAGGAGATGGCACACACTGGATGAAAAACAAATGCCAGAAACACTGGTACCAGCTGTCACACAAGAAAGGATTTTGTAGTTCACTGAATTTTGATCCAAACCCAGAAAATGAGGCAGAGAGGCAGACTGAGTGAAACACTTCAGGATTCAGGATTTTATGGACTTTTAAAGATATCCAGGAGAGTTCAGAAAAAATTCAGGAGGACCGAAGTTTTAAATTCTGAATAAATGGGTAATGAGACGATTGACAATTGAAAAAAAAAAGGGAACATAAGAGAGATTCAGTGAACCACCATGCCATTAAAAAACTGGGGAGTCTGAGGAAGTCAGACCTGTTTGTTCAGTAATACATATTTCTGAATGACTGACTCAAAACACACCAAAGCAAAGTTCTGACTGAAAAACATACAAGCATCTTTTCTGTGACGTGACCATCCATTTGGTAGAAATGGGACTGAGGCAGAAACATCTATAAGCCTTTGGAAACCCTATTACCCAAGCCACTGTGCAAGCACTATCTAGGCAACCATGAAATTGTGTTCTTGTAGAATGCAAAACATGGCCCTTCAAGGGGTGTCTGTCCACTAAACAAAGCTCAGAAGCATGAATTCCTAATAAATAAATCAACAAATTACATGAAGAGAAGTGTGAAGTAAATATTAGTTGCATGGTAACTTTGGGTCTAAAAATCTGGCAGGTTCAAGCAAGGAGCCCAGCTGTGTAATAGCATGAAGAAAACATTACTTAATGGTTGGTGAAAATAAAGAACCATGGCTCCTCCATACAGGATGTGGGATTCTGTGAACTGGAACTGCTGTAGTTGGATTTCCTAGGAGGGAGAGAATGCCATGGTCCTCCTATACAAAAGGAAGGTGGCAAAAGTTGAGCTAGTCTATTTTATACATCCAAGTACAGAAACTGGCACAAGCTCTGTGAAATCCAAAAAAAACCCCAAAAAACCAGGAAACAAAGTAACCAAGCATCAGTCCCTCCTATATTTCTGTAGATGAAAAATTCCTTTGGATCAATGGCAACAATATTTTTTTTGTTGTTCAGCAGACAGCTACAAATTTCTTATGCCTTTTCTCCCCATTTTTCCACCTTCCTCCTCCACCCCAGTGTATATGACTTTGAGTAAGCAAATAAAAAACATAAAAGAACATACTTGTGGATCCTTTTTATCAGAAACTCCTGTTCAAAGAGTTTCAACTCACAACTTTTAAACAGCTGGGTTGGTTTTCAGGTTTACAGACTGATCACTATCCTATTATTTGCACCAGAGTGCATGTTTGGATTGCAAACCAAAAGATAACCTTTTGATGCAGGATGTGTGTGACGGTGCCAAGACTCTATGGCCAAGGAATAAAGATGAGGAAATCCTCATCTTTTTAATAATCACAATTTCAGGTGACCTATCACACCTACTCTGTGTGACATATCACCTTCCCAATTCCTGTTCCTCAGAAGCATGTCTTGCTCGCTTGCTGGTATGGATTCCATACTGAAATACAGAGATTTACAAGACAAATCTCCACGTTTGGTAACATGGATTTTGACATTCTCAGTCTGTTGCACACACACCTGACTCCCAGTTTTTGCAGGGTTTGGTTTTAAAAGGAAAAGGAAAGCCAGCATAAGGCTCTACCAAAAACCAAGGTGCTGTTCACAGTCTTTTCCCCAGAGTCACCTAAAGCACAAACAAAAATGCAAAGAGCAGAGCAATGCTCACTGCCAATTTCGTTATGGCATCTATGGTATAAGTGATGAAATCCACTTGGAGAAAAGCAGAGATAAGGAAAAAAATACCATTCATGTGAGACAAAGGAGAAGAAAAAAGTTCTTGCAGTACACATCACTTTAAATCCTTGCCTTTCCCATTACCCAAGCCCCCACTTAGCCCAACAGATCCCATCGGCTGCCCAGCCGCAAACGCGGCCTTTGGGAGAACCTTACCCAGTTCTGGTGACAAAACACGTGGGCTCAACCCAGCATCTGCCATCAGCCACAAGAACACACTGGGCCATTTCAGCTGCAAGACTGAGAGGGAAGGACTTACCAGCGTGAGCCTTGAGGATATGGGTTTTCAGGCGGCTGTTGTAGGAGGACTTGAAGGGGCAGAGCTTGCAGCGGAACGGCTTGTGGTGCCCGTGGTGGGTCTGCATGTGGCGGTCCAGGCTTGAGGAGAGACAAAAAAAGAAGACAGAAAAGGGTCAATTGTTTCAGCTGTGCCTTCAGAGGCAAAGCAAAGCACTTTACAGCAACAGCAGAGCAAGTAAGGGTCCTTTCTCACACTCTCTCTGCAACAAATTCAACAGGTCTGCCTGCATGAATCTAGTGTCAAGGAAAGGAGCAGAGCTGACACCAATTCTGTATAAACAGAGAGCAGGCCACCTAAATAAACTTATAGGGCAAGATTAGTGTAAATTAAGTTCTGCATGAACCAGACTGAGAGGACCAGCTGAAGAAACATGAAACAGGCAAGAAATTATTTTCTTATTGAATTATCATTACACAATTTTTCTCCCGCCAAACATTTTTGTGAAAATAGATATGTCCCCTCTTGTCCTGGTGATCAAGAGTAAAAAAAAAAAAAAAAAAAATTTTGTTGACCAGCTTTACTGAGGAAGCCTTCTTTTGGTTACAGCAGCAAAAGCAGATTAGAGATCCTGCTCTAGGGAGGGTGCCAGCAGGCTACAGTTGATGAGTTCCAGGATTAAAAGGCAGCAGACTTTCAGAAGCAGCAGTGTAGGAGATTCTACATGAAGCTCAGCAGGAGAAGAAGGGGTGGCAAAGACCAGCCCTCTACTTTCTTCAGGGAAAATGGAAGTACCAAGAGCCTGAATACTGTGAAGTGATCAAAAACTGCTCTCGACACAATTTGTCCTAGCAGCTCAGTAAAGTTTGGAGGAGAAAAAAGGACGCTTCCCACATTTTCTAACAGAAGATCAAATTCATTCTAACTGAGTGAATCCTGCAGAGCTCTGCAGTTCCTGTGCTGTGGCTGACAGACATGAATTCACTGTCTCTGGGTGGCAGGCAGGTAGTCTGAGCCCAAGCTGTAAATATTTCCAGCACAGCCTCTACCTTGGACACGTTTATGCTTTGTGATCTGGTCTTAGCTTGAGTCATCCCATGCAGTGATGGAACAACAACGGGGCAGAGACACTGCAGGAGTTGCAATTTGCCAAAACTGCCCTCCACCCCCACCTCAGCCCTAGATGTATTTCAGGCGTAGTTCTTTTTATTTGTCCTAAATTGTCCTGCTCTTTTACAGAGCATCAACATGTAGCTCAAATAGCAGTTGTTCCAGCCCTGTCACACTACACAAGATTCCACGTGATCTTCAGTCCCACACTGACAGGAGCCTGAGCCAGAAAATCCCTGTTTACGAGAGCTAACACTGAAGCCTGTGTATTCAAACATCTGATAACAGCAAAAAAAAAAAAATAGAAAATGAACTTGTATCTCCTCTCAGGGTCACTTCATACAAATCCAACTTAGCAGAAGTCCAGGATGGAGTTTGGGACAAGACAAAATGCAGAGCTTTTCCAGAGAAATGGGAGAAAACATCTCCTAAATGAGTAAGGCTTTGAAGACTCACAGTGAATACTTCATAGAACAAAACTTGTTTTAAATAGCCTCCAGGGAATGAGATTACTTAACAATTAAAGCAGACTGCCAAAGAGGTATGTAATACATATTAAGCTATTATAAATATATATACCTTAAGGTATTCAACATGGCAGTAATTAAAACTGTGTTCACAACCACACAGTTTGCCAGCTGCACTCTTCCAAAAGGAGGTTTTAAAGTTTTGGTCAGATTTGGGAGAATAGTAGGCTGTTTAAACATTTGGCTTGGTTTCCTTCGCCGACTTAATCTCCCAGGGGAATAATTGCATCAGAAGCAAAAATAAAAGAAGCAAACAACTTCCACAAGAGAGACCACACCTATTATCAAGTTAGGTGGTGAGTTCTTCCCTGCCATCCACCACTTTTTGATGCAACCATCCTGCAGCTTCTGGGACATGACTTACCCTCAGCAGGAAAAAAGAGTGACTAGACACCAAACCCAACAAAAGTCTGATTGTTGAAGCACGTTTGCCAGGCAAACAACAAGGCTGCAGGGGCTCCCCTCAGCTGCCAGCCTTGCCAGAGCAGGGTGGGATACACCCAGCAGTGCATCCTTCCCCCAAATCCCTCTCCTACCCTTGGCTGCTCAATCCTCTGGACCTTTCCAGCTGTGGCATGAATTTGCAATGCTGTGACACCAGCAGAAACTTTGCTTTTTAACACAAGGAACTGAAAAATGTCTTCTCTTCCACCTGCATTTGATGGCAAAACAGTGACATCACCACCAAATTTAAGGGTGCTGCATCAAATGAGCGCCTGGATCTGTCTCCTTTTGTTAAAACAGTGAACAAGCAGCTCTCTCCCCAGAAATTAAGAGGAAACACAGACCTGTGAATCAGGTCCAGGGTGCCATTGGAAAATGTATCACATATCCCATTTTTTGGGGGGGACATATATATTTTTTATTATTAAAATAATTTTTAAAACTAACAAACTTAAAGCTAAGTAAAATCTCAGGGAAACAGATGATAAGAAATGTGACTATTAATGATTATCGTATATCAGACAAGGAAGGCAGGATGAGGGAGTCACTCATTCAGCACACTGTTATGAATTTGAAATATTTGACTGAAATTGCATGCCATAATTAAGAAAAAAAAAAGTCTCATTTAAGGTAAATTTATGGCGCTGTTTAAACATTAGAAATGGAAACTTGACCCACAAAAAACTGTAGTAAGTACAAATAAAGTAGCTCTATGCAACAAAAGTTTTTTAAATATGTAAGATTAACTTTTCTTGGCTTGTTAATTCTCATGCATTTGACAAAAGTGGGCATAAGTGGTGGGCTGCACTGTTTGCATTCTGAAATAATCCTTATTCTTTGGCTTGCATGCTTCTCCCCAACATACAAAAAGAGGGGAAACACAAATTCAAGAACACACAGAGGTGCAATCTTTTACAAACAGCCCACCATAATGGCCAAAGGCTTTGCAGAGTGGAAAATATGCATAAACACCACATGTTGAGAAAAGTGTGGCTCAGCACCAAGCCAGGCGAGCTCTCCCTCAGTGCCAGCCCACAAACCAGCACTGCCAGCTGGCAATTCTTTAGGAAACCCAAAAAAAAGGGGAAAAAATTTTAAAAAGGGAAAAAAAATAAGCCCAAAAAAAAAAAAAAGAAGCCACGACTTACTTGTGCCTGAAAGCAGAGACAAAGGAGCAATACTGGCAGCTGTACTTGTCTTCCCGGGCAAACATGGCCAGAGCCAAGTGACTCCTCTCGTGGGATCGCAGACCCTGCATAGACATCAAAACCCGGTCACACTGGCTGCAGTGGTAGCCCCCAGGCCTGGCTTCATCTTCCAGGGATGCTCCATATTCAGCTTCTGTAAATTCCACAATGCCAGGGTCTTTGGCTCCCTCAAAACCCTCCATCAAAGTTGTATTTGAAGGATCTTCAGCTTCCTGCTAAAAAAGACATATCCCCCCAAAGCCATCAATTCTCTCTCCCTTCTGCCCCTCAGTCTTTCCCCTGTGTTCACCAGAATGTCCAGGCTTCCCACTGCATTATTTCTCTAAACATGTTCCTACACAAGCTCCACATCAATGGCTTTCTGAAAAAAAAAATGACCTATTCTTGGGAGAGAAAAACGTAATCACATCTATTATATACATGCATGCATATGTTAAAATGAAAAAAAAGTCTCACTCCTTGAGCAAGTTTGTGTCAGATCATGCAAAAACCCAAGAAACCTATCTTTCCAAGACATGGTCTTGGTGTGAATCTTCTAAACTTGATCAGAAAATAATTAGTAAGTTACAGATAAGTTAATTTTAGTTTATTTTGCTTTAGCTACCCTGCAGACTAGTCCAGCTGTCTACTCTTCAGTAGACTTTGTCCATCAGCATCAAACTCTCAAGAAACAAGCTGGTAGACTAAGACCCTAGAACCCTCCAAAAATATAGAGCAAACAGAAAAAGTCCTTTTTTAACTCTCTTTCATAACCTTCCTTTCCCATTTCTAACCAGAGCATGCATTTGTGCAGCTACTTAAGTAACCTGTAAGAGGCATTTCCAGCACATTCTTTAGGCTGTACCTTTCATCAGCTTTTGTTCCCTGATGCAAGATTTTATTTACTCAAAAGAAAGCACTGACCCTACACAAGCATCACTTGAGAAGTGAGGAGGAGAGGGAAAGGACTCTCAGGAGAAAAGCATCTGAATCTGTCAGGAGTGCCAGGTGAGGAGGTAAGGAAAGGTCAGTGGTAGTGCAATGAAAGCTCTCTTAGGTGGGGAGAGTTATGCTGTGGAGGACAGGGTTTCATCACAAAAAGCAGATTATGTCACCAAAAAAGGCCTGTCACTCATGCAGCAGGAGCCTCTGACAAGATCCAGCTCCCACAGCCTTGCTTCACTTTCACTTCCCCTGCCAAAAAATATCCTGGAAACCAGACTTTGGAACACCACGTGTCCTTGGAGATGTCATAGGAGGCACCCCTTTCCACAGGGAGAAAGGAACAACGTGTTTGCACCTATTCACCTGGAGGGGATCACTGGCTCAGCTGGCCACTGAATGTTTTGTTTGGAGCCAGCGTGCAAATTCCATGCGGAAAGGTGCACCACAAGCAGCTTCACACATTTGTTTGTGCACACTTCCTCTTCCTAAAATAAAAATCATATACATACAGAAAAAAAAAAAAAGGAAACAAACAACTCTTTTTGAGCTTAAGTAGAAATGTAGCCCACAAAGTAGCTGAGATAAAGTTTCCCACTCATAAACCATCTTATGGTCATCAACGACACAAACTCCTTTGTGGCTGAGAAGAAATGAGAAATAAAGAGTCTTCGTGCCCCTGGATCGAGAGTGAGAAAAAGTTAAAACATCTTGAAATGAACCAAATGCACTTCAGAAACTTAGTGTTAGATTAAAACATCACGCTGAACCGGAATGCCCAGTTCAAAACCCATTCAGCTTCACAAGAGCCCTCCACAGGTTATCTACGAGGCCTTTATTTTAAACAATGCAAGTAGTTTCAGCCACTTTCAGTCACCTTTCAGGAATTCTTACCTTCACAGTGGCCGACACAGAAGAGACATTCCCGTACTGGACATGCTTGCGGAGGTGATTACAGATGGCTCGAAGTGTTGGATGGACTTCCACGCAAAACTTGCACTTGTAGCCAACCACCTTCCTCTCCTTGAGTTTTGAAACGTCTTCCAAGTGTCCAAAGGCCTGTTTGAGCACACAAGCATAAACCACTGAAGCAGGTTTTGTCACCTGAGCATGGACCAGACTTTAGACCTGATGCTACACTTGATGTCCAGTCCTGCAGAACTGCAAGCTCAGTTTCTGCTGAGATCGTTAATTCCTACAAAGTAAGTGCACAAGACATCTGTGCAGAGGAAACATTCAGTTTATGGCTAACAGTGGTCCTCTAGAAGACCATTCTGGTTTGGCCTGAAACCTGTGCCTCCTCCTCCTCCTCCTCCAGGACCCCAGAACTTCCCCAACTTCTGTGCAAAGCTTTTCCTGCGCAAGTGCATTTTTTTTTTCAAACTGAAGCAGAAGGAAGGGGGTAAGTGGGCAAGAAAGGGAGAAACAATTTGTTCCTCTCCTTGTGAGGCACCTGCCCAAAGCTCCTGTCACCAGGCAGATCCGTGTCATGCTAGTCCTGAGTGCTGAATGAGAGAAAGGACTGAGAGAGAGAAGGTTGAGAAGAAAACTGATGTGTTATTCAGAGGGACATGGAAGAAGGGGATGGGACATTTTGTAGAGAATCTGTGACAAAGTACATGGCAGCCTTGCCACAAAAGAACAAGCGACTGTCAGACACAGATGGCCCTCCAGAAGTGTGGGAGGGAGGAAAGAAGATAGAGAAAATACTGAAGGAAGCGGTAGGAAGGAACAAGGTTTCCTACAGAACCTAAGGGAGGATGGATGAGGAAATTAAAGCAGGATGTGTAATTGACTTATGGAGCTCACTGGCACTCTGAGTCATTCATTAGCCTGTGGTCACTTGGCTGTCAAAGAGAACATGCAAGTGGGCATTGGTGGGCTCCCTGGTGGGGAGCAGGGGGCAGAGAAAGAGACCAGACACACAAATCCTTACCCTCTCTTGTTTGAAATCTGCAAAAGCACCATCTGCATATTTCTGCTTGCTCAAAAGCTGCTTCCTCCTCTCCTGACGTTTGGCACGTTTCTGGAATTCCTCATTGTGACCATTCAAGTGTGCAGTCAGCTCTGCCGTGCTATGCAATTTCGTATCACAGTGCTTGCACTGGTAGACAGGGCTCTGAGAGCGGGTGCCGCTTCCAAGTATGGAAAAGTCCCTCTTCAGATCCTTGCTGTGGTGGTCAGTGTAATGCATGCACAGCAGCTCTGCCGTGCTGAAGGACAGCTTGAAGCATTTGATGCACCTGAAGGGAAGCCACTCGATTTCCTGAGCCTCAGCCTCCACCTCAGGCTTTTCAAAGTCGTTCCTCTCCTCGGCTGGCGCTGGTTTTTCGTGCTCGTCAGCATACACGGCAGTGAAATATCCCCCCAGCTTGCTGGCGTGCTGCTTCTTAGGGAAAACACCAGGGTGACGCTTCATGTAGTGGGACACGATGCCCTTCTTGCTGAAGGACTGGAAGGAGCAGAGCGAGCACTTCTTCTTCTCCACAGCCCTCCTCAGCTCCTCGCTGAGCTGAGGAGTGTCGTCCTTGGGAGGAGATGGAATGATCACTTTATTGGGTTTGTCGCTTACTGTCCTGGAGGCTGCCAGGCAGTGAGTGTAGTAAGCATCAATGTCATGTCTTTTCTGGTAGTGTGCCGCGAGCCCTTTGCGGATGGGGTTGGTGTAGGAGCACAGAGCACACTTGAAGAGGTTGTTCTTGCCCTCCGGCTGCGCCCGGACGTTGTTGTGTTTGATGCGGTAGTGTCTTGCTATCCCCTTCCGGGTGGAGCAGAAATATTTACAGAGCTGACACCGGAAAACTGTGTGAGACACTAAGTGAGAACTAGAGAAATGAGGCGCCGGCATGGACACCTCTCCAACATCCTCAGCAGCAATTTCTGGGGAGGCCTTGATTTCCGTCACCATGTCTGGCTCCACTGAGGCAGACACCTTCGGTGGTGACTGGGCAAAAACATCGAACTCGGGTTGATTGTGGTACTTCTCATAGTGGATTTTCAGCTTCTCAAGGGTTCCGTGGGTGTAGGGGCAGAGTTTGCAGCGGTAAGCACCATAGCCCTGCTTGAAAATCCTGCTTGTCTCTTCCACGTCGTTCTGAGCTATGTCAGTCGACTGCTCCACGTCATGCACAAAGTCTTCAGCAGTGACTTTTACTGACGGGTGCCGCTTCTGGTAGTGTGTGAGGACGCCATGAATACGTGTGTTAATGTAGGGGCAGTGCCTGCACTTGTACACAGCCCCCGGGTTAATGTCTATGTCCTGAGCAAAGTCTGCTGCCTTCACTTTCATGCCAGGATGCTTTTTGCCATAATGTGTCAGGAGGCCATGCAGGTTGTTGTACTCAGACTGGCACACTGTACACTGGTATGGAGTGGAGGAGATGGCAGGGTTTGCGGAAGCCAGCTGCACAGTTTTTTCATGGGAAAGGCTGGGATCCTCTGCACACTCTGCATCCTGATCCATCTGTGGTGCTGCTATCTGGTCTTCAGATTCCATCCTGACCCCACCTTCATCAGGCTGTGGCATGGTTTTCTCAGCAGTATCTTTCTCCTTAATGATATCTAACAACACAGATTCATCCCCATTCATGGCCCAAGGGTGAAATGCTTGGTAGTGATTGGTAATATCCCAAATAGAAGATGCTTCAAAAATGCAGTCTCTGCATTTATAGGTCTTCATCTCTGTTGGCATCACTAGGGCAGGAGGGGAAGGATCGGGACCTGCCCAGAGCTTGGTTGCCATGTAGGTATAATCAACATAATGCTCGGGATGCCTCCTTTGGTAATGCACAAGCAAGCCACTCGGCTCTGTGTGTGAATAAATGCACCATTCACAGTGATAACCAGCTTCTATCAAGCCGTCCAGAAACGCCCACCTCAGTATGGATGTCACCGTGGCCTTCAGATTGGGGTGGTCCTTCTTGATGTGCTTCCTCAGTGCATAGAAGTAAGGGGAGGTGTAGCTGCACTGCCTGCACTTGAGGGCTCTCAGCTTGGACTTGTCGCGCTCGCTGCCGGAGGCGTGGGCGGGCAGGCTGCCGGCCGACTTCTTCTGCCCGCGGTCGCAGAGGCTCCTGATGGTGGCCGTGTGCTGCCTGATCACGTCCGCGTTGGCCTTGAAGTCGCGGTGCTTCTTCTGGTAGTGGATGAGCACGCCCTTGACCGTCCGGTTCCCGTAGTCGCAGTGCTGGCAGAAGAACATCTCGTTCTCCGGTGGGCTCACCGAGCTCTCGGCCCCGCCGCGGCCCAGCTGCTGCATGGACACCGGCGGCCTCTGGATGCCGGGGGGCAGCTCCCCCGCCCTCATCATGGCTGCGGTCGGCGGGGCCTGCCTGATGTACTTGGCCGTGACCTTGATCTCCGGGTGCCTCTTCTGGTAGTGGACGAGCACGCCCACGACGGAGCGGTTGCTGTAGGAGCAGTGCTTGCAGTAGTAGAGCTCAGTGGAGAGGTCTGGGGGCGGTGGCGGGGGTGCTGGAGGCTGAGAGGCCAAGTTGGAGAGTTTCGGGGAGATGGGAGCGCCCAGCTCAAACGACATTTGGGCGAGGGCAGAGCCCCTGTCAACAGAGACTACGCGCATGGTCTTCTGGATCCTGAAATATGAGGCCTTTTCTTCGGGGTGCTTCTTCTGGTAGTGCACCAAAACTGAATGCATGTTAGGGCTTGCAAATGAACACACGTCACAGTCATAAACAACCACAGTGTTGACTGAAGGTTCCTTCTGATTTTCACATTCAGGACTGAAACTCTTGGTGGCACTTTTGTTAAAACCAGCTGGCACACCAGTCCCGCGAGCCACGGGGGTGGAGGTTGCCATAGTTTTTGGAGCAGAATTCAAGATCTCTCTGAGTGTCTGAGACTCTGTGTTCAGCCCTTCTTGCTGCTCAACAACGTAGCTTGAAAATATCATTGCATTGTTAATTTTCACTGTGGGATGCATTCTTTGGTAATGCGGCATCAGGCTTCTAACATTTGGGCTCGTGTAAGAGCAGAAGCGGCAGCGGTAGATCAGATCAGAATGATCAAAGTTCAGTACATTCATAGCTTCAGGATGATGCTCCCCATAATGCTGCTGCAGGTCCTCAAAATTTGTGTAGTCAATGTAGCACTCGAGGCACCGGTACACTGCACTGTGATCATTGGGATCCAGGATGTACCTAAAGCTGAATTTGATGTAGGGATGCATTCGCTGGTAGTGGGTGCTAACACTCCTGGCAGATTTGTTGCTGAAATCACAGTGTTTACAATAGTAAAGCCTGCCGGAGTCACTGAACTCTGAATTCTCGTTGTTCTGGTCGGTACCGTACATGTTGGACTGGCTGCCCAGAACAGAGGCATTAGGGCTCTGATGGTCCTTCATGCTGACAGCAGAGTAGTAGTCCTCCTCATCCTCAGACAGAGTGAGCTCAATCTCCGCCCCGTTGGTGGAATTGTAGTCGTGCTGCATGCTCCTGAAGCTCGCCTCCTTCTGGGAATCATTAGCCTCTCTGCCCCACATTTGCTGGGATGCGTAAGAACTGGAAACCTCTATCATTGGCTCTGTTTGCTCTTCCTCTCTGTCTAACTCCACTTCTATCTCCACCTCATTGTCCTCCTCCTCTTCCTCGTCATCCTCTACGTTAATCACAGCATCCTCCTGCTGTTTGTTTTGGCTGATCTTGCTCTGCAGGTTGCTCGCTATTTCGTCAATTCTAGTTCTCTTTTTCACGGGAGAGAGATCTAAAGGGAAGTCATTTGAGACCTTCCTAGGGGCTTTTGCAACAAAGTTATTTTTAGACGAGAGCCCAAGGATGGAGGTCTGGCTCTTCTTCACCGTGCTGGCAGAGGGGTGAGCATCTGCCTCGCTCTCCTGCGGCGCGTTTGACGGCGGACCATCGTATTTTGGCAAGTTGTCACAGAAGGAATGCTTGTGCTGCTGATGAACTCTGAGGCCTTTCAAAGTGGTGGTGGAATAGTTGCACAACGTGCACTTGTATGGATGCTGTGAATGGGGCTGGGGGGATTGCTGCTGCTGCTGCTGCGGCTGCGGCTGCGGCTGCGGCTGCGGCGGCGGCGGCTGCACGGGTTCCATCATCCCAGCTGACTTCCTGCCGTTGATATTCCCGCTCTCGTAGGACACCGCGCTGTCGTTCAGGGACGAGGCGATGCTCTCAGCCTGGGAGTTCATGGTGTCCCAGTCGGATGCTGTTCCTGTGTGGCACTGCTTGTGGGCGCCGAGCTTCAGAGAGCTCTTGCAGGTGAAGGGGCACTCGTCGCACTTGTACACGGCCGTCTTCCCAGACAGGTGGATGTTCTCGATGTGACGGGAAATACTTCGGCGGTGCATCGTCAGGAAGGGGCAGAAAGGACACTGGAACCTGTTCATGTATCTTCTGAAGGGAATTCCCTTTGTTTCCAATAGTTTGTTGCCATCAGATCCCATCAGCTGCTCTGCAGACATTCCTGAGGTCTGGTGATCCATGGAGTTTAAGCCATTCTCGCTGTCCATTTCATTTAGCTCTTCATCTGAGCTGGAGTCATTTAGCATACTGCTTGTTTCCAGGTCAGCAGAAGAATTCGTCATATCAGCAATTCCATAGCGGGATCTGTCAGACAAATTAACCATGCCCGAGTTGTGAGGTGACTTAGGCTTCATTTGAGGGTAAGACACAGAAGAAAACTTTGAAGATGTAGAAGAGTTGGGCCTGATAAGTGAATTGCCCATAGATCCCCTGAAGTTTGAGACATTAGCACTCGACATCTCACGTCCTGTTGTGTTCATGGACATGTAATTCGAGTTTGGAGAGGCACTCTGGGCACTCTTACTCTGCACCTCAGGTGCGCTGGTTCCATCCTGCTGCTGCCTCAGGCTCGACAGGATTTTCACCATGCTGCGGTGCTTCTTCATCATGTGGTCACACCAGCGCTCCCTCCGAGGTGTCTGGTAGCTGCACCACTCACAGCAAAAGTTGCCCCTAGACTTGGTCAGGGGCTTGACCATCGACTCCAAAATGCTCCGCTCCACCACCTCTGCCGGCAGCTCCTTGCAGGGTTCCTGCACTGGCACAGAAGCAGACGTTGATTCAGACACAGCAGCAGCAGCAGCAGCAGCAGGAGCTGAACTCTCTTTCAGGTTGTTTTTGTGATACATTTTCTGGTGCTTAATAATCCTCGCACGCCTGGGTGACTTGTAGGTGCAGAACTGGCAACTGAAAACTTTACCAAACCCTTCATGCATCATGATGTTGTAATTTAGGGAACTAGAAGCTGGTGGCCCCACTGAGCTCCCCCCAGCCTGCGCTCCATGAACCTTCCGTGTGTGCTCTATGAGGAGGTTTTTGGAACGGAAGTAACGCACACAGAACTTGCACTGGAAAAACTTGCTGGTTGGTTTAGGGTTTGGAGCCATATGCTGGCCATAGAAAGTCTGGCTCTGGCTATAGTAACTTCCAGTCCCCATCTGACTTGTTGCATTTTGCCCTAAAATGAGAATTAAGGTGTATATGTAAATTTGTAAATAAAATAAAAAGGCTTTTTCTTCACCCACCCTGTATGCTTAAAAATGTAACCACACCCTGAACTGACAACAACCATTAGAGCATTCCCTCACTTACTTCTGGTAATATCTACAGACCTGGCAATGGTCAGAAAAGTGACCATTATGCATAATTTCTATTTATAAATGACTGTGGTGCACAGTTTTGGGTGGACAGTTTCCAAAATTACCTTCTTGGGGGGAAAAATAAAACTAGTTTCAGTTTGAAAACTAACAAAAGTTGTAATTTTGAGGTGGTTCATCATAGTGAAGAACAACCATGAAAAGCTGAAAATGAAAAATCTGTATGAAGAACCCAATGAAAAGAAGCTGGGAAATAAAACCATCCTCCATGCTTGCATTTGCAGAAAAAAAACAAAAACAAGCGCCATGGTCAGAGCCAGTATGGCTGATGCTAGATATCTGCTTTGCTGACACAGCCACAAAGATAATGCAGATTTTTAAGCCATAATAAAGGCGGAAACTAAAACACACTGAAATAAGACATAAAATAGGGCATAAGAGCTGAGATCTTAAGAGCTGAGATCAGTCTTGGAGTTGAGATTTACCTGCTATGTCATCTGCAATTGCGAATTCATCCTTTACAGAAGAAAATTCAACCTCGGTCTGGTTGCTGGCGTTGATGGAACCAGACCTTGGCTGGGTAGGACTCTCCTCAGAGACATCAGTTGGCTGCAGGAAAGCAGTGTGAACATCCTGAATGTGGGCTTTCAGGTCTTCGTAGGATGGAGCTCGAAAATCGCAGCCATCACACTGCAGGACCTCCATGGTTCAGGATGATCTTTTACATTAGAAAAACCTGAGAGAGAAACACGGGAGAAGGAGAGAAGAAGAACGATATGAGTTTGCAGCAGCGCTTTTGGAACAAATCCTGGAAACACCAAGGTAACACCAAGCTTTTGATGACTCAGTCACTTGCAGAGATTCCACAAACACAGCGGCGTGGAACTCAACCTTTCCTTACCCTATCAAGAAGCGTCTACTCAGATCCACAAGAAGTCCTATCTAGGTATCCCCACAAGCTGCTGACTCAACTCCGTGAACAGTCAACTCTCTGACAAGTGACTACTGATCCAGAGGACTTTGTCCCCTTGGCTTTTCCATTACATTGGGCTGTTTTTCAGAATTTGGTCTTGTTCAAAGACCACAGCCCATGTGCAGAGAGATGGCACATTACTCCCAGCCATACAGTGGGATTCACAATCAGAAGACTTCTGCCTTCAGGAGACACACTCCAACCTTCCTGGAAGCTGCCAATTCCTGCCTCATTCACTGCCATGGATCCAAAGTTTTCACAGGGAGAAATCTGTCTTTCTTACAACATAGTGTCTGTCCTGATACGGAAAACCCAGACCTAACAGCAAGGTTACACACACTTACACAAACCCAGCGCAGGATACTGTGCTCTGCCCTACCTCCACCAAGCTTTTAAGGGCTCCTCCAGTCTTTGTTAAAATGTTTACAGTTTTATTTCAGCCCATCCTAGGGAGGAGACCTTTGTGCCTTGGCAGTCTGGGGGATGGAGACAGCCGGAGGAAGAAAAGGACAGCAACGGGAATAACCATACTGAACCAGTACAATGGAAACATGAGCTACAAAGACTCAAGAGCCATTATGACTTCCTTGATTTATCCAAAAGCCCCGCATACCTTCAAGTACAAAGCAACATAAGACACAGTGAAAGAACAGAGGTTCAGTTGTGACAATTAATCCTGCGACAGAGGGGTTGCACTGCCATGAAGGACAGGAGACACAAAGCACAAGCCAAACAAAAGACTTGGACCCTCCTACCCTGTGCAGAGCTTAGGCACAAGAGCTACCTTCCTCTGCTAACACAGCAATTGCCTCTTTAAGATTCCATCTGCTGGAAAAGGATGACAAAGGGAATGTTTCAGAGGTCCAAGACACAAGGACAGCCCACAGCAATTTAAATCCCATGTGTCTGTTGTATGTGGAGTAAGAAGGAAGCAACCTACAAAGTGAGGAGCAAGCTCCAAAACATTAAGGCACAGAAACAAGAGAGGGTACTGCACCAGGATTTTAGATGAGAGAATGCTTCTTCTGATAGCCTGCTAAAATAAACTTCTAGCTAGTCAAATTCCGGAGCACAGAGGCTCTCCTCATATTTACCTACATTACTTTGCAGGCTGCACCGTGTCCTCTCTCTCCCCCCACTCCCTCTCACCACCAATAAAGAAAATGAACGCTGCACCAGCTTCTTTTCAGCTAACAAAGTTACAATGATCGAGATACTCAAGCTTTTATGTGCAAGCACCAGACCAAATTGTGTGGAAGAGGTTGCTATCTGCTCTGGATCAAATTACAGCAGTGAGTGAAGCCCCACCCCACGTCTCCTTTAGCACAGTCCATTAGACCTGAAAACAAATTTTTCCATGGAGCAGACGACTCCTGCATTTAGAGCACTTCACAGAAAAGCAGATCATCCAGTTTTCACTACCCATCCCCCAAGCTTAGTCCTTTCATCTCAGCCAAACAAGCCACAGCTCCACTGAATGTGTTTATCACACTTTCAAGAGATATGAGCCCCTGCGTCACTGAAGCTTTAAGACTCACTAAGCTGCCCTAGTCCTCTGAGCTTTGGGAGCAGCCATTTTAGCTCAGACAACTCCTGCACTCAGAGCCTCAGAGCTTCTTGCCTGTGCACAACATGGCCTCACTTATCTCAGCTTCAGCCCAAGCACACCAGCCTTTTTTTCTTTTTTTTTCTTTTTTTATTCCCCCCCCCCTTTTTTTTTTTTAACTCCTCCTCCTTAGGTGATGCTTTAAAAGTCACCACCCCTCCCAGAACCACATCTCCCTTTCTCCTGCATGGCTTGCCCTCCAAGTCGTGCCTCTGCTCTCCTCCCCCTTTGCGCCCTCCTCAAAGCTGCGCCCTCCTCTCCTTCAGCAGAAGGCTTGGGCTTCCCCAGACCACCTCCTCAGGGTTGGGTTCCCCTGCCCCATGGGTGACAAAATGTGGCTGTTCTCTCCACAAGCACTGCGCCAAGACGCTGGTCCAAGCTGTCCTACACGCAGCTGAGCCTCGCAGGAGCAGGAGGAGGAGGAGGAGGAGGAGGAGGAGGAGGAGGAGGAGGCACGGGGGAGTGAGGGGGGACAGCAGGCGGGGAAGGCTCCAGCCGGGCCTGTCCCTGGGGAGCTCTCTCCTGCTTGGCGCAGAAGACACACCACCCCACTGCCCTGCCAGATTCCAAAGTCTAATGACCTTTGTTAATCACCACCCAGCCTGTCTGCATCAGCAAACCCTGCCAGCAGACACACCCTTCGCACAAAGGCTGTAGCTATGCCTTTTAAGAGAGGTTCTCTGAAAGCTCCATTGTGTGGAGGAGATGAAAAACAACGCGGGCACACAAAAATCTCACTCTTCCCCCCCCCCTTCCCCCCCCCCCCCCCCCCCCTTCAGCCCTCCCCCTCCTCAGCCCCCCAAAAACTTCAGACCCTTTAGAAACATCACCACAAAGCGCTCCAAGCTCTGTCTCTTTTGGAAAACTTCAGGCCAGCTTACGAAATAGAAAACCAGAAGGGAGACCAGCACTGAGGATATGAAAAGGACAATCCTGGCAACTCCAAGAGGGTGAAAACCACCACCATCCTCACTCATCTCCAGCATGCACTGCTGCTTGGAGAATGCATCCTCAAGGATGTCTACACAAGGTTAAACCAACCACTGTGTGGTTGAGAGATATCATTAATAGCTGCTGGTTACAAAACTGATGGAGACTCTCTAATGGGTTCCAGCTCGAATCTCAACAGGGTCTGCACCACAAAGGCAAAACCAAGCCCAAGAAGAGGTTATTCCTACTGCTTCCAGTGAGGAACAAACATCAGGTACAGCTGAGTGGACTTCAGTGTGATGTTTTCACCAACCATCACCTGCTGAGAGCAGGATCCCTTCCTTAAGGGATTTTGCTCACCATTTCCATGCTCTTCTTTAAAATCCTGCCATTGCATAAGGGCTCAAAACACACACTGCCAGTTTCAGCTCATATATCAAAATAAACTGTAACACAATGTGCATCTTCCTTCTTTTTTGTCCGCATGGGACATGACACCAGGAGAGACTCACCTGGTGAAAAGAGCAAAGAGCACTTTCAAGTGCAGATGTTAAAACACTGTCAAGACACATCCCTAAGCCACGGGACAAAGCAAGGTTCACACGTCTCCATCCATGGTCAGCTAAGCTAACTCATTCCATAACCCTTCACGTTTTCAGTAAAAAAAAATTAAGAGGGGAATGGAGGTGGAGTGAGACAGGAGTTACCAAATCTAGTAACTCAGCAGCAGAAGTGTGGGAAGAAAAACCCAAAGCAACCAAACAAAACCACCATTAAATGAATCCATAAATCCCAGAAGCCCTTGAACATATTCACAAGCAATCTCTTGAGACCACATTGTGTATAAATAATATGTGACTTCTAAAATACCCTTACTAATGCAATGCTAACCTCACAAAACATTATTAAAATGCCATTGTCTGGCTAATTTGCATTTACAACGTTCTCTTAAATATGGAGGTATTCTCATTTTTCTTATGAGCAAAAAGCTTTCAAAACACTGGGCAACAGAGATTCTCAAAACCACCGTTTTAAAGACACAAGGTGGTCTGAAATCATCTACAGCATCCTTCTCTACACTCATAAACGCCTGAGAACATCTGAGACACAGTTGCATTAGATTTTGAGGTTTTTAAAAATCCAAAACAAAAGATAATTGTGCTTGTTGAACAACAGCAATTACAGAATTTGGCAGCAGCCAAAGTAGTACAAATCATTATGTTTAAGTTTGGTTTTAAAGCTTCAAAATACAAAATTAATTGTGAAGCCCAAGGCACTGACCTCAAAATTGAGCTTCTGTGGTTTGACTACCCATCCGTTATATTTTGAGATGGAGTCAGCAGAGCTTCTACAAGTTAAGGATCTGCACATGCACAACCACAACTAAAAAGGTCAGTCAGACCACACAACACCCCACGAGCTTCCAGCTCAGCATTACTAACACTGCATGTGAAACAAAGGCATCTCCATCCCTTCCTCTGGTCGGATGATCAGAGCCCTCTCCGTCCCTACAACTGCAGGCTGCACTCATTTTAACCCAGCAAAAAAGGTGGAGCTGAAGAGAAAATTTCCTCCCCCAAGCATGGAGCAGGGAAGTGGTTGAGTCACCCTGCCTGGAGGTGTTTTAAAGATGCGTGGATGTGTACCTTGGGGGCACGGGTTTAGTGGGTGAACACAAGCAGCGTCAGACTCCGTGGTCCTCGAGGTTTTTCCAGCCTTCCCCACCCTTCCAGAAATTAACACCACGGAAATGAAATTTGCCGGCATGTAATTACAGATAAGACAAGTTTTTTAAATTCCCATGAGTAACACCTCAGGCATTTTTCCCTGCTGGAGAAGCATGGGTTTTATACCAGTGCCTACAGCTGTGCTGAGGACCTTCCAGCCCTGCTGCCTGGGCTCCTGGCCAGGTTCAGCCCATGTTCACTGGAGATGCAGCTCTCATCTTTGGATTTGGGGTTTTGGGCTTTTTTTTCCCCCCCAATTTTTTCTTCTTAAAACACTTTTTATATAATGTAATATCACAACAGCAAAAATGAGGACTAAACAAAGAAAATCGTAGGAGTAATGCAAAAACTGATACATTTTGAGAAACTGGAAACCTGAAGGCTATTCCAACTGGAGGAAGCCAGCCTCACCTTCCATTTATGAAAGGAAACCCCATAATTAATTAAGAATTCAGAGAATAAATTCAACTATCAACTACAGTCAGGTAGACCTACTCAACTCATGGATCTTTTTCAATTACTAAATTCCAGTCAAGCTATTGGAATTCTTGGTCCTCTGAGGACTGTTTTTGGAATTACTTCTCTGACCTGGTAACAACATAAACTAAACTGAAATACCATTTCTTTTTCACTATTTTTTTTCTTTTTATTCAATACAACCAAGTTTTGATAGAACTCCATGGGTTGGGTTGCAACTCTATGTCATATACATACTTTGGGGTTCATATTTTCTTGTGAAGGAATTAATGATAAAACTGTATCACTGGTTACAGCTTTAATTATCAATATCTCCATACATCCAGTTTTGGGTTGTTTGTTCCATTCTGAAACTCAACAATTAAAGACATAAGAGATAGGTCAGCTGATGCCTGTGATTCCATTCTTGCAGTAAATATTTCCCTTGACTTACACGGAAATGTATATCAAAATGTAAAGTATTTTCAGGAAGAACTTTACTATTGAAGATTCAGTACAAATCAATAATAAAAACAATCTAAACTGAGAAGACACAAACTCATTTTCTTCCAAAAATGTCCTTATCCAGATACCTGAAAGACTGTTTGAGCCTGAAGTGAGTTTCAGATCTGATGTCACAAATGGAGGTCTTCTATACATGCTTTGTACATTATCTTCCAAACTTTTCAGAAATCTCCCTGTCTTGGAAAATAGGATGGCTGGCACCCATACAGTAGATATTTATTTATGTTCCTGAATACAGACACCAATACCACACTAAATCTATCACAGCTTGCAAAATCTTCTACAATAAAAAAAATATATAAACCACATTATTCTTAAAGCTCACGGAAGAGATGATACTCACTGCTGCCAGAAGCATGGTTGGGTTTGGTTTTTTTCCCAGTTCAAGAAAACAAGGATTCACAGAACTTCTCACATAAATGAGATTAAATGGGTCCAAACAATGGATGTACTGGTATCAACTCAACTTATTCCCCATTATTACGACTTCTCAAAAATGGGGGTGGAAAAAAGGCAAAACAAACAAACAAAAAATCCAAAACCCCCGAAAAACATGGTTATTGAATTTTAATGCCTATTAGCCATCTCACTGTAAGACCACTGCAGAAAAAAGGCACACCATGGAT
This sequence comes from Passer montanus, assembly GCF_014805655.1. NCBI lineage: Eukaryota > Metazoa > Chordata > Aves > Passeriformes > Passeridae > Passer > Passer montanus. The sequence continues at coordinate 622,038 of NW_024359833.1, read as the reverse complement.
TTTAGAAGTGTGAAAGGAGAGCCACAGATAGTGGCACCTATCTGTCTGCTTCTGATAGAGCTTCACTGATTCAAGCTACCTAAGTGCTGATGACTGCTTCTTTTCTCACAAATAATGTTTCTTCTCTTTCTTTCTGTCCTGGGGTCCACATACCTGTTCTGCTAAAAAAAATACATTAAGAAGTCATCCAAATGCCTGAAGGATACTTTCAAACTTCAAACTTTTGAAATAAAAGCAGATTGCAAATAAAATGCCACAATCTTATTAAATTACAACCTTAAGACTGTCATACAAATTACAGTCCTGGCCTTTTTTGTCCCTCTTTCCTTTGGGTTAGCTGTGAGGCAGTACATGACACAGAGCATAGGCAAGAGAGTCTGAGGATAAAGAACTTCCCTGATGAGAAAGGCTCTCAAACATTAAATGCTCTTGCTCCAAGCAAGGCTAGGATGGGTTCTTCTGATCTTCTGAATTACTTTCATGGCAAGTTATTAATTCCTACAGAACTCAGAAAGACACTAAATATATATATATATATGAGAATCTGACAACTGGATGGTCTGAGTAGGACTTGTTAAGTGTGAGACTTAATCTGCTGCACAAAACTAGTTTTAAGAGGGAGGTGAGACGGGATGGGGCAAAAATTCAGAACAGAAAAACAGTGGTTTTGCCACTTGGTTCCTGTACTGGCGGGACATGGGCCAAGTCACTCACCTCCCCAACACAGCCCAGCCTCTCAGTGCTCTTCTCCACAAACACAAGGGGCAAGTGGGCTGGCCCAGGCGAGGAAAACAGACACCAGAGCCAAGCAGCTTGGCTTTTGTACCCTGCTCATTAGTGCTCCCCATATGGCACAATGGAACTGAAGGCACTGGGGTCTGGGGTTTCTAATTTCCAGCCAAGAGCGTATTGTTAATTACCTCGAGTAATGCTGCTGCTGTGAGCTGGGACGGAGGTGCAAGCCCCGGTGTGTGCTGAGCTGAGAGGGAGAGGAGGATGTCAGTAGGTGGTGCTGAAGAACACGGCAGCACCGTGCCCGGCTACTCCAGGAACAACCTAATTCCTCCTCATGCATTGCAAATACCTTCCAGGAGCTTTCGCACAAAGGATGCATTACCAGCCTCACCCGGGAAGGAGCAGGGGAGGAGCAGGCTCCTCAGCTTGGCACGACCCCAGCAAAGACCTCATCCTTGCCAAGAAAAGTCGGAGCTGTCTGAAAGGGGGTCCTGCCAGTGGCAAATTAGATATGGCAAACCCCACCACATGCCCCTCTGGACGGTGGAGTGAAAGAACAGTCACAAAGTCTGAAGAGAGAAGAGATTATCTCCTGATAGCCATCTGCCCTTAAAACACCCTCCAGTGCCTTCAGGAGTAATCTTGCCATCATCCACCCTGAACTCCATGCTCCATTCCATGGTCACTGGTAGTGCTGAGAGCTTTGGAGAGGACCAAACCTCAGTTTGCAAGAAGCCTCTGCATTTTTACAGAGGCTAAATGCAGCTTTATAAACTGGTGACAGAGCTAAACCATGGGAACACAGAAACTGCTGGATTATTTTAGGGGCCACAGAATTTTAATCTTAAGAGATCTGAGATTAGACCAGCCAACACAGCTGGTTTAAAACACATGCAGGCACTCAGAGTGTAGTCACAGAGGTGAAAACCAAGTCACTAGCACTCAGAAACCACAAATGCAAAGGGCAAAACTCTGCTTTGGGCCTCCTACTGAAAAAAATGTGATGCCAACTCATGCCAGAATATCGCTAGTGTGAAATATGTATGTGAAAAGTTGCTTTTCTGGAGTCATTTTACTCCTTTAAGTGCAGCAACTGAAGTGGATGTAGCCGTGGTGACAAAGATTGAACTTGGCTGGTGAGAGGAGTAATCTTCCAGCCAGAGATCACTTCCCTAATTTGGCACTCCGTTACCCTGTTTGGTCACTCAGGACTCACTAAGAGAAGTTCACAGGGCAGCTGGGAACCAAAGGAACATTGCCTGGATCACATCCAAGTGAGCCATAGCCCTATGCCTGTCTGTCACACCCATAAGAGCTCAGCTTCCTGAGGACCCTGGGGAGTCAGAAGCCTTCTCCCCAGTCCATCCACAGATCTTACATGCTCCAGAGGTACTTTAAAAGTGCAAGAGAGCGTGTGGAGAGAACGGAAAAGGACATTCAGAGGGATGGTTTTAACCCCGTAAAGCCAGAATTCATGTTCTGTACCAGCCAGCAAGGCTGAGTGCAACAGCACACCACCTCATGCAAACCCAAACCCACCTCATGCCTGACTCCAATTATACAGCAAGATCCACTGCTGAAACCCTGCTGGAGGGCAAGAAAATGCTGATTAATGAAGTCTAAAGATTGTTCATCTCTCCCAGCCTACCCTTCAGAAGCACATGTTTGTTTGAGGAGCTGCACTGACACCCTGGCTATTTTAACACTGCCTTTGTCTCCAGCTATCCCTCCCCTTCCCCCAAGCTTTCTGCTATATTTGACATTTGCAGGGCAGCAAGCAGAAGCTTCTCTGTCCGCCAGTTCATTTCCTCAGGTAATACAAATCCATCACTGACCCATTTATAATACCAGACAGAATACACAGTTTTATTTGCCCACTGACTCACACGCAGCATGGCAGCCAGCATCTCTGCCCCAGGTAAAAGAACACACACTCTTCCAGCACTTGACAGATCTCAGACCAGTGATTACCATTAGGCTGACACCTTTCTCCATGACAGCCCCTCACAAGAGTTCTTTTCCACCTGGGCAAGTGAAGGTCCTCTGTTTTTGTGGTGGAGGCAGCAGGATGCTGGTCCTGCCAGCTGAGAAGGGATGCTGCAGAAAAGGAGGAACAAGTTGCTGCTGACACGTTGCCCAAAATACTTTGCCCCAGACAACTTCAGAGTTTGGAAAATCCTTTGGATTGCATGTTGATGTGCACTATGAGTGCAATATCCTGGGTCCAAATGAGAACCTTGCTGATTTTACTCCCCATTTTCACTCACTCCTTCCAGGAATCAAATTTTTGCAGCTGGTGTAATAGTACAAAGCTCAAGTCTTAAAATAGCACTCTGGCTCATAATCGTAATCATTAATGTGATACATAGATGGCAGACAGGCTCTAGAAGAAACCAAGTGGAACATCTACAGTGCACTTCAGGACTGGAGGAAAGGGAATTCCGGGTGATCCTGCAATTATGGATCACAACATTTGTGAATCGACCAGGGTTAATGAAAGTTCTCCAGCCAGAAAGTGGTTTAATCAAAGAGGAATTAGAAACTATTACATTAAAACAAGGAAAAAGCTGTTAGTCTCTGTCGATAAAAAAATATACTTCATTATACAGGTAATAATTAAGAACAATCTCCCACACAAAAAGAAAAAAAAAATCCAAAACCACAACCAACCTCTTGTTAACCTTACTGCTTGTCTTTCCAGTAATAAATATCTTGTGTCCCTGACTACTATGAATGCATTCAAATTAAGGAGAAATCTAGTATTATAGCTCAGTTTTCTCAAAAATTGTAAGAAATTGAACTTCCTAATGGAGTTCTTCTGTCCTAGTTTAATTCTTTTTGCTTTAAATAAGCTGTTTGAGGGTCAGCCACTGATATCCAATTTCTTTTTCTTTCTCCTAAGAAATACTCAAACAGGAAATGGATCATAAAGAATAAAAAAAACCCTGATTTTCTTTGTAATAAGGGCTTAGATTATAAGCAACTGCACCCTTCAAAAGCTACAATCCTTGCAAATATGTGGACATTACAGAACTCTTAAGAGTTTTTTTTTCTCGTCTGCAAGTCCATTACACAACACCTTATTTTTTTTCAGCTGTTGCAAATGCTCCGCATTTAATGACTTAAAATTCAGCAATCTTGGAGCACTTAAATTTATCTAGGAAGGCAAAAAAAATATCTAATTTTGGAACAAAATAATCAGTCTCCATTGTCATAAGACGACTCTCATTTCTGAAGAACCATTCTCACATGGCTTTAAAGATACAGGAAGACACCTGATAAAAGAAAAAGTGAAGCAAAAACTTCACTCCAGAATATGTAAACAATTGCCAAACTACATATATAACCCCCAGTGTCTCTCGTTGCAAGGAAAGTTCTGTTCAAGACTAGGTTGTCAAGATAAAAAGCATCTCTTGAGGTAAAAAAAAACAAACCAAAACTAAATCAGCCAACAACTGAGTAACCTGGAATCTGCACCCAAATACTTCACTTTTGCAAGAGAGAAGAGGAGACTGGAAGAGATTTTCAGTTTTCCTCACCTAAAAGAGGAGAAATCTTGGGAAAATTCAAAAAAAAAAAAAAACAAAACTAAATCAGTCAACAACTGGTGGAATCTGCACCCAAATACTTCATTTTTGTAACAGAGGAGACTGAAAGAGATTTTCAGTTTTCCTGGCCTAAAAGAGGAGAATTCTTGGGAAAATTCAAGCTGAAGGGACTTTTTAAAAAGTACTTACATGTGCCCCTAGTAAAAATTTGAACCGTCTCCAATTAGGGAAAAAACAAACTGCACTTAAAACCCCACCAAGATTCTTAGACAAATTCAATCAAAGGCAGCCCAGTGGCAACTGAGGCTTTGTCAGGATTTTGGTCTTGTGCATAATAAGAAGCAATAAAGACAAGCCTCAGGAGAACCATTACATAAATGGCCAATAAATGGTCTTCTAATAAGACCTGGCCTCAGAAAAACCCTTATTTTGTTGCATTATTGAAAATTGGTGAGACAGTGGCTCTTCAGGACAGGCATTCTGCTTTTGGCTACGTGCTTTGGGACCCAAAAAGGGTGTTTGGAACTGCAGTGCCTCTGTCTAAATAACTCCATGGCTAGGCAAACCTTGACATTTACTCTGCATGCAAAAGTGGACAGGAGTGGGTAAGATATTTTCAAGCTAAGAAAGATGGAAAAAAAAAAAGTTTCAAAATATGCAAAAGAAACCCAGATTGAAGCCCCGTGGTGGTTGAAAATCAATCTATAAAACAATCAAAACCTGATGAGATACAAACAGAATTATGGAATTTAGCTTGACTTTTAATCTGGGAAGTTCAGAAGTAATGGAGTTTAAATTCTGGGAAGCTCAGAATTATGGAATGTAGCTTGCCTTTTAATCTGGGAAGTTCTGAAAGCAAAGGAAGGGTTTTCTGGCTCTCAGCAATTCAACAAAGTGAATTCACCTATGATGATGACAAAGGCACATGTGCTGCATTCCACAGCTCCAAAGCAGATGGGTACATAATTCCCATTACCTTTACTGATTATTGTAGAACCATTTAAAAAAAAAAAAAGGAAGCAAGTTTGACTTAAAGGGAAGGCACTTAAAACCTCCCCAACTTGCTGCTTCACCTAGATGTACATCTAAGTACTTTCAGTAGATCAAGTGTCATTGAATCCTCCAGCTCAAGCAAATTTTAAAATAAAGCAGGATTAAGTTCAAAGCAGAACCACATAAAGAATTCTAGTTTGCTCCTACTAAAGGAATAAATATGGAAACAGGCAAGCAAGGAAGAAAAAACCAAACAAGCAAAGAAAACCAGAAAGCAAAACCTAAAGAGCAAAGACCTATGTTAGACTCAAGTGTTAATAAAAAAAAAAAAAATTATGGTGGTTGAAAGGGACAGGGTGTATCTTTTCATTTACAAATAAAGAAGAGACAAGGATATATATATATATAAACATATATATATATATATATATATATATATATAAACATATATAAACAACATATTCTCCTTGCATCAAGTGTCCAGCTACATGAACAGCTCTTCAGACACAGCATTCAGCAACACCACTTGCCAGTCAGGTGGATCTCCTCCCTGTTTCTTTCATCCCAAAAGAGGCATACATGACACCAGAATTCATACAAAGAGTGTTCTGAGACATTTGATTTGTTTTCAGCCAACGTCCTTGAACGGTGTGGAAGAAAAAAAAAAAAAAAAAGAACATAATGTGGAGAGACAAGGATATATATATATATAAACATATATATATATATATATATATATATATATAAACATATATAAACAACATATTCTCCTTGCATCAAGTGTCCAGCTACATGAACAGCTCTTCAGACACAGCATTCAGCAACACCACTTGCCAGTCAGGTGGATCTCCTCCCTGTTTCTTTCATCCCAAAAGAGGCATACATGACACCAGAATTCACACAAAGAGTGTTCTGAGACATTTGATTTGTTTTCAGCCAACGTCCTTGAACGGTGTGGAAAAAAAAAAAAAAAAAAAAAAAATAACATAATGTGATTTGCAGTCCACTCTAGACTTTTTTCCCTTTTAAAAGTCATTTGAATAAGAGGCATTTGCACTTTTTTTTTTAATTATTATTCATTTCTAGCAACAAGCATTCATTCAGGCGTGGGTTCTTGTTTGCAGGAATGCACGCAGAGTCAGAGTTCCACATTAATTTATGACCTCATTGACAAAGTGTCTATGGGAGAAGTGTACAATCAGTTCTGCGCAAATTTCATTTTCCCTTCTGCCGTTTATGGAACACTGGAGCATGACAAAAGACAGGATCATATGTTTCAGGTTTCCATTCATTTATCACAGACAAGTCATTAAGGTCAGCAGAAGTGACTTGCTCTCAGAGACAGCAAAGGCTGAAGTATCTCCCTGGTTTTCAAACAGCTGCACATTCAACATGAAATCTGAAGGCTCACGATTTCAAGTTGCAGATAAGAAACAAAAAGGCAGATATCTCTAAGTCTGTCAGGCAGCCATATACTGACAGTCTGTTCCATCCAATCACAACCTATTTATTTGACTCGCTAAGTTCAGGCCACACTTGATGGTGGGCTCTGGCTGTGTGGAAGGCAAGCTGAGCGAGTCTGCACCCCAAAAAAAGCCTTCCTCCTTTACCTGGTAGTGCAGAACCACAAAGAAGTGAAGCAGCCTGGCCCCAGGTCACACAGCTGGTCTGTGGCACAGCCAGCAGCACAACGTGGCTTTCCAGACTCCAGCCCTTCCCTGTGATGCCACTGTCCCTGGAATCCCAGTGCCAACTTTCCACAAGAAATTAAAAAAGCTCTCCAGCATGGCAGAAGTGGTAATTCCAGAAGGAAGGGTAAATCAAAACACCACACACAAAGATACAACCGATGCTCTTTATTTATCTTTGTATTTATTTTCTAGCTGGAGTTGCCATTTCCACCTTTCTGCACAGAATCCAGGCCTTTTGCTGAAGAATTTAGGTCAACTCGGCAAAATGTCTGCAGAGATGCAGAGAAGAATGGAGTGGAGATGGAGTTTAGGGTTGGTGAGCAAGGTCTAACCCTCACATTACTTAGCATTGCAGTAGAGGATGCACACGGTAAAAAACGTGGTGTTTTGGGGAAGCTTTTTATGAGGGTGAGGAAGAATATTTGTTTTGCAGGGCTGGCAGCTAGAAAAACTGAAATTCTTGGATGATCTGAGAGGCTTTTCTCAGCTAGAAAAACCGAAATTCTTGGATGGTCTGAGAGGACTTTGCCCAAACTGCTGAGTCTTTCTTCCCAAACTCTTCTAAATAACCAGAAACATAATAATAATAATTCTGTTCTATCAAATAATCTGCACAAAATGCCATCAGTTCTCACTAGCAGTCACCAAAGTCACCTTTATGGCACCTTCATAAAGATACCTGCAAGAGGAACTCTCTGGGTCTTCCTTAGTGTCTTTTTTTAAGCAGGAGATATTCAAGACCATAGAAGAGGAAGTTTGATTTAATCAGACCTCTCTTCCACACATGCTAGCTGGAGCCACAAAGCATGTGCACACTTCCACTCCACCCTGGCTGACAAAATTTATGACAGCAGCAAACCAAGCAATTAGTTTTCAAATGCTGACAGTTGCACCTATCCTTCATTGTTTGTATATCACCACAAGCAAGATGAAGGTATTTTACAGATTTTTTTTAAAAAGTGCTTCGATTGCATGAGAATCACGTCCTACAAAACCTTTAGGCTACACATCACCTTCAGCCTATGTCCAACCAGTATGTGAAGCTACTATGGTTTTTCTGAAAATAAGGTTTTTCAATAAAATAAGTGTTCCCTGCTGGGAGTCTGGATGTCTGAGAAAACACATCTTTCCAAAAGGCTCTGTGCTCAGAGCCATGCACAGCCTACCAAGGACTCCTGATCCCATTTCATGTGAACCCAAACTCTGCAAAAGGAGCTTACAGACACAGAGCAGCCTCTGTAGTAATCCAAGATACTGCTGGCATTCCTGCTGAAAGGAAGCACACTGAGCATGCTTCATCCTATGTCTGCAGAGCAGAACCAGCCTGAGCTCTGCTGAAAGCCAAGTGTGTCATGGGCAGCTGTGACTGCTACTTTGCCTGGGCAGAAATGAGGAAAAACCACCTCTCCTGTGGGTGTTTTGGGTTTTTTTTTTCCCTGCCTGTAGCTGTCAACTGAGATACACAAAAATTCTTGGGGCAGTTGGAAGACACCTGGCTAAAAACTCACTTTGCATTTACTGCGAGGTTAATCTGGGCACACCATGCAGTCAAAAGCATGGGCTCCAATCTTTCAGCACACCTCAGGCAGGTAAGGCTGTGCACAGCTGCCTCCTGCACACAGTTTCTGTCAGGGTCACCTGAGAGGAGAACAATCCCATCTGCTCCACACCCAAACCCTGGAGGAATCCTGGATTCCCACCCTGGCCAGCCCAGCTCACAATCAGGAGTTGGTGTGAGATCAGATCAGCACTCTGAAGCAGGCAAAAAAGGGTTAAATCTTTCTCCTTCTTCATCCCTCTCCACATTCATAATTAATGAAGAATCGTATCTTCCTGGGTTCCTAGACTTGTTTGTCTGAGTAGAGCCACCTTTTCTTTCAAAAGAGCATTCCCTTCTAACATAACTTGCCTCACTTTCCAAGCCGTACTCCTGGCACTAAGCCACACCTTTCTGCTTTTCTGACACAAATTTTTCTTCCTGGTCTGTCCACTGTTTGCCTCTCATCCTCCAGGTCTTCTAGAAAGATGATCTGATCACCTGCTATTTCTGCAGTCCAGCAGATAAACACGTGAGCAGCACAGCTCTGAAGCCAAAACAGTTGGTCCTTCCTTTCTTCTGAAGGTGTTTGCCATCCCAGTCACTCAGCACTAAGTATGACATAAAAGCCACCGCTTTCCTCTCTTAAGAAAGGAGCACATTCTCAAAAAAGACTGCTCAGCTCAGACCCCCCTTACTCAGCAGGGCAGAGAAAATGTGGGAGAGAGAAGGGAGAGCCGGGAAGGACGCACAGCAAACATCACCAGGAATGACTGGCACTTGTCTGTCCCTCAACCTTCTGCTGCTGAGGGGGCCTCCCTGTGCACACCAGAAACTGGCATCCAAGGCTACAGAAGCCTTGCATTTCTTCCTCTTTCTTTTTGAGGAACAAGGCTCCCTTTTTGGTTCTCATTGTCTGCTGCCCTGGGCTCTGTAAGCGATACAAGCGTGGCCAGCCGAGGTCCTGCGTATGTGTGTGCGTGTGTGTTTGCTATGTCTGGATCCTCAGGAAGGCAGCCTGGTATTTTATTTTTAAACTTTGGCTCCCGTTGCACAGCCCCACATATAATGGCTCCCCTCCTGAAGGTTGGATAGTCTCCTGCTATCAGTTTTCAAAGAAAAACAAAGCCACCCAAGCCAACGCCACCAAGAGAACAGGAGCAAAGTTCTCGCCTTAAGGTTTTCACTCTCACATAAAAAAAAAACCCAAAAAACCAGGAGATCACAAAAAATATTAAGCCATCAGTGTCATCCCAGCCTCATGCTGCTGCATTGTTGCAAGCTGTAAAATATTGTGCAAGTCCCTGCAACTGCTGTGGTTTTAGAGACTTCTCTAGGTTTTTATTTCTAGAAATTTGCTGGAGCTCTGCCAGTTTTCCCCAGCTGAGGACCAGACCTTTGTGTGGATCAGTGCTCACTACAGCCTTTTATTACGGAGTGGAGGGTTGAAAGAGGAGTGAGTTTCTCCTCACCTGAAAGCAGAACGTGCAGTGGATCTCGCAGGTCTCAGAAGGTGGAGGAGGCAGAACCCAGACAAGATAATCAAGGACTGGTTCTGGCTATTGTTCCTCCTTCCTGGAGAGCCTGCCCTTCAGATGTGTGGCAAAGCTGACAGAATAACTGGTATCATGTACCTCTAAGCCACCTGCACTACAGGATCATTTCAGCAGTGAAGGTTCACTGTCAAAAAAGAAAAATAAAATTGTATCCTTTTCAGCTGAGCACATGGAGCCTGTATCTGTAGGCTTGATTACCAGAAGAAAGGAAATGTTCAAGATGAAGACAAAAGGACTTGCACCCATGCCTGGGAGGAAAGATTTGACACAGAACATGGGAGAGAAATGGAGAAAAAGTGGTTTGTCAAGAGGAAGCAATCTTTTTATATCTTATCTTATCTTTGCTTGCATTTCATGATAGGACATCACTAATCAAGAGTGTTATTTACAGGTTAAAATAGTCACTCAAGCCAAAAACAAGGGGAACAGCTTCAACATCTTTCTCCTTCTTCATTCCTGATCTCCCTTCTTCTCCCACTGGCCTCTAGCTCCTTCAGTCAGACTGCTGCCATACAGAGCTCTGAATCTTGAAAGAACCCTTCCAAAACTGAAACTATAAATTAAGAACTAAAAACAATCCTGTCAATTAGGGAATCAAAATTTCTCCTTCATCCTGCTGTAGTAATTGGTATAGAATAAAAAAATAATTAAAAACCAAAAAAGCATTTACAGTGAGGCTTCTACTGCTGACCTTCAAAACCAAACTAATGAATTATTTTTCCCCTGAAAATGACTTGGTTTTGCATCAGTTATCAAAAAAGAGGATCTAATGATAGTGCTTACTGTTAAAGTCTTTTATAAGCACAGAAGACAAAAAGACATAATCTCTAGGTTTCCTAGATTTATCACCCTTGACAGACCAAAGCCTAAGATTCTGAGAGATGACTAACAAAAAAATGAAACCAAATTACTACTGAAATTGCTGAGACCCACAAATCTACTGAGAAGCATTTACAATAACAATTCTACTGCTAATAATAATTTCAGATGGCTTGGCTGGGCTATCTACAGTAGAATGTTAGGTTACCCTAGGAAACTGACATGTTGACAAATCATGATTGGGTTTTTGTGCAACAACCTCCTCTATGGTAACTACAGGACAAAAGCCTGGTTCCCATCTGTAAGACCAGGACTAAAGTTTGGGGTGACTAAAGTGCTGCCAAATTCCAGAGGAAACCAGAGATCTTCCTTCTGGGGGGATTTATTTATCCTTTAGAAATTGCTGTGTGACAATCTACAGTAGCTCTGTCACGATTTCAAAAAAAAAAAAATCTATTTCCTTTTTTTCCTCTGGTGTAGAGACAACAGAAAAATGCATCAGACTGTGAAGAGGAAAGAAACTTCCACCAATCTTCTGCAATGATTCCACTTGGGGAACAAAATGCATATCACTTGTCCATAGTTTTAAGCCTAAAATGGAGATATGGAGCACTGCCCAGTACAGATAATCAAGCCTTAACTGATAACTACAAACCCACAGCCAGCCTTATCATCTCGCCTAATTTGGTTTATTTGCTTCCCGTTCCTTTGCCAGGTGTGGAAGAAGCTTCTTGCACATTGTGGTAGAACACAACCACCTCCCTGGACTCCCTGCAGCTCCACATGGCAGGATTCTCTTCAAATGGGCTTTAATCCCTAAACTGAGATAGCAGCACTGGGAGTCCTCCTGCTGAAGGTTCAGCTTCTACAGCCACACACTTTGTCCACAACCAACTCAATCAAACTTGTCTCCTCCAGCATCTGAGGAGAAACTAGACTTGACCCCTTAAAACTCCTGACAGTCCACCAGAAATTCCAACAGCTCTTTGATTTTTTCCCTGCAATTCAATTAGAAATTAGGAATTGTTTACATAATGAGCATCTTTCTAGTCTTAGCTTCCAGCCACTGCATCTTTTTACAGCTTCATAGAGACTCCAGATTCCTGTAGCACTGTACACAGGCAGGCAAATTGGCTGCTTTTAGTCCTCCAAATATCACTCCTGAAAACCTCTGAAAGGGAGGAATGGACTATCTGAGAGCTCTCATGATGAAACACAATTTTTCAGGCTTCAAACCTTTACCATCACAAACTACCATAGCTAGTTCACTTAGCTGTTCAACCATTTTAAATATTTACTACTAAATATCTATCTACTATCTACCTTGCAGGATCACTTTTTCTTTTTAATTTAAAAGGAAGACAGGAGTCTTCCTTTAAGTCCACACAGACTGCAAAGCCAACAGAGGTCTTGAGTAAGTCCCAGACCATTTTTATTCCACATTTTCTGTCTTTTACAGATACAAACTGAATGACGAGCTTTTAGGTCTGACACATAAAAAAAAATATAAATTCCTGGCATAGAAAACAGACAGAAAAAAGGAAAAGCCTCTTTAAATCCTGTCAGATACCCTTCTTGTATGACCTGTGGGATGCTTTTGTTTGGAATGGAATGGGTCCAAAATACAAAGGAAAACCCTTGCTTATCTCTTTGGGATCAGGGCTCTCAAAGGCACAACACTGGTGTTATTTGTTTGATACATCAAAGCAAGGTCATTACTTACTTCAGTCCTGGAAAGATCCAAAAGTCTTCTGATACACCAGAAAAGCCAATGGCCAAGGAGATCTATGACTCTCCTGCACTTTCTGCATTGGTCCCTTTCTCCTAGAGCTGCAAAAATCAGGTGCCTCCATCTGGATGATCCCTGAGACACTGATCCATTCTCAATCCCTTTTACTTAGTGAAGGGGAAAAAGACCAAAAACCAACCAAAACCAAACCACAAAATAGATCAGACATAGACCTAAAGATGGTACAAACACATGTTTTTGATCATTTGTCTCCTTCAGCTCAGCTCCACTGAGAACATTCCATGACAGCCCAAAAGTCTGTTGTAGTCTTTTAAGTGCAATTGATAAATTCCAAAGTTCAAGTTTTGTCCACAGGAGCTTGAGACAAGACTTTGCTTGACCTAACAGGTGCCTGAGAACCCAAGCACATTGCTGTCATTCAAAGTTTCATGCAAGCCAATCCTCCATGCTTCCTCTTTGATTTAGGCCACAATATAGCCTCTTTTTTTTTTCTTTTCCCCCAAAAAAATGATGAGCTTTATGACTGGCACAGTACTCTGAATTTTCAGAAAGCAGAGATTGGTCAAGCTGTCTTATACCTCTAGGAGTCATATTACAAAGAAAATAATAAAAATATCCCACAAAGATAAGATCTGCCTAATATAAATTTGGGAATATAACAGCTTCAAAGGATACTTCTCTCAAGATCTCCAAACCTAGCCAAGATCCTCTGCTCTCCCTCCTGTTTCCTGAAGAGGTGAGTAAAAGCAGAAGAATGTAAGACATAATTTTGCAGCCTTCACAGATACACAGCTGACCTTTTAATCTCTGCTTAGTGCCAGGCTGACACTGTTCTTTCACTTTTAGACCCAAAACTTTATCACTTGAGAGAACACTCCTCCTTTTTTTTTTTTCTTTGAGAGAGAGAGAGATTTATGTGCAACCAAGAGATTTTTTTTTTCCTCCTTGTCCTCACACTCAGGGATGGATTGAAAGCTCACTGAACTCCTTCCACCAGACATTTTTGGAATATAAACATTTTTGATCACTCTGTCCAAATAACACTGACTTAGTTTAGACACAGTCTGCAACCATGGCTGAATAAAGGAGCAACACTAGTGGTATTATTTCCTGTCCCCAATATTATTCCCCTTAGGTCAAAGAAGCTGGAAACACATGCTGGTGGTTTTTGGGTCAAATCCAGCATGGCACATCCTCTGGGATGGCTTTTCAGCCTCTGCTGAGAATTAACAGAGGGAACAGTGAGGTGGACTGAGAGCTGGCTGGAGGGCAGGTCTCAGGGGATGTGATCAGTGGCACAGAGTCCTCTAGTGCTGTCCTCCAGGTTTGGTACTGGGTCCAGGATTGTTTAATGGCTTGGGACAGAGCGTCCCCAAAACTGGGAGTGGCTGATGCCCCCAAGAGCTGTGCTGCCCTTCTCAAGGCTATGGGTACAGCAGAACCTTTTGAAATGTGAAAATGCAGGGTCCTGCACCTGGGCAGGAATTATCCCAAGCACCAGCACAGGCCAGGGTGATCTGCTGGCAAACAGCTCTGCAGAGAAGGACCTGGAGGTGCTGGGGGACAAAGAGCTGTCAAGGAGGCCAAGGGGATGCTGGAGTGCCCTGGGAAGGGCATTGCCAGCAGGCCAGGGAGGAATCCTGCCCCTCTGCCCAGCCCTGGAGGCACCTCTGGAGTGCCCTGTCCAGCTCTGGGCTCCTCAGGGCAGCAGGGACACCGAGCTCCTGGAGCAGAGCCAGCAAAGGCTGTGGGGTGGGGAAGGGCCTGGAGCATCTCCCATCACCAGGAAAGGCTGGGGGAGCTGGGGCTGTCTCTTGGAAAGGGACAAAAGGAGTCTGGACCAAACGATCTCCAATGGACACTGCCCAACATGACCCTTGCTGTGATTCTGTGAATTTCCACAATTGCTTCTGGACGCTAAACACTGCAATCATGGCAGCCCAGACTTTCAAACAGGAGAGTCTGATGACTTTCTGATGTGCTTTTTTTTTTTTTTAAAGTGGGCTTCTAAAGCAGCAGCTTTGTTCCCAGTGCATGCTGATGATGGACTGTCAGCATCCTGTGGAATTAATTTATGTCTCTTTTGGATTGACAGAGTCGTCTAGGCTGTACGTGGGAAAACAAAGGGCAGAAGGGATCTCATGGACGACCAAGACTGGTTCTGTTATCACAGACACAAATCTAATCTCCATTAACTTAAAGAAAAATAGCGTGTTTGCTAAAAAAAAAAATACAGCTGTTGATCCCTGAGCCAAGGAATGCTCGATTTTAAGGAAAACTGGTTCCATATGAAAGCTTTCTGATCATGGTGCACCTATAACTGCTAGCATTTCCTAGTCCCAGTGACCATGCAAAGAGGTAATATACAGAGATCTAACCAGCCAGGTTACTGATATAAATTCTACACCCCACCCTCCAAAGGATTCATTCCTCAGCTGAAATACCCCTTGAGGCTGGAAGTCATATATTATAGTTCTGAAATATGAAGTAACCCTCAGTTCTACCCAGCTTATCAAAAATCCCTGTCCTGCTCTCTCCCTTCTCACATTTCCTTGGCTTCATTATGCTTTTAAAAAGGGAGATTGCTACTAAAACCCCAGTTGGGTTAATTTGACAGCTGAAGCATGAAAAACCACAAGAATCTCCCAAGCAGAAGGTTCTGACTGACCCAGTAATTTGATCAGTCCAGCCCTTCCTATGCAAAAATCCCATCAGGAACACAACTGTGAGGTATCCCAGAACACACAGACTATTCAGGGGACACAGGAAAAAAAGAAAATGAAAAGAAAAAAGAGAAGAAAAGTACAGAAGAAGTCTCAAGCAGGAGGTCAGAGTTCACCAGATTTAAAGACCCACTGACCTTCCTTCAGGATAGGCTTGGTCCCACATTCCAGGCCTGGAACATTTCACCAGTTTCCTAATTACAGATTTTCTAGGCAGGCTGCAGAAGCGAAAGTGCTCCTTCAACACCAGTAGTCCACTGCCACATTTTCCTATTACGAGCTTGTCAGCCTGCCAGTGCAGAGAACTTCTAGAACTCCTCCTTGCTCTCTTCCCACAGAACACAAAGCAGCATATTCCTTCAGAAGCCCTATTCAAACTCCCTTTCTTCTCTATGAGCCTGCATCTTTGAGACAATGGATAAGAGGAGGCGGACCACTTCCGCCATTCATTTGCCCAGCCTGCTGAAACGTCAGATCTGTCTGATCTTGCAGCAGAAGCATTATCCTTTGTTCTGATCAGGTTGCACAAATAGCTGTGCTTGTGTGCTTGTGTCAGTCGCAGAGATTTTTCTTTTTTTTTTTTTTCCCCTCTCTTTTTTTTTTGTTTTTTTTTGTTTCATGACCAATATGATTTACGGCTCACACAACACACCGTGTTGCGGTTTTGTTTTCCACCAGGCAGCTCTCCTACAAAAAGCTCAGCTCAGCAGTAAGTGCTGAGAAAGAAGGGGAAACTGCACAATGCTGTTGCTGCATGTGTCCTACACAAGCGTGCCAAAATATTCCCATCCTCACACAAAGGAGCACAGAGTCACCAGAAGCACCTGAGCAGGCTTGAAGGAGCTAGAGAGGCACAAGATTATTGTGACTTCCCACCACTTCTCTGAAGGCTGGGCAACTCCTCGTGCTCATCAGCAGCAGCTGCCTTTGCGTGTCCTGACAGCTTACTGCTTGCCACACAGACAAACTGGGCTGGCCCCAGCCACCCCCACCTCTGTGGTGACATACCTCTGCCCAGAATTCACACCTGGACTGCCTGCAAGCCATCTGCAACCCAAGAGACAAAGGGCTGGCCACTGCCAGGTCGTGTGGTGTTGTCTGCTGAGCAGTTCAGTTTCCCACACTGCCAGAAGAAAAATGAATCGCCAGCTTCTACTGATAGAGTCCTGAGCTCTCAAGAGGTTACAAAATGTGGCTTTAATTCTCCCTTCCCCTTGTTCTACCATAATGCACGCTTGCTTATGAAAACAGTTGTTATCATACATCCTTCCTCTTCCTAGGGCAGAAAACCAAATCAACCAGAAAACACAGCCAGTCAAGTTCTTCAGAACTTCAGCACATCTGAAAGCCTCATTCAGGTTGGAGGTTGAACTTCACCCACTACCTCCAAATTTCTTATTTTTTGCCTGAGTGTAAGTATGTACATAAATATGCTGTCTCTGTTATCAGGTAAAAGCTCAAATACCAATTTCTGGCTTCTAGCCAGCATTTAAAAAGCAAAAAAAAAAAAAAAAAAATTGCTAATCCATGGTTGCAATGGAAAAAACACCTACCACAGGGAAAAAATCCTCCTGCCTTTAGCCAAATCTAATCTAATCTTTTCTCACAGCTGTAATATCACTCTGAATGCTTCACTACCTAACTTTAGCTTCGCATAGGGAGCACGGGGAATTACTGATACAAACCTTTTGTACAAGGCCAGCCTGAAAAAAAAAACCCCAACATGGGTGGCTGTGTTTAACATCCCTGAGTTTGCCATCAGGATCAGCACAGTTCCATGAAGATATTGCCATTTTTAGCAACTACGACACCCCTCCAAAACGCAACAGCATTACATGATTTCTGTTCCACAGAGGCTCTGATGTTCCATCTATTATCCCAGTCTTGCTTTAGCACATATTTTATATTAGAATGCGTTCCAGGAGGCATATGGCAGTAGAACTAGGTCAACCATTAACCAAATAACAGGAAGCTGCTCTGCAGAGCACACCCTTCAAAGCTCGCTTAATGAGCTGGCTCTTCAGAGTGTGTCCTTCAGTAAGGTTGAAGCTAACTGTTCCACAGGATTTTCCTTAAAAGACACAAGGTCGTCCAAGGCAGGTGATTTATGGACACGACAGACTCTGAAGAGCCATCCCAGAGTGTAAAAGCATCTGGGTCAGTTGCTGAGACGAAGAACAATCCACAGTCACGTGCGAGATATTGAATACCAGGAACCTGCTCCAAGAATTTCCTCATCTTGGATGTGAGCAGAGCCCATTCCACCATGAACCTGCTGCCACAACTTCACAGGAAAAGAGCAGAGCCTTTGTAGACTTTGTAGGGAAGGATACCATCACTAGATAAAGATTTAGCATCTCTCTGCCCAGATGAGTCAACTCCATGCTTTTGCAACATTTTGGGGGAGAAAAAAAAAGGGCTGATATTAAGACTTGCAAGTCAGTATCTGCCTAAATTCTTCATGTCTTCTGCTTCTCATTGATCTCATTGAGATACACGGATTTAACACCATCTGCCAAATCCAGGAGATGAAAAAGCCCATCATCACTGCTGGTATCTCCATTTGTTCCACCTCAATCTCACCAATTTCTTCCTCTAAACATTCCACATTTCACAGCAACCACAGATGCCCAAGGTTTAAAGAGAAGTTTTTAGGACTGAGAGGCATCAAGCATCACAGAACGAAATCCGTGAGTAACATGGAAGTTAGAAAAAGTTCTGATTCATATTATACTGTCAACAAAGCAGTAGAGATGGCCTGATCAAGTTGTTTTTAAACAAATAAAAGGCAAACACTTGCCAGCACTCTAATTGAAAGGAAGTTTGCCACTGATATCCATCACATAACTGTTGCAATAACACGATAACTCAACAGTCATGTACCACAAAGCAGTGTAAACTATTCAAATTCAAAAAAAGTCACCATCCAGCTATGTGACTACAGCCAAATCTTCACACTAGGTGTATACAGATACTAATATTAGTTTTCTGATACTCTCATAAAAAGTGGATATCGTCTCTTATCTCTTTATCATCTTTCCTCTGGACACCATCCCTGCAAAACAAAACACTCAGAGGTCCTGAAGTCATTATTTACCCAAACAAAACTAGCAATAAAAAAAACCCCTCTCTACTCCACTGCCAAGGGTAGGCTTGCATTTCTCCATAATTTCTAATAGGAATGACTGCTGTAGGCAGTCCATCTTGAGATATATAGATATATAGATATACAGATATAAAGAGCTTCCCCAGTAGTTCACATCTATCCTTCTGACAAAAATAAAAGGCAAAAAGCCCTCGTCCAAGAGACATTCTTCTACTAGAGCCTCCACAACTGAGAACTTCTCTGCAACCAAAATGTTTGTGAGGTGGGAACTCAGGTCCATCTTTCTGGGGGTGGATCCTGCTGGTTCACCAGATAATAATTCCAGTTCCTAATTACAGGCACAGGAAACGATAAGGCATCCATGATGACTGAGAAAACAGTCAGTGTGTGTGATCATATGTCCCTGCAGATTGCTTTGTATCTCAAGCGACAGCTCCTTGCTGAAACAGGCTAACTCAGTGGAAGACTGCCAAGCATGCTGTGGTGAGATTATCATCTTAGTAGTTATTTATAATAAACTATCTTCAGCAAGTAGCACCTTTTCCAGTAGGAAAAAAGTCAAGGACAATGCATTTTCTTCGCAGTACGGGGATGGTCTATGAGAAAATGTGCAGACAATATCTGGTGGCATTGTTCATTTGTGTACGAGGAGGCACTTCTGATGAACATTCCTCCAGCATGTTCTGAAAACTGTTCCAACACCACCAGGAAAAGCACAAAATTACCAGCCACTACAAAGGAGAACCAGCAGTGGAAATTACATGGGTAGACAGAACAGTTCCCATACTTTATTTTTTTTTTTAAATCTTTATGATTTGCCTGCATCCTTGATACTTTTTGATGATGAAACAGGCACACCATGGCATATCTATGGAACCAAGAAGGAGCTCTGCCCTGAGAGATGATGTTCAAGTCTCATGTAACTCTTTAGTGCCATTTATTTTCAAGTGCCCCATGCAGAAGTGCCAGAGTCCCACAGCTCCAACCAAAAAAACCTGAACGGGGCCAGCGGAGCACTTTTAAGGATGGAGTTACTGCGGAACAGAACAAACAGTCCTCACACACAAGCCATGTTTTATAAGCATCCCCTCCTCCCATCACCAGATTGCAACTGGGAAAACATACCTGTGGGCTGGCTACTCCCACTCCAGTTCTTAGGAACACATGAAGAAAGTCATGCTCTTGCAGGGCTGCCACAGAACGGCACCCAAGACAAGGATTCATTCAAGGGCATCTGTAGTGCATTATCTGAAGATCCTGCTGAGCAGGCAATGGAAACCACCAGAGCTCTGATCATGAAGTTCAGCTCTGCTGTGCCCATCAAGGAGCAAGCTCTGGTATCCCAGAGTTTTCCCAGGCTGCATCTACGGGAAGATATCTCCAAATGTTATGGGTGGGAAAAAACCCTAAACCCGTTGGCCAAGTGTGTGATTGAGCTGACAGAAGCCATACCACTAGATTTTTTTAAATGCTCAGAAAACTTACTTAGAAATCTTTCTTCTGCAGATTTAGATAGACTAGCAACAATATTTGGCTCTTCAAAAAAAACACAAAACAAAACAAACCAGAAGGGTGTCACATGTTAGGCAAATGCGTTCTGAAAGTGTTTTCAGGTAAAAAATAAAGCAGGAAGAGTTACAGTAGCTTTCTCCAGTTTCTTAGTAATTACAGAGTTTCAAGGTCTACACAGTATCACGGCATTGCCCAGCTGCAGTTCCATGTTCTCAAATGGTTACAGATTTTGGACAAACTGTGTCTGCACTAAAGCCAACAGCACCTACAAGGGAGCTCCATCTGAAGCCCAGGACTGAACTCTTCCCTTTCCCCAGATCTGCTCAGCTCTTCAGCCTCCCCCCAGCCCCTCTAATAATCAGACATGCTTTTGGAGTGCACTGCAATGCTAATTGTTTTGTGTGTTTTTTAAAAAAACTTCAGCCTCCCCCCAGCCCCTCTAATAATCAGACATGCTTTTGGAGTGCACTGCAATGCTAATTGTTTTGTGTGTTTTTTTAAAAAAGAGAAGCATACACACAAAACAAAAAAAATCAAATCAAAACAAAAACAAGGAAAAAAATCCACAGGTTCAGGAAGAGAGAAAGAAATGAAACCATATTGGGCTGAAGTGTCCAGATGACAAAACAGAAGGTAATTGTTCAATACGAAGCATGAAAGCAGCACAAAAGGACAAGATGCAGAGGGGGGTGAATTAAAAAAAAATAAAAAATCTATCTGGGCTTCCTGCACTGGCATGAAATGGCTGCTTTCCTTCTTACTGCCAGCTCCCATGCTTCATGTTGACATTACACATCCTGTGCTGTAGATCCACCCCCATGCTGATGCTTGCCCAACAGAATTATCTCCTGCGTCACAGCAGTGGTAGCAGAACTGCTGGCTCTGCAGATCCCAGAGCACCACTTCAACGCTTAACACACGCAGCAACTGGACACACCACCAGATATCCTGGGTTGGTTCGTGGCACTCTCGGTGCTGCTCTGCTTTGCCTAACCTTCTGCTAAGCAGCTGGCCTGATCTCTCTCCCCTTGGGATCAAACCATGGAGTTTTATTTTATTAATCTCTACCAAAACGCAGGGACGGTCTGGAGCCCTCGTATCTGGTTTATCTCCAGCAGGGTTGCTGAAATGAAAATGACCTAAAAATAACTGGAAATGCTGCTTCACACCAACAGAGAACAAGCTCTTTTGGAGTAAATATTTAAGTGATCTGCCAGATGAACCACCACAGCAGCATGAGCCACATGGATAGGAACTTGTATTATGTACACACACACAAAGGTACACAGTTCTGCCACTGTAAAAGGACCTAGGTTGCATTTTTCCTGATCCAAAAATCTTGTCTTCAACAAACCATTGCCATGTTAGTATCTATTCAAGCCAATCCCTTAATTAAGAGGAAAAAAATGAGGGGAAAAAATTGCTTCCAAAACCACCACAATTAGTGACAAGGCTCCAGAACACGTGAACATCATCCACAGACAACACAGCAAGAGGAATGTTCTCACTAGAACATCTGCAAAGTCACATGAACCAGTACTTCAGGGACATGCCAGCACTAATTGAAGTCAAAGTTGAGTATTTATAACATACATGCTCCTGCTGTCAAAATACAAAGAGTGAGAACGAAAGAAGGAGCACACGAATGAAAGTGAAAGAATTATCTAATGCATATGCTTCCGCTGAATCTTGCAAATCTGCTACAGCCATGCCCTCACATGCAACCACAAATGAGCATCTCGTGTATGTAGGTGGAAGCTGTTGAAAGTTAAGGGCATCCTCAATTCAAGATGTAATTTTCAAAACGCCTCCCTGAAAAGCTCCACGAGAATTACTCCATGCAGCTAAGGATCTGATCTTCAAATGTTTACTCACACAAGGAGCTGCAGTGAAAACTCAGAAAATCAGGGCACAGCGACTGTTCACATGAATGAGCTCTTAGAGCATAAGGGCTCTAGCTCCCCACCATGTATTATCTACCAAAGGCACTACGGTAACTATGAAAATGCAGCAGTGGTGAGGTCTGACCTATTAAAAAAAGCCTTTGTTAACATTCCTAACAGTGGCAGCGAGCAGTTACAAAATAAATAAATAAAGCGCACATGCCTGCACACCAAACAAAATCCCAGGAATGTAAGAGGAATCCTGTAAAAGTTGCAGTTTTGCTGTCTTCCAAAGGAAATAGGAAGCAAATCCACGTAAAACCTAACTACAATAAATCATTAAAATCTGATCTTTGTGGCTGCCACCACAGTACAGTGCTTCAAAAGCACAGATGGGTTCACTGCTCAGGTTGCTGCACACATGCATTTGTCTGATGGATCTTTTCAACCTAAAGCTCCAAACCTCTGCAGGCTGGGGTGTCAAACACACTCAAAGAGGATGGCACTGCCACGACCCAACTTCCTACATGTGACTAACTTCTGATGTGGAAGGAGATCACAAACCGCCTTCTTCACATCACCTGGGCAGCTAAAATGTTCTTGTGGTCATCCATTACTAAAAGTCTTACTGAGACATGAATAACCCTCCAATCTGGATGTCAACAGATCAGCAGGTATTGCCTTCAGCTCATAAGCAGACTGCTTAATTCACCTGTAAAGAGGATTAGATGTCTTCAGCACATCAAGGAAAAAAGCATGAGAACAGGCGGTGTGACATTTCAGCTCCATCTATCTTTAAAATTTCCCCAAAGAGCAGGATTTTTTTTTTTTAATGTCCCATTTAAGTTACTAACTCATCATCATATGACTGGCCTCCACTGCCATGACATACAAAACTTCAGTATATGGTGACAGGCCCCCTAGAAAGTCATTCCACAACCTGAAACATCATCTACCCTTCAAACACACTAAAAATAGATTCCTCACCCCCTTGAGGTCTCAGCAGCCCATCTGATATTACAGTACAGTATTAACAAACCTATGTAGACATGAATTCTTAAAATAAATATCTTCAGAGATAAGACCAGAATACCAGCAAGCAAACTATATTCCTGTACACCAACTGGTGAACCTGTGGAAGCACTGAAGAACCATGGAGGGCAACAACCACTCCATGTTCATTTTTCAGGAGCACAACTCGTGCAACTTTTGGTCAACCTGCCTGACATCTTGCCAATCAACTTCTGACTGTTTGAAGGACATTTTCTGACTACACTACAGCCTCAGCAGGTTTTTTGGGTTTGTTTTTTTTTTGTGTGGTTCCTTGGGAGAACAACACACTGAAAATCTTTGTCCTCTCCCCTGCCCCATGGTGGAAGGAGAGCAGAACACTGGTGGAGGGCGTGGAACGGAAAGTTTGCTGTAGTCTTTTTTATCACCTCTGCAATCTGATAATTTTAAAACAATTCAGGTTTACTCATTTGTTCATGCAAAGACCCAAACACACTGACTGACTCTCTCAGCAGCCCCAGTGAGTAACAGAGCGATGTCCTTGGAGCCAGAGATTTCAGGTCTCACACATGCACAGCTTCTCTGGGAGGAGAAACCCGTGTGCTCTTGAGCAACAACAGCTCCTTCCCAACCCACCAGCATGGAAACACACCAGGAGAAGCCACTGAAGGGTTAAACACACCCATCCTGCATGGCAGAACATGGCCTTGGGTCACATTTACCTAGAGAAGGGCTACTGGAGTGCACACTGGGCTGTTTCACACCATATGCCTGATCACAGACAAGAGAACTTGGCCTCTGCATGACCTGGCACAGCTGAAAGCTGATATGCTTTCTCCCCACTGCCCGCCCCCAGCAAAGATAAAAGGTCATTTAGACCAAAAGGAACCTGTCCACACTGACTTCAAGTTACATTAATTCAACTTTTGGGATGCATGCTCCTGGCCAGGAAGCCAAACCCCTTCTCGCAGGGCTGCAAGCCACAGCCATATGACAGGGCAGGAACAATTCAGCAGTCAAGGAGCTAATTAACCAGGCTGAGAGCTGTCTGGCTGCTCTCGATTTTCCATCAGCCATTTGTTACATTTTTTACACTTGTCAAGCTATTTAGCTGAGCATGATAGAAGCAAGGCTTCAGAGGTCCCACATCCTGCAGCCCGAGCCACCCAGCTGCAGAAAAAAGGAAGGGGAGAAGCTGGAATACAAAATCAGAGCTTCCAATCAAATACAGAGAGAAATAATTCCAAATTTGTTCACATCGACATTTTATTTATTTATTTGTCTTCACAGTGCCACTTGTCTCACAACACAGAAGAAAAGAAGAAGATGACTCCGTTGGCCACTGCCTTCCAAACTTTGCTGCATCACCAACTAAGTATGTACTGTGTACACATAAATGTATTTATCCATACTCACCACAAGCCAACAACACACTTGAGAAGACAGGCTCAGTCAGAATGACAGCAGTGACACAAAAAAAAAAAGGTGGCAGGTAACCACATCTCATCTCTCAAGGGCTCGCCACGAGAAGAGCAGCTCTGCTCCAGTCTCACACACCAGAACCACTCACAAAAGGAGGCTTTTCTTCCCTCATCTTGGTTTGTTTTGACACACACTGCAGCAGAATCCAGCACCAGGGTCGTAATTTCCATGTTAAATCCTAATTATGCCTATTTTACTGGGTAGAGGGTTAGATGGATCAACAAATAAAAAAATAAGCAAGATTTCAAGGGCTGGACAGCAATTCTTGGGTCTCCTTTCTTTTTGGTGAGAGAGACCCAAAAACCTTTAACAAAGAGCCACATGCCCACAGATCTAGCTGAATCTGACTAGGATTGAAGAATCCAAGTCTGAGTTAAAATAAATAAATATCCATGGACCTCTTAAGTTCTCTTCAGCAGCAGTTTGCTCAACTAGAGATGAGCACTCACTGCATTGTCCTCAAGACCAGCACTCCTCAAGCTATTCCAAGTTTAGCCCGGACTACAGTTCTCACTTTGTTTAACAAATCATGACAATTTAAAATTTAAATAGGAAAAAAGAGAGGAAATTACAAAGAAGTTGTTAAACAATCACCAGTGACATAAACCACCTTCACCAATCCCTCTAAATTTCTGACCCAGGATCTATTTCAGCTGTCCATTTAACAGCAACAGGAGAGAGGCAGAAATGAAAGGAAAAAAAAAACAACAACCAAAAAAAAACCAATCAAACCAAAAAAACCCCAAACAAACAGGAAAAAAAAAAATAGAAAACCCTAAAAATGCACAAAGAACAAAAAAAAAAGGAAAAAAAAGGAAAAAAAAGGAAAAAAAAGGAAAAAAAAAAAGAAAATCCAAAAAACCCACCAAAAAACCCAAAAACACCAAAAAAATACCCCAAAACACCAAAAAACAACCCTACCAATTGTTTTCAGCATCGTCAGCCAGTTGAACTCTGACTTTTGGACCACAGCAAGGCCTTTATTAATGATCCTCTCCCAGCTACACAATCAAGTTCTCCAGCAACTCAGTCATTAGAAGGTAAATGAACCACCCTCCACATCACCATCACACTGGACCAAAATCTCCCTTATCTTTGCTGTTTATTTGACAAATAAGGGGAGAAAATTTAAGAAATTTAAGAGAAAAATTAAGAGAAATTTAAGAAAATTTTGTCTGCTGGAGGACAGGCTCCAAGTGTTACATTCCTCCCATTCTGCTCTTTTCTTTGGAGAGGTCTGGGGACCGTGTGTGGGAGGAATGTGCTTGCCTGGCCCCTGTGATAAGTGGCCATTGTGTTTTGAAGCATTTGCATGACAACAGTCCAGCCCAGGATGACCCATCTTCTTCCCAAAAGGAATATCCTGTGATGCCTTCTTTCCACAGGCACTGATACCATCCCAAGCCACTGTTTGAACCCAAGAGCTGCAGGCGGAAAGGAAGGGTTTGCTCATCCCAGCAATGCAAAAGAAGCCCCCATTGTCCTACCAGGCCACGGAAACACTGACCACATGTGCATCAGAAGATTCCATTTTTAGCATCTTTCAAAACAAAGTCTTCTCTTTCACATTATCACGAGCACACTGAATCCTCAGTCTTCCTATATCATTCTCTGCAATGTCTGCTTTGTTTTGTCTTGAAAAATCGTCCCCCTGCCTCTCTACCCCATGCCACTGCTCTGTTAGCAGCAAGTTTTCCACTGCACATAATTATGGCATGCCTTAGCCTACTTTTTTCCTGTTTGCTGAACGGCTCTGCCTATTTTCTACTTGTGCTGATGCTACCATTTACTTTTCCTGACGCTCTAATCCTTGTATCCTTTGAAGGCCTGACTTCCTCCACACCACGACAGCAGCTGGGGTTCTCAGGCCCCTTTCCAGACCTTTTTAATAGCAACTGTAATGCCACTCTGATGAACATCCCACTTCCTAATCTTCAGGTCAGCACAAAGCCCGCATCTGTAACAAGTGCTGCAAACACAACATCCAGGGCTGCTGAGCACCCATTATCTAAATGACTTCAAGTTATTAATTGCATATTCCTGGAACTGGAAGGAGAAGGAAAAACACTGTCACATAATGCAAGCACTTAGCTTCTTCACACATAATCCCAATTAGAAGGTCTTATTTTCCACCAGGAAGTAACAAGTGACACACGTCAAGAACTGAATTCTTAATTTAACTGGTTCAAAACTAATAGAAGTAACCCAGAGAATCAAGTGCTTTCCCAGAATTATTTGTCCTCAACACACACTGGCCCTGCAATGATTGCTACCCTAATAAGCTCTAAATAAGTCCTTCCTAATCACTCATGACATTGATGCTGTGCCTACAGCTCTTTATGCTGACACTATTAAACAAGTATTCTTTAAGAGACTGTGTTTGACTCCACTCAAGAACAACTCCTGAACATCCTGAGGTCTCCTATTTCCATCTTCTTTCAATTACCAGCTAAACTCAACTTAATTAATTGCTTCTCCTGATGGATCTTAACATCTTCTACCTAAGAAGCTGCTTTTAGCCCAAGCCAAAACCCCACTGTATTCCCCCTAGACAGCAGCTGTGGAGGTCCATAATTGTAATTATGGACCACAAAAACCAGACAAAAACAATGAGACTTCTGATCAAGCTAAGATACAATGCATAGCACTGCTGCTAGGTCTGGGAGTTATTTTCTGATAATGAGTGTATCTCAAAAATGACTAAAAAGCAGTCCAAACTAATGATGAGGGAAAGCTCTTTTCCAAACACTGCTTACAGTTCCTCCAAGCAGTGATTAACCCAGGATATTGTGAGTTACTGCAGTAAAATATGTTGCCTCAAGCTGACCAAAGCAACTGCACCAAGACCTTCAATTCCCAGACAGGTAAAAAGAGCCCAAAGGAAAAAAAAATACATTGTATTTAAGACTGTGTTCAACTGTAAGACACCAAACACAATGGCTCCCCTTCCCTTATCTCAAACTCTCTCCTCTTCCTCAAGTTCCTTCAGAGATGTATTTATGCTGCAACCTCTGGCACAGCTTAATAAAGCTCAGAAGATGAGGGGCAGCAAAGGAAAAAAAAATACATTGTATTTAAGACTGTGTTCAACTGTAAGACACCAAACACAATGGCTCCCCTTCCCTTATCTCAAACTCTCTCCTCTTCCTCAAGTTCCTTCAGAGATGTATTTGTGCTGCAAATTAATAAGCTGGCACAGCTTAATAAAGCTCAGGAGATGAGGGGCAGACTTTTTAGATCTTTGGTATTGTTTTTAATGTTTTTAAAGTTGAAAGAACAAAACAGAACAGAACCCAGAAACAAGAGAACTCACACGACTTTGTAGCTACCCTATGTGTTGACCTTCCCAAACACAAGCTTAAAGAAGAATACTTCCAAAACTATGGATGCAAATAAAGACCACTTCTATTAAACCTGGTCCCCTAAGTTTGGAAATTTCTACTAAAGACCTTTTTTTTTTTTTTTGCTACAACCAACAAGACAATTATCATAAGTCGATCTATCTCCCTTCCTCCCCCTTTTTCTTCTTTCAGCACTGGCATACAAACCATGCTATTTTAACTTCTTTCCTGTTCTCCCAGTTCTTCTGGAACATTTTATTTTCAACAGTCAACTCATTTGGAGAAGTGCCATGCTGAAGTTCAACCGTGTACAATGTTAACTGTGTCTCTGCCAGCAGCTGAGGACTTGCATCACACCACCTTCTCCAGCACCCCTTGATTAAACAATTTGAGTTCCTCTCTCTGAGAAGTTAGCAGAAGGTTTAAGCAACCCTCACTCCCATCACGCTCCTTTTATTTTTTCCACCTTCCCTCTCAAAAATCCTTCTCACTCTCTGAAGAGTAAGATGGAATTTCTCATTCTCCCCTCAATTAACACTCAGCAGACCTCCTGCTCACCTCCTGTGGCCCAGAGATTTCTTGGTTGTTTAGTACCCTAGAGTGAAGCAACTGCTGGAAAAGCAAGCAGGCATTTGGACTGATGAAGTTCAACATCTCTGCTGAAGCCAGCAATTGGAAGTTCATACTTGAACACATCAAGTATGCAAGTTAAGCAAACCATACAGTTCTGGCACTGGTAGCAGATCATATTCATCCAGAACAAGTTTGTAAAATATATAATCTTCTACTTAAAAGTATAAAAATATCTGTTAAGAGTCATAATAAGAGAAATACATGATGCTAAAGGAGTATTTCCATTATTTTTCTTCTATAATAGACTGGAAGTGTAGCAAAATAGAAGGAAACAAAATACCAAAAACAACTCAACACATTTGGCCTTTGTAGACCTTTCCTGATCTGTGGAGAACATTTCTCCATCAGCAGCTTCTTCCAATCCCTATTTCACTGGGGACTTTTGCATTTGTCCCTAGGTTTGCCTGGTGAAAGCTTCAACACGGGACAATATTAGTTAATGAGTAGTACACAGTTATTCACCAGTTTTACACTTTCAAGTCCTTTTTATGGAGTTTCTTACTTCAAAGCAGTGTTGTTCTGCCCGTTTAAGGAAATTATCCACAACACCACACAGAGAAAGTGTTACAGTACACTGAGGTAATCTCAATTTATATTATAACTCCACACATGTTGTTTGGAATAACGGGAAAACCCAATAGGAAATGCTAATCCACACTGGGTTTCTGGGAGCTCCAGATTTCAAGAGACATCTTTTGAGCTCTTCTGAAGTAATCTTCCTCAAACTGTAAGTTGTACTATTATAAGACTTAAGTCCTTCCCATTTCCTTTTTAAGGCTAAAATTAAACTTGCCCATTCCTTGGGGCCCAGAGGAACATCTGCCAGATGTCCAGACATCTATGTTGAACAATAGTCATCTACTTGTCAACTCTCTTTTTAATCATCCTTTTATCGGTCTTCATAAAAGCCAATTCCTCTTTTAAGTCAAAGTGCACAATGCTAACGAATTTTGTTATAAAGGTCACTGGATTGGAATGATCGTATTTTTTCCATTTCCACTTGCAGTTGCCTTGCTTTCCCTTTCCAGCACCCCATTATGTACTTATATTCTCCACACTCCAAGCATAAACATTATTGTATTTTTAGTTTTCTTCTTGCAATAAAATAATATTTTTTAATTATGGAAGGAAATTGTAGACATGACATCTCAAGTTTCTCAACAACATAACCTGGTGTGAAGCTAGTGAAAATGTAAAATGAAATCAAGTAATTCTTTAAATGTTTTTAAAGCAGTGGTTCATAGGCTATGTCTAGTAGGTGTGAGAAAAGTGATTAAGAAAAGCATATTTTAAATACTGGAGAATAAGCTACCAATGCTTACTCTTTCTATTAGAGATTGGACCAACAAAAGATTCTGTGTGCCCCAAACCAAAAGCAATTGAAAGCCATTGTCTGAATGAAGAAATTTATGCCCGATTAGGAGAAACATCCATGTCACCACCATGGCATGAATTAAGATCATCTTTCTGGAGCTCCTTTAAAAATCAATGGGTTTTGGGGTTTTTGTTTGCTTGGGATTTTTTCTTTTTGGTGGGTAGAATTATTTTGAGTTGGTTTGGTTTGGTCTTTTTTTAATAAAAGTTCTTCAGCTAGAATTTTAACAGCAAGGTGAACTTCAGTAGAATTATTTTGAGTTGGTTTGGTTTGTTTTTTTTTTAAATAAAAGTTCTTCAGCTAGAATTCTAACAGCAAGGTGAACTTCAGTCTGTCTGAGCAGAACCACAGCAAGAAGCACCATCAACAAGAATGTAATTCTCTGAAGAGGTTTCAGTCTCAGAGTGAGGAAACCCAGGAGAAAAAAAAAAACAAAAACCAACCAAAAAAACCCCATTAAAACTACTGCAATGTGGTTTGGTTTTCTAGGGCATTAGGAAGCCCTCCCAAAAAGATCCTGATCTTAAGTCTCAGAGCTGTTCTTGGATTGCACATGCCACGTTCAAGGGCAGGGTATCTGCAGGGCACCCTGTAGTGCCAGCACTGGGCTGACCTCCCCAGAAGTAAGAGGAGATTTCACAGCTCTGAACCACAAGCACTCTGCATACGGTCCATATAGGGGATGGATATTTGGGATCTGACCCAAATAAGCAAAGGTCAGTGGGCAATTCTTCAATTTTTCTTCAACGGCCAACTCAGACCTGTGCAGAGGTCTGAAAAATCCATCCAAAAAAATATCACCTCGAGGGGGAGGAAAAAAAACCAAAACGCCACCACAACAGCAAAACCAAACAAACAAACAAACAAACCCCCAAAACCAAAAGCAGTCAGCCTCTCCTTTTGTCAAAATATAAGATTAAACATACCTGATATGGTATGTTCCTTGGCCTTCTTCTGAAAGATGGAGGCAACCAGAGAATCTCAATAATTTGGGTGACACATCAGCAACCGGAACTTAAGAAATGCACAGTTGATAAAGCAACAATATCCTCCCGAGGTATATTAGATTACACATTAAAACATTTCTTCCACAGCAAAAACAAAACGAGGGCATTGATTTTTAACCTCTAAGACGGATCTCAAGTTCATCACCCGTCACTGCAATCCTCAAATCTTTCTGGTTTTTTGCACATCTGGGAGGGTGCTCTGACTCAGATTCACCAGGTCCCCCATCCTGCCTCTTAACATCTTCCCATATTTGCTCTCAAACACCTCGGAATAATCAACGCATGGACATCACTGACACCCTTCCATGGAGCTGTGCCTTCAAGCTCAGCAGCACCGCACCCCAGTATCCCCCTCATGCCTTTCAGGATGTGTTTTGAACTTTTCTGAGGAACTGCATCTACTGTGTGCAGCCGATGTGCAGATTTCAGTGGGTGGGAAATGACCCGAGGCCTGCTTTGGGTCTACTCAAAATTGCTTCAGATTAAAAGGTGGGTTAAAAACAAAGCACACGAATTCCTGCTCAACTGCTATCTCGCTTTAAAGATCTCAGGTTTCCATAATGACATTAAAATCACAGTAAGAATGTTGCTGTAAGTTTTCAGGAAAAAACAGTATTTTATGACACCAAAAAGACAGCTGTGAAAACTGTTTTGCTTTTTCCAAGAGAAATTATGTATGTTATGATGCTCTGAGGAACCTACTAAAAGCTTGCCAGCATCACTTTAATGCAACCTAGTGAGTGGGGAGAAATATTCCATCTTAATTTAAAACACATCCAAAAGAAGGAATGGTCTTGAAAATGAGATGTTAAAAATCCCAAAAATTAGGCATCATCACCTAGGAAAAAAAGAGACATTTCATGATACCCTCTGGAAGAACCTGAGCAGCCTCAAGCTGCACGCACTTACCTCCAAATGCTTTCAGAAATCTAAAAATATATGCTTATATACACTATTTACTTGGCCAACTGATCAACCTCCACAATCCTGTGGTCTTTAACCAAAGAAAAATATCTAGAAAGGTGACCTCCGCATGAAAGCATCAGAGGAAAAAAGCCTGAGGATGTGTTTCTCTGTGTGAAGGAGAATCTGAGCAATTTCCTCCAATCCTCATTTCCTGATAGCATGAAGACAGCGAGAAGACCCATCACAATGTTGTGCATTGAAAAATCTGAAGGGGAAAAACCTTTAGGGGGAAAAAATCATGATTAAGCCAGCTCCTGCCCAGCAAAGCCTCGAAACATGGAGAGACATCCACAATGTTAGGAGCACTTCCCATCTCAGCTTTGTCTACTCTCTCTCTCTCCTCCATTTTCTGGTGGAGCTAGAGAACATGACATGGCTTACCTGACTCAGATCACAGCTCTCTGCCAAACTAGTCACTTCCTCTTAGACATGCAAGCAGCTTCATGAGACAAACAGACCCCCACAGACGCACACACAAAAGCAGGAGCGGAAAGCACTCAAAACTTGGAGGTCCCTCTCCCCCTCCAAACACCAGAGAAACAAATGAAACTTTTGCCTTTTTCTCGCCCCCCCAAAAAAAAAAAAAAAAAAAAAAAAAGAAGAGGGAGGTGAAGGGGAAGGGGGGGAAGGAATCCTCTCAGATCACAACTACATGGAGCTCCAGGAGGATCTCTGTGTGAGGAGAATGGAAACCACAGTGCTGAGGGGAGCCGGGGGGCACGGCAAGGGGGGGTGAGGAGAAGGTTACTCCAGAAGACATAAAGAGCCTGTGGACTGTGTGTGTGCATGTGAGCGAGAGCGAGGAGAAGCTTTGTGTGGTGGAGCCTGGACTGGAACCAAAGCAGACAGCTTGCAAATGGAGGACAAGGGAGATAAAGAAAGGGAAAGAGGGGGAGAGATAGGGAGAAACCTGCTCCGGGTGGGTTGAGAAAGGGGCAGGGGAGAAAGGCGCCTTCTCCCTTGCCTGGTTTAAAGGTAGGGACACGGGGAACTGAGCAAGTAGAAGTGGGCTCCTTCCCCTTCCTTTCTTCCCTTCTCGCTCTCCTTTCTCTCAAAGGAGAGCACAAGCGTGTGTAATGGCTCCTGCTCTCCAGCTGAACGCTGTCCTCCTCCAAGCCACCTCCTGCGGGCACCAGCAGCCCCCCCCCAGCCCCGACGCCGCCGGGGACCCCCGCATCCCAACTCCGGGAGAGCCCCGGAGGGGGCACCAGGGCCGGGGTGAGGGACCAGCGGCGAGGAGGGCAGCCAGAGGGGACCAGGAGAAAGACGAGGAGGGGGAAGAGTGGATGGGAGAGAGGGAGAAAGAGAGCAAGAAGGAAAAAAAGAAAGAAAGAGAGAGAACGAGAAGGAAAGAAAGGAAGGAAGGAAGGAAAGGAGGAAGGAAGGAAAGGAGGAAGGAAGGAAGAAAGAGGTCACCCGATTGCCTGGGTCGTGCCAGCACGGAGCTTTTCTCTCCTCCGTGTGTCTCCCGTCTCTGATCCAAGTCCACACGCACAGCACCATCCAGACCTCGCACACACACACACATATCCTTCTCAAGGCACCCCCCACCCCGAAAGCTCGGCTGGTATCTCAATTAATTAACCGCCTTCCTCCTCCTCCCACCACCACCACCACCACCACCAGCACCTCCTCCTCTTCTCCTCCTCCATGCAAGAGACTTCTCTCTCAAACAAAACACCCCGCTCTCGCTCCCCTCTCTTCTCTCTCTTTTTTTTTTTCTTCCTTTCTTTCTTCCTCCTTCCTCCGTTGACCGAATGAATGGATTTCAGAGGAAGGTGGTGGAAAGAAAGACAGGCATAAAAGACCAAACAAAATAACGCACGCACAGACACACACACACACAACAGAGAGACACACACACACACAAAAACGAGAGATGATCTCTCCAATGCCAAACCAGAGATGGGTTTTAATTGCAAGAACTTACAGGAGCGTCCCGGCACTGCTGCTCTTGCTGCTGCCTCCTCTCCTCTCCTCTTCCTCTCTGCCTAGCTCTTCTTGTTATTGTTGTGGAAGTTGTTTTGTGAGTCTCATGTGCTCCTTGCCAGGTCTCAGCAATGGAGGATCGCCATCTTTCCCTGCTTTTCCCCCCCTCTCTCTCTCTCCCTCTCCCTCTCTCTCTCTCTCCTTCACTGGTTTGCTGCAGCTGCAGATGACCTGAGATATCCGTCTCTCTCTCTCTCTCTCTCTCACCCTCTGTGTCTCTCTCTGAATAATGAGCAACCAGAGGGAGAGAGAGAAAGAAGACAATCTCCTCTCCTACCACACAAAACGCAAGAGCACCAGGGGGTGCAAGAATCCTTTCTAACAACAACAACAACGTGTAGGGGAAGAGGAGGAAAAAGAGAAAGAAAAGAGAAGAAAAGAGAGGAGGAAAAGGCAAGAAGAAAGAGGAGGGAGGTGGAAGAGGAGGGGGGAAAGCAAGCAAGCGAGAGAGATCCAGCAGGCAGACAGATGGAGGAGAAGATGGTAGTGATAGAGGAGGAGGTGTTGAAGATGAAGGAGATTAAGAGGAGGAAGGTGGTAACAAAAAGTTAAGGTTTGGGACACTGAATCACTCACAGGCCAGGGAGGAGGAGAAGAAGGGGGAAAGATCTGAAGATCTTCCCCTTCCAAGCTGTTGCCTTCACAAAGCCTCCTGTGCAGGAGCGCTCAGCAGCTCCTGCGATGCTGGGGGAGCCGCTGGGATGGAGCGCTCTGCTGGGTCATAGCTCTCTTCCAGCCATGACAAAAACCGGTTTCTGCATGCAGATCTGCCCCCGAGGTGATCCCTCAGACACATCCATCTAGAGGCTAATCTTCCCTGAGCAGGGTAAAGAACATAAATGGAGCTGGAGGTTGCAAAGTATAAAACCAGATCTACCACGTGGTTGGTTTTTAATCCCCCTTCCAGCTCGCATTTGATGTGGAGAAAGGACACTCAAATTGTCCATTTCTGGCACGTATTTTGAAGTCTACTCCTGGAAATAAAGACAGTCATCTCCAGGTTTTTTATTTCTCGCAAGCGTTTGGGAGAAAAGAGAGCTTGCACTACTATCACCAAAATCACTTCTACGTTGGTGAAACGTTTTTTTTGGCCGCGAAATAAAATAAATAATTCCACTTAAAACAACTTTTATGCCTCCCAACACCTAGTTGTCTGCCTCTTTGTGACTGATTATTTAAAGCCGTGGAAACTAACGATCAAGGCTCACAAAGAAAGGTATCTGGGTGATGAAGGCAAGCAGACAAAGACAAAGCGGCTGTAGCCTGCATTTTTTATTTAGTCTCGTTTCTATTAAGCATTGTCCTGAGCTACTTCTTTTTGCTCGACACCCCCACCTCAGCGCAACCTCCTCCTCCTCCTCCTCCTCCTCCCCTCCAGTCTTTCCACAGCACCAGGTCAGATTCTTTCTGGGGTTATGTCTAGCGAGGAAAGGGGGATGGGGGTGGAGGGGCGGGAGGAATTAGGGTTTACGTGCAGACTCAGTAAATCAATACGCGGGAGTGAGGCAAAATCAATTTGAGCGCAAGGGCATGGCTGGCACTGGAACATCACTGGGGTTTCTCCAGCTCTCCAGTTTTGCTTGGCTGGAAGAGAGACTAGAACCACGGAGCTCCGGTTCGGGTGGGAGGGGGAGATCCTCCCCTGCTCCGAGGAAGTTACATGGGAGTGGGGAACCTGAGGTGATCTCCTGGAAATTCTCTCAGTTCAGCTTTTTACTGACTTCTGGGAGAAGCCAGGCGTGTTAGAACTTCATTGTCTCTCTCGAAGACCAAACGCAGGAATACTAGCCATGGCAATAAAATAAAATAATGAAAATCGGTCGCCCAGGTGGTGGTCAAATATTAAACCCATGCATCCTCCGATCTCCCCATCCGCAAGAATGCTGTGAGTACAAAGCACACACGCAGGATCTCTCCCATTAAATCTTCTTTTTCTTTGAGCCGTGCAAGTTAATGACTAAACAGGAGAAAGATCTTCTCCCTCCTCCTCCTCCTCCTCTCCCCTCTTTCCGCTCCCCCCCCTTCCACCCCAAACAAGTGCTGTGAGGAATGGGAGGAAGGATAATATCTGGGCAGAAGGAGCACTGTTGGATTTAGAGAATCCTTCTCAAGGAAAAGGGGAAAAAAACACCAAAACTGAGGATTCCTACTAAGACTCCTGGTTTCATGCAGACAAACGGAGCGGACACCTCCTAAGAAGCTGATAAAAGAACATTAAGGAAAAGGGAGGGACTGTCTTTACTGCTGCCAGAATGTGCATGTGTTCTGCCTGCAATTTTCTATAAATCATCCCCATCGCAGGAACAGAGCGCCTGGGCTTTGCAATCTTTGACGTACCATCAACGCCGAGACAGATAATTCACCTCTTTGTCTCTCAGCATTTTAAATTAAAAAAAAAAAAACCCAAGCAAACAAACAAACAAAAACAAAAGGGGAGGGGGAGAGAAAAACACCCCAAAACAACCTAAAAGAATTAAAGATAAATGAAAAGAGAGCGAGAAAGAAAGAGCAACCCACAAAACACGTTGCTTCTGACCAGAAAGAAAGAAACTGGATCTTCATGGAGATAGTCTGGAAGTGTTTTCCCGCCCTATCCCCCCGGTCCTTGGGCGGGGGGGAGGGGGATTCCATCCCTCTCCGGTGCCGGAGGAGCCCCCCGAGCCCTCGGACCGCTGGCTTGGCTCAGGAAAGGGCATTTGTGGCTACCGAGAGGAGGGGGGACGAGCCCGGGGGGTGCAGGACCCTCCGCGGGTGCTGGGAATGCGGGGGGACCCTCCCGGCTCGCCCCGGCAATGAAGAGGTTAATCTTGCTGGCAGCCCCCCTGGTCTTAATTAGCCCGGCGGGTTAAGTGTCCCATTAAGTGTCCCATTAGTTTGCTGCTCTCTGGGTGCTGGCGTTTGGGACGTGGGGCAGGGGGCCGGGATGTCCCGGGATTCCTCCGGGATGGAGCCCCGCTCCCCACCCGCGGCGGGGAAGGTAGAGGGGAATTTCGGCTTCTTTCTGCCTTCCCAGCAAAGGTGGTGTCCCACCGCCGTGTTGGCTTGGAGCCGCAGTGGAAGGGATGATCTTGGTTGGAAATAAAAGAAATTGGAGCCTTTGCTCATTTGTCTGGTCCATGTTCCACCATGAGGAGCCAGGGGAACAAAAATCCAGGGGTGAGGGGAAAAACCCACACAAAAAACCCCACAAAAGAATCCCAAAACCAACCAAACAACTGTTTTTGTTTTGTTTTGGTGGTTTGGGTTTTTTTTGTTTTATTGTTTTTTGTTTTTTCAACAAAGAACCAAACACAAACATCTTTCCAGCCTCCAGGATTGACTGCATCTTTCCTCACCCAGGTAACCTGACCAGCCTGAGCTCGGTCCCCAGCATCTCACCCCTAAATCTGGGGCTGGCTGTTGTGCAGTGAGCCAGGTTTGCATGGCCACAGCTGTGTCCTGCTCCTGCAGCCCATGAGGGCAGCACAGCGAGCCCCAGGGCAGCAAAACCACAGGCAGAGGGGAGAGAAGATGGTGTGGAAAGATCAAGACGATGCTATTCTGAATTTCCTTTCCTCCTAGCCCATTCCCCCCCAGCCAAAAGTGTTTCTCCACGGGGTCTAATTTCCTTCTCAGGATGGCAAACTGGTAAATTTAGCATGGACAGTGAACACAGCCTTAGTGAGCAGGAGACATCAGGAAAGCAATGTGGAAAATAGGACACTGAAAGCACAATCTTTGCACATAGTCAGCAGTGAAGCACTGTTGTCAATGTCCGCTCACAGAACTGGAAGAGGCTTCTCTTTTTTCCTTCCAAGATTTTGAAGAATTTCTTCTTCCTTTTCCTACAACAAGTTTGTATGAACTTGTATTTATTCTCCTCTTCTTCACAGCTGTTTTATCCTACCAGAGCTAGGCTTCAGAATCTTTATGCAAGAGGCAAGTATTGTATCAGTCTGTAGAATATTATGTTCTCCAGCTCTTGAGAAAATTTCACTTTCCTGTCTAAAAAAGATTAGTAATGTGCTGGTCTGACTTTTACCCTGGTAACTCTCATATTTTTTTAACCTCTGAGATCTTCCTTATTGGAAGAGGACTTTGAAGAGAAGCTAGTTGTCTGGAAGTGCTGAAGTCTATGAAAGACAAGGGACATCATCTCATCAAGAAAATTTTCTTTAAGCAAGTACTCTTACAGACGGCAGAGTATTCAAAAAGGTTTACGTGTAAATAGTGCAAATCTAGGCTCTTAAGGACTCTTCAGTAAATTCTCCTATTAAAACATAAAACTTTTAACTAGATTTGAAACGCTTTTCTTTTAACCTGGCAGAGCTCAGACTGGGATCTCCAAGAGCAAGCTCTTCACGGTGAGATCACTTTGTCTGCAAGCACACCCTAGAATGTAGTACCCATGTTGAAAACCCATAGAAAGACGTATTTTCATGCTGCTGAGAATGCTTATGAGAAGTGCCCTGGTGAGGACCATGCTGGGTATTGGAAGTCACTTCCCTCACTGATAGATGCATAAGTGGCAATTATTAGAAATAGAGGTTTTGCTCCCTTAGGGAAGCTGAATCCTTTGGCAGTCGAAATGCTTGAGTAAACTCACAGTTGGGTTTTTATACCTGCCCCCAGTGTTCCTCAGGAACTCTTGACTAGGACCAGGACGCAAGAAATCACTTTGCAAAGAGAACCAGTCCTTCTCCAAAACCCTTTAATTGAGGCGTGAGACAGGAGTAATGGATGGGTGGCGTTGGCAGGCTGTGGTAGACCGCAAGGTGGGTTTGGTGGGTGCCACAGGTCACACTTCCCCAGCCTCAGGACATGTCTGAGAGTGCAGGCAGCAGGAAAAAAACTTGCGTTTAGAGACCAGTGAAACTTGCAGTAGAGTTAATGAAAAAGAATTCCTCCAGTGTTAAAATTAACTGGGTTGGAACCAAACTAAACACATCCGCTAGTCACTAAAACGTGAACCACAAATGGCCCTAGATCTTCATTAAGTAATTTGTCGGCATGCATCCACTCTTCAGTGATAAGTTTGGTTTAATAAAATAATAGAATGCAGTCTAGTCAAAAGGATGTTTCATCCACCACTAGAATACAAGCAACAAACTTGCAAAAAATCTGCAATTGCCATGACAAGGATTTCTAAGGAACTAAAGGCACGTCCTGACTTCACTTAGTGCTAAAAAGCGGTGACCATGAAGCTTAATCAAATTCACTTCTTTTTTTTCCACTTTTGGAACCTTTAGAAGCAAAATATTCTTTGCTGTAGGTGCAAATTAAGTTTCATGAAATTCAGTCCTTCAAAAGACACAGCTGGATTTCATTTACCTTCAGCATGGCTTTAGATGGAGTCAATGAGATTGAAACTGCAGTCATTTTACATCATCTGACCTTTGGATGATGACAACAGTTTGCAGGTTGGGATATGGTATCCCAATATTGCATTATGCTCACTGCTAAGAGGACTTCAGGAGAGAAACATTTTGATTTTGTCTTCAGAGGAGAGAGGTACTGAGTGATTTGTGAAATGATTTTGAATTTATGGGTTAGGTACAAATAGTTTCTGGCTATATTTACTGGTCATTTTTCAGAGTGTGCCCCCCTCCTTGGGTATTTTACTAGATGTATGCAATTCAATACAAATCTATTTTTACTTGTATACCCCTGAGAAAAGCATTTCCTTTTTTTTTCCCCAAGACCTAAATACAACCCTTGTATCTCTTGATATGTCTCTCCAACACCTCAGTATTTTTGAAACTTAAGCTCTCAAATACTAGCCAATAATTTTTATTCTGTGTGTCCTAACCAACCTGTATAATATACAGCCTCCAAAAGGCCTGAGCTCCCCTTCCTAGCTGGTTTTCCTGATACCTAATTTTTCTAGACACACCATAAAATTGATCAAGGCCACCTCTGGCTTTGTAGGGAAGTACCTGCTACCACAGAATAATCTGTCTGGTATATGCAGTTTGATGACATTTTTATTGATACATTACAAAGTTAGACCAAGTTTCTTCTTTTGAAGCAACTCCAGCAGGTATTTTCATTGCCTGTGGAAGGATTTCAGGCGTAGTTGATTTCCCATCTTGCATGCCTTTGAAGATATAAAAAGGAAACAATGTATTTTATCTTCTGCTTTTTGAAATGCTTCAGTTTATAGTTTATTTCCTAATGAAGTTGTTTCTTCGTCAGCTTTTGCTGAAGTCCCTGCGGTGCCCGTGGGTCAATTCCAGTTCATTTTCCCTGGGAGCAGAGGGATGCACACTGCAGAAAGTGGAACATTGCTGAAGTGCCTGCCAAAGCTCCATTCTTCTAATAATGTCGTTTGTTTTGGGCACACCTTTCCTCTCTCTGAGCTTGTCACTGCCGCTGCTGCTCTGGAGAGGTTTTGACAAAATCCCTCTGAAGATTTTGCTCAGGATTTTGAACCTGTGGCCAGCACGAAATCAAGGTCTTCCTCATCCATTTGCTGGCCGTTCATCTCTGTTAAAACATTGAATTTTCTCTAATCCCACGTATTTATGGCACTTTTAATTTTTTTTCCCCTCTTCCACATCTCCAAATGATCAGCCAAATCCTCAGCTGATGCAATTTGGCTGGCTTCATTGACTCCAATGGATAAACTGCTAATTTAAACCTTCTGCTTGGCTCATTCTTGCGTCTAATTGGGTTAATAATCTTTACCAATTCCTTTCAGTAATTTAGAGATTTCTCTATTTTCTTGTAGGTGTTATGTAGTGAAATTATGTGTTTCTCTCCATTGGTGTTTTATCTATGATACAGGGATAGCTCATAAAGCCTTAGTCTGTTTTAAGAATTCCATTTATTTTCTGCTCCCCTTTCTGATCTCTCCAGAGTTATTGTCTCCTAATGCCACCCTGACCTCCTTTATTTTAAACCACACTTTTGCTGAGTTTCTCTCTGCATTAATTTAATTTAATATGCTATATTTCAAAGGAACCTTTCTGCAACATCTCACCTATACTCGTATTGTGACAATTATGTAGAAGGCATTTTTTCCAGTTTTTATCTTCACAGCTGTTGTGTTCTCTAGAATAATTGGAGATGCACCATTTCTGATGTGAGTTCATATTTCCAGTGATTACACTGCAGACTGATCTAGTCAGGGTTAGCCAATCTTGTTGTCATGAAATGTGACCTCATATTTAAGAGACTGGTGCTACATTGCATATTAAAAAACAAACAAACAAACAAAACCCTAAAAGAGACTTAAAAAACCCCAAAATTTAAATATCTTTCATAACTTATGGATGTCCTTACCTGTCTTGTGACTGCACATAGTAATGTTTTTTTTTTTACACTAACATATGGAAACAGCTGAGTACATTTTGCTTCCTTTTTTCCAGCAGAAAAAAATCAGGATTTTCCAGCTCTTTTATGGAAACCCAAGTTTTTGAGGTGACTGGGTGGATCCCATTAATAGGGAGAAGGTAGGACAAAAGAAAGATGCAGAAAAGAACACAAAAGAAAGTCCATAAATAGTACCAGCACACTTGGAAAAAAATCCTCACCTATAATTGCAAAAAATATTTCAGCATCCCATTCTGTCTTCAGAAAGGTAACAATTATTTATACATATCAGTCTCTATGTAAATGCCACCTGTCCAATCAATATATTAATATTTGAATTAATTTCAAAAGAAGATGGCAGAAAAAAAAAAAGCCATCATTTCCTCAGTAATGAACTAATTTATCTGAAAATCTGACAACTGCAAGTGGGTGGTACTCCTTTCGGTGTAGTCTTTCAAAAGATATAGCTGCAATCAAGCTGGTACTTATTATTCTAATAGTAAAACATGCCGAGCATCAAAACTTGACATGGAATGTAATGAGAAGTGATATAATTGAGCAGAGATTTAGCAGATATGTTAGTTATGTTATTGTGAGAGTGATTTCTGCTCTGGATCTTGAAAAGTGGGAAGGGAAGGGAAGGGAAGGGAAGGGAAGGGAAGGGAAGGGAAGGGAAGGGAAGGGTCAAAAAGGGGAAAAGAAAAAGTTTCAAATCTGACTTGATTGCCATAGTACCCAGAGAAGGGGATTCAGGAGAAGGCTGAGATGTGGCTGGAATCACATGTTGATGCTTAGTGGGATCAGTCTGGGACAGATTGAAAGGGACATCGTGGGTATTAGGAAATGCAGCAAAGGCAAAGTTTTTCAGAACAGCCACAAAGAAATTATGTGGCTTCATGGAAAACACTAAGGGTTCCTGTTTCGGATGAAAAAGGTGAGGACAATATCAAGTTTGCAGCTCTTCAGAAGGAAAACCAGGTGAATTACATATGTAAGGGATATAGTCAGGTACATTCTGCAGCCAGTTAGCTCCAGTTCAGTTGAGTGTGCACTGAAAATTGCTCCCTGTCTCTAGACTGGATTATCCTACTTGTTGCTGCTTGCCTGTTCTGTTCTCAATGGGGTTTTTTTGCTGCTGGTGCTGTTGCCTGTGGAAGCTTCTCCCTGGTGCCCGGTTGTTCTCCAAGGTCCAAGTGTGCACGTTGTATAACATGTTTCTAGTCATTGTGACTGCAAATTAAATTCTGATAAATGTGCCTCAAACACAGCTGATGCAGGTACTTCTGAGTCTGGAGAGAGCCTGGAGCAATAGCTCCAAGAGGTTTGGACCTTCTCATTCATCTCGGTATGTTCTTAAATTGTCATTCTTCACATTCTTCTAACTTAAACGTCAGCTTTAGAGCTGGGCTCACGTGTTTAACTGTTTCCCTTTTGATCATTTCATAGAAGCCCTCTGAAGTTTTTATTCCCTAATTTCAAAGTGTTTCTTGTGCCTTCCAGGTGAGAAAGTCCAGAGCTACAGTGATATCTGTTTTCCCTCTTGACAACTTTCAAGCTGCAAATGGGAATTTCCAGTGCAAGAACCCACGGCACACTAGAAAAAAACATAGGGACTCCAACAAATTAATTGGTTTGCCTACCTACTTAATTGTCCCTGGGATTAATGTACTGAGTGATTAATTGCCTTCATAGCCAGTTACTCAGGGGTTTCAATGCCTTCAGTGTAAAATCAAGCTGCCATGTAATTTCACAGCAACAAGAGCCCTTTGGCACACCAAGTCAGGTGTGGTTTGGTGGTGAGCAGCTCAAAATGTCTATTCACTCTTGGTCTTGCACTCCTGGGGTTGGAGGGCTGGTGTTAACCAGTTTTCTTCCACCAAACCCTACCTGATTGTGCTGATCAAATGTCAATTCACAGCAGTTTGGTGCTCCAGGAGTTTATTCAGGCATCCATCCTCCTCTACTGCTAAGTCATTGAGTTAAACAATTGCTCTTTGTCCCTTGGGATGGAAGGATGAGCAGAGGAGGTGTGAATCACAGGAGGTGGACACTTGGCATTCCTGGGCAGTGTGCAGCTCCTGTCCATCACCAGGAGGAGCCCAGTTTCCCAGCTGACCTCTTCTTCTGCCAGGAGCTGTTTTTCCTTGGTCTTCCCCAGCAAGCAGGGCTGAAAGCCATCCTCAGACTAAGCTCTGAGATAAGCCACAGTTTTTAGCCTGATGGGTAAGCCCAGCCAGCTTTGTGCTTTCCCTGTCTCATAAGGATTTCTTTGCCTTGCTTAGGTCTCGTCTGCATCAGGAAATGGACCAGCCAAGCTCTTGCAGTATCAATATTTCAGTATAACCAGTCCATTTCCAGTGCAGACAAGCCCTTAAGACTAATCTTCTTGCCTAACACGCAACCCCAGTTGCAGAAGCCTTGGAACATGTTTTGGAGTCCCATTTCACTCCTGGATTATGAAGCCTGCCAAATCTTTTCATTTTGTTCGAGGCTTCCTGCCATTTCAGCGTTGGAGCCCGCCTGATTCCAGATCTTTTGCCCACCAGCCAAGGAGTTTCAGCCAAGCCACATACATCCTGCCACCAGGATGCTCCTGCTGTGCCAAGCTCAAAATCCTCCTCAGTTCTTCTGTCCATGGATGTCCAGCCTTGTTCAAACATTAGCGACTTGAGGAGTGGACATTTTGAGGCCAGAATGTGGGTTTGGAGGTCTATTAATTTTCCTCATTGTTAATTTTCACAAATGGATACAGAGCCACCTGCTCCTGGAGAGTTCTGTGATCTAAGGGCACCAGTACTCACCACTGTCTCTAATCTTGCC
Source organism: Passer montanus (assembly GCF_014805655.1). NCBI lineage: Eukaryota > Metazoa > Chordata > Aves > Passeriformes > Passeridae > Passer > Passer montanus. The sequence continues at coordinate 578,268 of NW_024359833.1, read as the reverse complement.
TTGCAAGACCAAGAAATTCCATTATTCCCATTCAATCCTTTTCCTAGTTTAACCATCTAACACTGATTTCTTCATCAGCTTACCTCTGTGGAAAGAGCAGGCAAAGAAAACGTTTTTCCTCTGCAGTCCTTTTTTCATGGTTTTCTACATCCCATTATTCTTGCTTTAAGTTACTTTACATATTATTAAATTATGTGAAAAAACCCCAGAACACCAAAACACCTAAGAGACTTGCAGTGATGCAGATAGATGTATCTTATGAAGACACTTAAGTGTAAGTACACATCACAGGGTGAATAGGGTTTTTTTTGCATTTTGTAGTTTTCAGTCTTAATAAGTCTCACACACTATTCCTAATTTTCTTTTTTTATTTTGTATTTTTAAAATTAGATTCCAAGCCAGACCAGCAAGGGCAGGTTTATACGCAGTTTTTTTAGCATTGTGGGAATGCCCTATAAAAAGAAGATTGCAGCAGACACAAAAGTTTCACCGTATAGCAGTAACTCCTCTTCTCACTGTGTAAAATTCAACAGCACAAAAGAATCCCACTGCTTGAATGTTCTCAGGTAGGAAGTGCAGTAACTCCTGCTCATCCCTTTACTGGGGAAAAAGAAAAATCAGTCACCACATCCAGATCACACTCCTGGCTGTTTTCCTCACAATTTCGACCTCACTTCTGCCAAGTTTTGTCAGGGCCTTCTGCTTACCTAAAATCCTCTGAAATCTAAAATATCTCCAGTACCTGTCAGCCAGGTCTGTCCTCTCTCATTTGTCCCATCCCTTGGGGACCACTCTGAGGAGCAGCATTCCTGTGTCCTTCCCAAGGATCTGCTCTCCAGGAATGTTGCCACATTTCTCTTCTTAGAGAAAAGCAAAGCACAACTTCCCAAGAAATTTCTAAAATTCATATTCTCTAAACCTAAAAAAAAAGATCCAAACAATTCTTATTTCATTTACTACACCTATATTTATTCACAAATAAAATACATTAAAAAAATTATTTGCCTAAAAAAATTAATAATTAAATTCTAACATAAATACGTTAACTCACTAACCAAATAAATATAAATACATATAAAGACTGTCAACTGACAGTCACAAAATACTTAACAAATTCAATTTAAATATAATAACTATAATAAAAAAATTCCTCATCATTATTCCTCTCCTTCATCAAAAACCAAAAATATCTACATTTATTTCCACTGGGATGTCTCCCTATAATATAATATAATATAATATAATATAATATTAATATTAATATAATATAATGTAGTATAATATAAATATAATATAATATAATGTAGTATAATATAATAATTAATCTTCTAATAAAATAGAATCCTCATCATCATTCCTCTCCTTCATCAAAAACAAAAATATCTACATTTATTTCCACTGGGATGTCTCCCTACATCCACCCATGCCTTTCACCTTGCTCCACCAGCCCTTCCCAACTCATTTCTCTCCACTGGGCGCTCAGTTGAATCCAGTTCAGGTTGAAATCAGGGCTGGGAAGGGCCTTGGAGACCAAAGATGTGACCTGGAACAAAGTGTTGGAACCAAATGCTGTAGAGATGAGGAAATGTGTGTCTAGAGGGACATCTAACTTTTCGTGTCTCAAAAAAAAAAAAAAAGTTGTTTGTGAAAGGTAAAAAAAAAATGCTCGGATTTTGAAATGTGAGTGCTGTTGATCATGTTCTTTGGTTTATTAAGAAATGCTCTTGCAAGTGAGGACAAAAATCAAATTAATCCCATTCCCTGCCACTAGTGGCTCTTTTCCCTGAGGTATTGGGAGGATAAATCATTTCCTCTTCTCTCCTTTTCTCTGGAACATGAGAGAACAAGATGCAGTAGCTTTCAATTGATCTTCCTGAGAAGCATGGGTGTATTGGGTCACCTCAGCCATGCAATGGAACACAATTAAACCTATTCTAAAGTACTAAAAAAACACACCACAAAAGGCCACAAATTAATCCAGGCACTTCTTATTTCAGGTTTCTTTTCATTAATCAGTGTGTTATTTTTAATGGCCATTCGACTTAAGTAAAGTCGTCAAAAAAACAAACTTTTAAATTCAAGAGAGGTTGAATATTTTGAATTTTCTTTTTGTTCTATTCAGAAGAGGAGGTAAAAAACCCTCATGACTGTTTCACTGTATTTTAATTTAATGACTCATTTTCTGATTAAAAATTATCAAAGACATAACAGTAGCATTTTGGTAAAACTATCATTTCAATTGTAAAGTTATAACTTTCTGCATAACTTTCTTTATAACTGTACACAGAAAATTGATGTCTCAAAAGTAATTTTAATAATTATTTCATGCTTCTATGCATTTGTCTAGCAGTAAGTGCTAAACAAATTCCAATTGAGACAATTTTTAAAATCATTAATTGGTAATATATAAACGGTATCCCAATAACTTATTGATAGCTGGAGAAGTTAAAAAAAATAGTCTTCTCTAACAGAGGCTTGAATGAAAGGGTAGTTGCACTGAAATATATTAATATTTTATAATTTTTTTTTTCTTTGTGAATGCAGTGGAAGTAATTTGAAGACTTTTGAAACAGGAATTTAGTGTTTTCACAACACTTTTATCAGCACACTTTAGAAGTTATGGGCATCCTAGATTAAACAGATCCCTTCTGTAGTCTAGGAATTTGTGAAAATTATAACCACAGTCATTGAGATTTGCAGAAAAATTTAAGTGGAAGTTGTAATCCATTCATCTTGGCAAATTTCGTAGAATTTGCATTTGCATTCCAGTCACATAAATAATATTCAACATAAAAGTGAAGCAAGCATCTTTAAAAATATTGGGTAGGAATGGGAGATGCTAAAGACTAATACTGAACTAAGGTTGTGCAGGCAAGTGTTATCCAAAAAACACCAATATATTACCAGAGCATTCAAAATGTTGAGAAGAGTGGAGGAGCAGGGTGAACAAACCAAAATTTGGAAGACCATGGCAGATCTGCAATAAAGGTGGAGAAACACAAAGGCTTTCAGTGCCGGCGTTGCCTGGAGAAAATTTGCAGTTTACAGGGGAAAAAAGTGCCCATGTTTAAGGCAGAGGTGGGTTTGGCTGAGCGAAGAAGGAAAGGAATAACCACGAATTACTCCAACTCTGGTATCCACAGGCACCTCCTGTGGCAAAGAGGGGCACAAACCACACTCTGGTGGGTGCAGCTGCACTGATTTCTGCACCAGTGCCTCACGCCCAGCTCCTGTCCTTCAGCACCTGGTGGGGCTGGGCACAGGGGGAGTGCTGGAAATGGAATTGCCAAACACAGGAAACAATTTGTGGGAGAGTGAGTGCCAGTCGGGTTTGACCAGCCTGGAAGCCACGCTTCCCAAGTGTCCTGAGCTGCAGCCTCGTCCTGTTTCCACTCGGAGTTCTTCCAGCCCTGTCACTTTCTCACCCCGGTTTCTCCGGGGAGGTGAAGCTGGTGCAACAACAGCAAAGGTGAAGTCGGTGCAACAGCAGCAAATATTGCTTGAGGAGGACATTTCTGCCTCACTGCTGTGTGTATTCCTCGTTGCTGAAGGCAAAATGAGGTTTTCCTTGAAGATCAAAGGATTTCCTGTAGGGTGATCGGTATCTAAAAAAGATTTCATATGCATGATGAGCTTGCACCTTTCTGATTCATTCCTGCAGCTGGGGAGCTGCACTGCTCACTGCCATATAAACAACATGTGCCACCACTCATTAACTGTTCCACTCTAATTAATGCAAACCTCCCCACCAGCCACAACAGGGCTTGCCTCAAACCTCGAGGGCATCTCATCTTCCTTGCTCCCAGAGTGGTGCTTCCCTCTGGATGCAGTCCCACCATCCTCATCCTCATCAGCAGCCTCTGGCACCTTTGGATCAGCTCAGGAACTGGCTTTTCTGTCTCTGCAAGCCCAGGAGCAGAGTGGAGAAGGAGGAGCACCCGTGCATCCTTGGTTTTGACTTTACAGGCAGGGGAAGGATGCTTCCCCTTGCTCCTCCTCCAAAACCCTGCTTCTGGTCTCACCTAGCAAGGCCATGCTGTGGCACAAAAAGCAGCCTGTTGCACTCCATTGCTAGGCTTTTTTTTTTTTTTTTTTTTTTTCCCCATCTTCAGATGGTCCTTTTCAAAAGATTAGCCTCTTTCTGCCATGCATCTAAACAGAGGGAAAAATAAGTTTCCATCTAGATGTACTTGCACTTTGCTCTTTTATGGAAGAATCGGTCAGTGCATCAGCTCAGAAAGGATTTTAAGGAGGGGAACAATATCCCACGGGGCCTCAGTCAGCTTTCCCTTTGTTTTCCAAGGTAGCAAGTGCCCTTCATGGCTGCAGAGCACAGTGGATCCCCACCCTGCACAGAGCAGAGCATCTTGTCAAGGCTTGTGGCCACGCTAGGAAACGGCCTTATACAGAAAACTGCAAACTACAGCACTGCTTAAAAAGGAAATTGGGCTCATTTGAGATTGCCCTGGCTCATGCAAACACACAAGCATGTGTGTGTGTGAAGGCTGCATGCGTGGGAGCACAGAGAGCTGTGTGAGCAGGGTACCTGCGAGCCCAAACAACCTGTTGGAAAAGGGCAGGAGAGCCACAGGAGCACCACAGACCTCAGCTGGCTTGCTCAGCCCCCACTGGAGATGCTCAGAGACCCAGGTGATGCCCATAACACCAACCCCAAGCAGAGAAGAACAGAAAGCTTCTTCAGCCAGTCAAAGGGAGTTGATTTTGGCTGAGCTACTGTAGAACATTTGATAAAGTCAAAGTTTTGGCAAGCTCCAGGCTCCTCAATCCAGGCTCAATATAGTGAGGATTGTTCTACAGAAATGAAGGGATTGCCTGTTCTATTTTGGCCAAATAGTTTGCAGGGCTGAGTATTAGTAGCGCTGTGACTGTCATCCCCATGATGTTAACTCCCCCAGAGGCCCTCAGATTCCTCTGTGTTTGGAGCTCCCAGGCAGCAGCCTGGTGGATTTTCCTCCTCTTGTTTAGGTGTGTGCTCCATTCCGTTCCCAATTAAACCTGTTTTGGAGGAGGGTTTGTGGAGGTGGTGGCGTCCACGCCTAGCCAGAGGTGAAGATCTGAGCTGAATTAAAAGTGGAAGCCTTGACAAGGTGCTGCTCTCTGACACCCCTTCCAAAATTTTCGGTTTCCAAGCTCTGTTCTGGGGTGCAGCACATCAGGTGTTTTTTGGTGCAGTTACTGGCCCTGTGAGCCAGCTGCTGATCAAGCTATGAGATTGGATTAGAAGCCCCTTCTGGACATGCATGGCACTAAGCACAGGGGCAATTACACAACCAAATTCTCACAGCATGCAGTAATACATCCAGTTCTGCAGAGGCTTACCTTATTATTATTATTATTTTTTTTTTTCAGAAAGTGGAGGGGTATACCAGGAAAAGATCTCTCTGTGGCTGTTCTGACCTTGTACTCCTTCCTCAAGCACCTGCTGTTGGTCATTGTCAGAGATGGGATCAATCTGACCTAACATGACAAACTCTGCATACCTCAGGTAATTGCATATTTTCTTTTTTCTTCTGCTTGACAATGCTGGTGAATAGTCGAGTAGGATGGAGCCTTGATTTTGCCTGATGCTGTTAAATAAATAATATTAGTGAAGAAGAAGGGAATGGATTAAATTCAAGAGTCTTGACACTACAACATCTCTGCAGCATCATTTTCTGCATTAGGAGAACAACAGACAAGCAAAAAAAAATTATGTATATATTAAGGTATACCAGAGTAGGCCTCAATTTTCCACAGAAGTTGCACAGGCTTTCTGATGCCTTACTTTTTATTTAATCAGGAGTGTTTATTTTATTTTATTTTATTTTATTTTATTTTATTTTATTTTATTTTATTTTATTTTATTTTATTTTATTTTAATTATTTTATTTTATTTTTTATTTTATTTTTAATTTTATTTTATTTTTAGCAGTCAGCTAACGAGCCTTTCAGAGGAAGAATCTGATGGAAACACAAACCCACCTGAGCTGGTTGTGGGCACACTGGCAGTGCTGTGGGGAGCAAAAATCTCCATTTTTGTCCCCAAAATCCTTGACCAGGAGGTAACAGTGTGGTGATAATGGTTTCAGTGGAGCTGGGTTGACTTTACCCTGAAGGATTCCAGATGTGTGCAGGCACTCATGCCAGCAATATACAATAATTTGTAATTCCGGAAAATTCCATGTGGTGAAGGCTGTATTTGCATGTCTTCCCTATACATTGGGTGTGGAACTCTGGATGTAAAGGACTGAAGGCTTAACTGCTTTGCTTTCACAAAAAAGTCATGTAATGGACATTTTTCTGGTCCTTCTTCAGTTGATGAATTTATAGCATGAGATATTAACTACTGGACTGCCATTTTCATTTGTGACTTTTTAATAAAAAATGGAAATTCTAAAAGATTAAATTGTTTGCATGAAGTGACCACTGGAGTCTGAACTTGTCAATCTTTGTTTGCTATATTACAAATTTTCTCTATTTTTCATTAAAAGTTACCCTTTTCTGAAAGAAAAGTGGATTACATTGTGTGTGATTTTTTTAATTAGTTAAAATAAAAAAATATTAACAGTTATATTATAGACACATTTAAGATTTGAAATATAAATATTCAGGAAAAAAATAGGCTTCATCTTTTCATTCATGAATACCAGAGAGCTAAACAAGACTATCCACATGCTTTGTTTAATCTCATATTACCCAATTTGACAGTGGGGCATGAAAATGTGAAGCATATATTTTGCATATCTTGTATTAACAGAGGCATCTCGTGTATCATGAAGAAGTTCTGCATGTCTTTAAAAGAACAAATCCTGTGGAGAGGTAGCTGGGTGAGAGGTGTAGTAGAAAAACAAAAAAAAAAATGAAGTGCCAAGGCTGTAAGTGGAGAAATGCTTGGATGGAGTGGTAAAAGTGTATGAGAACAGAAGCCTGAACCAGAGAAAAAGGATTTAAGGCTCCCTTATGCCCTCAAGATAACTCTCTTAATGAAGAAAAAGTCCTCCATGAGTGGCAGAAATAATGAATTTTGGTGTTCAGCATCTCTTTCTTATGTGCTTTTTCCCATCTCTAATAAAGGGTGAGGTTATTAGCCACTCTCAGGGAAAGAAAAAGGAAACATCATACGCTCAATTATACGAGTGGTTTCTCACTGGGAAAAAAAAAAAAAGGGGCTGAAGCTGCTGCCCAAGGAGAACACCCAGGAACCAAATAAAACATCCCAGGTAAAATTGTGCCCTGCTGGTGTGGGTGGCAGAGCTTTCCTTGACTTCACAGTGCTGGGCTTTCACCCCCTGTTTTTAATTGTCTGCTCAAGGTAAACAGGTCTTTTCCTCCTCTGTCAAGGTGAGATAGGAAATTTTTACTAACCCCTTGGTTTTACGTTAGCCAAGATTTCCTGGCTTGCTGGGGATGATAAAATAAACCTAAATTTAAAAAGTGCCCCAGCTCTGAGGCTAGGCGAGGACACCAGCTGTATCTGAGGGTGAAATATCAGAAGACTGCAGTGCTGGAGGAGAGGCTTAGCACATCGACTTTTCTGTTTAAAAAAAAATGAAAAAAAAGAAAAAAAAAATAGTACTTCTGATGATGCAGTGATAAAGCTAACATGGTTATGAAGGCAAGTGACTGCAGACTTTCCAAGCTTAAGGATTAAGGTTTTAGGTTAAGCAGTCCTTCTGGACAGAAAGGGGGAAGGATTAAAAATCAGAAGGAAGATCAGCTGTCTCTGTTCATAATATGGGCGATAGGTAAATTGCAAAAAGCAACGTTGAAATATTTTGCCTTTGGAACTTGAGGGTGGAATGGACATGCAAGGCCACACAGCAAAGGGTGAGTCCTCACAGGTTAAATCCCAGCTGTGTGATAAGGAGTTTTCACATGGCATGGGGCTAATCTGTTCACAGCAGTGATGCAGATGATCCCATGGCCTGTTTGTTTTCTCTTTTGTTTTCCTTTTTTTTTTTCCTTTCCCCTTTGGGATAGTAACTAGCATAATCCACAGATATGAATCTGCAAAACGAAAATTAAAGATCTCCTTCTGCTTCTCAATCAGTCAGGAGTAGTCAGAGTTCCTCTCTGAGCTTCCAGCAAGGAAGGAATGTTCCTTCAGAAGAGAAAGTGGAGGAAATCAGCCTGATTATTTCTGCCACCACATTTTTCAATGGTCAGAAGAGGACAAGTCAGGAATCTCTGTGGTGTGGGTGATTAACCATTCTTCTTTATTCTTCTACACACACAAAGACAGCACCCACCTGTTTTCTCTTAAACTTGGTTTGCAGAAACTTGAAATTTTTACAGAAACTGACTGTGTTTCCTTCCTAGAACTTTAAAAGCACCTGAGGTATGTTTATGTTTCACATGCCTCCTCTGTACAGAAGGTGTTACAGAATGGGTTAGGGGCAAGCTGGGGTGTGTGGGACATCTTTCCTGTCATCTCAAATATTTGCAGGGCTAGAAAAATCTATGTCATTTGCACAGTGTTATAGAGAAAAAAAAAAAGAACAAAAACCTAAAACCGGGACCATTTAAATTTCTCTGTTACAAGGCACAGTGAGCAAACTATGACTTTTGGGAAAAAAAAAACAGAATGCCACAAAAGGCTGAGTTATAATCAGCTCAGCAGAGGTCATAGCAGGTTGATCCAACAGCCATCCTCACCGAGGTCCCAGTTCCACACAGCATTTAAATGCATGCTTAATTTTAATCACAGACATAAGTCCTGCATGACCTTAATGTTAAGCACGTGCTCGAGTGAATTGCTGAAGTGCAGGTGGAGACGTGGTATGGTGAGGGCTGGCAGCAAGAAGAAGAAGAAAGAGCCCCTTGCTGTAGGTTCTCATTTGTGGGACTCGGGCAGGATCAAAGGCTGCAGTGTCAGTTCTGAAGCAGGAAACGTCCTCACAACGCTGTGAAGCAGGCAACAGGGGTAAGCAATTTGTAAGGAAGGTGTGGTGGCAGCTGGGAAACGTGGCCCACAGGTCAGCTGTGCAGCCTCCTTCTCTCTGGGCTGCATCCCTGCGGCCCTTGTGTTCCACAAGGAATTTAGGAAATTATTGTGGTCAGTGTCTGATGACTTCAGTGGGAGAAATTCAACTCATGCTCTGCTTATTTTGCATAATACAAGTCTACACACACTGTTTGTTGATACAAGGTTGAATTTACAAGTCTGGTCCCTTTGCTGTGGTTCTTTTGATTTTAAAGATGTTGTTCTCCTGATGCAAATTCTTCTAATTCATGATAAATGGGGGAGAGAATTTTTCTTTTGAGAACATCAGACCAATACCCCAATGGTTAGGTTCCTCAGTATATTCACTTGCCAGTAGTACTAAACTATCAAAAGTGTCTTGATATTTATGCCTGGATTTTGCAGCTCTGCTGCTTCAAGAAAAACACTGGAATGGTCACGGCCCCTTATTTACTTCTGGAGTTTTGTCAAATAAACTGAACTCAGATGAGGAAGCATCTTAGATGGGATCTAAACATCAGAATTGTACTCACTGGGCCAAATTCTTTTATACTTGTTCATTGCCCTGTCAGGAACACTCTGGTAGATGCATTGATTTAAATGGGCCAACAAATGCATCAAACAGCCCAAGACATCAGTGTATGAGAACAACCATAAACAAAAATGTGGATTCTCCTAGTGCAGTGTCCAGACTGGCAAGTTTGGCCTCTCTGGACTCCTGGATGACTCTCCTGGGCAAACAACTCTGCACCTCCACCCATACCTGGGGGGAAAAAAAGACTCTCTGTGCCTTATTTGTGAAAGCCAGCATGGTAAAGGTTATGGTGAGCCCCATAAAGCAAATATTTTTGCTTGAGGATGAAGGAGGACCAGCATGGTTCACAGCTCACCACTGTTTTGCTGTGATTCTGGCCAATGTGGCTGGCAGCACAGGGACTTCTTTATCAGTCCTGCTGCTTGGCCTCAGACAGAAAGTGTGTTCATGACTTGAGCAGATGTTTCTGCTTTTAGGAATCAGCCGTTTCCTCTTTTCCAGAAGCACATGCCAGCACAGTCAATATCTGGAAACCTGCTGCTTCACAGTAGGTCCAGAGTCTAAACTGGTACTTTACTAGAAAATGGTAATAAAGCAGTTTGAATTGCTTTTCATCCTTCATGCTCTTAATGGCTTTCAGGTTCATATGAGACCAATCAATTAATCCTGGTTCAGACCTAGAGGAATGGGATGTTTCCTATGCTCTGAACAGGAAAGAAACCCATAACAGAGATTACCAATCCACTTATTAAGACTTATGTTAACAGTGTAGTCCAACAGAGCCTCCAGCTGGGGTTGGGACTACAGATTTGCAATCTTGTAAATGCCTAATGTTCACTAGTCATATGCTAATTAATTGCTAAATCACAAAAGGCAAATCATAATTATTGTTTCAGGTTAGCAATTCTCCCTGACCTGATTGCATGCTTGCTGTTTGGAAGAATTAATGAATGAGGCTCATTTAGGAACACTCACCTGTATAACCCACAGTTTTAGCTCTGTTAGTTTTTGTTTTCAGGTGATGAAAAACTCTTTTTGATCTGTATTTAGATCTGAACTGCTCTTGGATGGATTCTCCTACACTTCATCATTCTGCAAAGTCAATCAAGTAGTAAGAGCTCACAGAGTGGAAGTGATAATTGCTCTGGTCTTGCAAACATTTTCATTGGACTAAATGTGTCACACCGTGGCCAACCACACTTGCCTAGATTTGTGCAGTCTGGGGCACTTGAAGTTTCCCATTTCAGGACTTCTTTCTGGAGGCAGCTGGGCCGCTTGTGTATCAAGCCCAAAGTTTTCTAAGTTCTCTTCTTATTTGCCCCATGCAGTGCCAGCACTTGGTAAAAACATTCCTACTGAAGTCGCTGGTGAACAGTGGCACAGGAATTGCTAAGCGCCCTTCCAAAAATCCCATTAAGATGAGAAGCAGAACTCGTGTTGATCTCAGGCACACAGAGTCAAACTTTTATATGCAAAAAAAAAAAGAAAAATAATGTTAATGGCATATTTGAAAACTGATCAAAGAAGGCTTCTCCTGTTCTTTTGTCACATGGTCCTGTGCACCCAAAACTCCCAGAGAAGGGAGTCAAGGGGTTATCAGGAAGCTTTCTGGCTGACAGTCAGGCATATTCACATGTGAGGGCTGGCTGACGTGGCTGAAGTCATGAGGATGCAGAGGATACTGCCTTGGCTCTGAAAGCTCTTACTCAGCTTGCTATCTAAAACTGTCCCAAGCCATCAAGCCTGATGTGTTTAGATACCTTCCAGTCGTTATCTGTTTGTTGTGTGGTGAGAAGGTTGACTTGGCAGCTCTGAAATGACAGTCTAGAAATTGGAGTAATTTCCTTGCTGGGATAAGGTAGTTCTGGCTGTCCTGAGAGCAGCTGTGCAGGAGGGATGAGGCTGCTGCATAAATCCCCAGTCTGAGGTTATCTCACCAACAACCAGGTGCTGATCTGCCCACAGTTTCTAGTCGTATCTGAAAGATTTTGTTGGTTGCCCTGGTAGCCAAAATCCCAGGGCTGTTTCTCCCTGCTGCCCTGTGTTTTCTGGTTCAAACTGGGGCTGCAGGGGAGCAACCCTGGGCAAGGGCAGCTGCACAGGTTCCTGGTGGAAAGAAAGAAAAGCAAGAGGAAAAGAGGGCTATGGCGCTGGGGCAGTACATGACTCAGGAGGGCTGGGAGACTTTTCTAGCAAGCAAGAAGCTGCTGCAGATGGAGAGGCATTCCCTCCACCCTGCTGTAACTCTAGCCAGCCGGCCAAAGAGCACAGCAGACACTGAGTGGCAGTGGCCCCAGCCCAAGTCCCTGTGCCAGGCTCCTGGCACACCTGTTGAACAGATTCCTTTCTCCCAGCTTTCAGCTAATGTTTCAGAGGGGGCTGGTGAGATATGCTTTGGCCTGGGCCAGAGCTGCAGACCTCACTCCTCACACCTCAGTGCCCACCAGGGCACTGGGGTATCCCAGCCAGGCAGAAAGCGCTGTGACCCCAAAATACACGGGGTGATCCAAATATCTGGTGTGACAGAAAAAGCTCAGTTGCCTTGGGTTGGCCAACACTGATGAAAGGAGATAAGAAGATGCCCAGCATGCTGGAATGCAATTTCTTTACACGTCCTGCCTTCTATACGTCGTGCTCCACATATCCATGCATCCATCACCCATCCATCCACCCATCACCCATCCATCCACCCATCATCCATCCATCCATCCATCCATCTGTAGCTATGATATTTTATGAAAAATCATTTCCAAGGATTTTTTCCCTCCTGAGAGCTGAGGGCCTTAGGAAAAAAAAGTAAAAAATAAGTATCTGCTGCTGGGGAATTCCTGAGAGCTGAGGGCCTCAGGAAAAAAAAAGTAAAAAATAACTATCTGCTGCTGGGGAATGCAACAGGTGCATATTCCATTGGTCCATGTGCATTGTTTTCAATGATTGTGCCAAGGCTGTGAGCAGTCAGAGGATTTTGTTATGCGTTCTATTCTATTCTGTTCTTGTTCTTTGTAGCCTTCTAATCACTTTTCTCTATCTGTTCTTTTATTATAGTTTTAAAGTAGCATTTCAATATAATATATAATATAATAAATCAGCCTTCTGAGAAAAATGGAGTCAAGCCTCGTGTCCCCACACTTGGATCATACACTGCAACATCCATCTGTCTCTCCATTCATACAACATCATCCATCCATCCATCCATCCATGCACCCATCATCCCTTCATCGATCCATCCTTTCGTCCATCCATCCATTATCCATCCATCCATCCATCCATGCACCATCCGTCCATCCATCCACTCATTGTTCATCCATCCATCCATCCATCCATCCATCCATCCATGCACCCATCATCCATCCACCCATCAATGCACCATCATCCCTTCATCGAGCCATCCTTTCGTCCATCCATTATCCATCCATGCATCCATGCATCCATCCATCCACTCATTGTTGATCCATCCATCTATCCATCATCCATTATCCATCCATTATATCCACATTCCATCTGTCTCTCCATCAATCCATCATCCATCCATCCATCCATCCATCCATCCATCCATCCCTCCATCTGTCATCCATGCATTACTCATAGATCATCAATTCATCCATCATCTATTCAGCCCATCCATCCATCCATCCATCCATCCATCCATCCATCCATCCATCCTTCCATCCTTTCCTCCTTCCATGCATATATCATCCATTCATCCATCTATCCATCCGTCCAGCCATCATCCATAGTTCCTTCCATGCATCATCCATGTCCCGATTCATTCATCTACCCATCATCCATGTATCCATCATCCTTCTAGCATCCATTCCTCCATCAATTTTCCATTTATCATCCATGCATTACCCATAGATCATCAATCCATCCATCATCCATTCATCCATCCATCCATCATCCCTCCATCCATCCATCCATCCCTCATCCATCATCCATCCATCCATCATCCCTCCATCCATCCATCCATCCCTCATCCATCATCCATCCATCCATCATCCCTCCATCCATCCATCCATCCCTCATCCATCATCCATCCATCCATCATCCCTCCATCCATCCATCCATCCCTCATCCATCATCCATCCATCCATCATCCCTCCATCCATCCATCCATCCCTCATCCATCATCCATCCATCCATCATCCCTCCATCCATCCATCCATCCCTCATCCATCATCCATCCATCCTTTCATCTATTTCCTTCCATGTATATGTCATCCATCCATCCATCCATCCATCTATCCATCCGTCCAGCCATCATCCATAGTTGGTTCTATATATCATCCATCCATTCATCCATCCATCTATGCATCCATCCATCTATGCATCCATCCGTCTATGCATCCATCCATCATCCATCCATCCATCCATCCATCCATCCATCCATCCATCCATCATCCATCCTTCCATCCTTTCCTCCTTCCATCATCCATCCATCCCTCCATCCATCCCTCCATCCATCCATCCACATCTATCCATCCGTTCAACCATCATCCATAGTTCCTTCCATGCATCATCCATGTATTCATCCATCCATGCCCCGATCCATCCATCTACCCATCATCCATGTATCCATTATCCTTCTATCATCCATTCATCCATCAATTTTCCATCCATCCATCTATCCATCCATCCATCCATCCACCCATCCATCCTTCCATGCATCCATCTATCCTTCCATCCATCATCCATTCTTCCTTCCATGTATCATCCACCCATTCATCCATCCATCTATCCTTCCATCCATCATCCATTCTTCCTTCCATGTATCATCCACCCATCCATCCATCCATCCATCTATCCATCCATCCATCCATCCATCATCCCTCCATCCACATCCTTCCTTCCTTCCTTCCTTCCTTCCTTCCATGCATCGTCCATCCATTCATCTATCCATCTATTCATCCATCCATGTATCCGTCTCTCCATCCATCCATCCATCCATCCATCCATCCCTCCATCCATCCATCCATCCATCCATCCATCCATCCATCATCCATCCATCATCCATCCTTCCATCCTTTCCTCCTTCCATCATCCATGCATCCCTCATCCATCCATCTATGCATCCATCCATCCATCCATCCATCCATCCATCCATCCATCCATCCATCCATCCACTGACAGCTCTCTGCCTAATCCCCATGTCCTGCTGTCTGTCCGTCCTGCCTGATGTTGGCACGAGCCCCGTGGCCTGGCTGGGAGCAGCAGGCACGGGTCCTGCTCTTCCCTCCAGGAGGATCGGCAGGGGCACAGTGCTGTCTGCTCTCCTAATGTGCTGCCATGAACTTTTACATTTCCATCCCTCAGAGATGTGAGGGTGGGGAAACGGAGGATGAGGGGCAAGGTTTCCCTGTGAAAGTGCAGCTTGCCTGCCCTCCCTGCTTCTCCTCCCTTAAACTTTGACTCCCTTGAATTTAGTGTCTGGAAATTGGAGTTGGGGTTTATCTTGTGATGAATTTCTTTAAAAAGGAGGGACAAGAAGCTGCAGGGAAAACAGCAGGAGATGTTTGAAACTACAAGCTACAGCTGTCTTTTAGGCCAGGTGTCACATCTCTACAAACATGTTTTGTCACATGATGCGAGATTAAGATTAAGAAAATGATATGCTACTCTTCCCCCTGTTCTTTAACTTGTCTGTTTTTCATATTTATAAATAAATATGGATAGTATGTGCCTTAGTTTTTCATCAGAAATTTTCAGATTTGCCCCATTTAGTTTTAGTCCAATGTAGATGATTAAATTGTCTTCTCAAATAATCTCTGAATAACCTCATCTGGTTGGTTTGCGCAGTTGTAGTGGAAAGTGCTCACAGCAACTAACATTTGCATGTGAACTTCTGGTTGAGAATCAGGTCTTTTGAAAAACCTCAAGAAAAAGTGTAGACAGGGAGGACTCCATATACAAAGGTTGGTTTATTCCACCCCAATATGCAGATAAAACTGTTCCAAGTGCTGTTTTTTGCAGCCAAAGTTGGAGTTGGTTTCTACAAACCCAGAGATAAAGCCACAATTCTTGCAATATGAGACAACTCACACATAGTGATTGGGTGAGGCTCAGCGCTGCTTCACTTCAGGCATCCCCATCTGACAACACACCAGGAGCAGAGAGAGTTTTGGAGGTTCAATCTCTCCCCAAGAACTTTTAGAGTAGTTAAGAAACAGCCTTAAACTTCTCTCCTGATTGAGATCCAGCTGAGTCCTTGGTCCTAAGCCAAGTTAACAGGGGTGGAACTGGCTCTAAAGCATTTGGGTTGACTGTTGTTTTATTGCATCAGGACCCTTTATCTCCTTGTTCAGAGGAGTGGCTGTTCTTTCACGCAGAGAACGCACTGTCTGTGTAGGCTTGGCTGTGGTGGAGCACAGGTCTCACTCTTTTCGTTAGCAAAGTCATGTGTGAGATGTTTACTCTTAGCAGAGCTCAAGGGCAGCACTAATTTATTTTTGTAGCAGTCCTGTTTGGACAGAGGAGTTGGTGACAGCCATAATTTATTCATGGTGCTTTGCAGCCCTGCATAGTATGTCGCACAGGCCAGCAGCAACTGGAAGTAGTTATTTTCTTAGGAAAGTGCAGAGACCAAAACTGATAGCACACAGCCACATGCAGGAATCTGCTTATGCTTAAAGGAAGATAATGCACATCAGCAAGTTGGAGCTGCAGATGGAAGAGACTTCTTGTTTTCCTCGTGGCTTGTCCTCTCTCTCAGCTCTCCTCACGTGGGCGTGTGCTCAGCTTCATGAGATGATGTTTACAGCAGGCAGAAATTATTTTCACCCATCCATGCTGGTGCTCACAGCTAATGCACTCACAGAGAGCTGCATTTAAGTTGCATTTAAGTCTCCACGACTCCTAGGAAAAGATGTGGAGATATAACCAGGTCTGCTCCTCGGGCACCAGAGCTCCACGTCACATCTGCTCTCATTAGGTTCAAATTTGGCTATGCTGAGCACATGCCATCCTCACTGTCATTGCCATGGCAACCCGTGGCAGCATCAGACTATCCCAGCCATGTGGCAGGAGGTCAGGCTGAAAGGAAACCTGGGCTGGGAGAAACGCGGCGCTCGCATCCTGGCTGGAATTAACCAACAAAACAGCCACCAGCAAAGTAAATTTGCTTTTGTGCAGATATTCCCTTCCTCAAGCTTGCCTGAATGGAAAAGCTGCTCTCCAGGGATTTGTCTGCTGCTTTGGTCTGGCCAGGGCTTTAGGCTGCCCATTCTCCAACCTAAGGCTGGAGTGCTGGTTCCCACAGGGTTTTTTTGGGAGGGATCTTCCACCAAATTAAAAAAAAAAAAAAAAAGGAAATCTTTGGGAACCAGGCACCCAGCTTCATGTAATTTGTGAGAGTTATCCTCTCTGTTCTGGTGATGGAATGCCATAAATTGTGTACTTTAATTTTTTTATAAAGTTGCCTGTTCTATTCAAAGTGGGGGGGGGAACAAAGCTTTAATATTGAGGGGACTTATGGATAATTTGAGACCATGTTAACTTTTAAGAACATCTGGATTAAACAAAGGTTAAACAGGAGCATAAGAAATTCAAAATTAGGATTGTAGTTCTTGCTCATGCAGTCTTGAAGTCCTTAAATGTTCTTCCTCTGACTTCAAAGTGTTTTATCAAGACCTCCAACAACCACAATGTCATTATTCTTCCCCATTAGAGACAAGAAAAGCAACAAGATTATCACCATTTGTTACATCCAAAAAATTTCTCAGAGCATGCAAGCCAGGGGTTCATTATGCCACAATCTGCAACAAGTTTTAGAAAACTTACCTAGCAACATTTTCTTATTAGCTTCACCATGAAAGTCCAAAAATATGATTTAATGTTTTGTCATCATAAATACGGGGAGAATCACTTTCAAAGACAATGCTGGGTCAGTTTCTGTTTCAAGAATTAAAGCAGAAGTTAATTAATTAGCATATTTCACATATTTGTAGTATAGGTTACACTAAAATTAACCAGAGACAGCAAAATCAGCAATGACATAAATGAGGAGTTAAGATGGCAAACACATGTTCGGGGTCTTTAAAATCCTGTCATTTATTGGGCAGCCCTTCACTTCTGCTACCATGTCCCACTGAATTGAGAATGCATGAAAAATTATGGAAGAAACAGTAATTACTGTGGCCATATCCACTCTGTATGCATTTTTTTAAAAGCCAAGCAGAAAACCACAAAGATGCCCAACAGTCACTGAGAAAAAACACCAAACATGATTTGATTTGCAAACCACAGATACCAACAAAACGAGTTCCCTTTGATTCTTTCTGCATTTGTAATTGGAAAGAAAAAAAAATAATAAGAAACTGCTGCAGAAGATCTTTCTGATGTACATTTCTCCAAAAGCCACACTTATTCTTTATCAGCCTGCACTTTTTGTAAAATAGAATTAGTGTTGTTCAGCTTTAGATAAAATTTCATTAACGCCAAGGCAGGAGGAAAGTGTGTTTATTTACTCATTAGTGCAGTCTGTTGTCAAAATTTTAATATTGTTGTGTTCTCTAAAAGCCCAGTAGCCTAAATATGTAAGATAATGAGTAGATATAGATTAACAGAATAATTTGGGTTGGAAGGCAGCTCTGGAGGCCATCTGATGGTTCAACATCTTACTCAGTTAGGTCAGTTTGCTCCACATCTTGACAAGTTGGGTTTTAAAACCAAGAGGAAAGGTCCTGTGAGAACACAAGGTCTCCATTCCAGGGTTTAACTACCCACCCTGTGGGGTTTTCTTTTCCTACATGGGTAGGCAAAACTCAGCTTGCTGCTTTGCCTTTCAGGTGTTGCTGTGCAGCTCTAAGAGGAGTCTGGCTCCATCCTCCCTCTGCTTGCTGAAGGGCTGAAATCTGCAATTTCAGATTGCAGATTTCTTCAGTCAGTCCTCTCATACCAAGACTCGAAAAAAGGTAAAACTGAGCCACAGGAGAGCTCTGGCAGAAAAAAAATTTATGCAAAAGACATCTTCTCATCGGAAGTGTTTGCATGTGAGGAGATCCCAGAATCACCAGTTGGAACTGGCCTCTGTGCTGGGCTCTGGGGAGGAACTGCAGCTGTGGGCACAGAAATGTTCTGCAGGGATGGATGGACAATAAATAGAGCAGAGGGGGAAATGAGGAGCTGGGGAGTGGAGCTGTGACCCCATAGCTCATAAAGGAGCAAGAGGGTCCAGGTGATCATGAAAGTAATTTGAGTTTTCCTCCTGGAATGCTGAATTGAGCTGCCAGGGTTATAAATTCCGTATTCAAGGAAAAGGTATATGGGTCCTGCACACACACGAATGTCAGATGACCCTCCCCTCCTGTCTTTATGACAAAGGTATTACTCAAAATGTTTATTGGCATTAATAATATGTCCAATAATATTAATGGCATTAATATGTCTTGGCCTAAGTGTGATTGAACAGCTCTGGGCAATTCTGATCTCAGAGCACTTGTGAGCAAGTCTAGAAGCCTTCTATTGGACTTGGCTGTCTACAGTAAGGAGTCTTGTAATGATCTGCCAGTGCCACTGGAATTAATAAATACCTCTGCTGGGTGGGCACTTTATTTTATTTTTTTTTAATGTTTTTAAGGTATTTAGGGATTTTTTTATTCTCTCAGCTAAGGAAGAGTCGAAGAGAATTTTTGCCCTGTGTCCACAATCAGACCCATCAGTTAAACCTGTGTGGGACGTGGAGGGCAGTGCCTTGAGCTGAGACCAGGAGGGGACAGCCTGTGTCAGACCTTGGGTCCTGCTTGCTGTGACAGCCTTTGCCTCGGTGCAGGAAACATCTCCTGGAGCATCCAAGGAGAACTGCTGTCTGCAGTGCCATGCCTTCAGCAGATATGTGCCTCACTGCTGAGCTACAGAGAGGAATCTGTTTGTTGCTGCCAAATCAGGAGACCTCTGTTTGAACGTTGCAGTTTCTCCCTGCGTGCAAATTTGGTTTCTTTGAAGCAGAGTCCAAATGGTCCAGTAGCTCAAATATATGCATCTAAATAGCAAAATCCTGTTAGCTGAAGGGCAGCCAGTAGGTGAGGAGATGTTCTGTTTCCTCTGGATATGTTTGCACATATTTTTTGCAGCATTAAATGCTAATAGAAGTGCTGAGCCTAAATCCTAATAATCTCTTGCAGGGGTTGTTTTAGTTTTTATATTTATCATCTTCATGGAATTAAGAAAAAGAAAATAAAAGCAGACCTTGCTCTCCTGCCTTCCTTCATCCCCATCCAAAAACATTTTTCCTTTTAGCTCAACTTTTTCTGCAGAACCCATTTGCAATTTATATTTACCTCAGCATTTTGGAGGAATTTTTTTAGAGAATATTTGCTGGAGTGGAGACATTATTTCTCTGTGCACGGAGTTTGCTTCTGCCTACTACAAGGAAAAAAAGTTTCCAAATATACCAAAAGTAGATTATTTCCTGTTTGGTCCTGTTTCTAAACACTGCAAGTGCAAGAAAACCAATCTGCTGGTAGAGCCAGGGCCAGAGTCTACTGAGGTAAGAGACTTCAGAATGAGTGAATAACTTTTTAAATGGGTGGAGGAACAAACAGTGTAAGGCACTGCATGAGTCGAAGCTCACTATGGTGATGCTAATCACAAATGATACAGAGAGAGTATTTAACTGATCAGATGCAGGTGAGTTTATTTCATTATTAAAGATAAAAGTTAAATTTCTGGTCCTTGAAGACACTGATCAATGAAATCCCGTTGCAGTTCCCAGGGCAGGACGCTTCATTAAGCTGCTTGATTAAGATTTAGATATAATTGGTAACGGGACCAACAGGACTTGGGTGTAATTGGAGTTTTGGTTTCATAAAATCACGGTGGCCTAAGTCACACCGTTCTCCTTTGGCCCTCCTTGCTTGGCAGAATGCTCGGAGATCTCCATAAAAATGGGAATTTGACCCAGGCAGCTCAGAGCCCCGGGGCGATGCTGCCCATGCCGACTTCCCAGCGTGGGGCATTGCTCAGAACCGGAGATAAATGCAGGCAGAGAGGTACAGCTCCTTTCTGGGAGCTCTGTGCCACCCTTCCAGCACTTTATCTCCTGGAAGCAAAACAGCTTCAGACCAAATCAAACACTGCTCTTTCTGCCCGGTTGCCTCAGCCTTATTGTTCCTTTCTGGCCTGAGGCATCCACTAAGGAGCTCAGGATGTTCCTTTCCCCACAAAAGCCCTGCTCTGAACCCTGCAGCAGCTCCTCTGCAGCCCAGCCCAGTTTCCTTCTAGCTTGGCTGATCCTGCGAGTAAACAAAAGCCACCTGCCAAGTAAGCACATCCTGCTCGGGGGTCCTCCTCATCCTGGAGCTTTGTCTCCTGAATCTCGTCCCTTGTGCTTCTTTAGATGCCTGCATTGATACCTGGCTCCTTTTGTTCTGGCTCCAGGAAAATTCCACAGCCTGGAGCCTGCCCTCAGCGCGGACCTCATCCTTCCCGTCGAATTACCGATGCTTCCACACCAATGGAAGATGTTTAAGTTAATGATCTCCTATTGTTAACCATGTGTCACCGCCCCTGCGCAATCTCGGTTTAAAACTGTGGCAAAAACACGGCCGAGAGGGATGACTGCCTGCTTTCAGAGCTGGGCTTCCAGTCTGTCAAAGAAAGTCCTGCATTTTCAAACAGAATTAATAAAAACCTCAAGCCACTTCCAGATATGCAACCATGCCAGTAGGCTCTGGTTTACATTTGACTTCAGAGGTTTTCTGATTCGACTAAAGGTCACGCAATTAAGTTAATAGCTAATAATCCATACATGTAGTTTAAAAGAGGCTTTTAACAAATACCCAGATGAAGATGATAAAGCATCTTCAAGAAAGTTAATTAGGTCTCTGTCTTCAAAGCTGATTTTCTAGTATATTGGTGTATCATAGCTGGAAAGTGTCTTGGAAACCCCTTCATATCTTCCATGGTTAAATAAATATTACGGCTTTCAAAAAGCTATTTGAGGCTGAGATAACCAAGATGAATTTGGAGAGCACCTTGGAATTTACTTATTAAATCCCATCAAGTTGCTTCTCTCCACTGAGCTCAGTTCCTTCCTTCATGTCTTTCAAATGTTTAAAATGTTTTCCTTTTTTTCCCCTTTTTTTTTTTTTTTTTTTCTTTCCCCTAAATTAATCTTTTGGACAAACTTTTAGAGAGCAAATGACTCAAACTCCCCACCGTGAGTTTTTCAAAACTGCACGGCGTTGCCCAAATGATGCTTTCATTGAAGTAAGTGGTAAAAAACGTCAAGCAGTTTCAAGAGAAGCCAGCACAAGAGTCCTTACGAAAAATGCCACCTTTATTACTCTAAAAAAGGAGGGGAAGTTTGAAAGGACTAACTGAGGAAATTCAATGCCCAAATCCCATTGTAATTCAATAGGAATGGGGCGCCAAATTCCCTTGGGCTGCTTTGCAAATTCCCTCCCGACAATGGACGGCAATTACGAGCCGCTCAATTCTGCAGTCCCAGAGGGTCAAGGTGATCTTCTGGGTGGTGCTACCTGGCCCACGGCTGAAATAATGTCGTGGAACTTTGGTGCTTTCACCGCTGGAGCAGAGTCATCCGGATGAGGCCAGACCCAGCTGGAGGCTGCAGATGGGTGGCTGAGGTTTGGAGGGTCATCAGGTGTCTCCGGCAGGATTCAGCCTCTCCCTCCAGCATCCTCTGAGCCCTGGAGAAATGGAACACGCAGGCAAGGTCGCAAAGACTTGTTTAAGAGATCACCCCAAAGACCAAGTCCTGTTTTTTATGGTTGTCGTTCCGGATGGAGGAGAGGCAGCGCTGCAGCTCCCTCTGTGCCACCCATCCCTGGGGTACCTGGGCCAAGAGGTGTCAGATCCTCCTCTCCGCTTGCCACGGGCTGGAAAAAGCATTTCTGCAGCAGCAGAGGATTGGGGAGCAGCATCCAGGCGTGGCAGAGCCTCCAGCCCATGCTGAGACCTCCCACACCAGGCAGAGCCCAGCTCTTGGCCCGGGGTGCCTGCAGGGAATCCTCCATCCACAGCCTGGTGCGCCAGCTCCCTCTAATGCTCTGTCTGCAAGTGGGAATACTCACCTGCAATACCAGAGGGGGTAAACAAGTCCTTTGGGCCAAGCGATTTCACCTGGCTTTGAGAATTCTGACACTAAAGTTTTAATTTCTCCAAAGGAAAAGTGCCAACAATGGTTCCCGCACCAGATAAGAAATGCATTTTTGCTCAGGTTTATTAATTCCTCTTTCCTCTTCAAAAGGAGAGCCGTGAAAATTAAAATAAAAACACGCTCTGCCCTTTCAACCATTGTTAATATTGGTCATGGGCTGGACCAAGAGGTTTACAGTGTTTCTTTCATTGTGTGGATTTATTCCATATATTAGACTCTCAGAGGTTTGGGTTTTTTTTAATATACAAGACAGAAGGAGTATTTTGTTTTGATAACTCAACTTTTTAACCAGTTACATAAATTTTTATACTTAGATGAACTCCCTTCTTTTAAGCTCAAAGCTACCTACCAGAGACCAGGGAAAACAACCCAAGAGTGCTGTGAGAGAACATTTATTTCAAGTGGACTCATCCAGTTCCCTTCAGAGCTGTGTTCCTCATGCCTAAATTATATCTTGTGGTGCTGTTTTTAGCAGGCAGGTTCCTAGATTGTGTAGGATTTGGGTTTATTGACGGAGCCAGGCAGTCTGCAGGCAGTTTCTTAAACAGTTTTCAGAGGGGGAAAAAAGAGATTTCCAGTCTGTTGGTATTATCTAGAGCAAAGCAGGCTGCTGTGACATGTGAGGGGTGCACTGTGTGTCACAGGGCTACGGCTTCCCTTAGCAGTGAGAGCTCAGGGGAGGCCCCAGAGAGCACCCAGGAAAACCCACAGAGTTAACAACACCTTGATTGAGGGCACATTTTTGGTTTATGTTTCAATTTTTCTCAGTTCAGGTTTTAGGTTTTTTATTGAAAGTAAATATGCAAGCTCTTATGACACCACAATCATCTCCTCTTCATATATATATGTATAAAAATATATATATGTATTAAAAAAAATATATATATACATGTGTGTGTATGTATATGTGTATATGTGTGTGTACATAAATAAATAAAATATAACAATAACAATAACAAATAATTACAATAACAATAAATAAATATATTTATTTATAAATAAATACATAAGTTTATTTTTATTAATAAATATAACTTATTAATTAATTTATTTTATAAATTTTATATATTTTATAATTTATTGATATATATTTATTATTTAATAAATATATAATTTATTAATATTATGTTATAAATAAATAAATAAATAAAGTACTCATGCTGCACTTGCTGTGGTAACTCTGATGGGGAGCCACTTCTGAAGTCTTAGTCAGGATAAAGTCAATGATGTGTGAAAGATGTGGTGGGTTAGGCTGGGCTTGCTTCTGAGGACAGGCTGTAATTCTGAACACTACAGGTTTTTAGGTGGGCACATCAGAGCTCAGAGAGGATCCCGTGTCTGAGCTAATTTAATGTCACACAAAAGCAGAATCAAGGACAGCCATATGGGGTTTTTTCAGTAAAAACTGCTTGCAAGCAAATATTTGAGGTTCATTCTTCCTTGAGGTGGTGAGGGCTAGCAGTTAGGAGGTGGGCAGAAGTCTTAATTCTTCTCTTTGCTTTTTGTTGCTGAAGGAATATTTTTTCAGAGTGAATAAGACCACCTCCCAGTAGCTGCTTTCCTTTTTGTCCTCAGGCTATTAAGAGCTTCTGTTCGTGCAGCTATTCCAAATCAACTCCGCGCAGGAATGTTTTTCTTAAGAATAAGCACTCATTTTCGTAGGTTACTTTAACCCACTTGGAGACCAGCAAGGCATTCCCGACAGTGAAATCCAGGAAATCAGTGCCTGAGAGGCCAATCCCTCACCCTCTAAACACGGAGAGCAGAGAGTGACTGCCACTGAGCTGCTCATCTTCTAGAGATTCCTTCTGTCCACAACACAGAAGGCCCCAGGTGGTCAAAAAAATAAATAAATAAACAAAAGGGAAAAAAAAAAGAAAAAGAAACAAAAAACCTCAACATATCCCCAACAAAAACCCCTAAAAAACTCCCCAAAACCCCCAAAAACCAAAACCAAAAAGTAAACCAAAACAAAAACCCAACCAAAACAAAACCAAAAACAAACAGAACCCACAAGACCCTCCACCAGAAAAACAAAACAAAAACTGAAACAAACAAACAAACAAGCAAAAACAAAAAAAAAAGCCAACACCACAAGACCCAAACCAGACCAAACAAAAAAAAAAGTCCCTAAACCACTCAAAATTCCCAATCTGGCAATTGTTGTGCATCAAGACCTTGACAAATTACGCCGAGCAACTTTTTCCCCTTTAGGTGGCTAGTAAGGGGTGCATTCTTCTCCAAAGGTGGAGCCACAAGGAGCCACAAAGGAAAGAGGTCTCTCAGTGGGTGAGTGTGGCTTCTCCCACATTTTTATTTGCCAGCTGTCCTGGAAAATCCGTGGTCATTCCTAAAGAGTGGAACAGGCAGGTGTTTAAACAAAATAACCCACATGAACAGGCCTTGCAGTTGGGCTGTCCTTCTACCTGTGCATCCTGCCAGCTCCCACAGAGATGCTGTGGGCATCTTTTATTAACTCCCTCAGTGCTTTGCAGTTAGTGAGCCACAGAGACTTGCTGACATGAGCATGTCAGTGATTAATTAGTGGTAGTCATAAACCATTTTATCCGACATTTTTGATTTTGCCTTACACTGCCAGCTGTATATTGTGCTTTGTATTTATGTTATTCACCAGTAATGCCAAAGAGAATATGAAAATATGCTTCAAGTAATTCAAAACTGAATCTAGGGCTCTCAATTCATCTATTTATGTCATTTGAGGACAAGCAAGCAAACTCCTAGACAAGAGTGAAGTGTAGATTTGTTGATGTATTTTTTTTTTTGTGGGGGGGGATGCAGTTCTTCATAAATGAATCCCTGGTGATGCATAAAGGCAGTTCCTTTTCTTTGTTTTTCCTTTTTAATGCCAAGTAGATTCTAAAAACATTATCCTAGTAAGGCTGCATTCTGGACAAGGACCACTAAAGCTTCCAATCAGCAGCATCACCAGACATTTCCTATCAGCAGGATCACCAGGCTTATTGGAAGTGTCATATGTTTTAAAATATTACTCGCCCACACTGGCCTTGACTTGTTCTGTTTTCTAGTATCAGTAATCTCTGAAGGTCTTTTCAGGGTGCTGCAGTCTGTTAAGTACATACACCAAGCATTTCTCCTCTGAACAGACTGGGTAATTAACCTTTCACAAGTGTCCTCCCAGAAGGCTTCCTTGTCCTTCTCCATGGCCACTCCAAACATCCAGACAAAACAAAAATTCCCTGCTTTCTGAGGGTTCAGCAATATGGTTTTCTGCAGGGTGGCTGAGAGGAGGAGCTGGAGTGCATATGGAAACCTGGATGCCCAAATATCTTGGGTGTAAGCTTGCCTGGGAGTTTCCACTGCCACCATCAAGCAGAAAACCCCTGTGATCAGAGCTTTCAGTGAGAGCATTGGCAGGGCTGGAAGATCCTCTTAATCATCCTCTGTCCTTGGCAATTTGTTTATTTGTGCTTCGCATGGGTATTGCAGCACACAAGGCCAGGCACTGCCACTTGTTTTGTTTCTTTCACCTCAGGTGATTCCAGGAGTCTATCCCAGCAAGTTCTCCTTTAAATCCATAACCCGAATTGCACATTACCTGCTCAGACAGAAGAAACTAGCAAATTGCCTAACCAGTCATTTCACTGATATCCTCCCCCATATTTCTCCTCTAATTTTGTCATGCTTCACATCCCTGACACTCAGTTTTGCTTTTTGCCTGCTCTGTCAAGTAGAAGAAAGTATCAGAAACTGGTGGAAGGTGACAGACTTGCAGGCCTGCCTACCTGCTTTTGCAGCATGATGCCTCTGTGCCCCCTGCTTTCCTTAATACATTTATTTTGCTGCTCATGGCAAATTTCCACCTTCTTTGGGCACAGGGAAGAGGGGAAGGAATCCCAGAGGTTATTCCTTTCCTTCCTCAGAAACAGGAGGCTTCGTTCAAGGGCTGCTTTGCTGCTTTGCCAAGTAAAGCCTTAAATGCACCTCTTTTCTTCTCCTGCTCACCAGCCTGCAAAGTCCTTCCCTCTCTTTTTTTGTCCCCATATGCTGGGAGCTACTTGAAAAAAAACTTAACAGCTCCAACAGGGGGAAAAAAAATAAGAATCAAGGCTGTGATTTGATGTACACTGTCTTCTTCCAAAAAGGACAACTTGTTCATAGTTCGTCCTTTACCTCTCACTCCTGCCCACTCAGCCAAGTTTGTTGCAGCTGAACTGAAAGAGGAAAATTATCTCATTTAAAAACGCCCTTCTTTTGGTTTGGTTTTGGAGGGTGCTTTTGTGTGTTTTGTTTTGTTTGTTTTACCCTTAAGCCTGCAAGCAGTTGTAATAACACAACTGGGCAGGCAGCGAGGAGGGAGAAGAGAGCAGCAGAAAGATGGGTGAGAGTCATGCCAGAGTTGCAAATGAACAAAAAGTCCACTGAACTGTGGCTCTAGACAGCCCCATCTCAAATGGTTCTGGGGAGAGACAACTGTCTCAAAGATTCACAGAAGAAAGTAAAGGCATTAATTAACACATTAATTCCTCCTGAGTCTAAGCCCCCCCACTAAAAAAAACGCCAAATGCTCGAAGTGAAAACAAACTAACAACAACAATCCTTTCTTAGCTTGGTAAAAATATGACAGAAACTCTGAAGTTTCAGATAGCACGTTTTGGATTGAATAGAAAGTTCTGTGCAATCTGGAGAAGTCTATTTTTTTTTTTCTTTCTATTTTTTTTCTCCCCCCTCTGGAGTTTTTGAAAGGCAGCTATGTTATCAAACAGATATGCTACTCTGTGCTCAGCAAGCCTGCATGCCCTGAACTGCTCCAGGTCCCGTCAAATGGAGTGCAGAAGCAGAGTGGAAATTATTGGCTCAATGAACATCACTCGGGTCAGATCTGACATCCACCTGTGTCAGAGAAGTCTAACATTACAAAGCTGGAGCAGAATCCTGGCAGTCTGGGGCTTTGAATTAACCAAAATGCATCCAGAACGACCAGCCCACAGTGCTGACACACAAACATAGCAAAAAAATTTTTTTTTTTTGCCTTCCAAAGGAACACAGCTGTGATTAGAAGGAAATGTCATTTCACGAGCTATTCACTTGAATCAGTGGGCATTCCCTGCACTGCTTCCCAAAGCAGGAACACCCCCCTAGCAGGATCAATGCTTTGTAGTTTTATCCCAAATTCTGACAGTCAGTAAGGAAACTGTCCTTTCACTAGATGTGCAAAAAGGTGTTTTGGTCGTGTTGGGTCATTCCTTACTTCTTGTAGAGTTGTTTAGCTCAGAAGTGGTTTTTTGTGGTTTTTTAATTTGTTTTGTTTGCATTTGGTTTTGGCTTGGCTTTTTTTTTTGTTGTTGTTGTTTTGGTTGTTTGGGTTCGGTTTTTATTTGTTTCAGTTTTTTTTAATCACCAAAGAGATGATCCTTAGTAATCCGGAATCCTCCCTGTTTTTCTCTACAAAAACCCTAAATCACATACCCCAAGCACCGCTCTGTTCCAGGCTTTCCAAGGACTTTGCAAACACCTTATCTGCAGAAGCCTTTGGCACCGTGCCCGAATGGGAGGCAGAGTGGAGTTTTTAACACAGTTTTGGCTCCTCAGTGAAAACAGGATACTGCTTCTCTCCGTCAGTGTTTTCAACGTCTTTCCTGGTGCTGCTGGCAGTGTGAAGTACAGGTCATTCCCTTTCTCCCTGCCCGGTGGATTCCAGGGACAAAGAGCCCTGCTGCCCTCTACCAAGTGGGCTGCAAAAGCCTCGATCTGGCTTTTGAATAAATGAGTCTGTAGGGGCCACATTCAGACACTAGGCAAGTTTTTATTTTCTTTTTATTTTCTTTTTATTTATTTTCTTTTTATTTATTTTATTTTTATTTTCTTTTTTATTTTATTTTATTTTTCTTTTATCTTTTTTTTTTCTTTTTTCTTTTTTTTTTTTTTTTTTTTCTTTTTCTTTCCCCCCCTTCTTTTGGTGGTTAAGAAATATGTTGCTGGCTGTCTTTCCACTGTGAATTAAGAAACAGTTTAAGGTACTTTGCTCTGTGACACAGGGCACTTGGCAGGGATGATGCCTAGGAAAGAGAAGTGATGGTATAGATCAACATATCAACAGATATATGAATATCTGCTATTACACGTAATAAAATCCCAGGTGATTGGTTGCCTGCTCCCTCTGTGCTATCAGTAGTGCTGGAACACGATCATTAATCATTGCAGAATTGGTGAAATCAAGATGCAAATCCAGGTGAAAACGGAATTTGCCAAGGAGCAGCTTCCCTGATGTGAACTGCTCAGATATTTTTACACAGGGACATCCCAAGCCCAACCATTTGTCTCTCGGCAGATGCTTCCCACATCAAAAGGATCCAGCTCATGTTAGAGGCAGTGAAACCTCCCACCAGCACCCCTCCAAGCTGGCTCAGAGCCCATCATGAGACATTCCTCCTCTTCCACTTGGTTCTTTAATTCAGACTTGACAACCTAGGATGCAGATTTAAATCCAACTACAGGAAAACTATTAATAAGCCCTTCAAATGCTGAGGATGAGAATTCTCAGCGAATTTAAAGCTGAGGGATGATTGCCAAGAAAACTTGGCTTTCACTCCCCTGTTGCTTTGATGCCCCTCGCTTTCAATTCTCACAGCCTAAGAAAACACTTTTTCCTTCCTCTCTGCTTTATCCCTAATCTCCCCAGGTATAAGCAGTGGAAGAGATGAAGCCCTCTTTCAACAGCTGCCCAAGACTGCCTCTCCTCACTTGTCAGCCAATTCTTCCTGCCTTTTAATGATTTTGGCAGCATCTTACTCTCCACAGCTTGCTTCCCACCGCTGCTGCCAGCCTGGAGAGCAGGCTGGACCCGGGCTGGGGACAGGGCTGGCAGGGCAGAGCTGGTCCCAAGGCTGGCAGCCCCGTGGCACAAGCACTGCTGGTGGCTAGCAAGGCAAGGGCAGCCCCCTTCCAAAGGCCACCTCTCCCTGTTGTCCACCCTCCCCAAAAAATCCACACGGCAGGCACAAGGAAAGTGACAGAGGGAAGTGCAGGGTGGAGAGGAGAGCTCTGATCCAGTTGCACATTTGCCCAGGAAATTTCAGGTGTCCACAGATATTTACATCTTGGGTCACAGGAACATAAATTCAATTAATAATTTTGGCCTGGGGAAGGGGATGAAGGAGGATTTGATTTTTTTGGAGTGTTTTGTGTTGGAATATTATGTTCCAGCAATTTGATTACATTTTGTGTGTGTGCATGTGTATATACACACCTATAGTTTTTTTGTTTATTTGTTTTTGTTTTGGTGTCCCCCCCCCATACCAAAAGGCTGAAATAATTTGTTTTGACAGTTTAGGATGGATAAGATGGTGGATATTTTGTTTTGACTACCATTCACAACATTTATCATCAATAACAAGAAGAAGGCAACCAGCCTAAAGATTTCTGAAATCAAAAAAGTTAAGCTAAAGCTTTCCTTCAAATCAAATATTCTGGATCGAAGCAGACTGAAATTTGTTTTTACATTTACTGTCTAGTAGGAAAAAAACAACCTCTCAGAAAAAGCTACTGGATTTGAATCAGAGATTTCCCCCTCCAGTTTTTCACCCATTATATGAAAAGCTTTAGCAGCCAGTGGGGTTCTCCAGTTTGGACATCCTGCTGTGAGCTCGAGACTTTCCAAATTCCTGTGTCTGTACAACCAAGGGTTCAGGGGATGGCAACCACTCTTTTTTTACAGCAGCCAGCCACCATGTAAACACCAGCCCTGGGGTAGCAGGAGGCTCTGCATCTAGAGGACTCTTCCACAAAACTAAATTATGGCTATGTCTTTTCCTATGAAGAGATCATTATCTTCTCCCCCCCATGCCTATGGCAAAACTTTCCTCATTCTCAATGGGAACAGGATCACCCTGCCAACACTTCAGTAATCAACAGGGCCAGCTTGAAGTCGATTTTCTGGCACTGGTGGGGCAGTTTCATAACCCTGGGTTGCTGTGAGCTGCACTGAGGAGTGTCCTCCTCCCTGCCTTCCTCTCTGTCTGTTTCCTCAAGCAACAGAGCTGCTGACGGGCACACCAGGGACAGGGCTGGCAAACGGTGGGAGATGCTGTTTCACTGGCAATTAGTGCCTAGACGAGTGTGTATTTGTTTCTGCCTGCTTCCCATGAAACACCATGGATCCAAGTGTGCCATCGGAGTTGGAACCGTCAGCTGCGAAATCAGAAAACACGCTGCAGGAATTGCAGGGCCACTGGAAGGATTCTCCTTCTCTGTCCCCGTGAAATGGGACACCGGGCCAGTTGTGCAGCAGGACGGATCCGTCCTCCCTCACTCCGAGGGAGGCTGGCTCCTTGGCAGGAGTTCTGCTGGCACTGCTGGAAGCTTCAGCTTGACTGGGGCAAGCCTTCCCGTCTGCTGCTCTCCTGCAGCTGATCCCTGATCCTGCTGAATCTCCCTCTGCTTCCCGCTGGAGAGTAATTCCTTCAGACACCTCCCTCTGCACGGACCAGACTGCTTTTTTGAGCTGAGGAGATAACAATACTTAGCTCGCCTGGAAAAGTTCAGGGCTAACCTGCTCCTGCACTAAAAACACGTCCTACCATCTTCAGGATCCAGCTATCCTATTATGTGCAAAGATCCTGCTCCAGCAAAGCACTTTAGCTCCTGAGTACTTGCCTCCTCCCAAGCTTTGAGTCATTTACCATGTCTTAAGAGTGCTTCTGGATCAGGGCCTGCTTTTCCTTAGCTAGCCCCTATCTCAGAGCCTTTACTTATTTATTAGATATTAGACATTAGATGAGTTTCCTTTGTAGTATCTTTTTTTTTTCCCTGCCTTGACTTCTTCATTACTTAATTCCAACTGTTTCTTTAGGCCTTAATTGCTTCCAGGGCAGGTGGTGGGGTGGCTGTGCACATCCATTTCACCAGGTGCTGCATCTGCTGGTGCTGAAGGACAGAGTGGAGCAATGCCTGCAATGTCCCTTTTCTGACTGGTCTGAGATTATTTCTGAAAGGTCATTTGACACCTTGTGCCAGATGCCTGTGCATAAAAGGAGAATGTGGGATGCTTCTTGGCCTTAGCCTTCCCTTCCTCCCTCTCTTTTCTCTTCTGACCTCTCACAGAATCACTTCTTGGTTCTGGTTACCCACCAACTACTTTTCTGTTCCTTTTTTACTCCTCTTCTTATTTGTGCTTCACAACCATTGCAAAGCACAGGAAGGCCACAAATCCCATGATGTGGAGCACAAAGAAATGAGATTTCATTCAACACTACTCATGACAGCCAAATGCTGCTCTTGATCTGCTCCAGAGGGTGTTTGTGGCCAGTGAGGAGGCCTGGATGACAATCTGAGGGACTTAAAACATACAAAAGAGGGGAAAAATAGAGGGCGGGGGGGAAAGAAAAAGAAAGGTAAAGTCCTTGTCTGGTTTTTGTCCCAAGTCAATCTTTGTTTTCTTGCTCTGGTAGCTCAGCTTTACAGTAGAGCCCTGGAACTTGTAATTGTGGAACTTGCATTTGTTGGATCAAAATGTCACCAACACATTCACTATAAATAAAACCTAGGAAGGAAAATACACCAAAACATTAAAAAAAAAAAGTTAAATGTCCATATCTCTTTATATTTGGAAGCCCTGAATACATCCTACTATTGTACAGCTCTATGAATTATCACACATACCTTATCATCTCACAGAGGAAATATATTCAGCTTTATGACTTTCCTCGCACCATATCTATGGTTATACTAACAACTTGAAAGCAGATTCAAATTGTCATTTGTTTCCTATTTTTTTCCCTCTAAGTTTGGAAAGTCCTCTGAAAGTAGCTCTCAATCAATTTGAATATTTCTCAGGATCCAACACAAGGCCAGTAATGCTTTAAATATGAGAGCATGCACAGTACAGTTCTACATATATTCAAACTCTAAAATTATGCTCTTTTTTTATGACATCGTGTTTTTTGCATATATAGAGGCTGAGAGTTGTGAATGTTATAAACCAGTAATGCTTTAAATATGAGAGCATGCACAGTACAGTTCTACATATATTTAAACTTTAAAATTATGCTCTTTTTTCATGACATGGTGTTTTTTGCATAGAGGCTGAGAGTTGTGAATGTTATAAGCTTGTTATTCATTCAATTGTGGTCCCCAAATAGGCTTAGAATTTTCTGAAAAGAATCTTTCTGAAAATATTCTTTGAGATTCTTTCCAAATTCCTTAAGATTTCCACTTTTTCTTTCTAAACCATGATGACAATATTAAAAAATATTAATTTAAAATTTATTTTTCATTTTTATGGAAGCACCATAATTTGAAACTTAAGCATTAAAAACTTCATAAAAATGTGGTCTTTGGAATTATTTTAAAAGAAAATTTTAAGGAAGCTCTTTATTCACTGAGAATGATCTTTAAAATTATATATGACACCATTCCAACTACCTGCACAAAAACCCGAGGAAATACATCTCTGCAAATTTTGGGGTTTTTTTGCTGATTATTTCCTGATCTGCTTTTACTTTTATGTGATGAAGCATTTCATAATTAGGAGTTGGGACTTTTGTGCATGGATGGTGCAGGAAAGTTCCCAGGATCACATTCCAGCTGTTTTGGAAGGAACCTTGAAATTGGTGTCATCTTCTAATAGAATTAATTAATACCCTTTATTGTGGCCTGATATCATTAACAGCACAGCAGCACACAACCCTACAGCTGATGCCAATTTTCACCACAAGGGAGATCATTTATGTAACACAGTGCCTCTCCCATTACACTTCTGTTTAGGAGCAATACGTCCAATTTTAGGAACAAAATTTCCAATATTTGCTTTCACCTGTGGTCCCCATTCCCAGTGAGGCAATCCAAATGCCTGATTAGATACAAAGGAACAAGCAGGAGTGGGGTTGTCCTTTTCACATCCTGTCCCTGGTGGAAAATAAAGCTGGCTGAAAAGGATGCTAAGGGATCATTCAAGACTTTTTCCAACATGATACTGTATCAGTAATGTATTCGGGGCTTTTTTTGTTATTTTATATGTTCATCTTGAGGGTTGAGATGATATTTTAAAAACATGAAAGTGTAGCAAATATAATATTCTACCATGCTTGCATTCCTTCCTAGCCTTAGGTCCTCCACGAAAATGAGCTGTGACATTTCATGATACATGTCTTAATTTTAGCTTGGGAAAGGAAAAAATGTTTCTGAACAAATAAGTAAATAAATACAAAATCATCTCATAAATATTTTTCGAGGCCTGATGGAAAGTCATATCCTTCTGCTGGAGTAATGTTGCCTTTTCAGAGGTTTTTCTGGGAACTGTTTGAAGTATTACAGTGTTCAGAGGGAAATATTTAGGGGGGGAAAAAAAGGGAACTAGTAACCCACAACTTCAGGTGCTGTCTTTAGGATGGTCAGATCCTTGGCTGATAGAGATTTCATCAGTCAGTGGCCCTTGCTGAGGATTTCTGGGGTGAAGATTTTTATGTGCATTATTGTGGGTTTCTCCATATGAAGGGAAGGACCTGAGAAAACTATTCCAATTTATCTCTGCTCCAGTAAAAGGGGCCAATTATCAGCTGCAATACTTTGGAGAATTTCCTGTCTGGTAGTTCAGAAACTGCCAAAAGCAGGGCACAGAAGCCAGAAAGTACGCTCTTGTCATTGGCCCAAACAAACAAACAAAGATCCCCAACAGAAAATAACTCTCCCCGAAATAAAAATAGTTCTAAAAGATCAACAGAAACAAAAACGGACCAGATTTTAAATGAGAGCCTGTGTTTTGCATATCATGTGGCTAGACATAGTTTCTGGAAGCTGTCCAGCTCAACCCACTTTTCCCCACCATCTGTCAGCAGTGGGTTTGCTGACTGCAAGAGCTTGGAGGCAACGGCGCGAGAGGCGAGTGTTAGACAATCGAGTTTAAACATGACAAGAGCAGGGAGATTCAAAGGCTTGATGATGTAATGTGCTAACACTTGGCTGTTGTGAGAAAAGGAGGAGGAGCAGGATAGCACAGAGAAATTGGTCAACCTTTAGCCTGGATTCTCTGGCTCTCATCGGCGTGCGCTGGGACCCCGGCGTGATTAAACTTGCAGTGGGGAAGTGTTTAATTTACGTGGGCCAAGGAGATTTGGGGTGGTGGTTTAGATGTTGTGGTGCCAGCTTTGGGCCTGCTGACAAAACAAGTGGCATTCTAGAGGAACTGGAAACTTCTGGGCTCATGAGGTGAGTCACAAAAGCGAGGGACCACCAGAAGGTGAGCTGGCAGTGAGTTTTATACCCTTTGTCCTTTGCAAGAGGAGCTGAGACCTCCAGCACCCTTCCACTGGTCCTATTTGTAGACAAGAATCTCTACCAAATGCCTTTTCCTCCCACTTTTGCTGTGGGTCTACAGCAAAGTAACAAACCACTTGCCACGGTCTTAAAGGGTTTTGAAATGATGAGGAAAGGACGTTCACTGTGGCGTCAGACCCATTTCCCATGAATGTAACCCAAAATATGGGGTGTGCCAGCACGCTGCTGAGGCTGGACAATGAGCAGCAGTGAGTCTGGATCAGGTTGGAGTGGGGTGGAAGTGGGGTGGATGGATCTGCCTGCCCCAGGCTGGGCTACAGCCACAATAATCTGCTCACCTCTAGATTCCCTTGACTTGAGTGGGTGTGCCAGCTCACCAGGACAAAGCTGGGGACAGTCTGGGACACAGGGGGATGTTCTCAGACATTTAATTTTAAACCAAGACTGAGCAGTGCTCAGAAGATTCTGGTGTACTCCAAACAGGCCTTGAGGAAACAGATCCACTCTCCAGGCAAAACAGGATTATGGTGCAATAAATTGACCCTTGCAAAGTGGGAAAATATGTGTATCCCATAGTCCAGCCTTGGATGAAATCGTATTTATTTCCCAAAAATTCCCTCCTGAAAGGAACGTGATCAGAACAGAAGTTAAAACTGCTGTATGGATGATATAAGAGCGTATTCGGATACAACAGACTGTGAGGTGGGGAAAATTCATGCCACCAACAGAAGGATACACGCAGTGCTTGAGGTGGTAATTGCAGTATTGGGTCTCATTTTTGTCACTGTAAAAGCTTCCTTGAGAAATGTGCTTCTCATCTGGCCTTGGGCAGGCAAAGGGATTTCTCCAGCTTTCTTTGAACAGGGCTGTGTTGGAAAAAGCTCAGTCCAGCCTAGTTAAACTGCCTGCTAAAATTACAGCCAGTTGGGGAGCTGGCTATAAAAAAACTCTTGAATGAGCTGCGTTTCCTCCTGATGCTCATTGCCTGTCTGCTGGGAGAGCCTGTGCTTGGTCCAGCAGGCAGCTCTCCATTTCCCCCCCTCTCTCACCCAGGCTGCTCTGGCTCCATCCCAAACTTGCCAGTGCCTCACATGCATCTGATGCTCATCTCTGGATCCATCACATCTGCCAGCTTCACTTCTGGCTCTCAGTGGGTGAAAGCCCTGCTTTCAAAGGCTGTTTTCTGTCTTTTACGGGGAAGAGATGCAGCACATGGGGCTCCCTGTGTCCCACAGTGCCACCAGAGCCCAACCCACTGAGGGACAGCATCTGAGGGCAAGCAGGGATGGCGGCTTGGGGTGGTTTTGTTTCTTGGCAGAAGAATCCATCTGTAGGTTTTAATTGAACTGTCTGTGGATTTGCACCATTGGGCACGACAGCAGAGTCCAGCCCTGGAAGCCACAGACTACCAGTGGTCTTCTGAGTGAAGTATGAGTAAGGGAATGGATCAGCACCTGTGGACTGATTATAGATTTTGATGTGGTGCCACGGCTAGGATCCATGCCAGTAAAAATCCTTATAAAATGTGTGGACAAAATTTACTGCATACCTGCCGTAATCAGTTTTAAAATCACAACGTTTTTCTCGGTTTTCATTGATTTTTTCCCCTCTTTTTTTGTCTTAAGAAAATGGTAGGAGGGCAATTTAATTTTTAGATCAAAGTTATAAACCCTCAAGAATCCATCTGAAACTTATAAACGCTGAGTTTTGTTTTACATTCAGATAATTAAAAAATACCAAACTATATATGTATTTTAATTGGGATTTGAAGAATGACTCCCAGTCATATACCTTGTAAACTAAGTTTCATTGAGCAATAAAGCTTGGGTAAAACAACTTTTGAAAAAGGTTTTTTTTATTAAATGAAATACTTACAAACTGGTGAATATTGTAATCAGGTAGAAATTGCTGCCTGAGGAGGAAAAAAACCCCTATATTTGAGAAAAGAGTGAAAGTTCTTTGTTTCCATTAATATATGTTCCTATTTTGTCATAACCTACAAAAGTCACCATGACAAGTGACTAAAACAGAGAAAAGTGGTTTCACTGTTGAATTCTAACAGTTCTAAATCCCAAAATAACTGCGCTGGGTTGCCTCTAGGCATGTTCATACAGCAGGTAGGATGGCTCTTCTGAGGAAACCTTGTTCTGGAAGCCTCCCTCAGCATTTTGAGGGACTCGTAATCACTCTGTCTCTGCTGTCACCCAGCAGCAAACCACTTGCCACGGTCTTAAAGGGTTTTGAAATGATGAGGAAAGGACGTTCACTGTGGCGTCAGACCCATTTCCCATGAATGTAACCCAAAATATGGGGTGTGCCAGCATGCTGCTGAGGTTGGACAATGAGCAGCAGTGAGTGTGGATAGGGTTGGAGTGGGGTGGAAGTGGGGTGGATGGATCTGCCTGCCCCAGGCTGGGCTACAGCCACACCTGAGCAGCACCCGAGCCTCCCCCTGCAGAGCTGGAGCTGCGCAGAACTGACCCTGGACACAGCTCCTGCTGCCCACTGCAGATTCCCCAGGGCTCTCAGCCTTTTTCGTGGTGCAGTTCCTCCCAGTGAACAATTCCCTTTGACAAAGCACCCCATAAATTCAGTCAGCTGGCTGGGACAAAGTTGTGCTCCTCTACCCCGGCGTTGCGTACATCTGCGCTGTGCTTTACAATTCAAGAGAGGCTCAAACAACTGTTGCCTCCTCTCCTATGGAGCTTCCAGCCTCCACCAAATTTCCCTTAACTTGACATGTCCTGCACAAAACTGCTGAGCTCCCCGAGACCTGGAATATGGCCAAGTATCATTTCATTGTAAAGCCAAAGACAGGGACGTGGAAGATTCATGTGCAGATTTCTAAACTGTGCCCTGCTTAAGTGGCAGAAGGAAAACCTTGGTGCTTGCTGTAAGTCAAGCCAGAACACTCATCATTTTTACTATTTATTTCCAGGATTTTCAACATTTTGAATTTTAATTCCTTCCATTTATTTTTTAAAAGCATAATCACAGCTTGCGTATATGATCATAAAACCCAATAAATCTGGGGAAATGCCCAAGAAGCCAACTGAGGAATATCAGCTTGTATCTCTCAGGAATCCTTAATTGCAAGTCTTATGAGGTTTGCAAGGCCTGCTGTTTCATTGTAATCATTATGAGGCCAGCTGAGGCTTGCTTAAACTACCTTGAGTGGTGGATTAATCTAGACTAATAAAGAGTTTTCACAGAATCACTAATGTCTGTTGTGAAAAAAATAATCTTTTTTTCCCTGGTTGTGAAAAACTAAGTACATAAAAAGGCTTATATTTTGCTCCAAAAGAGTGGGCAAAAGGGCAGTAAGGTACAAGGGTTAGCAAATATTAAAAAATAAAGAAAGGATTGCTCAAAAATTAATGCAAATTCTGTTGTAGTGAAGGATAAAAGTAAGTTGGTCCTTCTAGAACCTTCAGATGTTCTAGAGTGGTGAGCCAGTGACAAACAAAGAGGAACTTCACCAGTCATCACCATAAAGACAAATGTTTCTGATGGGTGTTATATGTGTAATTTAGAAATGCTGCTAACTGGACACTCTGTGCCTTTTCCCAGCTGGATGTTTGGAGCTCTAGCCCAACTCTGACCACAGGGATTTGATTCACTGAGAATTCCTTGAGGCTACAGATCCTGTTGTCACTTCTGAGCACAGACAGCAAGAGGAAGAGTTATCCTGTTAGTCTGGTTAAATCACACCTTCAAAGGATGAGGGGTAAACCAAAAAAAGCTGTTCAGTGTCAGCATGGCTGTATCCATTTGGGAGTTTTTCTGGGGCAGTGGTAGGAATGAAAGAGAGTAACTTTATCTGCTGGAGCACTGCAGAGGAGATGAGGTGTTGGTAGAGAAGTGGTGAAAGAGAATAAGGCAGGTTAGGGGCAAGCTTCAGATGAAAGAGGTTAAATGAGAATTGTTGGGTCGCTTTTACACAACTTGCACCAGAAGTTTGGAATCCTGAGCAATGTTCCAGTCTCTCTCTACGTCAAGAAAATTTATAGTAATCTGCACATCCCTTACTTTCTTCACTAGCAGTATCCTCAGTAAAATGTTGACCTCAGTTGAGTCACTGCACTTCTTCCAGTGCATCTTCTGGAATCAGAACTCACTCGTGCTCTCTGGATCTGGCTGGGGAAAGACCAAATGAACACCTTGCAAACCAGCCACTGAACTGTGTCATATTCCCTTTCAGATTACTGCATCCCAAGATTTTTTTATTTTGCTGCTGGTAGATACAGAAGGCCCTGCTCCAGTTGCTCTGCACTGTTTTAATCCCAGAACTTGCTGTGCTTTGGGGAAGTGCTCCTGTGGCTGCATTAATTAGTGACTTAAAAATCTTCTCAGAAGGCTCAGAGAGACTGAGATGAAGCAAGACAGCTGCTCCAGCACACACACAAAAAAAAAACCCAACAAAACAACAACAAAAAAACCCCCAACAAACAAAAAAACCCAAACAACAAAACAAACAAACAAACAAACAAACAAAAACCCACAAAAAACCAAACCAAACAAAAAAATGATGGAAATTAAAGGTCCAAGGAAAACACTTAGAAATGGAAAGCTCTGTCACCTCAATGCTCAGGAGGAGGTCTGTGGCCAGCATTAAATGCAGAGCCAGGCACATCTCTGCAGCTTTCCCATCTCTGTCCTTAGACGAAGGCCTTGGTGCTGGATTGTCTCATGATAAATCCAGGGATGAACTCAGTGGGAATCAGCTGTGGTTGGGGTCTGCTGGTGATGCTGCTGATATAAATAACATCAAAAAGATGCATTGGCAGGCCACAGCACATGTCAAGAGATTTAGGCAATTGTGAGTGTCTTTTAAAACACCAGAGGTTGAAATTTTCACTGATCCCTACTCTCCTGGCTGCATAAACACACACAAATGCCACAGTGGCTGGTATTTACTATGAGCAAACATGACAAATGCTGGGGAAAAGTTGCAAATAATTTAGGGCCAATCCAAAAACACTTGCAGATCCGTGCTGTTGACCTACCTGTTCTTCCAGGTGTGGTGGTTTCGTGTGTTTCCCTGGCTTCCTGTGCAGTGCAAACTCAAACTCAGCTGCATGAACACCTCCTGGACATCCTGCTGAGGAGATGGAGCCTTGGAGACTTCTTAGGCTGATTTGCCACAGCAGCAGGGATTTGGTTTTCAGGTGGTTGTTACAATCTGAATGGGATTACAGTCTTCTGCTCTCTCATATGGGTTTATGCTGTCACTGACATATATAAAATATGTCAACACATAACACCAAATATATCCAATATACAGTGTGTCACATTAATTCACTACCATGCATATTCACTGCAAGATTAATGATCTTGAAAGAGATTAAGATCTTATTTCTTTCTTCTGGTTTGAGTGTATCAATAAATCCACTTCTGGTCAGTGAAAGCCACTGTGCAGTGGTGGTGTGGGACACCAGTAGAGGAGACCAGGTGGAAAAGCCACAGCAGGAACATGGCCTTGTCCTGGGTTGCAAGATGTGGGTGTCCACCATCTGTTGTCTTCTGTTAATTGGGCAGTTTTCTTTATCTTTCCATGACCAATCCTCCATTCAGAAGATCTCCTTTGCTAATTGAGTGCCACAGCATGAATGACAAAACTACATCATCCCTCATTGTGAGAAGCTCTGCCCAGAGGGAGGAGCCAAGCATTCCTAACTGGATATCATCTGAGATTTTGGACACCAGGACAGCCTTTTCCACTGGATTCCCAGAGGAGTAGCTGCCTTTTCCACTGGATTCCCAGAGGAAGACCAGGCCCATCTACACCACCACTGGATCTTCAGAGGATGACTACACCTTTCTACAGGATCACTGCTTCAACAGAACCACACCTGACACTCCAGGAGGACGGCAGCCACCATTCCAATTGGACTGCTACCAAACCCCTGACCAACAGGTGTCTGTTGGAATGTTGGAGGACACAAGGCAGAGGATGGACTTTGGACCTGGTTAACATAAGAGATTTGATAACAGGATGCCTTGGCAAAAGCAAATGGAACTTTGAAAGTAAGACTCAGATTGCAAGAAGTTTAAATCAAAGAGGTTTACCAGAAAAAGAAAATTCCATTAAACTCTGCAAGTGAGAGATGTTGTTATATGCATGTTTGTCTCTGTGATTTTAACCTAATCATTGTAGTACACATTACTAGCCTCCTTATATCTTTGCCTGAGAGCCTCTAAATTTCAAAACTATAATAATTTGGAAGGAGGGGTTTTACATTTTGCATTTCAAGGCAGGCTCCTGCCTTCCTTAGCAGACACCTGTCTTTCCAAACCAGGACAGGCCTCCATCACTCACCTGACATGTCCCATCCTCTGGCCACATCCCAGCCACATCCCTTCTTGCTCTGTGGGTGAGATTGGTGCCCTCTTGGCTATCTCAACAACTTTGAGGTTTCCACCATGTTAAACAACAGCACGAGAGGAATTTTGAAGCCTTGGGGGGAAGTGTGTGCTGTGGTGCTCAGTGGGAGGTGTGTGGCTACCAAAGCTGTGTGCTTTTGTGATCCTTGTCTGGAAAAAGACATCACTTTGGCCATATCCACTGAGAACACTGCAAACAGCCACAGGCTTGCACTGCCCAAACTTTATGAAGCCTGTGAGACATCAAGAAAGAATGTACACAGCACCATGCCTGAGATAATAATGCAGTGCAGGGCACAAATGACCATGGGATGGCTGCAATGACTGATTTCCAGTTTAGGCAAGGGGAGCTGAGGTCTGGTCAGCCATGCACTGTGCATGTGGTTGTCATCTCCTGTGCTTTGGAGCAGCCTCAATAAACCATCAGGGGCTGAAGGAGCAGAAGGGAGAGAGCTACAGAGGCTGTGCAGAGCCTTGATGAGGTATCTTGTCCTGTTTACAGCCCTGCTCCTGTTTCTATCAGCATAAAGGGGAAGAGAGTCATGACTTTCCTTCCAGAGTTTTTAAAACCTGATAAAAAAATAAGCAGAAAAGATAAGCAGAAGAGTGGAAAGAAGGAAGGTTTTGGATAAAGAAGGGAGTGGGAGAGAAGCTAAAAGAACCTGGGTTGCATGCAGAGGAACCAGGAGAGGAGTGGTGGGGCACTCGGAGAGAAAGCTGGCAGCACAGCTCCTGTGGAAGAGGAGGAGAGGGCAGCCCAGCAGCACTCCCCGCTCCATTTAAATGTCAGCAAGGTAGCTTCCACCAAAAGAATGCCTCCTGAGGGGGGAGAAAACAAGCAGAGTGTCAGGACCAGCTGGCAGCTTGAGAAAAAACAACCGTGCAGCTGAACAGCACCACTGGGAGCACTGGACGGCTGCCCCGGCCTCCTCATCGTCACTATTCAGGGCCTGTCAAAAGAATAATAAAAGGTGCTATAAAGAGAAGACAAATCTCAGGCAGTCAGAGCAGCAGTGGGACTGGGCAGAAGGGAGAGCGGGCAGAGCTGGGCTCCAGCAGCTGTGTGAGCATTTAGGGCCTTGCAGAGGTGGCTGGCTGTGGAGACATGCTTTCTGTCTCCAGAGGTGACAGGGCAGAGGGAGGGCCTGCCCATGACCTCGCACCACGCGGGGGTCAGGCCCTTCTGCTGATCAAAAATGCATGAGGGTTGGCCTGTCCCTTTGTTTCCTGGTGGTTTTCATCTGCCAGAGTGCTAAAGAAATGCTGGAGGATGGGACCGGGCCTGTCAAGACCCTGGTCTGGAAAGCTTCACTTGGCAGCCTCAGCCTGGTCCCAATCTTCATCCACCTCCACGCCTTCCTGCTGGTGCTGCTGCTGCCCCAGTGTCCTGGAGAGCCAGCATGTGCCACCACCAGAGGCCCCTCACCAGTGTCACTCACCACAGCCCTTCATTTTGAGTGACCTGATCCATAAAAGTTACCTGCTCGGTCCTGAGAAGAGCCGGAGATGAAATTTCACCCAGGCAGGGAGATAATTTTCCCTGTCTCCAAAACAGGAATGCTCGAGAAGGACAGATTCCTCCAGGCAATAAAGGCTAGGAAGGAAATTGTTTTTGAAGGCCAAAAGCCTATTCTTTCCAGATTTAGGCACAGTGATAAACATCAAAAGGAAACAATGGATACCCACTTCTGCAGGTGTTTCCTTCATACTTAACTGCTCCCCTCCAGCCTGTTGGGAATACTGCTCTTGCCTATTGTTTGGTAAATTCCAAGAATCATATTTATATCCATTATGTGAAGGACTACTTTGCTGGGTACTAATTCCCCTGTGTGTGACTACAATGCTGTGCCAGCTGGGACATTGGGGAAGCCAAACCCCAGCCAGCTTCCCCAGACCAAAGCCCAAGGACTCCAAGTCCCTGCACAGTTCAAGATATTCTCATCTTCCTCTGCTCAGAACATGGAAAACAGCTTTTCATTCTGTGGACATTCTGTTTCCCAGTGTTGGAAAACATTTCTTCACCCTCATCTCCACCACACCAACAGCAGGACCTGCTCTAGATTGCTGCAGCTGACCTGAAGTAACATGCCAGGAACAAAAGCCAAACATTTGAGAAGGCTACCCAAGGAGAGGGAGTTGGCCTTCTTAAGCACAGCTCAGAAATTTTCCTAACCAAAAAGAAACATTGGATAAACACCTTAGGAAGATGACCTCATCCTCGTGATGAGCCCTCCTCCTGGAATTTTCTGTCTCCTCCTTGACGTGGTTGAGTGAGACAAGTAACAGAAGACAATTTCTGGAAACAAAAGCCAGAGGAGGGAAAGTTTTAGAGATATCCAACTCAGCATGTTGGTGTGTACATGTCAGTAGATTAAGCAATGTCTTTGGGAGGTGTCACTAATTTTTTCTTTGTTTGTTTATATGTGGTATATACATAAAATAATTATTCCATAGCTTTTCCATGGCATCACTTCAAACTTCCTACAGTAGGAGATTGGTATAAACATTGAAATTTTCAGGTAGGGAAACTGAGACTCTGTTTCCTAAGTAACATGGCATACTAGCAGCACAGTTGGAGGAATAGTCTTCAAGCCTCTCAGTGAAATGTTTTCTCCCCACATGTGCCCCAAGAGGTGTATGAAAACTCGTGTGCTTACCTGGACACCCTGCAGCCCTACAAAAAGGATTGACTTCCCAATGCAGTAAGAGTTTGTTAAGACACCACAGAATCGAAACCAAACCTTGAGATTCCCAGTTTCCACCTTTGGAGATCTGCAGTGCACAGCTCAGGTCAGCCACTGTGTTTTAAAATGGCAAAAGGCCCTTCCATCAGCAGGGAGGAAATGAAATTATAACAACAGAATTCCAAACACAGATGTTAATTCACTCTCCCAATAGATCCTCTCTATTAAAAAAAATCAAAAACCAAAAAAAACCCAACCCTAAACCAACAACAACAAAAAAATAAAACAAAGCACAAACTTTTCTTTTTTGACTGTGTGGGAAATGAAGGCATTCAGCTCTATTCA
This sequence comes from Passer montanus, assembly GCF_014805655.1. Classification (NCBI taxonomy): domain Eukaryota; kingdom Metazoa; phylum Chordata; class Aves; order Passeriformes; family Passeridae; genus Passer; species Passer montanus. The sequence goes on along the minus strand of NW_024359833.1, from coordinate 533,989 downwards.
GACAGAAGGTCTGTCTGGCAGAGGAGTTGCTCTCCACGATACAATCTCTGATGGCCCATCTGTGACAGACATCAGTAAATATTTCATAGATGCCCCTCCAGAAAAAAGTTAAATGAAAACTCACCATCCCCACTACCTGCCACTTGTTCTGGGAGCTATTCTCTACAGAAAAACAAACAAAACAACAATTTTGCCTTGAAATTAACCCCCAACTGAAGAAAAAATAAAATTTTTCATGAAGAAAACCAGCTAGCTATGTAAAATATGGTTTTGTTGCAAGCAATGATGAAGCAGAAATGAGTTTCCATCTCAGAAAAACTCTTCAGTGCACAGGTCCCTTTTTTCCCAGCTCCCTGTTTACAACCTATCATTTTCCAAATCTATGTGAAACCCAAATTTTTACCTCAGTGTTTTCGTGTAGTGGTTAAACTGTGCATTTGTAAAAGATAGAGGACAACATGTCTCCTGAAGGAGACTTTTAAAATTTACTATTTCTAGCTTTTTTTTTTTTTTAAACAGTGCTCCTCAGCCTTTGTCTCTGAGCACTTCCCAGAGGTCAGTCACGAGTAATGTCCTCACTGCTGAGACACTGAGCAGAGGCCACAGGGCCAAACCTCAGATGGGAAATGGGAACTGATCCCCAGACCTTTGGAACTCCTCTCCTTTGTACCATGCAGATGACTGCTCTCCTTTACCCTCCCACCCCCCACCCTCGCTTCTCCAAGCGTTTCACATGTCAATCCCACAAAAAACTGACAACAGTCCTTAATTTTAACAAGCATGTGCCACCAAGCACAATAAGATCATTCAGAGCGCTCGGAGTGAAGCAGGTGGGGTGAGCCCTTTTCCGGGTTGACTATGTCATTTTGGCATGAGCTCTCTGTTGCTTCATAGAGCTGAAACAAGATGTGTGAGGAAGGGTGACTTGTTTACAGCATCTCAATAATTAATAACCATTGCTGGAAAATGTTTCTAGATGTACACGCACCGAGTCCCGAAGCATGACATGCACTTTGATTCATGTGCGACACGCGCTCCCTGATACATAAAATTCTCAGTGGCCTGGAGTTTGTCAGCCTGTTGATTCTGCTGAAACATATGTTGGTCTATTGAGGGAGCTGCGTGATGAGCAATTTCAAAAATGTCCCAATTTGGAAATGTAGCTGCAGACAGTGTTTTAGAGGAAGTGCTGTGTGATTGAAAGCTGAAGCTGCACCATGCAGTTCAAATTAGATTTGGACATTGTGTGCACTGTCAGTTTGGAGAACTCTTCACATGCTTGCCAGAGGTTTATAGGACATATGGGTATGAGCCACAGACAACATCTAGTCCTCCAGTTTCTATTTAGTTTTAATCAGACACAAAGATCCTTCCCTTTAAACACAAGGAGAAGGAACCTTATTTTTCAACCAGGAAAACAGAAAAGAGCAGGGGTGGAAGGAGTGAGAGAACAGCTTATTCCTGCATAATCTTTGCTCTTCACATGATCCTCAGCCTGCTGATCTCAGTTAGTTTTGGGGAGAGCAGAAACCAGAGCTAGCAGCCTGCAGGTTATTTGGAGAAGAGAAATAAAACAATCGGTTTGGAACCAGCTCCTTTCTCATAACCTCATTTGTTTCATTCACCAGCTGTTTTTCTGAAAGGTGGTGAAGCAATAAAACACACCCTTGATTACCCTTTCCTTCTCAAATCTTTTCAGTCTTTTTTTGTTTTGTTTGAGGTCGCAGGAGTGTGAGAAAACCCAGTTGCATTCAGGGTCTGGTCCAGCACCCATTGCCCTCAGCAGGCTTTGAACAGCATCCACGAGCCTGGGTTTGCAGAAATCTGGATTCCAAAAAAGCACTTAATCACATTAGCCGAAATCCTGCTGATTTCACTGCAAACTTTTTCCATCACGGTTGTTAAAGATGAGGGTGCTGTGAGCAATTTTCCCTTCACTGCGTACGTTTAAGTTCAGCACAGCAAAGAAAGCTCAAGCTGAGCTGGGGCCCAGTTGATTCCAATGGGATTAAGCATTTATTTACAGGCAGGCATGTGTGTAAGCACCTTCCTGGATTACAGCCTCACACTGACTCAGGTTGAAATGAGTGTGCCTGTGCTGAAACAGGGCTTTATTGTCCTTTGAACTGAAGGCTGTATGTCTTGGTGTCTTGCTCCCTCTGCTTTGATGGTTGCACTGAAGGATGTTGTGGGTTCCTACAGTAAATCTGACTCCACGCAAGTCACAAGGAACTTTTTTTTTTCATGGAGTTAACATTCACTTTCTCCTGCACAGGACACTGGAAGAATTTAAGGTTGGCTGGCATGTTTGTGGCAAATTATATATATATATATATATATATTTTTTTTTTTTTTTAATAGCCCCAAACCACAAATAATTGAGATCCAAATCTCTATTTGATATAAAGGAAGCCAGATTATTTTATGTTTGTTTGGGTTTTTTTTCCTGTGAGCAACTATTATTTGACAAAGGAGTTTTAATCAAAAGTTATATCAACTGTTCTTTCATGACTACACTGGCCTTCTACCAACTATATTTAAATTAAAAAATTATATGTAAATCGCGGAATATAACAGCATGGACCATTTCCCATCATGCAAACTTGTTCCACAGTCTACTCTTCTGGTGGAACAAAATGATGCAAAAGTTAATCAGAAAAAGACAAAAGAAAGGAAAAAAAGTCAAAGATGGCAATAATAACAACAACAACAACAACAACAACAACAACAACAACAATAATAATAATAATAATAATAATAATAATAATAATAATAATAATAATAATAATAATAACAATAATAATAATAATATGACACCAGAATAAGAAGCATTTATTTGCAGCCTGACACAGTGCAGACTGGGTTCAGGGAGATCCCATCTGCTGATTTCAGGGAGAAAAGGATTAGGTTGTTCTTTCCTATGCATGGAAACCAGATAGCTGAGGCTGCCTGCCTTTGTTGTTCTAGGCAATGTAATCTAATATACCAAAACCAAAATCAAAACTGTACCCTTTTTTTTGTAGGTCTCTGACTAGCAGGCACCAAAGAGGTTTAGTCCTTCCTCAAACCCTCAGCCTCAGTTTAGCAGTACCAAACACAAACAGCTGGGATGAAGCAGAAAACTGCATCCCAGAGGAAAAGCCAAGCAAAATAATTACATGTGTTTGTGAACGCATCCTCCTGAGTGGGGAATACCTACATCCAAAAAAACAACATCCACTGAGGAAATCTGGGGGAAGCCAAGACCCTTTGATTGCCTGAGAGTGGGAAGACCCTTGAGAGGTGCAGCCTTAACTAGACACATCTCCTCCAGCATTCCCAATGCAGCCAAAGGAACAGATGTCCCATTTCTTCCTCAGGGCTCTCTGACCCCATCTCTCCGTGGTGAGACCTTTGGGACAGGCATGGGCTCAGCTGACAGCAGCACTGCCTTCTGCAGCAATGTGATATCTCAACCAAGATGAGATGAGCACTGCATGACAGCCTGGACAGAGAGAGCCAGGAGAAAGCAGGCCCACTGCTCAGGGTTTGAGGGAAAATTAAAGGACAAGTGCAAGGCAGGTGGGGACTAGAAGAGCTTGGATTTAGGGCTCTGACTCATGCCTGCAGATGGATTTAGCTGAGGCAGCCTCAGCTGTTTGCCCCAGTCCTCTGCCAAAGGTTATTCTGGGCCATCTGGAGGGACTGGGGACCCACATGTGTCACATATGGGCTGAAGAGACACTGCAGAGGCTGGGGCAGCTCGGGGCAGGTCGATCTCCTGCTCAGCCTCTTGGTCCTCCCCACTACCAGAATCCCAAGCAACAGCAGCACAGGAGGGCTGGTGCCCAGAGCTGCATATGTAAACCCTTGCAAATGCTCTGTCAGGGTCACCATATGTGAAAGATGGTGTTCAGAAAACACCATTCCCTTTTTGAGAGGTGGATAGCAAGGTTTCCCTGAGGATTTTTGAAAGCAATGCCTTTGGGAGATCACAAGTTTTGGTATCCATCTCACAACACCAAAAGTGCTTTCATAAAATAGGGGAGATGCTCAGCATCTTATGAAAATAAGACATTTTAAACTCAAAAAAGAGTATCAATATTTCTCCCAGCAGCAAATTATGCTGCTGAAACTATAGACAGATAACTCCACATAATAACTGAGAGGTCTGTAGAAGAGGGACACCAAAACGTGGCTCTGCCTGCACAGAGCTGGCAGCAATGTTCACCCTGTCTTTACCTAAAGAGGCAAAAGCAATGGATGCCTCTTCGCTGGCCCCCATGAGTTTTGGGGTGATGCAGGAAATCTGGTGACACAGTGAGGAGAGGTGTGCAGCTGGTGTGGAGCAGTCCCAGGGGTACCCAGATGTCCCGTGGAGAAGGGACACTGCAAAAAGCATCCGCTGCTGTGACTTTGGCCTCCCATGGTGGCCAAGGCCTCATGCCCAGGCTCCCATGCTCCAGAACACCCTGCAGGCTCCCCAGCAGACCCTGGGTCAGGTTCTGGGCGTGCAGAGCTAGCAGCCTGCCAGCAGATAGCTTTGGGCACATCTGCACCAGCCTGGAGACAGAGCGGTGGGTGACGGCAGGGTGGACATACCTTGCAGCCAGCCAATTCAAACCCTTCATTATCTGAGCCTTTGGCAAGACTTTTTAGGGCCTCCACTGCATTTTCCCTACCTAATCAAGCTGAAGGCAAGGCATAGACCTCCCTGCCAAGGCAGAGTACCCAGTGTCCCGGACAATGGCTCCTTCTGGGCAGCCCAGCCAGCTTTGCAAACAGGGACAGTCCGTTTTGGAGTGATGAATGCCACGTTATTGGCTGAGACTTGTTAGGCACACTGAATTCTCTCAACATGATCTCCTGACAGAGGAGAACAGAATACAAGAAGGCTTGTATTTTCCTGCTAAAGCATTTAGGAAGAGACACAAAGCCCTAAGAAAGTTCGCCTGCTGGTTCCTCGCCTGTGCTACCCACATTGAGCTCAGTGCTGACAGAATTTGCTGAGATGTTGGGAAATAATGTGTTTTTTGGAACACTAAAACTATCATTGCCTCTGATTAAAACAATCCAGCTCCCAGTTTGGTATAGTCATGATCACACACTGCTCTAAACATATATTCCAGCCTCTCTACTTACCTTCCCAGTTTCATATCTGAAACCCGTGATTTCACAGAGGTCACTCATGCACCTTGAGTGAAGTAACATAAAATTACCTCCAATGTGGGTCTGGAAATAGCCTTCCCCCCTACTCCTTCTCTTTGCATCTTTCGTACAAGTGTGTGTTCACACGTGTGTGTGTTCTTGAGTTGACATCTATTAAAGACTGATCTCATTTGTGTCAAACATGCCACCTACAGGGAGCATTTTGGAGCAGTCAAGTTACAGGAGATAGATAAAAAAGAAGAAGAGGTAATGAATATGGAGTGTAAATGCCTTAGCAAAGTAATGGAGACATGTACTAAGAGCAAGTGAAATTTGACCTTCTGGCTGAAAACCTGATAGCAAACCAATTGGAGAACTTTAGAAAATTGGATCAGCCTCAATGGGCACAGAGTAAACATTGGGAGTGCAATACAGTCTTATTAAACATAATGCACATTTAATGCATAATTTTATTGCAACCAATTTCATGGTACTGCCTTAAATGAGTCCGGGTCTACTTCGACTGTAGCAGTCCACTACCATTAGTGCCTCTTAAAAGAATTGCAAGGCCAGTAAACTATCACCAGTCTGATCTCTCCCTTAGCCCATACTTTCTGCTTCATAAACTCTCCCAGCTCCCACAGCTTGTAGTGAGATCTTGTCTTCGTTCACTACGCAGCTTTTGAAACACTAAACTGTTTTGGCAAGTCTTCACAGATGGGAATGTTACAACATTTCCATTTTATGCTGGTGCAGTAAAGCAGTGAAGCTTTGCAGCTATAGATCAGTCAGTTGAATCCCAGCCTTACAACAGGAGTTCCTGGAGCCTGTACAATCAGACTGGTGCTGAAGATTTCTCAAGCACAGCAGGCAAAATCCTATTTTTCTAAGTGACAGCAGTAGTGTTTGCCCTCTGATAGGAACAAGGAATAGGGAAAACAAATGATGCTGAGCTCTAACAGAGTAGCCCCTCTCACAGACTGATAGGGGATGGCTGGATTAACACATAAGGAACTGCAAAGAAGCAACAAGAACTGTTTAATTTATACCCTCAGAGTACAAAACCCCACACTCTGAGTTTCCAGTCTCCTTGCTGAGCTTTTCACAGCCTGTAGCATTGTTATCTGCACCCTGTAGAAACACCAGCAAGGGAAGAGATGTTTCAACATCAGCCTGGGATTTTCCAGGTGTAAAGAACATCCTGTGAGTAGCTGAGCTTGGATTTCCAACACCCTGGAGCTGCGTTTGAATCCAGAAATGTGATCTGAGCCCATCCCTAGATGCGAGATCAGCCCTTTGTGCTTTTTGTCACAGTGAGCTGCTAATAACATCTGCAGAGCAGTGCTGCTGGAGCTCCCTGCAGGGGTCCTGTTTGCCAGGCACCACACACATGTGTACACAAGAGATATCTCTTGCCCTGACAAGCTTTAGGATTCCAGCTAGTAGCAAAATTCAGCGTGGGGGTGACACACACACACAGAGGAGTGGAAAGAGGCCACCACCATTGTCATCAAGTGGTGCAGTGTCATGAATCAAGCCTCCAGTGATAGTGAAAGAACACACTGGCTGCTTTTGGTTCACATCCTGAGTTTTCAAGCCCTTCCTCCTGTGGTCACAACCAGCAAGGGCTCACTAACTTCATCATCTTTTGCCACACAGCAGCGGACCTGGAAGTTTTCTGAAAAAAATTTTTTTAAAAAGGCTCAAACACTGTGAAATTCCTCATTCGTATTTTGAGTACAATCACTGGGGAAAACCTAGAAATAATGCTGTAGTCCCTGATCTTCTGGGATACACAGGAGAGCACGAGGTCAGCCCCAAACAGTAGCATTCTTCTGTTGATAGACCACAAAAGTGCAACCTCTGCTGTCCTGTTCATTGGGACAGTGAAAGGGTCTTCAAGACAGGCCAGAACTGGACCTGAAGTTTTGCATTCCCACAGTCTAGTCAGTAGTTTTGTGAACTTTATGGACTTTGGTAGACAGAGGAAACATTTTTTAAAACCCTATCTATGTGTGGACCCTGAACTTCTCCTGGCCACCCTAGTGGCACAGCAAACCTATGCAGGCAGGCTTAACAATGGGTGCACATATATATGATTCCAATAAAAGGACAAAAAAACCCATAGGTGATGGCTCCACACATTTATGGAATGATGAATTATGGAAAACTATTCTGCAGATAATTATTTTGTTGCCATTTCCTCTGAATTAAATCATGAAGATATGTTTCTGATGGTGAACATACTTGAAAAATGTTAGTGTTTAAAAAAAGGATTATAAAAAAGTCTCATTCATCTTTAACTCTAAATAGCATTTAATTAGCAATCCAGCAGCATTTACAATGGTAACACATGAATAATTCTGGAGAGGGGGAAAAAGAAAATAAAATCAACATCAGTCTCACCAGGACTTGTAGAATGGGAAGAAAAATAAGTAAGAACAACAGAAAAACCTTTTGATGCTGTCATATCAGGTTTGGGATGGGAGTAGTCTGTAACCTTCTGTCACATGTCCATGCACACATTATTTTCAGGGGAGGGGTAGGCACGAGATGGAAGGTGTAACTCTGGAGTTCCACGGAAGGATGTGCAAAAGGGAAATCCACCAAGAGCAGGAGCAAAAAGTGGCCTCCAGCAAAGGGAGGATTTCCTGTCCCTGCTTGAAGTCAGCTTAAATTTCAAGATGAAATGACCCAGCTAGCCAATAGCTGTCCAATTCACAGTCTGCACAATGGAAATGCATATTCCTTCCCACCTTTACATCCATTTTCCCAGAGAGAGACAGGCAGAGACAAGGGTCTACCTTCAGCAATATTGGGAATAAGGATGCTCAAAAGCTCTCCAAGGCTCCTCACAGGAAGAGAGGGTTCTCTGAAACACAGAGAGTGCTTCAGGCAAGTACCTCTGCCTTGGAGCTGTGGCTACTCACCCACAAGTGAGGCTTGCTCAGGCACCTGCCAAGCCAGAAATGCCTACAACTCTTTAAGGTTGCCAGGGGAAATACAGTGCCCACATCTGAATAAACTTGTCTGTCTGTGTAGAAGACCTGGTGGAAAACTGGGACTTCACATCTGCTAAGAAATGCTGGCAGGTTTGACATCACCCATCTCCAGCTGAAATGGAATCTGGAAATTCCTTAGGAAAAGCAGTCCTTCTGAATAAAGGGTTCCAGAAGTATCAAACTGACCTCGCTGCAGACAACATTTGCCAGTTGTAGTCATCTGTTTAAATAGACAAGCCAGGTGCAGCTGGAAAAAAGCAGAAAATATTTCCACTGTTAGAACTTTCCTTTATGTTTGAAATACTTCAAAGCTAAGAACATATTCTCTGAGCCAAATCAGATATGCATTTGTTAGACCATCTCTGACAGAAGAGTTAATTGGAAACTATAAACTTTCTTTTGCTTATGTCCTGAGACTAGCAAAGCCTCAACAAAGCCCACCCTCCTTATGGAAATGCATCTTACACGTTTGGCCACCACAAAACTAGCTATTATTTTTCAAAAAATTTAATTACAGCTTTCAAGCTGGTCACAGCAACATCTTCCAAATTGAAAACAATTTTAATGTAAAGTCATCAACAGAGATTGAAAGGGCTTCTTTTATAAAGGTTTAAATTATTACATCAGTATTTTATTGATAGGCAGGTATGCTAATAATCCATTGCTTTTAGCTGTGGGTGGTTATACCAGCCTCTACTGGTGTGTCTCATATGTAATTTACTGCATTTGCTGTTACTCCTGTTACAGCTGCACCTGGAGACAAAAGTCTATATTGACCCAAAAAACTAACTAACTAACTAACTAACTAACTAACTAACTAACTAACTAACTAACTAACTAACTAACTGAATAAAAACCCCAAAAGACTTTAAAAAAATAAAAATAAGAAAAACATTTAAAAGGTTTTTGAAGTTTCATATTCTGTAACAAGGAATCACCACAGCTTGCTTCATCCTAAAAATGCAAATCAAGAGAAATAAGAGTGGTGAAACACTAGCACAGCAAACAGTTAAATGGCTAAATTCTGTGCAAAACTTGTGAGGCTTGCTGCCATGGGATGTTACAGAGGGAAGTTTCTTTTTGAGGAAGACCTGCTTTCCATCTTTTTTCAGGACAGCAGAGCGTGGTGAGGGTGACTGCACCCCAGGCTCTCAGCCAGGGCCCAGGTCTCTTTCTTTCCACGTTGTGGTTTCCCATGTGCAGGCAGTGATAATTCAGCATCATGAAAAAACATAAATTGTCAGATAGGCAATGCTGAGATGAAAGGAACATTATCTTTTACGGCTGGCCAAGACTCTGAACTTTTATGGCTTTCTACAAGAAGTAACCAGAGATGACAGAACTATTCTTGCACTTTTCTAATTTCTATTCCAATTTACTATAAGCTTGGTGTGATAAGACCAAAAATGTGTTTTAGCTGTGGGCAGGTTTTAAGACCACATTGTTCTAAACCCCTGAAAAATCAGAATTCTTGATAGAAACTGTGATAAACCCCAAAGTCTGACTGTATTAGTAGGAGAAGCCATCATATAGAAAGTTTAATAAAGATTTCAAATATTCCTTCTGTGTCCTAAAGCCATTATTCACTGCTAAAGGACTGTAAATCTTGAAAAGCCTTGGAAGGCTTTAATTTGAAATATATATATATATATATATATAAATATATATATATAAATTATTTAGTTCTAAACCAATCAAGAAATTTAATACCAAAAAAATAAATTCTGTCTTTAGCCTGTCCCTAGCTTTAAAATATGAAACTCACTTAAATAAGAAAGGTGGATATTTAAATACATCTGCCATACTCCAACAGTACATCACAGTCCTCCATGTGAAGCTAACTAGAGGGGCTGTCCATTAGAGAAGATATGGTCCAGCAACTCAATAAATAGATGCAGGAGGAGTAAGGTCTGTTCCTAGTCTCACAGATAACTCATGTACTGTGCTAGCAAATTAATTTTCCTCTTTTAAAGTCAATTTTGTCCTTTCACTCTGCTGTGTACTCCTTTGGGCGGGGCAATGTCTCTGGGCTGAGGTGTGTAGGGAGAGATTTCCCAGTTCCCTGAAGCTGCTGGAGCAGAAATGGGATGTCTCTGCACTCATCTGCATCAGCCACTTTGAGGCTGCTCTGGCTTTGTGCATTTCCTTCTCCTGCTCTTCTTGAGAGCACTGCAGCAAGCTGGTGATGGCTTGGGTTTGAGGTATATTCACATCTGGCTTGGAGAAATTCCTAACAGAAAGAAAAATAATTAAAAAACCCTGGTGATTGTGATTTCCAGGTTCATACTTAATTTAAGGGATCTGAAGTCTAAGGATTGCCCCTGCTTGGGAAGAAGCCCCACAGCAGAGGACTCACGGGTTTGTGAGTCCTGTGGTGTTTTTGCCAAGCACAAGAGAGGGGAGGATTTCAACCTGGGGGAAACTGTGCTGATGGATTGCAACCACGTCACCAGGAACATGTGTAAAAATAGCCCAGGCACAAAGAAAATCAGGCGATGTTGGCAGTCACTGCTGGGGAGAAGAACTGTCCAAGTCCTCAGACTGTTTTCCTCCTCAGCACAGAGGCTGTGGTGACAGCCTCGCCTGGTGCTCCTCACACTGGAATGCACAAGCAGCATGTGGGAAGGGAAAATGACCTCCAGCAAGGATGAGACCCTCTGGCTCCAAGGAGACAGCACTGATTCCCCACCCCAAGAGGATTTGGCCCACCCTACCCAGCACGGAGGGGGAAACCAAAACACACATCCCTTGGATGGCTGGAGCTCAAGCCACCATTTGCCTGTCTGGAGCAGGATAATTTGTCAGACACCAGCTGCTGCACGCTCTGTCCTCTTGGGCACACTTGTTATTGTGTTGCAGCCTGCCTGAAGAATGTGGGATGTCGTGGAAAGGAAAACGACTGCAACCTTGCTTGCTCAAATAATCTGAGGGCTTTTTTTTAATTTTTTTTTCTTCTTTCTCCCCCCTGTGAGAGCCTCTGCCATGCACGGTGTGTTCGTAAAGCGCCAGCCAGGGCTAGGAAGGGAAAAGGGGGGTGGGGGAAAGAAAAAGCAGAGGGAGAAGAAGGAGAAGAAGAGGGAAAAGCCAGGCTGGCAATGCTGGGGAAGTGCTTTTGTGACCACACAAAGAGATTTAAGACCGGATGGAAGTGGTCCCCCCCGCTCACTCGCTCCCTTGCCGCGTCTCCTCTGTCTCTGAAAGAGTTACTCAGGAGGATTTCAAGGGTAGGTTTCTAGAGCGACACCATGTCTAATTATGTACGAGACGGAATGAAAAGGTGTAGGCCTGTCTTTCCAGCTCAGAAAAAAAATGTGGTGTCCTGCGAATAAGAAATGAACAGACTGACCTTTTCAGAGCTGCTGAAAGAGAAAACCAGATGTATTCCTCAAGAGTCACTATGACTGAAGGGTGATAAAGGCTTGCATTGTGCACTTGAATAAAAGGAAAGCTAACCAGAAAACAGCAGCTGATAATAGTCAGGCCAGGCTGTGCTATTGTCCAAGGCACAAATGTTCAGCATTGGCCTAGACCACACTGCTGGTATATACAGCACAGACTTGGGGGAGAAATTAAAAAGAGAAGGGGGAGGCAGCATTTTTTTTTATTTTTGCTACCTACCAGAGATTGTGTGAAACTGTTAGCAGTTATAAGGCCACAGAGGAAGAAAATTATCTGGGATCCTTTCCCCACCACACACAAGCACAAACATACACACACTCCATTTCTAGCATTATGTTCCTGTAAGATCTGAATCTAACCATCTGCCAAATGAATAGACAAAACCCAGCTTGTCTTCCAGGGTTCAGATGTAAGGGGGTGGATAAAGAGGAAGCATCATGCTGGTGAAGAGGCTGGAGCTTTCTGCAAAACAGGGGTCTCCAGAGCTCAGGTCAACCAGCTAGAAAGAACAACAGCATTAATTAAGGACCTGAGGCTGGGTGGGAAGCACTGGGTAGGTCTGATCATCCCCATAGCACGCAGGTCTCTGGCACCACCATAAAATCCTCAGAAAAGGCAAGGGTTGGGGGGTAGAAATGGAGGTGGAAAGGAGTTATCTGTGAGAGACAAAAAAAAAAAAAAATAAAAGGAAAAGAAAAAGGGAAAAACAGAGAGCAAACCTCAAACTCCATCTCTCCACTTCTCTCAGACTTGGGGGAAAAAACTGGCTTGACCATGGGCAGGAGCCACTTGCTTCAAGCCCTGCTGCCATGACCTCTCTGGATTATTCAGCATCACACACCTGCCAAAGGCTCTCTCAGACACTTTTGAATGTCATGCCACTGTTTGAGAACCAAGGCTGGCTCTGAGTGAGCAGATCTTGCCCATTGGAGATTGTTATTTTTAGAGTGGGCATGATAAGCTTCTGCCAGGCTCCATCCACAGCCAACTATGTCCATGCAGAAGTGTAAATCAACCCCCAGTGCTTGCTGGAAGATCTTGTCTTTTCTTATTTAAATATGCTCTCTGAAGCAACACTTTTGGGGGTTGTAATCTGAGAATTTGGTGGGAGAGGGCAGCCCTGCTCCTCGCTGCCCTCCCAGAAACAACAGACGTGCAAAGGGTCTTTTGTGGTTTTCTTTCCCTCTTTTTTTTTTTTTTTTTTTTTTCCACAGTGTTGGTTTTGTCCTTTACAAAATTAGTTCAAGGAGATTTATTGCTGGCAACAGGCACCGAGGACTGGCCTGGTGCTTTTCTGCAGAAGATGAGACAGGGTGTTCCCAACCTCCGAGTGCCGCAGTTTGGCCATCAGGAGATGAGGTGGAGTTTGCTTCCTGGCTACTGCAGAGTGACCTTGGGATGCATCCCTTCACCTCTCCCTGCCTGTCCCTCCTTGTCTCAGGACAGAGCTCTTGTAGGGAAGTCCTCCAGAGCTGGAGCTGGCTGTCATAGTGCGCAGCACAGCTCCTAGCACAGCAAAATGCATTATTTCAACAGGATGGAGCAGCTGTTTGTATAAGGAATTAATTATACCCATTGCTACCAGATACGAGTCCTCCACACATCAGTGAGGCAAAGAAATGTGGTCTTAAAGGAAAAGCATCTGGGAGAGGACACAGGTATGTGCCAGCTGCAAAGCCAGACAGGAGTGGGGCTCTGTTTCCTTCCACTCTGCCTTCCCGATGCGTTTCAGCCAAAACTTGGGAAAATAACCCCAGGGAGCAGGCTATTTTGAGGCTTCTGGGCCGTGACTTTTCTGCTGTGATTACCCTGGAGGCATCTAATTAGTAGCAGTAGGGCTGCCTTTTCTTTCTGATCTCTGCAAGGAACCGTACTGAGAAGCTACCAACTCATCTCACGCTGTACCCACAAGACCTGTACAAGCTCCCCAGACAGTTAGCTTTATTTCTCCCGTGTCAACAAAAGTAGGAGAGATCTGGGGGGTGGAGTAGATGGACAGGAGGAGAGAGAAAGTGATTCACAGGGAAATAATGTATTCCTGCCATACATTCAGAGAATTAAATAGCACATGCACACGCACACACGCACACACTCATGAGGCTGAGGAAGCAGTCTGAATAACTTTCAAAAGGCTTGCTGCATCTTGCTCCATGAGTGGGTAATGCTTGGCTATTTCTAAGAGACAGACATTAAAATCTGCAGCACAGTCATTTAGAATTTCAAAGGATTCTTCATCAGGGGGTGGAATACAAAAGACACCACAGTTATTCACATAATACAAGCAAGGTTGGGGAAACAGCAGCATGCCATTAGGTAAGACCGAGCAGAAAACCTTTCTGGAGAAGCCTAAGATCTATTCATTCAAAGTAAAGAAATGACTGTAAAAATTTCTCATATCATTTGTCTGTGTAGATATATGTAAAATATATGTGTATACATTTTTAGAAATATCTTTGTGCAGCTATGTTTTATAAACCACTTGGAGAAGAGCTTGAGAGAGGATCTGAAATGTGTACTGTGGTGCAGACAAGAAAAGGAGGGGAAAAAATATATATTCAAAATACATCACACATCATCCACGCATCTACACAAACATGCTCACATTTCTTTCACCGTGAGCTTTGGGTGTCAATCAGCAGAGAACAAACAGCAAAATGAAAACCAGGAGCTCCTTCTGTTGAGGTTTTATGATAGCGTCCTCCAACATTTCTCTGCTTTTGTTTTCAATGTGCTAAACTAACTGCATGGCTGGAGCGGGGAGGAATGCAGAGCTCACACATGTAAAGCATTGTGTCCTCTGACATACTATTACACAGAAGGCTCACAGTTCCCCCCTCTCCCTCCCCTTCCTGGTGTTGATGAATTACATGAGATGAATATCACAGATCTAGGTTTTTTAAAACCGTGAGCTTAGGCAGCAACAACGACTGCAAAGCAGACACCGTTGTCTGAACCTCTATTGTTTCTATTTCGGGAGCACATTGAGTGATTAGTTTGGGTAACAGTAACATCACATTACCTTCTACAGGCTGGAAATGTCTTTTAAAACTGAGGCAACGCTGAAGCCATGTGATACAATACTGTAGACAGAGCCAAGTGGAATACATCAAAGAGTGCCTTGATGCAGATGTTTCATGCAGAAGAAAATTAGGTCAGAGACCACTTCAATTTCAGCTTCTGCCAGGCTTGTTTGAGAGCTTCCAGTGAATTCCTAATGAATAGCTTCTAGGGCACTTTTCTCTCATTCAGTCACAAACTGCCACAGCCAGATGAGCTTTCCATGTGGAATTTTTTCTCATTATTTAAAATACTAATACTTTGTGTTCACAGATTCCAGAATCTTCCTTGCAACAATAGCAACAACTCCCCCTCCTTCATCACCCCCCTGCCCACAATAAAATATGAGGGAAAAGAAAAAGGTGAGAAGAATAACCAATTGATACACAATGTCTGCTGCAGGGAGAGGGTAGGGGGGGTGGGCAAAAAAAAAAAAAGGCAAAAAAAGCAGCCTTTTGCCAATTTTACATTGTAAATAAATACTTGGTGAGGATCCTTCACAAATGGATGATTTTTTGCATCTTGAATTTTTATTTTTCTTTTTCTTTTTTTTTTTTTTTGGTAATGGCAAGGAGTGAGATGCTTTGAAGATGATTTTGCAGCCTGTGCACATCTCAGCTGGCACTGCCTGCTGCAGCCACTGGCCCATTGGAGGGAAAGCCACTGGCTCTCTGAAGAGAGAGCAGAGGCTGCCTTGGAGCTGCTCACAGAGAGCCTACACAAAGCCTTCTGAACTTCTGCTGAGCCCCAGAGCCCACCCACCTCTCTGCTGAGCTCATCCCCCTCTCCTGAGCAGCTCTCTGGGCCTCTTGTGAATGTGTCAACCAAAAAAAAAAAAAAAAGGCAAATGTGTTCACTAAGCAGTTGAGATCCATCTCTTCTTTAAAGCTGACCATGAGCTGAGCAGAGCATTTTGTGGTCCCATGTGTGTGCTGTGCCACCAGGGACAGCAAGGTTGTGGCACTTGAAAATATAAACAATGGCCTAGAATGTTCCTCAGTGGGAAGAACTCTCCAAAACTTGTTATATGGGTTTTTTACAGCATGATTCACCTTCACAGTGGAATACAAAAGTAGTTCAGTAAGCTGTGAGCTAGAGTCCAAGACTCCAATCCAGGCCCAAGCCCTGCCAAATGTGACTTTCTGGGTCTCACATGTCATTCAACACATGCTATGCCTGACATTATTTTTTGCCTTCCTGTGGTGGTCAGGGGCCAAATCTGAAGCTGGATTGAAACCTGTAAGCACAGGGTCTATCTAGAGGATATATTGATAGAGTAAAGACATAAATTTGATTGCTGAGGTGAGGAAAACCTTCTCACTCTTTACCACCCAGGCATGCAGGGAGGAAAGGCTTCACAAAACAGAGAGGTCCCCTGAGACACAGGACCAGGACCATCCATGATCAGTTTTACCTTGGAGTCCTGAGTGTCCTGTACTCCACCCAGAGGGTGCACAGGATCATTTTGAGAGCAGTGACTCAGGCTGCCAAAGGAGACGATCCAGAAGCTGACATCAGCCTCAACACGTCCAGCTGTTGTTGTTCACTGGGTCGCAGACTCCTGACAGAACAGTGTAAACTCCCTTGTGCTCCCAGGGGCTTAGGTGGAACGAAAGCATGATGTGAATCTGCAGCAGAATTCTGTTCTTCATCTCCATTTTCCTGTGCAGAACTCAGAGTCCTACAGAAGTTCACAAACGTTCTTTTGTCCGAGCAGAACAACTGAGGTCTTTACCCAGCAAAGCCATCATTTCCGAGATGACTTGATGTTTAGGATGCTTCCAAATTCACACCACCATATTAGAGCACTGTGACCTGGGGTTTTTTTCAGATGTAGAGCCCTCAGCTGAATGACTTGTGGCATGAACAGGACATTCATGTGCACATCCACCAGTGTGGACAGGGCATGTCAGTTTTGTGCTCCAGCAGTCACACCCCAACCTAGTCCAGAAATCTCTTTTGATGAACCACTTACAAGGTCATAGCTAATCACACCTCTCCAGAGGAACCTCCTGTCCACAAAATACTCCACCTGGATGCTCCCCTGCTCTGTTTGCTGTCCCTAGAGTATACCTGTGCTTCTCTTCCAAGGTTTCCATCTCTTCTGCTCTTGACCCTAAGAGATTTTTGGGGGGACTCTTCTACAGTTACATACACCCAAGAGGTTCTCAGATAGAGCAAATAGGAGCATGACTATCTTCCCCTGGATCATAATTTGAATTCCTAGTCCCTCCTACAGCTGCATGATCTCTGTATATCTGGAATATTTGCCCCAATCTCCACTCTCCCTCCGCTCAATTTTTAGGGTCCACTGTAAAGACACAGTGGTTCATCTAAAAGCATTTAAATGCATTTTTCCTCCACCTCAATTCTTAGCCCTTTTAGCTCAACACTTCTCCAAGGCCTAACAGAGCTAATTTCTTTTTCTTAACCTCCAACTTTTCTTAAAGCCCCCCCATCCATTTGAACACCACCACAAAATCTTTCCAGAAGAGAAATTTTTTGTAAAATATACTGGAATTCAATTCACCATGCACACAGTTGAGACACTTTTACTCATTTGTCAGTGGCTGTTCGTGCTCTTGGGATCCTGGGGTGGAAGTCTATTTACAAAATTAAAACACACAAAATAACCCACTTACAGGAATTTAGTTTCTCACCATAAACAATAAAAGCTGCCATATCCACCACCTGTTCCACACAGGGGACCAGAGAAGGTGATCTTTCTGGCAAAAGCAATGAAGCTTTTTTTTGTTTTGGGTCTTTTTTTTTTCCCCTGATCACTAGGCATAGAGATGAAAGCCTCCTTTCACAGCAGAGCAGATGCAACTTGGCAGCAACCATGAGCACTTCTCTTCACCCTGCAGCTCAAGATATGGCTCTCCTTACCCATGCAGACACTGGCATCTCTAGTCCTGCAAAGCAGGACTCTGCTGTGTTCTCTATTTGATCCGTATCTGGCCATCAAATTTATATTTTGCACAGTTAACTGGACAGCCTTGTGCAGGAACAAAAAGTCCTGCTGTCCCATCAGCAGCTGCTTTTCTGTTCCTGGAGGAACTCAGTCTCTTCTCTGTACAAAGCCTCTGTTGTTTTGAGTTTTCCTGGCCACTGACCAGGATCCTGGGAACATCTCTTCCCTTTAATACAAAATAAATGGTCAGACAATCTCTCACTACAGGTCTGGAAGGGTTAGGAGTAAGAGGAAGGGAGAAAAGCTTTTTCCCCTTCAGTGTTTTCTGCGCTGTAAGAGAACTAGAGCAGAAGTTACTGACAAAGCTGTGCTCCTACAGGCATCACTGAATGCCTTGGGGCTTGGCCCTCCATCACTCTGGGTGAAGCCCAGATAGTTTTGAAGCATCCAGTGTTCAACAGGTTTTATTTTGATCCATTTAATTCCCAAACAATCCCCTCTCTTGTCTGGAAGTTTACCTATTCCTGATTCTCAACACTAAAGCTCAGTTGATAAAGAACAATGCCTAATACACCAGTTATTCCAAGAAAGAAAGGGAGAATCTCAAAGACAGGAGACACAACACCTGTCCCACCACCAGCATAAATGGCAAAAGTTGTGGTGAATGAACTAATTCATCTGCACAACCCATCAAATTAGGAGTGTTTTTAAATAGCCTCTTGACTGAGAATTGATGTCTCATTATTCTAAAGTATATCACAGTGAGAGCTCTAGCAATACCAAATAGAATAACTCTCCAAGTTGCAGAGGCTGCAGCAGAGATTTCACAATGAAGCACTTTACATTTCAGACTTTTTAACAACTTCTGCTGTGAGAGTCTGAGGGGCTGGTGAATACAGCAGCTCACCAGGTTTACAAAGGCACGGGCACGCTGTGCAGGACTGGAATGTCCTGCCTCAAGTGGATGCCACAAGGGCCCTGCAGCCGAATTCTTTCAGCCTCAGTGATGAAATGTGGCCAGTGGTGAGAGAGGAAAATGAATGCCTCACCGACCTGGCTCCATATCTGATTGTGGCTGTCCCGTGGTGTGAAACTGGGCTCTTCTGCCCCATTTTCAGCAATGGGATGAAATGGAACAGAGGTAATGCCAGTTCCCCTCCAAATGCAAATGCGTGGAAAATTCAGAAGATCTACTCAGAAAGTCCTAGGTAAAAACTGCTCAAAAAAGCAAGGCAGCCATCACCAGAGGTACACCTAGAGCTTGGCAATAACTACCATTCTTTTTCCTATCTTTCTTTTTAAGAATCATGCTTAGGTGCTTTGCTTCTTCTGAAAACCTACTTCCTCCGCTTTTCTGCACATACACACACACACACATTAACCTTGGTTGCCTGCAGAATTTCATTCAGGATCAGATGTTTTAAGTTAGGGATAAGGTGGAATTTCTGCTTCAGAAAACTCAGATTTAATTACATACCAAAGCAGAACATTGTCCCAAAATGCTTCATTATAAAAAAAAAGTTGAATGCATTTTGTGCCGTAGGGGATGGGGCAACTCTGGGTATATGGACAGGGAATGATAGACTGGACAACATTATACAGAAAGGGAGATGGGGGATCTTGTTGACAGAAGTTTGGACAGGAGCCAGCAGTGTCCTGGAGCCAGGAGGGACATCCCTGTCCTGGGGCACAGGCCCGGCATGGCCGGCCGGGCCAGGGAGGGATTGTCCTGCTCTGTGCTGACCAGGGAATGGCCTGAAGTTGTGTCAGTGGGGTTAGACAGATATTAGGAAAAAAATTTTCACCCAGATGTTGGTTGGGCAACGTAACAGGGTCCCCAAGGATGTGGTCACAGCCTCAAGCCTGTGTTGAGCACAAGAAGCTTTTGGACAATACTCTCAGGAGCATGGTGTGATTTTTGGAGAGTGCAGGGCCAGAAGCTAGACTTGTTAGTCCTTGTGGGCCCGTTCCAACTCAGGCTGTTCTATAATTCTATGATTCTAAGTAATCTCATTCATAGGTAATTCTGTCCTGTTCACTGGCTTTTTTTTTTTTTTTTCTATCAAGTTCCTTGCCACTGAGTTCCTTTACAACTGAGAATAAGAGTAAAATGGAAGCAGGAAGGAATTTTGGCATCTCCCAAAGATGAAAGGTAGAAAGGTGCTCACCATCACAAACTATCTGATGTCATAACTTTTGAGGCAAATTTTTGGAGTGCCAGAGAGGAAGCAGACCTTTTTTCCTTACCAAGCAGCAACTGCTGAACTGATTTCTTGGTCACTGACTACAGAGGAAACCCAGATCTCAGGCTAAAATAAGGAAGAGCAGCAAGAGGGACCAAACCCACATTTTCAGAGGCTAATGAGCTTCATACAAGAGTGTAACACTTCTTCCACAGCAAGCATCTTCATACCCTTCTGTAATTACTGATTGCCCTCTTTTATCTCTACAAACCCCTCATAGAGTGAAGTTTAAAAAGTCTACTCACAGTACATGTGTAAGCCACAAAGGATGCCAGGAATTTCATCACACTGTCACTGCCAAGTACCCAAGGTCTGGCTGCAGTGCAGTCACACTTTTAAAAACTCCCAAGTCAGCTGTTCCAAAGGTAGGACACATTCCCTCCAAGCCTTAACTCGTTGCTAGGTACTGCAAGTTGGCTTCCTGCCTTCCTCTTAAGCAATCTACTATCAAAACATGTCATAATGGAGGAATATCAATTGTTGTCTGGTAAAAGGATTTTTTTTTCCTTAACGTTTCCTGTAGGTCATCTCCTCTGCATCAGTTCCTCACTGTGCTGCTATGAAACGCAGTTGGATGACACTTCATAAGGGGAGGGATGCAAAATGGAAAAGTGGGGCTTAATCACTTTTGAAGAAAGCTGTAAAACTAAAAGAAGCACCCCAGAAATCCCTGCCTGACTTGTTTTTGGAGTAGGCATAACCTGCTGCACATGTGCCCAATGTTGTTCCTTCAGTTATATGTGAAAACAGCAGCAGCTGAAATGTATCACAATTATCATTACTAATTTATGATCGCACTCCTGACAGCACAGAGACACCACAGCAATGTCTTATACATGTGGTACAAGGCTAGTCAGTGCTTCCCCCATGTCACTGGGTCACTGAGAAACAGGACATCATTGCTCTGGAAATTCAGGAACATTTTCACTGGAACTGAGAGAGCAGTTGAGTGGGGGAAGAGATGCAAATTTAGCAATGACCTTTTTTTTCCTAGGCACATGGTATTTGATATACACTAATCCTTGTTTCCAAGTACTAGCAGGTACTTTGGAGGTAGTTTTATCAGCGTCCTTCTTATTTCAAGTAAAACTACGTTGGTTTTTTTAGGGGGGGTTTTTTGGTTTTTTTTGGTTTTTTTTTTTTTTGGCATTTACTTAAAGAAGATGCCAGCTAGGACCAAGTAATAGTTAAGAACTAAGAGGATGCTTCCAATTGGCTTCAGAAGTCTATAAATAATCAGATCCTTCTGACTGTTGAAAATAGTTCAGTCATTATTGATAATCCAAGTCTTACAAAAATGAACAATAGGACCTGTGGGCAGTAATAGCAAGGACTGACCCGACAAAAACTAAGCCGCAGAAATTGATAAAAAGTAACATTACATTCTAGATGATGCTTTATGTCATCTGATTCAACTCCAGGCTCCATTTGTGAGACAGATTTTATTCTGTAGGAGGTAAATTGGTTGAGGGGGCTGGGAAGGAAAGGGAGAAATCAACAGGTTGAGCTCTAGCAGTTTCTGTGAGAACTTCTGCAGAGGTACAGGGAAGTGCAGCAGGACTGGGAAGAGACTGATGGTGTGGTAAAGTGATGCAAATCTCTGCCAAAGACACTAAATGCAGCTACAAACATAGACAGTTTAAGCTCCAGCTCTGTCTCCCATATGTACTGGAGACCACACACAGATGAGATTTTCCCAATGCCCACAGAGAAAGAAGGTGGTTAAGACATTGCAAGTAAAGAGTTTGGTACAAACACCAAATTCTAGTCTCATGAGTACCCTTTTGAACTTCTACAAACTTCTCAAAGGGTTTTAAAATATATATTTACCTGCTGTTTTTTATTTTAATATATCTAATTTTATTTGTCCCTTGAAGTATGAACCTTCTTTAACTGAGGGTTTTAGACCAATTCATGCAGGAAATCTGTCTTTCAGCTAAGTTTGGAAGGGACCAGTCAGTCCCTACCAGACTCTGCCTTGAAGAGACTGATGGTGTGGTAAAGTGATGCAAATCTCTGCCAAAGACACTAAATGCAGCTACAAACATAGACAGTTTAAGCTCCAGCTCTGTCTCCCATATGTACTGGAGACCACACACAGATGAGATTTTCCCAATGCCCACAGAGAAAGAAGGTGGTTAAGACATTGCAAGTAAAGAGTTTGGTACAAACACCAAATTCTAGTCTCATGAGTACCCTTTTGAACTTCTACAAACTTCTCAAAGGGTTTTAAAAATATATTTACTTGCTGTTTTTTATTTTAATAGATCTCGTTTGATTTGTCCCTTAAAGTTTGAACCTTCTTTAACTGAGGGTTTCAGACCAATTCATGCAGGAAATCTGGCTTTCAGCTAAGTTTGAAAGGGACCAGTCAGTCCCTACCAGACTCTGCCTTGATAAAATAAAAATGACAAAGAATTTGGTGAGCCTCCCTGACTACCTGTGTGGATTGACCTTGATAATGTGGGGACAAAATGCCTTCTCACTTTGTGTATTGGCACAGGGTGGTAGCCTCAGTCTCAAAGCACCTCATGAATCCAGGTCAGCAAAGGAGCCCTGGCACTGAAACAAGTCCAGCACAATTCACTAGCTTCAGGGTGTAGTCATGATCAGTGACTGAACAAAGCACAAAATATTTTCCCTATTCTTTGATGACATTGCACCTGTAGAAGAAAAAGGTGTCAAAGGTAGCCTGGAGCATCCTTGGCCCACATGGCTGAAGAAGGTTTTCAAGTCTCACAACCCAAGGGACTGATATTACCCCAGTCATATTTGGCTGTTTTTGTCTCCACAAGTGAAATTAGTGTGCTGGCATTTGCAGCTGAATCAGCTCAGGAATGTTCTCAGCCGGAATCTTTAGCAAGGCTTAGTGTTTGTGCCTCTGGACCCACATGAACATTTTTAGGCCACGCTTATATCTTGAACAGCAAAACCACTTGCTCTTTTTAAGTGTTTAGGTTCTTCCTTGCCATCTTTGCAGCCTGGAAGTCAGAAGGGAGATGAAGATCTTTCCCCTTGAAAAAAGCCAAGCTGACTTGCCAGCTCCCACACCTCACTGCCAGAAGCAGTGAAAATACGAGGCCAGCCTGAGCTTCACCTTGGTGAGATCCCACAGCAAGGAATGGTCAGAGGTCTCATTTCACGGGACACCTTAGAGCATTGCCCTATAACTCAGGACAGCTTGCCTCTGCTCCACTCTAGCCTCCTTCTACTCTTTGAAAACAGTGGCTGCAGGGTGAAAAGCACAGTTCACCCCAACCCGTGTGATCAAAGAGGCACCAGGCTGAAGATCCACGATGTGGTGCTGCAAAGACATTCATCTGTAAGTCCAAATATAGGTTTAAATCACTTCTGCTTTTTGCAAGTGCATTTGAAAGGTGAAATCATATAATTTTTATTATTATTTAGTTAATTTTTTTTTCCAAAGGAGCTTCCCTACATTTAAATTTCCCTTGATATATGTTCACTCCTCAACACAGCTGGTTCTTTTCCTGATACAGCCATTATTCCTCTTGCACCTCAGGCTAGTGAGGATCTCATTTACAGTTTCCCTGACTCTTCCCATGCAGTAATTGGTGGTATCATAAAGGGTTATTACATTATTTGCTCTCACCTCTTTCTTCTCAGCCTCTTAGAGACACACCCTACACTATGCAGTCCTCTCTCAGAGGTAAGCCTACTTTTTCCACTGCCACAGATTGCAGATCCTATTCTTGGCAATCTTCATATTTTAAACCACAGCCTCCACATGGATTATACCCAGATTAACCACACTGATTGCTCTGTTCTCTGAAATCTTAAAATGTGTCTCGGAACATTTCTTGAATATTCACGTACAGTGTAGCCTCTCCCAAACCACCATTGACAATACCCTGCCTTTTCAGGCCATGACAAACATCCATTCTTTGATTCTACTCCTGCCTTACAAACCTACCAATTTCCTTATTGTTTCACAGCTTTCTCCCCAGCAGCCATAAGCATTTTAGCAGTGCTGTGGAACTCATTGCTGTCTTTCCTCTCTTTCTTTCTGCTTTTTCCCTTCATTGGTTGAGTTTTCAAGTGATTCTTTGCAGTTAGGCTTTTCCTTTTGGAGGATCTAAAGATTCTGAAACAGTTTCACTTGTACAAAGATAGTTATGGTTTGCAAAACGTGACTTATTACATAGCCAGACATACCTGAATTCCCTGCACATATTTCAGTGCACCATGAACAGTGCCCTTCTAAAACACACATGGAGGATAAACCCATTCTTGTTATCTGTTCAAAAGCACTTAGGAGTTCAAATTCTTGGGAAAAAGGAACGAGGAACGATCCCCTGCCAAGAGATGGGAAGCACAGGCAAACCTGTGGAGAACAGACCATCCTACTAGCAAGGGAAGTGGAGAGCATGTTTTCCGTAGGGCACCTAAACAGCATCCCTCTGCTGTAGTTGCAATGAAGTTCTATAATCAGGCCTACAGTTAATGAAATTCCTGCAGGAGACTGTCAGAAGATTTAATTTTGCTGTTTACTAAATTATCAGCGCGACAGTGAATCCTGTATGCCAGCACTTTGTGCCAAAGGAGGAAAACTGCCAATCCAGAGAATGGGATCCATCCAGGGGGAGGCCTCCTGCAACGTGTAGGGGTCAGCTGTCATTATACCCACAGCTTGCTGGGGCAAATGCATCCCTGGTGAAACACCTTTAAGTTGCACGAAATCATTTTTCTCCTCTCCAAACTGAGGGAATGATTGAGGCTGGAGGTAATGTGCAGCCACAAATCAAGTGATGCTCTGTGGGCCAGCAGATCAGGCTGCTCAATAAGGAAATGCCACCATGCACAGACAGGTAGCCCACAAGCTGTCTGCAGTGCAAGGGGAATATGGAAAATTAAAATGTAGGCAGTAATGGGGAGACACGAAATAACTGCTCACGTTTAATGAGAGACTGATAAAGCAGCATCCTTCTGGGAGGTGATAATGGCAGCACTGGGATTCATGATAGAGGCAAATTTAATCTAAACATGCATTGTGTTTTATTTTAATGTGTCCACCCAGCCTGATACTCCAGTAAAACATGTGTACATGGAGAAACCATGCCACCACCATTCTCATTTGCTGTGCACCCACTGTTATCTACACCTTTGCAAAGTGAGTGCCAGGGTGTCAGGATGGCAGTTTTCCACTTAATTTGTAAAGGCAGCTGGTGAAAGAACCAAAAGTAATGCAGGATGTATTGCTTAGACTACTGGGTTTTGTTCACCAGCTTGCTTTATCTCATATAAATATGCAGATATCTTGCTTATTTTTATTCTATTGACTAACACTGTGGAAGACCAAATTGATTGTGGATGTGAAATTTTGTTTAGTAGAGAACATATAATTGGCTATGTAAAGAAAAATTTCATATAAAATTGCATATTTAAATTTAATTTGAATGTTTACCCCAAAGGTATGGTGACTGAAATACAGTTCTCTATTCCTTTTTAAAGGCTAGAAAAATGATTTACATACTTTTTCATTATTATTGCACTTAAAAAAAAAATTAGCTGTCAAAGAAAGAGAAATGTTTATCCCAGAAAAAAGCCAAAGGAACTTAAAGGGATAAGTAATCTTTATTTTACCAGAACCTCCTATTTGTAAGCAAAAATACCAAATATCACTAGTTATAGGAACAAAAAAGGAGATCTAGAGTACAGGTCAGCATGCAGAACGCTCAGTTTTCTCCAGTCAACTGTCTCCACTGTTATTTTTAGCAAATACACCTTTGGGGGCCAGTAACAGTTAACACAGACAGAGATGATCCAGGAGCTCAACAAAGGGCAGGGTAGCACAGATGAGAAGTGGGCAGGTCTTTGTGACTAGCTCTGAAGGATGGAAATGCTGTGCTACATCCCCAGGCTTGGGCTGCTCTGCTTAAGGAAGCTCGTGTTGGTTTTTATAGAGCACCGTGAGGCAAGACAAGCTCTCCCATATGGGCTCCAAATGTTTTGTGTCAGCCCTGAAAGCACACGGCTCAGTTGTGATCTCAAATTAGTGATGATAATATCCCATCAGAAGTGACGCAATTCAGGCTTCCGAGGGGTGCAGGGATTGACACAGGGCTTCAGCACGAGCAACAGCGTCAGTGGGGAGAACAGGATCTTCTCTGCTCCTTTCAAAGCAGGAAGGAAAAATTCCTTGTTTTCTGTTTGGTGTAGCAGGAGCTCTGCCACCTGCTTCAATGTATTTTAACCACTGAGCTTTTTGCAACAGGGTATTTAATGTCAATCTGGCACGTCCCCTATCCCAGAGGATGTCTATAAACATCCTTTCAAGAATTCTGTGCAGATAAGGCATATGGAAATTTTCAGTGATAACAATATTAAGGAAAAAAAAAAAAAGAAAAAAAAATAGACTAGCTTCAGAAAGGAGCTCACTATGGACATGCAGTTCAGTTTCATGGTTTAATACCTCTGCAAGACTCTCTAGTGCATGTCAAGAGTAAAATTTAACCTAATTACTTACTACTTACAGGTCTGCAGCTAGCTGTTTTTTCTGTGGGTCTCATTCTCTCTATTTTTCAAGGAAAAATACAAATTAGGAATAAAGTCACATTAGCAAAGAAGCACTGCTTTTAAGTCCAATGTTGCCCAGCTTTCAGACAAAGACGCTACAATGCTTTATAGTTATGGTTTTATTTCATATTTTTCCATTGCATTGATGATTTTTCTCTATTTAGTCCAATGCCTACGTCTCATTTTCCACTATAAAATTATTTGCCCAAAGGTATTAGGATAATGAAAGCAAAGAAATTACAAACAAAAAATACTGAACAAAATTGTGCTGAAACTGACAATCCAGAGGAAACTAGGTTTGGTTAAGGGGTAAAGGAAAGGAGAGCTAGCCTTGCAGCTGTGTGTGATATTCTAGATACTTCAAGTTTCTGGGAAATAAGTCTGTCTTTTGAAATCAAAATATAATGAAATCATTATACAGCACAAATACCAATAAGGTATCACAGTACTTCATAGGAAATTAAATTGTGGAAGTCTTCTGTTCTGCTTTAGAAGGTCTAATTTCACTGCATTCAAAGCTCCTTCAGGGGCTGGGACACTAGACAGAATATGTAGAGCCTGGAAAACTAAATATTTTGATCTCCAGTCTTAAATGTAAACTAATACAATTGGGGTTTTTTTGTTTGGTTTGGTTTGATTTTTGACTCATTATATAGATGATTTGGGGTATACAGCGTGATTAAATAGGTGACCTTTTTCTATACTGGAGATGGACTTGCTGTTGAGTTGCAGTCCCATTTCTAAATGCCCACCTCCTCATCTGACTTAGATAACCTGGTGAAAGGAATACTAAAATTTCATGTCACAATTCTTTTGCTTGAGCAAATCTTATAGTTACAGCTGTGCCTTCCATATCAAAGTGCTGTGCAGAAATCCTTAGAATGTTTTACTCTGTGTAGTTCAGCTAAGTGATTTGTAGAAGCGAAGTGTTTGGAATGGAAAATTACTAATAATTAATCAGAAGAAAAAAAACCTCACGAAAACTGGGCTGAATTCTTTACCCATAGGACTAATTTTTTGAGAGAGAGCTGATTTTGGGACAGCTGAATGTAAGCAGTCACATATGATACTGTAAGAATGTGACTATCACATTCAAAGATCAAATGAGCATAAATGAAAGGGGAGAAACACATTTTATATAGACACAGATGCAAGTCCTTTGATAAACAGGAACCGGAGAAAAAAAATTTCAAATAATGTGAAAGGGGCTAGAAGAGAAAATAGGGCTGGGAAGAATTCCTGAGAAGCTTTTTGATCCTCCTGCCTAACATAAATCTGTGTTTTAATAATACCTAAATAAAATAATGCCCAATTTCCAAGAAGTGTCCATTCAACTTCTGAAAACGTGGTTCTGGGTTGTCTCTCACTGGAAGTTAACACCTGCTCTGGATGATCCCTGTGGTCCCTTTCCAACCAAACCATTGCTATGACTCCGTAAGGAATATGATCAAATCTGGGTCTGCCTGGAACCCTCAGTTCTGAAGAAAGACAGCATTATTTTAAACCTAACAAACCAGTTGGAGAGAAAGCTGCTCAAATGTCAGCTGACATGCCTCAGTATTGACAGGTTAGCTTAGACAGCAAGTTACTTGTGCTGAGCACTTTAAACACCCAGTGGGAAAAATTCAAATTCCACGGCTTAACTCTTGGAATCACAGTCTGCTAGGGAATTGTTTCAGCTGAAAAATGGTGCTTTTTTCAGTCTTAGCAGGTGTCCACAGCATTACAGAGTATGATAATAGAGGCATAGACTCAGCAGGGACATGATCAGAAGCTAGGAGAGGTCAGAAAATGAACATAAGCAGAAAACATCATGTTTAATCAAGAGAGAAAGTGCAACCTAAGGCAAAAAAAAAAAAAAAAGGAAGAAAGAAGAAAAATGAGAAGAAGTAGTTGTGGCACATTCTTTAATATCAACGAATCAGGACAGCCAAGTGTAAGGAACAACAGGACACAGCTTTTTTTTTTTTTTTAAATAGAGAACACAGTGGTTGTTAGGAGCTTCATGGCAGGTCCTAGAAGAGGCAGGGTGGGAACTCACTGATGTCTACTTTGCTACCTAAACCTTTCTGAGAAGCCCAGAGATACTCAAGATGAAATTTACAACAAGGAAGAAATCCTCACAGAGCTCAGCCACACAAACCTCATGTTTTGTCATGTTCTCACAGTCAGATTACCAATCCAGCAAGCAATCACCTGGCAATCAGACGGGCTGATGAGCAGCACACTGGGCCATGCCATGTAAGACAGGATGTCTTCCTGCATTCATAAAGCATGGCTTCACTGTGCTAATAGACTTGAAAAGAGACAATCCTCGCTCTAATGAACTTTCAAGCTCAGCAGAAGCAAAAAACCCATCCGAGAGTAAAATCCAAATTATGTACATATGCCAGGGAAATTCCTTGCTGTCTTAATCAAGGAAGTTTCATCGTGGTCTCCTTGAGTGAGGCATTTGTAAGGAAAAATGATCGTTAGTTCTCCATCTAAATATTTTGGAAGGACAGCTGAAGTAATGCAAAGAAGCCACCTACATTATGGAGTCCAGCTGGAGCAAACCACAATTAATTCAATACACAGTGATAACATGAGCTTCTAAAAGCTCTAAATCATGCAGTGAGTGGCAGGGCAGCTCCACATTAAGTTAATTTGATACTGAATGGCAAAGAACTTTAACAGCGAAATTTCTTTCCAGAAGGCACCATGAGGAAAAATGCCTCAAGTACAGGGTACTCTAACAATGTCTTTTTATATATACACATAAAAATATGATGATGATGATGATGATGATGATGATGATGATGATGATGATGATAACAACAACAACAATAACAGCAACAATAACAACAACAATAACAATACTAAACATATAATAATTAATATAATCTACATATAATTAATATAAAATGCATTATATACAATAGATTTTAGATCTATATATCATGACTGGTCAACTATCATGACAATAGGTGTACTGGAAAATCCTTCAAACTAGATAATTCTGCGAACTTCATAGTTGTGTGTAGAGCACCAAATTGTCTTCTTGTACTTAAAAAAAAGAGGGCTTAAACTCTCTGATCAGGTTTCTAGGGCATCAGAGCTGGAGATTGCACTGGATGACCTTGTGAGATCCCTTCCAGCCTTTGATCACAGAGAGTCCAAACTCCTGTACAACAGGAAGCAATCATTCACTGAGCAGCAAAACCACGAGGCAGATGCTCTCTGTGGCACCTGCATCAGACACCAACAGACCTGCCAGGCTGTTCCCACTGCTCCCTCCAGCCCTTCCCTGATCCAGTCAAGCCACTGCCAAGGGCAAGTAGCTTCAGAGCAGCCTCTGGTCAGCCAGAGATTCTCCTCTGAGAGTCAGAGTCTTTGCCTCATCTTTTAAAAGCTGGGCAGCAGGAGGTTCTCCACAGGTCTGAGAGCTGGGTCAGGCAAATGTCTTTCCTGGGGGCACCAATCCATGCTTGCAGGGGCCTGCTGTGCTCCTGAGAGGAGTCATTTGGGAGGCAGACCATCAAGTAATTCACTCAAGGTCTGGCCAGCTTTAGCTCTCCTCCTTTGGGTTTGTTTCCTGATGAAAGGGTAAATCTGTTAATTTCTTGCTGGTCCTCTCTCGGCACTGTAGATCAGCAGCACTGTAATCAAATAAACAAATAAAAATCCGTGAGCTCGAGTAGGAAAGGCCCTGTAGGTGTTCTGCTGACATCTTCAGTGTATATCTCAGCTAACTGCATCCACTTTCAACCAAACAAAATTGACTCAGTAAATTATCTTTTAGCTACATTGACACCATTTGTCCTCATTCTGGTCACTTCAGTGCACACAGCTCAACTGTTTTTGTATGTCCCTAATGCAATTCCTTGAGTCCCCAGGTTCCAGTGACATTGTCTTGTAGATACATTTCAATCCTTGGCACTGAGGTGATGCAGAAATTATTCATTACTTTGGGGGCATTCTTCCTTTTAGCCTGAGTTTATTGTTTGTTTTCTGTTTTGTTCTGGGGCTGTTTTTACACTGAACCAATGAATTCTCTCAAATTTGGCCCAAAACTAGGACAAGGAAGAAGAATATGAAGCAAAAACTGAAGTTGTGTCATAAGAGCAGTTAAATTGACAACAGCAGCAACACAAGAAGGGAAAAGAAAGTTTCTGTTACTTGGCATGCTTCTGTAATGAGACATTAGAAATCACATCAGTCTGCTCTGCCTATTCCTAAACTTGGAAGAACTAACAAACAAGCAAGGTATAAAAATAATACTGGACATACAGCATTAATTCTTAGCAGGAATATAAGAAATTGTGGTTTTCAGAAGTTGTCACAGAGTTTCAGGCCCAGGTGGTCGACACAGCAAAGGTCCTGTGTCTTCTAACACCAGGTACAAACACACCAGCAAAACATCCTGCAAAAATACAGCTCCACTGATGTGTAGCACATTTAACATGGTATGGCTCCCTCAAAGAAAAATCAGCACCAAGCTACAGCTTCAAATAACCATTACAGCCCCAGAAGTTGTGGTAGTAACACTAAGGTGGTGCAATGGTCCAGGTTTCTCTCATGAAAGTGTGCAAGCTCATGGATATCATCCCCTGCACCACAGATAAGTGTTCCTTCAGCCACAGTGCTTAGGAGAGGAAGCACACTCCGCTGGGTCCCACTGAAGCTCATGAGAATTTAATTTTTGCTCTATAGAAGGAAAATGCAGGTTGGTGATGAGCATTTGGAAGGCTCTGTCTTCTACAAATATCTCCAATCCTCTCCCCTATCTAGAAGTGACACGTAGCAAAATGCAGGGTTTCAAAAACTCACAGAAGGAAATTTAGTTTGTCTAGTAGCTGCTCTCAAGAATAGAAACATTTATTTATATTGTTGAAATACCTAAATAGTAGGTGTTAGACTGATAAAATGTGGAAGAAAAAAGAAATTTTCTTTTTTTCCCAAAAGCACTCACTGTTTTCATACAAGAAGAATGTGTGACCTTTTAAATGACCCGTTCCACATGGATCCCAGTGAACAACCCAAATAAAGCTGGCGATTTAACACCGATGTAATTCCATTGAAAATCAGCAGAATTACATCAGCATGAGGTCAGAAAGGGGACATAGGCCCAGATTCTGCAGACACTCACAGAATGTAGGAAGGGGTATAGAAATGAGATTGTATGGGCAGCCCTGACTTCAGTGGAGGAAACATGCACTCAAACCAGCCAAAGGGAGCATACCAATGTGGTAACTATAGCAGGCATCTATTTAATTATGTCTTTTGCTTAAACCATTCCTTTTTCAATTAAAATCATTGAATTCATCAGTGTAAGGGAAACCAAGGAATCCTCGTGCTTTGAACATGAAGAAATAAATTATAATTTGTTTGTAGGATTAGTGCAGTCTGGTTTGATTTTAGTAAAGATAAGACAGCAAAAACAGAAATGGATCCATGCAACCCCTCATAACGAAGCACATGGCTTTTCTCTACTCAAACAACAGAACAGATGTATTAAACATACAGTACAGATTTAACAAACTATCATTTGTGTTCTTTGTGAGGGTTCTAAAAGGGATTTGGAAATTCACCTTGCCCCAGAATCCATGCTTTACCTGCAAAATTTAAAGCAACTTCTGAATTACCTTTGAAGGATTTTGCTGCATCAGGTTCCAAAGGAGAATCTTTACATATCAGACCATCAGACTTCCCTATCAGTCTGTGGACTACTTGCTTCTTGGGTGATTGTTCAGTGAATCTGCAATTTCCTTCAAATGCAGGGAAGCCTACATCCTCTTAAGTGACAAAAATGTAATTTAAAGAGCAATGATGGATGAATCCATGGTTTTGACACTGCAGCAGGCCACAGGGATTTGGTTCTACTGCTGGCTCTGTTGCTTTTTTCTTGTGAAATGACCAGAAAATATCTGTGCAAACTTCTCACAAATAAAGATTTTTAAAGGTGAAGAAACACCATACTTTCTGCATTTGGCCTACATTTCCCCAGTGAAACTGTGTTTTGAAAGAGATGGAAAATTCTGATCGTGGTAAGAGTTGGTCAGTTTGATGATAAATTAGTCTCACTACTGAAAGCAATGCACTTCATTTTTTGCTGACAGGGAAGAATTGTAATTTTATCCCAGAGAAAAAGTACGGAGAACACCCCCCAAAAAAAAATCCCACAAGAATTAAAGAAGAGAATCATCAGTAAATGCAACAGGTGAGTGATATCCCAGGGGTGACAAGTTGATAGAAAAAAAGGGAGACCAGGCAATACTAACAACACAAGAAATCCTTGCTTCAAAATTGAGGAGGAAGAGAAAATGCAGGAGAGACAAATTCAGTTGCACCACAACTGCTGCATTTTAATGAAGAACATGGGAAAAAACCACGCAGGTGGGAAAAAAAATAGGTCTAATTGCAAAGACAAGCATAAAAGAACATTGTGAACACACAGGACCAAAAAGTATAAAACAATAAAGGGTGATGCTAAAAGGAAAGAAAATTAACTAAAATGACACATTTTCTCCATACAGAAAAGATCCTAACAAAAACCATACAAGACCCCCAAAAAAGGAAGTCTTGGTCTGCTACTCAATGGGCAGAGAAAGATATTGGCACTATTCCATGTATTTTTGCTTCACTCTTTTGTAAAGAGGTCCTCTACAAGCAGGTGGCAAATCCATGGAATCAACATGAAGAGCAAATCATGTCTAAACAACATAATTTCTGTCTCTGACAGAGAAACAGACCTCATGTGGATGGGGATGGTAGGTCTCATCTAAATCAAATCTTGTAAGGCTTTTGAATCTATCTAGGAAGATGTCCTAATAAATAATCTAAAAGCATCTAACTGTACTGTGGGTACAAAGTGGTTTGAAATCACACAGAAACAATAATTATCAACAATTAAATCTAAAAACGTTTCAAAGAGATTCTGCAGGGTTCTGCCTCCACAGGTATCTTGTTGTGCCAGTGAAGTCCTTTAGTCTGTTGTCTCAGTGAAGGCAGGGGATGGAGATCCATGCGGTGTCAAACACACAAGGGTTATTGATGGCTTAAAAGCCAGGGAAACATCTGGAAATGGTCTACACCAATGAATGTAGCCTGGGCAACAAAGAGAAAGAGCTGGAAGACAACAGAGCTGATGATTTGTGCTGAGGAATCAGGGAAAAGGACAACAGGGCAGATGTGGTGGGAATCTGCTGCAGAATGCCCAGCCAGGATGGAGGAGAAGATGAAATCTTCTATGAGCAGTCCCAGTCATTTTCCCTTGATCTCGTGGGGAACTTGCACTGACCACGTCACTGCTGGAAATTCCACACAGCAGAGAGAAACAGTCCAGGAGGCTCCTGGAGCGTGTGGCAGAGAAGTTCCTGACACAGCTGGTGAGAGAGGCAACGAGGGAAGGTGGCCACAGTTGGATCTGTTGTTCAGGAACATAGAAGGGCTGGTGGGTGGTGGAAGAATTGGAGGCCACCTTGGGCAAATTGACCCTTAAATGAGAGAAGTTTTGATTCTCAGAGTAAGGAGGGGTACAGCAGAAGTGCCACCTTGGGCTCCTGGAGGGAAGATGTTGGCCTGGCTAGGGGACTGGCTGAGAGAGTCCTTTCAGAGACCATCCTGAAGGACAAAGGAGTCCAGGAACACTGGATGTTCTCCACAAAGAAAATTCTATAGGCTCGAGAGCAGACTGTCCTCATGTGCCAAAAGAGGAGACAGAGGGGAGGACTGACCTGGCTGAACAGAGAGCTGGGTCTAGAATTCAGGAAAGGAAAGTTTGTCACATTTGGAAGAAGGATCAGGCCACTCAAGAGGACAACAGGGATGTTGTAAGGTTATTACGCAGAGATAAAATTAAAAGGGCCAATGCCCAGCTGGAACTTAATCAGGCTACTGCTGTAAAAGACAATAAAAATGTTTCTAAAAATACACCATCAGCAAAAGGAGGACTAAGGAGAATCTCCATCCTTCTTTGGATGCAGCTGAAAAGAGTGACCAAAAATGAGGAAAAAGCAGGGGCACTTAATGACTTCTTTGTGTTTTTCTTTAAAAGTAAAACCAGTTCTTCAAAAACCCTGAGCTGGAATACAGAGCGTGGAGTGAAAATCCCACGGGATCAGTGCTGGGGCCAGGCCTGGCCTGTGTGGCATCCTCAGCAAAGGATCGAGTCCCCCTCAGTCAGTTCCTGACAGCACCAGGCTGGGTGGGATGTGGATCTGCTGGAGGGCAGCAGGGCTCTGCAGAGGCTCTGGGCAGGCTGGATCCATGGGATGAGGCCAGAGGGGTCAGGGACAACCAGGGGAAGTGCTGGGTCCTGCTCTTGGGTCACAACAACCCCTCCAGCTCCAGGATGGGGGAAAGGGGCTGGAAAAAGCCCTGGGGTGCTGTGACAGCAGCTGGACAGAGCCCAGGGGTGCCCAGGTGGCCAAGAAGGCCAATGGCATCCTGGGCTGTATCAGAAATTATGTGTCTGGCTCTGGACACTGCACTTGAAGAGAGACATAAATCCCCCTGGAGAAATGGTAGCATGATTGAAAATCTTAAAAACATGTCTAAGACAGAAAGACCAAATGAGTTAGGATTGTTCTGAAAAGAGAAATCTGTGGTGAGTCATGAAGGTAATCCTTTCATACAGTTGAGTTGCTGCAGAAAAGAAAGATTCAAATGCTTCTCCACACCCAAGGACTTAAAATGCAGCAAAGAAGATTTAGATCAGGCAGACATCAAGGGGAGCTTTCTGATGGTAAGAATAGTTAAGGACTGGAGAGGATTGTCCGTGGAGGTTGTGGAATCTCCATCTTGCCAGCTTTTAAAAAGCAGATTGATGCAAATAAAGGTAGATACAAAGATAAAAGATTGCTTTTAAAATGTGTCCTTTGGTCTTTCGTATCACTGTGATTCAAATGCAGAATGAGAGCTATATTGCTCCACCAACCTCATGGGGGCTTTCCTAGGATATTAATGAGTATTTACAAGACACTGAGTGCTGCACAGATACATACTCCAATGTAATAGATAAATCACAATCCTCATGTCCAATGGGGAGAGGGGGGAAAAGAGCAATCAATGCTGCGTTCTTTCTAGTTTCACTGTCATGGGTAATTGATTTGAAAACGTTGCATGTTATATGTGGAAACTGAGGCAGGGGACATAGCATGCCCAAAGTCACGTGGCAAACCAGTGGAAGAGCTGGAGCAGACCCCATGTATTTTGTGGTCACTGAACCACAGCAGCAAATGCCTGGAGCATCAGAGGTCCTGCATCATGACCCATAATGTGTGTTCTGGCACAGGGACAAGGCATGGATAGCTGTACAAAATACTGTTGTCCTCTCTGGGGTTTGAATAAGAACTTGCTGCCAGCCATCATTTTAGACTCTTAGAAATTTTAGGACAGCAAGAGCCATTTTAAGACCTTTCTGTCTTAAAATCTCTAAGAAGTTCAGGCATATTATTCAAACTCTACACTTCTACAAGGTAGCCAGATAGGTAGTCAGATTGATACAGCTTTATTATAACTTTTCACTTTATGCCAGTGGGTTTCCCCTGAAGAAATGACTAATAACATCAGTCTGCATTTCCCCAGTTTTCAGCCAAATCACAAGGGCTTGGAGCAATATACATTCACCAGAGCAGTAATTAGAAAGACCCTTGGTTATCCTGGAAATGAGATTCAGATGGCAGAGATAAAACTGGTAGATGCTAAAACACAGACCCCCTCTCTAAAGTTCTGGGAGATGAAATGGCCCTGCTGTATATCACATCTCACTGCAGTAAATTGTGCCTGATGAAGTATTGGACATGGGAACTCTGAACTACTGAGGTGCCTCTAAATGAGCTCCGGACCTCAGAGAGCCGAGCCCCCTCTTGCATGAAGGGTAGGCAAGGAAAATGCATGCAAGCCTTTGTTCTGCCTCTCAGCACGGGGAAAACATGCTCTCCACAGCGAGGAAGTCTGTGAGGAGCACGGCTCCATCCTGCAGGGTGCTGGAGGCTCCCAAGTGCTCTGCCCCTTCCCCTCCACAGATGGCTTTGATTAGGAGGGCAGGACTCGCCACGTTGAGAACTAGCAGCACAGCTCTGCTTTTCAGGCATGGTAAGTGCTTGCAAAGTGATGGCCCCTCAAGGAGAAGGGACATTTCCAGCACAGAAGCTGAAGTTTTCCTTGTGACAGCAGGAGATGCTGTCGAGTCCTTATTTGCTGGATTTACTAGCTTCCATGCAGGCATGCTGCCGGGAGACCGCTTGCTGTTTGATGGGGGCCTGAAGTTTAAAGCTGCTTCCAGAGTTTTGTTGAGACAGACAGAATTCTGTCAACAGCACACCAGACAGAGAATCGTTAATAAGAACACACTTTGGGATGCTGCTGTGTGCATGCTCTCTTCCTGGTGGTTGCAGTTCTAAACTAATTAATTTCTGTGATCTGAACCATTCTCTTTTATTAGTAGTACCAGCATGTGCAGTGCTGCATAGTTGTAGATGATGTGCTCTCTCTGGGGATCCTATCAGCATGCCATTGTAGGTCTTCACAACATGGAGAGAAATGTCTCCTATACTTCCTCAGCAGCATTAATTTTTTTTTTTTCATGTTGTTATTTATTTCCCTTGAACTCATTCCACTTTCCCCCTCCTCGTGAGCTCTGTGTTTGTTCCTTATGGGTTTCAGGAGCTGTTCAGCTCTGTCCTTGACTCTGACTGCTCAGAATGACCTTTCTGATAATTCTTCTTCCCTCCCTGGGGCTGAGGTTTGTGGGTAAGGCAAACTCACAGTTTCCTTGGATAATCTGACTTCATTATTTTCGTTGTCAGGGGAGTGTGAGGTTCTCCTGCTCCTTGGTGCACAGCCTTCAGGATGAGTGATACATGGGTTTCTTCCATCTAATGACAGACGATCTTGACAAGGCTCCTCCTTTCTATTGCTTGTCTCACTAGACACAGCACATAAACACAAACACACACACACAAAACACACACACACACACAGGGTCCTTCTCTGTGCATGGGCCCTTATCAGCTGCACCACTGCAACGTCTTGGGGGATTCTGAGCTCTTTCTTGCAGCTCAGGTAGGAATGTGTCCACCAAGGTACCCAAAAACACCTCTCCATGCATCTTTCAAAGTGTCCTGATTTGCAGAAGCTGAAGGACAATTAGTCAGTAATCACTGGCCTCTTTTGGAAACCTAATATAGGGCATAGCTGCTGCTTCCAGAGAGTGCTCCACTAATCGTTTTTGTCATTTCATTCTTGGTTCGTTTTACTCCCAGTTCACTTTTTTTCTTTTTTTCTCTTTCTTTTTTTTTCTTTCCTTCCATAAATGCACAAAACTCCGTGTTCCACATGCCCTTGGGTAGCAGCTGGATCTGTTTTTCACTGAACACAGAGCAGTTGCTTGGCTGCAGGAGACACAGAGCTGTGCATCAGTATTCGCAATCCCAGATATCACCAGGACCTTCTTGTTTTCAAATAGGCCCTGATGGAGATTTTTTTGCTGTTGCACTTAGAGTCTACTTCTGCTTTGCTTAGCACCTTTGAATCAGGACCTTTTCACCACTGCTGGAGTGAAAAACTTAGCTTGCTGTTGGCCAGTTCTGATCCCCAGACCTGGAGCATATCTGCCTCGCATATCTCCTAACCCTTGTACTGCCTTCCATTGGCATTTGGAATTTTTTTTCTGTATTTTACTTGTTCTTTTCAACAACATTCATCTCTGTCATAACAGACTGCTATATTCTGAGTATAGATTTATCTGTGCAGATCCCATTCCAAATAACTATCTAAATAAAATGTAATATTTCTTCTCCACAGCCATGTCGTTTGTTTTTCGCCTAGAAGCCTGAACATTTATTGATGAATCCATATTTGTACTACAGCAGCCTCTCTAATAATTTCTTTAGTCATGTTCTGTGTGGTTTGTAATAGTGCATGAAAGTGGAAAGGGAAGTTATGCAAATATCAATAATAATTACATTCTCTGTATGCAGATTTCCTCAATATTTCTTGAAATTCATCTTCTAAATTACTTTTGCACAATTTAAGCAAATGTAAACATGCATTTTAATAATTGTGGGACCATTTAGAGTGCAATCTCTTCTCAGTTAATCCTTGCAATTAAGGAAGTATGGTAAATAAAAATAATGTATATACCTAGAAATATGGTTGCCTTGATATTTACATATTTTACAAGTTAGTAGGTAGCTCTTCTAATTCAAAATGACAGTTTCATTGTTAGGGTAGATTTAACTGTTTTAATAAAGTGCAGCAATGCCATAATTGATTTAAGAGTGGTTTCCAGAACTAAAACCTAACACTCTTGAATATGCAGAGCTCTTTAGTCATTGATGTTTATCTGCTGTCACCATGTATTTTATATAACAGTAATAATGGTAATAATAATGCAGCCCTAGATTTCCACCATTAAAAGAAGTATCTCACCAGAGATTCAAGAAAGAGATGTTTTGTGAATGCCAGTTCCTCATTCCATTATTGGTTTTACAGAGGCTTCTGATAGTCTCTCTTGCTTCAAATCTGACCAGTGTGTCTTTTGAGGTCAGCAACAGGACCAGCAGATGCTGTTTGAAATCCTATCACTGCTCTGAAGTTAAAATTCTGTCTGCTCGTGGAGCCAGCTCTCCCAGTCCCTCACCACTGGCTCATCAACACACCAAGGCTTTTTTCCTGCTCCTCCTTCCCCAGTGTTTTAAAGGATCCCAGCTCTCAGGGAACATCTGAGGTTCATCATGCTCCTTCCAGCCATCTGAGGGTGCTACTGGGGCTCCCTTGTTCCAAGATGTTGGAGCCTGGTGTCTTTAAAGTGACTCCCAGCTGCTGCAGGAATCTTCTGCTCAGCATGTGACATCTTTGGAAGCAAATGAAACAATGGGCTGAAGACAAGCCTCCTAAGGGCTGTTGACACATCATCTGTTTCACTGAGATTCAAACAGTCCTCTGCAGGATGAAACAACCAAACTCACACCAGCCAGGCCAGGATGCTTTCATATTTGAGGTGATCCACAAGCTGGGAGGGAAAAGACGGATCTCACCCACCTTGGCCTCCTCCCAAAGCAACCCTACTGGGGATATACCTATAAATCAACCACAAAGCCATCTCCAGAAAGGGTCAATCCTTATTGTAAAACAGCACTTGCACAGAGCTGTAAATTTAAAATGTGCTTTACGGAAACAGACCGGCAAGTTCTCTTCCCCAAAAGAGCTGACAGCTGTCTGTGCCCCATCGAGCTACAGGGACCCTTTTAAAAGCAGTTGCTTACTCAGGAACAAGAAGCTGCCTGTAGCTAGCATCCAATAAATCACCACTTTCAACTTGGGTTGCACATTCTCAGATGTGTA
Organism: Passer montanus; assembly: GCF_014805655.1. Classification (NCBI taxonomy): domain Eukaryota; kingdom Metazoa; phylum Chordata; class Aves; order Passeriformes; family Passeridae; genus Passer; species Passer montanus. The sequence continues at coordinate 494,381 of NW_024359833.1, read as the reverse complement.
ATCAGAACACAGATTCATAGATTTTGAGGCCAGAAGGGACTGCTCTGATCATCCAGTCTGACTTCTTGCATAACACAGGTCAGAGAACATCACCCAGCGACTCCTGCCACGGAGGGAATTGTTGTAGCCTTCTTTTTCAAATGCTGCTGTTGCAGTGGCTGTCAACGAGTGAAACATGCTTATCCCAAAAAGAGCACATCACCTTGTTCTGGAAGCCTTCCAAGACAGTGAGCCAGGCTCAGATTGTATTTGTTTATAAGGAGAAGAAAGAAAGGAAATTAATCCCCCTAGAGAAAATCCGATGTTGCCCACCACCTTGTGGGGAATGTAGTGGTGTTGATGAGAATAAAAAATAGCACATGGCTGGTTTGGTATCCCCCTGGTACTTCCAGCACTCAGGGCAGCAAGGCACTGCACTGAAACAAGAGCAAACCAGAGGAAAATAAAACCTCTGTTACAGAAAAGGGGGAGACACAACATAAGTACTCCCAGGGGACAAGAGATTTTGTATGCCCCATTTTATAGAGAGAGGAAAGGTTTGCAGGAAGAGGCAATATCTTTTATTAGACCACCTGATAGATTTGGGGGATAAAAAGGGCAAGGTATCAGACATGCAAGCCCTTCCTCACATCTGAAATATAATTTTATTGATACTGGCCTTGGGATATCTCGAAGGGCCTTGGAGTTTTTGACCTCATTTCTTACAGAAGAAAACTTGTGTGCTGTCTGTCTGTCAGCCCCACCTAATTGCTTTTGAATCAGTCAATCGATTTCAATCACATTGTCAGGGGGAGGGGTAAAGGTTTTGCAGATATTACATTTTCTCACATTTAAAGAAAATAGGTCACAAGGTAAAAGATATACCCAGATGTGTGCCCCTACAAGGAAAAATTGCAGGTTGATCATGAGACAATTCACATGAATGAGAAAAATAGAGAAGCAGTTTTCATCAGTTTTGCAGAGTGCGGCACTATTTGTTTTAAAAATCAGGTTCCCTCCAAAAGGTCTCAAAAGATAACTCAGGTGTTAAACCTTCTTTGAGCCTTAGTCACCTTTCCCAGTTCACTGTCAAAACTGGCAAAGTTTGCTGGTTTTTATACAGCAATTGCCAGCACTTTTTTTTTTCCTTAACCTGTATTGCAACGATGATAGCTCATGGCTGTGGTTACTGAGAGCCCCAGACAAATTCCCCTTTCCAAACATCTCGCTGCTGACGGGTGAGCTTTGCACTGGAGCACAGATAGGAGCTATGAATCAACATCTGTGCTGTTGCATAAGATGTGGCAATGGCAATCTCTATCTCACGAGACCCTTGCTGTTTACTGAGGAATGGGTTGAGATCTAGGTCTGGAGTTCCCTTGGGTAACAATCTGCAACTGGGGAAGCTCCTCCGGCTGTGATTTGCTCTGAAAAATCTTTTTTTTCACTCTGTCAGCCAAACCTTGACGAGAAGAGAAAAACAGCACAAAAGGTGTTGAAGAGACAGAAGGTGTCAGAAAACAGTGATCTGACAGCTCTTGCCTTGTGGGCAACTGTGCTGACACAGGGCTTTCTTCTCTTATCAAGGTGTTTTGTAGTTTTGTCTCATTCTGTGTGTCCAGTAGCCCTCCCTACTGAACTCCCCTAAAGGCTGATTAAAATGCAACCTCGTTCCACCCCTCCTGTGTCTCCTTTTCTCCCTCCCATCCTTCTCTCCACATACAGCCTGGGATTTCTTATGGCTCTTCACAATTTTCACTGCAGGGCTGCCCCCAGCCTAGATGTCCTTCCTGGTGGGAATGACAACCTCACACTCGCTGCTCCAGGCTGGGAATCACAAAAACTGGTTTCCAACCCCAGCAGAGCACAGGCAGGAGCTCAAGGTGGTGCCACAAATACTGGGGCAGCATGTGGAGCTCTGTGTGGAGCCTGAGGAATCAGACCTGAGGAATAGCTTGGGTGATGCTTTCTGAAGTGCTGCTGTTGCATGTTCCTCCTCCGCAGTCATTGAAACTGGAGCTTCCCCCCACCTCCCCGCAGTCTGACTTCCTCTATATTTAGCTACCCTACCTACTTACTTAACAAGGAACAATAATTTCTCATTTATTAAAATTCAGGCGTGTTAGATACAAGGAAACACATAGTGCAATTAGTCCTTGTAAAGGCAAGGCTGTCTCACAGGGCTCTTTTGCAAAATCATCTCACAACCCAAGTCTTGCCTTCAGCAGGGTCTCCAATGGAGTTGCAAGTGCAAACTTTCTGCATTTGACCCATCAGAAAGCAGGAGCCTGAAGAGATAATCCAGATTATCAACTCCACAAGAAGACAAATTAATACATATAACCAGTACCCAACTACCAACACACAGCTCTCAGGCATGCATGTTAAAACAATCAGCTAATTAGGAAATGGATTTTCTGTCTCATGCACAATCTCAGGCAGCTTCAAAGTGTAGTAATAAAATGTTAGCAACTAAAGAACCTGCAACACTCATTTCAGCAAGCATTTCATAAAACAGAACCTGTATTATAATCAAAAGAAGTGATACACTTATTTCATCTATTTTAAGAACCAAGCTAGCTCAAGGTCAACTGCTGATCAAGAACAATGGAGGAAAACTAGGTGAGATAATTTTAAAGACGCTTGAATTAAGACAGGGATCCAACCTGTTTGAAAGATAATTTGTAAGAAATTATCTCAATTTACATAATTCAAGTGGTTTGTTTTTTTTTTTTTTACAGAGGTACCTCAAAGAGGTTCATCTACATATGAATTAGAAAATACTGTTACAGATGATTCCTCCCCAAAACTGCCCAAATCAGAACTCACACATGGAAAACATGTGCTATGGAAGAATGATCTAGCAGATAGGAAACTTCTGCTTCCAAAGCAGCAGCTTAGAGTTTCAGGCAATGCACAGTGCAGTCTCCAAAATGGCACCGGTTATCCCCAAGCAGCAACTGAAATTCCTTTAGAGAGGAATTAGGGCAGCCCAACACATTCTGGACTAGCTGAGCTCCTCTGGTTAATAACCAAAAGCCACCTGCAGAACCTCAGTAAGCACCCTTTTGTCCTCCTTTAACAAGCACACTCTCTCACATATAGAATAGCAAGTTTCGCTGAAGACAGCCACAGCTGTCTTCCCTTTCCCTGCAAATGAAAGGGTCTGCACTCCTGCTACAAAATGGTTATCAAATGCAGTGTCAAAGCAAGTGTTTCCCCTCCATTGTAAGAGGCAAGCTGAATACTTTCAGCACAGCTTTCAGTGTCTTCAGACCCAACTGCAGCTGCACACACTCCAAACATTCTGCTGGCGGCTTCCTGTTTGCATTCCTGGGCTGGGGAGAAGGAGGACATTTCTTTCCAAGTCTGCTGCCTGCTCCTGGTTTTCCAGCTCTCTCTGTCTTTTCTGCTTCTCTCTTTGTTCTTCCTTTAGGAAATCTTTGAGATTCATGAGCATAACAAGAATCCCTTCCCTCTGAGCTGTGCTCTTAAATTGGCTGGTTGTTTCAGACAGGGGCGGGGGGCAGCAGGCTTGAAGGGGGAGGGGAACCCCAACAAAAAATCCAGCCACTGGGGCTGTGACAGTCTTCATTTGCACTCACTGCTGCTGGGTGAACCCCCTGTGAGAGTGTGTGTCTTGCACTGAGACCAGCAAGCCCGGTCCTGTCCCAAGGGTACAGATGCCAAGGATGCCAAGGAAGGCAGGGATTGCATTCACCGCTGCTGAGCCCACTCTTTCTGGGGCTCTCTGCCCTCACCCCGCCGTTCAGGAGACCACACTCTGCCCTCCAGGAGGGCTCACTGGGAGTCAGACATGCACATCTGAGGTCCAAATTAATGTCTGAATCAGTGCATGTGAATCAAGGATGCGGTATTGGGACTGACAGGCCCTGACCATCATTTCAACTCTCGCTGCAGCTATGAATACTGATGCTTCTTCCGTGTCGTAATTTTCCTTGCCCATTTCTTCAACCAGGAGGGAGCACCTCCTTTTCTCCCATCTCTTGTGCTTTCCTGTTCAGGCAGTCCTTTTATTTTTTGCTGCATCTCCACTAGAATTACTGTTCAATGTTTAAACCTTGTATCTGCTTTAAAATGAGAAAAGAACTTCAATCATTTTGTGAAAAGCTGAAGTTTCATGTTTGCCAATGATGCTGCAGGCCGATCTCAACCTGTGGGTTAATGTTTCTTTTATAAAGTGAAGACACCTGATTTCTGTCAGTCCTTGGCTCAAAAATGCACCATCAGCCACAGCTTCCTAAACAACCATATCGAATAGACAGAGAAAAGCAACCAAAATGGTAATCAGATTCCACTGAAGGGACACCAGCACAACACCTGCTGTCCCTGTCCTGCTTGCAGGAAAAGGACTTCTGCTGTGCAAAGAACTCTCTGGAGTATGTGGGGCAGATAGAATTACAGCAGCTAGAGGATTTTGTTTCAGCTGATGCTTGGGAAAAGGTTTGACCCAGAGAAGCTCTTTCAGAAGGTGTGGAGGCTGCGGGTGGAGGCTGACTTGTGTGACTCTGGCGCTCATTTCAGTGTGCCTTGCAGGATTACACTTCAGCTACAAAAGTGGTGGTATCTGACTGCAGCACAATGGGTGCACAGGCTCTCAGAGGTGGTCCTGCATGCAGAGGAACACGAGCACACAGACTCTGACAGCTCCAAACGCTCTTTGTTGCTGCTCTGTAACAGAAGTTGTTGTGTCCTCTGCACCTTGGGAAAATGGGGGGAAAAATAACATATTTGTGTAGCTGCTGGCAGGCTTTGCCAAAGCAGCTGCCATAGGCTCCATGTCAAAGCGCCAGGGGAGCGCCTAATCCCCTTAGAAATTCAAAGGCATGTGAAACATTCTGTCATTACACTGTCTCTCCTCTGCTCATCTCTCACTCTTTGACTCTTCTGCGTCCAGTTCCAGCTTCAGACAAGGGGAGCGTAGTTCAGTGGCAGAGGGATAAAATCACATTGTCTCAAAAAAAAAAAAAAAAAGAAAAGAAGAGAAAGGCTACTGTCAACAACTGTCTTTAATTGGATGGATGGGTCAAAGAGACAGTCTTTTCCCACTGCAGAAGGCTGGGACATGGGGCAAAGGAGCACAAGGGAAGTCAGGCAGTCCCTACCCCTACCATGAACAAGTAATGCTGCACATGTTTCAAGGGAGATGCTGAGAGTGTTGCAGCAAGATCTTCTTGAAAAGTGCAGCCAGAGCTCTAGGATCTTCATACGCTTGTCCAGCCACCACTAGGTTCAGCAGACACAGGTGCGTCACATTCTGCGGAGTTTTTCGAGACTTCAGTGAGTTTGAAATAACAGAATCCAAATAAACAACAACAACAACAAAAAAACAACAGTTTTTACTCATGGGGAAAGCAAAATCTTCCCATGGTGCCAGACAGACGCATCATCATAATTTTCTCTTTGTTTTGGCAAAGTTGAACCATTGGCAGGACAGATGGCTCCCTTTGGTGGAGAGTTTGGCTTCCATTTAGGGGTGGGTGTCCTGCTAATCCAGAAGCAATGCTGAACCCCAGGCTTTCTTCACCAGCATTGCACATGGACAGTTTTTGATGTGCCAGAAGACAGCTAAACTTGATTCAGTGGGTTGGGAGTAAGGTGCACACTGATCTGCTTCTGCAATCATGGTTCAGAGACAGCAATCTGATTTCCTGATGCTTTTGCATTTTGGAGGCAGTGAAGTGAGGCCCTCTGACAAAAATATCACCCAGTGTGTTTTTATTACCACAAAATCCATGCCTTTGCCACTTGTCCACATACCACTCTTTAATGCAAACCTCATGTCATCCTGCTCCTTTCAGGTCCTGATTAACTCTAAAATGCCCAGATTTACAGAGCCAGTGGAGAAACAGATCCCTTCCAGTCAAGAATGTAGAAGGGGAGGGGAGAGGGGGGAGAGAAATGCAGAGGAAGAAAGACCTCAAATTGCGTGCTGCTTGGAACTGATAAAATTAAAAGCAAAAATATGGAAAGAATTGTGCTTTATTTGATGTCTTCTGTGCGTACAGATGAAACATCATTTGATATTATAAAGTATGTCATATGAAAAGATATGAAGTACAGAATTGGTCTGTCAGTTCCCTATTGTTCTGGGCAGCCAATGGTGTCAGTAGCAAGTTTTAAAAATTTTTTTTCTACTGTCTGGAGAATGGACAATCGAGGTTTCTGCTGCCCCTTGTGTTTACTGCATGAACACTGACAAATGCAGCTGAGTTGTTTTAATTTTAAATCACTTCTCAATCACAAAACCTCTTAGGAAACAGTTTGTGGTTTGTTTTTTTTTTTTTTTTAAGAAACACAGTAATCAAAAAAGACTTTTTTCAGCTTATTCCAAAGCCACACAGGACAAAGTCTTTTCTTAAACAAAAGATCACGAGACTAAGAATTGAGAAAGTTCATTCCATGGAACTTGAATTAATCACATTTTTACCTTGTTTATGGCAGCAATTCATAAAAAGTGATAATTTTTCCCCAAAAATTTGTGCAGACCCATCCACTATCAAATATTTGGCATGATAAAAATCTGGAAGTCTGCCATTAAGTTGCAATAAGTTTAGCAAGTAACGCTGATAGGATTTGAACATTAACTCACCAATGGAGAATGCCAGTGCATTCTTAGGATCATCAGTGTAATGGATTCTGGCATTCCCCTCTTACCATCTTTACAAATGTCAGTTTCATTCTATTGTAAATTAACCCAAATTTCTTCCAAAGCTCCAAAATAAGTCTTGCTTGCAAGCAACCATCCCCATCTACCTTGCTACTGACTATATTACAGCAGTCAGGAAACATGTACAAATAATACCTGTACAAATCATTAAAGATATATATTGGAAACACCCTAATGAATTCACAGACCTGATGAAGTGTTACGTTAAACTTTATTTTCTGCCAGTGAAAAGCACAAAGTGTCCCAAGTGAAAGGCAGCAGAGATCTTCAGTTATTGATCTGGTTAACACAGCATGTTGGATCTCAATCTGATGTGAATCAGAAAAGGGCTCTTAATGTGAAAGATGCAAAACCAGTGCACACCACTCATGGATCTGCCCTTAACCCTGCCCACTTAATATTGGAGGATTTTATTGCTTGCTAGAGTGTAGTCTCCCATCCCTTTATCAATTATTCATTCTGGACAGCAACCTTCTCCATGCAGTAGCAAGAAAATCTGTAGGTTAGATCTAATTTACTCTTTTAACCAGTTTACTCCAGTATCAAGTATTTAAATTGGCCTCACTGTGCCTTCATACGTTACAGCCATATATCAAAGCAATTTGTGCAAATGCCAGCTGAGCAGCCAGCTACATGTATCATGTATTCTGAGATTACACAGTTCGAAATGCCTTTGTAAAGCAAACCTTTCATGAATAAATCAGGAAATACCCTGATGCATGCTTTATGTAGAGCAAGGTATTCTATTTAGGTCACAGGAAGGTTCTGCCAGGTTTGCTAAAATGAACAAATCCCCGGTGTGTACTCTCACTCCAACACATTTCATAACACAAGCAAACATCTCCCACTCAGTCATGCTGTACATTTGTGGCTGCTGATGACCCTGCACTTGCTAAGGATTGCCTTGATCACTCCAAACTCAAAACCACTTGCAAGCCAGAAGGAAAACTGCTCCGGTGGCTGCTGTCTCTCAAGCGAGGATTGACAGTTGTGAAAAGAGAATTTCCAAATGGAAGCCCTGCCTCTTTCCTGCGGGAAGGAGCCTAGAATGTGCACCTTTCCCGGAGGTCTGAGGGAGGAGCAGGCAGCACACAGGTCAGGCAGCACAACTCGTGATGCAAACCTCTCAGAGCAGTTCGTGGTTCCCATCCAAGGACATGACAGAAGTACAGAATCAGATGAGAATCAGCACACTGAGTGCTGAGTGCAACATCAAAACCAAGCTATGCAGTCATCCATTTCCTCTGCCTTGAATTCAAGATGCTATTGTTGGTCTGATCACTCTTCCTGCAGCGGAAATGTCTATGATAAGGTTCCAAGCATAAGGGTTTCCAAATTTCCAGACAGGCTGAAATGATAAGTTATCTAGAGCAGGGGAACAAGAAGCTAAATGCAAGCTTGCTTTCCCTTTGAAAGGTCTGGCAGGACACAGGGAAAACAGTGAAAAAAAAGGAAAAAGAAATAAAAGAAACAAGGAAAACCTTAGCAAAGTTAAGGCGAAATAAATCACATCCTACCAAAAATACCAAACACAGAAGTTTTGTTTCTTCAAAGACATGGTTTGGGAGTAAGAAAACAGACCCCCCCGTCAATAGGTTGAAGGGTTTCCACAGAGCACCAGTGCTTGTTGAAACATTTGCAACCACCAGAGAAACTTGCTCGACTGGATGAGGACAAAGACTTCCTCTCTGCATGACACTGCTCCCACTCTCTCTCCTACCTCAGCCACTTCCCACTTGGCTTGTGAGGCCACCCAGGCACATCCCAACGCGCCTTCTTCCAGCCTCACCCTTTGTGGCTGCTGCCCTTCCCCTCTCTGCCTTTCCCTTCCTTCCCTCTGCTCCCCACCTCAGCCCTGATCACACAGCCACCCAGGAGGCCACCCCACCCTCTGCACTGCTGCTGGCTGGGACTGCAGTGACCTTGAGGGATGCTTCTCCGTGCCTCAGCTTCCCCCCTGCGAAACACGAGCCACGCTCTGCAAAGCACATCAAAGCCTTCTCTGAAAGAGCCCAGGCAGCACCCCAGCATCACCCCCAGCCCCTTTGGACATCTCTGCCCTCTTCAGGTCCCCATCAGGGCTCTCCTCTCCCCTCAGAGAGGATTTAGCACTTTGGCAAGCAGCTGTCTTATTAAGCCAGTTGACCTGATTATTAGAGTCCAGCCCTGAAAGAAGGTACTGGAGTAACACAGGCTGCTTTGTGTGAGTCCAGTACTCTGCTTTCAGCATTATTTGCCAAAGCTCTCTTGGTTGTTTGGAAATTTGTTGGCCTGTCTACGTAAGAAGCATTGAAATAGATTAGTTGCTAAAACAGCACGGTGGCCTGGGGAACATCTCCCTTCCACTAATGGGAAAACTTCAACCAGTGACACTTAGAGCTGAGCATAAATAAGTCCAGGACACTTTTTTTTTAAACTGTTCCAGGCTCATTTTTTGGATCACAGTGGAGAACAGCAACAGAAATCTTCTCTCTGTACCACTAATGTCTGTTCATGCTTTTCCTTGATGTAAATTCAGCCTGTACCAACTCATCAAAACTGAAGGAGAAATGAAAGCACTGGGGAGCAGACATGGTGAAGAAAAAGTAAACCCCATGGATATTAAGAAAGAGGACTCCAAGGGTGAAGACTTGAAATTTGAGGCTCTTAAAAATAACCCAGGACAAAAAGTTTAAGAAAATGGGTGCAATTAGAGGGATGGTGCCAGCCTAGCCATAGCTAGGATATTAAAATCAGTTTACTTAGATCTTTTCTTCCCTCAGACCCAATGGGAGGTTCCTATCCTACTCCAAGACATACAGTTTTGCACAATGCAAGCAATGCAAGACACATAAATCTTGGGGGAGTAAAAAAGTTCTTGCAGAATCCTTGTTTTTCTTTTTAATTAACACATTTTAAGGCCTTTTTATTTGCCTTTCTCTGTCTCCAGAGCATACTTGGGGAACGTTTCCCAGCCTCACTGTTACAGAAGGCACTAAAAACTTGCCTGATTCCAAATGCAAGCCAAGATGCTCAGGTTTCCAGGAAGTGGACCTTGACAAGAAACACCAAATATCAGGAGACTCATGATCAAATCACTGGTGCCAGCAGTGCCGCGCGTTAAGGTTTTTTTTTAAAATTAACATTTCCTCGGGGGATTAGCAAGTGGTCCCAAAGCTGTGCACGCTGAGACTGAAGAACACTCCCAGCACATTAATCTTGTCAGTAATAATTAGCAATCTGTGCTCTGGTGGGGCCTGTAGGGCCCGGGCAGCTCTGAGGTCCTGCTGTCCTAGGGCAGGGTGTGCACACAGTGGGGACACAAACCAGGCAGACCAGGAGTCAGGAGGGAAACCAAGGCACACACACAGAGCCGAGCTCCTTCCCAGGGCTCACACAGCAGGCCTGTGTTCCAGTCTCACGGAGACCAAAAATAAATATATACAGCTCTTCGGGCTGGCTGAGGATTTTAATTACTGTAAAACTAAGCTCAGATGAAAGGGATATAGGCTGAGTGTGTATATTCTTCGCAGATAAGTTGAACACCAGCTGAGATGAGGAACACAATTCCCTCTGGAGTGATTTCTTGTTAATTGTACAACTCCAGGCACTTTCTTGGAAGTCCTTATAAACTGCAGGCTTGGCTTGTTGCAGGAGGGCCACACCTCTTCTGAAGAACCAAGAGCTGCTGCAGGGTGCAACAAGGAGGTATTGTCTATCCCTTGGCACTCCATAAAGATGTCAAAACGCCAGTGGGGAGCTGTGTGGTGCAAGATCTCTCTCCTGCAGCAGGATGTGAGCTGTGTTTGGCTAGCAGGCCCAAGCAGCAGTGCTTCAGATCCTCCTCCTGTTTCACACAGATGTAATCCCCCTTTTGTAGGGACCTACGTGACAGCAGGTGAAGGCTGTGCACATGATGCTAATCAAGGAATAAATGAAATAAATTAGCAGATGATGCCACGTACATTTTAAATAAATATATATCTGAATGTTTAAATAGCACGTGGTCTCACTTTCACATGGAGCTACACCTTTTTAGCAGGGCTGATAACACAGTGCCTTTTCCTAAAAGAAGATAAATTTCAGTGTATTTGAAAACACTGCACTTCATTAATAGTCACTCCTGCTCAAACTTTTGAAAAGTTGCACTAATCATTCCTACATAATTCTGACAGACTTTTAAGAAACTGTTGGGAATTGGCCCTTTCATTTTTTTCAAATCTTTGCAGAGATATCTTCTGCCTGCAGCTCAACTGTGTTGGCCTGTAAATGTAAAAATTCTCCACCAGCTTCTCTGAAGATATTCTGATTCACATCAGTTGAGGGGCATGAGCCATAAACCCCCCCACTTATTCTACCACTAGCAGGTCCAAATTCAGATTAGACCAGGATCACCAGGATGTTTGGTGGTCCAAATTCATACCACTACATTTGAAAAAAGAGTTTGTCCCCAGGTCTGTCAGAAAGAAATTTAAATTATTAAGGATCTTGCCCCTGCATGGTTTGACTTTCAGAGCCAGGGACAACATATTTGGAGCAGGCACCCTCTGCAGAGGAAGAGAGGCAAGTGAACTCCCTGCAGGGCACAAACAAGCAGAAGGACCTTCCATGTGATTTTATGCTTATTTAAAAGCCACTTGTCCTAAAATACATGCCCATTCTCCTCTAGTACACATACAAACTACTTGTTTTTACAAAACTGCTGGATATCCAGTAGGTGCCATGACTTTGCCATGTGTGTGTTTGTCTTTTGATTACTGAAGTGAGTGCAGAGTCTGGAGCTGCATTTGCTCTGTTCCTATCAAACAGGGTGGCACCCTGTTTATAAATGGGATATTTATCAATTGCCAATGTTAGTGTTAGAGAAGCACAAGGATGCTGCAGGAATGACAAACAAGAAGCTTTCTCAGAATCCTCCAGAGCTGCTGCCTGTGAAGGGCCTCCTTCACTTCAGTGTTGATCTGCCACCCTCTATGGACAGGACACAGCTCCTGAGAGCCACAGACAGCAAACAGCCTTTCCTGGCCCCCAGGCTGGCTTTCTGCAGAGCTGAGGGTTGGTTTGCCATGAGAAAATGCTGGACACGGAAATTTTCAGCATCCAAGGCTGGACTGAGCTGTGTGTGAGACTCTGGCTGGGCTCTGGCTCTGCCTGCCCCAGGGTGCGTGTGAGTAAATCCTCACAGCCACTCCTGTCCCTTTCATCTGACACAAAACCACTGGCTCCAGTGGGCACCAATCAGGCCCAGCATGAGCCAGGTGACAGCCTTCCTGCCTTCATTCCTTTCTTCCTTCCTTCATGTGCCACGGGCAGCAGGAGTGAGGAGCAGAGCTCTAAACATCCCTGTGAGGCTCCTGCTGCACCTTTTCCCTTCATAACAGTAGATCTAGATGCTTTGGGCAGATTGTTTCTCTTCAGGTAGGAATAGCAGCAGAAGGGATTTCTGTGGGAAAAAAAAACAAACCTGAAACTTTGGCTTGTTCTAACCAGATTTTATTTCTGCTTTGGCTGACAGTACTTGCAGTGGAAAGTGTCAAATACCCCTAACAAGCGATTAAGATGGGCAATCCTGAGCTCCACAAACAGGCTGCCTAACAAGTCTTTCCCATCAACACAGACTACAGAATCAGCATTCAAATGACCAGGAAAGCTGAATCTATTGACATCTGGCTCCTGTTTCAGCACATTAATTATCCTCTTGGGTTCTCCCATCTTCATCTGCTTCCACACAGGTGCCATCTCATCATTTATCTGCTCCAACATTTTCTCCCCACTCTGAACAACTGAACTCTTTTCTTCTTGCATGGCATTCCTGCTCCAGCAGATGCATTAACACTGCCAAACAACCCTACCCTATCACTGTCTGTATCAGCAATGTCTGGAGTGTGCACCGAGCTGATAATGAAGAATACGCTTTTTCGTTAACACGTGGATTTTCAGGGCACAGCTGCATCACAGTAGGCTCTATCCAAAATGATAAAGGAATCGCTAAGAAATAATGCCCATCATCAGCAACTTCAAAAGAACAATGGGGCATAGCTTACCCTGTTGGATCCTTGTGGTTTCAGGACAGACAGAGGCTGTGGGAAGATTTGCAAATGCACCGTGTCCCTGGTGATGGGTTCAAACCCAGCAGGGCTTAACAGAAAATCTGACATTCACCAGCACAGTGTAGAAGAAACCAGAGGTTCTGCGTGGAAATAACCTCAGAAATCACAAGAAAGTAGGTGAGGTAGGATGGACCATTAGATGTGGGGATGAAATATGGATCAGGGTCCCTGTGTCCTGTGCTGTCTGACCTGTCCTTGCTCTGCTGTCTCATTAGAGCAGGGAGCTGCAGCTCACTCCAAAGAGCAGGATGCTGTGCATTTCACAGTGCTGTTGCTTTGACTTTGGAAAACTAGGTGATGTCTCTTCCAGCAGGACTGAGAGAGAGCTTGTTTGGATTTTGACAGAACAGGGATAATGACTGGAGTATTTTCTGGAGCTCAGGCATTCAAGTTAAGCTGCTTGTGCCAACAAGTTCTCTACACCTCAGGATCAATAAGCCTAGTGAAATTCCTGGGCTTGGCAACAGCTCCATTATAATTGCAAAACCAACAGCTTTCATCAATAAATCAACCTAACAAGTAATATGTCTAGGACATCCCATCAAAGTTGCTTCTGATGATGCAGCAAGCTGCTTTCCTCAGTGCACAGCTATTGGGCACATGGCATAACTCTACTGTTACATTGCATTACCCACATCCAACTCTCTTGGACACTGGAATTTGCAGCATTCACAAGTGCTTAGGCAGTCACAAGTGGTAAATTATTTCTTTCTATCATATTCACAAGACTTTGCATTTTTAGCAGCCTGTAACAGCTTTGCAGTGAAAAATGGTTAGCCACAGACTTCTTGCTCTTTGTGGTGGCTAACAGTGGTGAAATGTTGACATACATCTCTCAATCCCAAGTTAGAATTAAGATGAATTCTGGAAAATGCCTTTTAAGAAAATCAACAAAGAAAAGCTTCAACCTGTGGACACCAAATTTCTGTACATCAACATGATCAAGGGAACAGAGCTCCTCCTGCCTGAATCATTACTGGTGTTTCAGTCAGGCAGCTTAGCACACAGGTTTCATAATCATGGAATAGAGTCTTATTTTGTTGCTGTATTACTTACAGCTTAAATGTGGAATGTTTAGCTTGTTATTTGATGCCGCATTTTCATGATGTTGATTCACACAGTCAAGCTTGGAAAAGAAAGGTAATGAATAACCAAGAGTTAAAATTAGGCTTCTTGTATTATAAGTGGGAGGACATTCAGTTAGAGTGATTTTCAGGACTTCTGTCCATCAGTAGCTATACATCAAAGCCTGCTTAATCTTCCTCTGCTGCTGCTCTGGATATTGCTCTTTTTGGGAGCTATTTTTTAGCCCACACTAGGCTAAAAGTGTGACAACAGCAGGTATTCATTCTTGCCATTTCTTGCTATTAAAATCTGGAAAGTCCTAAACCACTACACAACTGTCTTAAAGGCATTGGAGGAAATATTTTCATTCTTATGAAAAAAAAAGTATCTGCTCCTCCCTTTCACGGGAGGAAAGACATCTGTAATGTCTTTGCTGAAGAAATCTCACTTTAACTACTATACATGATTTTTCCAGTGAGAAACTCTGGAGCAGCCAACTCTTATCCTTAGGGGAAGAGGGTCAGGTTGGAGAACATTTATACAGATGGAACATGGGGGGCCTGATGTGAGAACTGCTGAGGGAGTAGACCAATGGCATTGTGATCCATGAATATATCTGAAATGTCGTGGAGATCAAGAGAAATTCCTGAGGACTGCAAGAAAGCCAATGCCACACCTGTCTTCAAGAAGGGCAGGAAGGAGGATACACGGAATGGCAGATGGAACAGCCTCAGCTCAACCCTGGGAAAGCAACGGAGAAACTTCTCCTGCAAACTGCTTCCAAACACATGAAGCACAAGGAGAACACGAGCAGGCAGCAAGGATTTGTAATGCCTGACCACCCTGCAAAGAAATTACTGGCTCTGCACATGAAGTTTTTTGTCCTGACTTCTACAAGTCTTCCAGCACTGCCTCCCAGAACTTCCTCATGGACAAACTCAAGAAGTACAGGCTGGAAAGGTGGCCAGTGAGGTGGGCTGAATACTGGCTAAGCTTTGGGGCTAGAAGAGCTTTCCCTCTGCTCAACCCAAGGGACACACATCTGGGGTGTGCTGGGCTCCTCAGTGCAAGGTACTGATTTAAGTGCAGCAAGTCTGGTGTGGGGTTCCACCTGCCAAGAAAAACACACACGTGCTGAAGAGAGTCCAGCACTGGAAATTACTGGAGATTACAACACTGGACCATCTGTCAGCGTGGGGAGAGGCTGAGAGAGCTGAAACTGTTCAGCCTGGAGAAGAGAAGGGTCAGTGGGGGCATTATAAACGTGCATAAATCACTGGCCAGAGCCTGTAAAGAAGACAGAGCCAGCCCATTCTCATGGCCCTTCATGAAAGGGCAAGGGGCAAGAGACACAAATTGAAACACAGGAAATTCCATTTAGATGTCACAAAAAACTATTTTACTGGAAGAGCGGTGGAACACTGGAGCCCAGAGAGGTTGCCAGGTTGCCCAGAGAGTCTTCTTCCCTGGAAACATTCAAAACTGAACTGGTGAAGTCCTGAGAAACCTTCTCTGCTCAGCCCTTCTGTGAGAAGGGGGTTGGCTGAACAGTGTCCATAGATGCCTTCAAATCCACCCTCTGATGCTGTGGCTCTGACTCTTTGCTAGACTGTTCTTCCCTGCCTGGTTTTCCAGTTGGGTAGGTGACAGCAGGAAGGGTTTAACACAGCAATTGCCAAATATTCATCTCATTCATTCCAGGGCTTGACTATGCAACAAAAGGAAATTAAATGCATTGTCAAAGGTCTCAAAGGCTCAGCATTAAGACGAAGAAAGTGAGAGGGGAGGAGTGTGCTTTTAGGATATATTATTTCATGCATCTTACCACACAATAAAACGCTACCATAAACATGAGATGGATGCTGGATACCAGCAGCTGTTCTACTCTGCAAAATGCTCAGTGCTGAGAACCCATCCCCATGCAGTTCAAGTTTGAATGTCTCCTTATGGATTTCTGAAGAATGCCAGCGTGAAATCATCATCTGCAGTCACTGCCACAGGTTCCAAAGATGCTGCAGTGTGTGTCATAGTCATCATCCCCCCTAATCTGAGATGTCTGCCCAAGACTCAGATGCTTGCCCTGGTTATCAGAAAAAGGTATTTGTGCATTTGAGTCTTCTTGGAGCTCTGTTCTGTCACATTCTTGAGAGAAAACTCTCACTCCTACACGCCCAGCTCACCTGAGAATGAGGAGTGGGATCTTTCATGGGTCAAACAGTGACAAAGAATCCTTGAGTCAAAGATGAACACGGCTGTTCACTGTGTTCACATCTGTCAGTAAAATTTTTCCAAAGTTATCAGTGCCAGTGATGTTTTAGTGATATGGGTCTGTCTTTTTGACACAAGGGTGCCTAATTCTTGAATGTCCAGTGGCTGATAGATAGGTCCCTCTACCACTGTACATGCTCATGGGAAGTTATCAGTGCCAGTGATGTTTTAGTGATATGGGTCTGTCTTTTTGACATGAGGCTGCCTAATTCTTGAATGTCCAGTGGCTGACAGATAGGTCCCTCTACCACTGTACATGGAAGCCCTTGTTAACCTCAGCAGTTGTCTGCTGGGTGTTCATAATGGGGCATGCACCCCCTTTTATTTTGTAATCTTTACAGATGAAATAAAATGTAAAACTGACCATGCAACAGCTGTTCAAAAATCTCCATATGACTTCATATCTGCAATTGTTCCTTTTTCCCCCGTGTTTTTGTTCCATTTACATGTTCCTTTTGCCTTCATATGTGGACATCCAGATTGCTGAAGATTTATGGAGCTCATCTACCATTATTCTTCCAGCTGAAGCACATTTATTTCGCAGTACATCTGAAGCTGCTGCCATGTATTGATCAGCTCCGAGGCAGTGTCACACATGCAGATATGAAAAAAGCTCACTTGTCATTAGGTAGCTGTTGTTTTCTTCTGGATCTGGAGACAATGAACAAAGTCAGAGCCTAAAAATGCTGAATTGAATTATCCAGCTACCCTCCCATGGCTGCTGCCTGCATTTTTAACAGTGAAATGCTCAGATTCACTTTGCTTTGAACGTGTTGTGATCACGTGGAGGTCTCAGCATTATTCAAAAGAAAGCTGTTACTTTGCAGTATCTACAGTCTATTTTTGGAAGTATTCAGTGAAACAGTGCATCAATGCCTGTTTGCCCTGAATAGCTACAAAGCACTGTATGGAAAGCATGCTTCACACAGAAATGGAGACTCCAGATCACCTATTGCAAACTCTGAAGTGCTACTACATGGAATAGATTCTAGTGGGAATTAAATTGATTATTCTTGGTTGGATTTGCTGCTATAATTGTAGTCTTGAGGTTGAGAAATCAGCTATTTTCATCAGTAGCTCAGCACTGTCTTGTCCTACGCTTTAGAAGGTTACTCTGGAAACAGACTGGATGAAAAATAGGCTGTGCCACCTATATATGTGCATACATGCTTAATTATTTTGAGTTGTAACAGTCAAATCAGCAAGGGCAACATCCCAAGCTGGTGCAAAGTCTAACATGGGGACACTTTGACAGAAGCTTCATGTGTCAAAACAGCAAGCATATGGGAAAAGGAAAAAGGTAACTGCCTGGGGACCTCCAGGACAGGATTCTCCCTGGTAGGGAAGTCTCTCCTTGTTGGCACAGTGAGGGAGCAATTTCAGCTGTGCAATATTTAATGCACTAACGAATTTCTGTTGGAGCACCTGAGGCAGCTGCTCAGCTGGTGAGTTGTCTCCTTGGAGCTCAGAGCCAAATGACCCTGGAGGTTTGTAAAGCAATTTGATGCCTCTGATCCCAGAGCTGTGCATCTGAACTGATGGTTCTCTGCTCTGGACAAAGAAATGCCTTGAACCACATTGTTTTGGAAGTCAGTGGGAAAAAAAAAAGGAGCTGGAAGCTTCTTAGTGAACTTGGGCATTCAAGTGGATGATGGTTAGAGACCCATTGCACCTCCTTGGTTATTTGATGTGAGTCAAGCTCAGGTCATCCTGTCTATCCCTTCCCTTCCCTTCCCTTCCCTTCCCTTCCCTTCCCTTCCCTTCCCGGAACTTCCCTTCCCTTCCCTTCCCTTCCCGGAACTTCCCTTCCCTTCCCTTCCCGGAACTTCCCTTCCCTCTTTTACTAATCAGTCTCCTCCAAATGCTGTGTAAAGACCAATTTAGAAATGCAGGAATATCAAAGTGGCAGATTTGCTCTTCCAGACAGTGGGACCTGTTTTGTTCAGCTGCACATTTATCCAGGCTGGTTTCCTCTACATGCCATCCACTGTCTTCTTCTGAGACTCTTCTGTGGTGGGAACTGCTCTTCTCTACATGTAATTTCTCCCTTCAGCTGGTACTAATTTCACCTTTCTGTTTATTTTGCTTCTTTGCATTTCTGGACAAACACGTGGATCTGTGGATCTGTGATAAAATCATGTAAAACAGTCCCTTGTAAAAGTAAACTTTAATTTTATTTAAGGTTCTGAGCAACATGAAAGCGTTACTTGACCTGGAGTTCAAGATGCCCTGTGTTATTGTCAAATATCCAATTAATTTAAATTACATAAAAAAATGTCAAGCAACAAAAACCAAGAGGACAAGAGATTAAGTGTGCTTTCCAGTCAAGCCACTCACTCACCTAATTTCCTCTCCTGTAAAATAAATGCTTCTGGATATATTTGCAACCTCCAAAGAGAAAAGTCTATGTGCTGTTTCTCCAGCTGCTGTGTGTTTCAGCAGCATGTTGTCGAATTGCATGTCCTTTATCCTGCTCCTTTGGGATGTGTTATGTACATCACAATAAGAAGCCAAGGATGATACAAATAATTATAACATGTGATACAAGCCCACTGTTATAAAGTCAATCTCTCAGCAAATTCATCAACTCGACACATGATGTACAGTACCAATTTTATGTAAATGACTTGCCTAATCCTGCTGGGCAGAATTACTCCCTGATGTAAACTCTGTTAAATGCAGTGGAGTTACACCAGGAAATCATTCTTTTGCTCGTAAGATCTGGAGCCACACTTTGTGTATCTCGTTCATCTGGAAACCATGGTAATAAGAAAATGAGTGAAATCACTTGATTATGAGATTCAGAGGTATTATGCTCTCCTTTGTTTAAAACAAAAGACCACCTTAAATATTACGCATTATTATAATTTATGAATATGAAGAATTAACTTAGAAAATTATATTGATTTCTAAAACTCTTAAAGGCGATGAAATTTCTGTAAGAAAATTGGCTGGTTTCCACTGACTCTGGCAATCTTTGGATCAACAATTAACAGAGGTTTAATACTCAGAACATAAAATTCATTGACATCGTAAACTGCTGCAAAAAGGACATTAAAATGAGACTGAAACAAGCATGTAAGGCAACTAATGGCTTTTGTTGAGGTAATATGTAAAAAAAAAACCTAAATACCAAACCACCCCCCTCCTCCCCCAAAAAAATCCCTAAACAGTTAAAATCCTGCAACTCACAACAAGATTACTGTAAGGTGGTAAAAAATGTGTCAGTTATCCTGAAGTTTAAAACTATACATAAATAGTGCCACCCAGCTTTTATTTGTACAAATGATTTTTTAAAAGAAATTATAATGCTACTATGCATGGTGTCCAAATTAAACCTGGATAAAAAGGAATATTTGGGATGTTTCTGGATATATCCAGGTTTTGTAGCATGGCCTCAGCCAGGATGCTAAAACTGAGCATCCAAGGCTTTGGTTTATGTCAGAGAACCCTGAGATATTGGCAGTGGTGAGTCCTACAAATTCCATGTTTAAGTTTGTGTTGTCAAATCAAAGCTTGTCACTATCTGTTTTCCTTTTATATCATTTGCCAAACAGAAGAAAACTCCACCTTTTTTCTTCAGAAACCTTGCAAAAAAGGATTTCTGTCTATAGGGAGGAAAAATGGCCTGAAAACCCAAACCAGAAATACACAAAATCAAACCAAGCCACACAATTCCTACATAATTTTGAGCATCTGGATTCAGATTTCCTGATGCGACACTGAAGAACCCTTCAAAATTCCAAACTTCTTATCAGAGAACAGATGCCACTGCTTTGGCTCAGCTCACAGAGGCTAGTGGGATGACCAGAATATTTTCAGCAGCTTTCTCAGTCCATTTCCACTAACCAAACTGGTGGTTGGGTGGAATTTCAGAAAATCTCTTCATCTTGGCTACTGCCTGGTCAGCTCGTGCTTTATGCACAACAGTTTTGTGGTACCCTCCTCTCCACTGCTGAGGTCAATGGAATCTAAAGCAACGAAGCCTAATGAAATCTTCATGTGTTTTTTGGAATGGTTATTAATCAAGTTGGAAGGTAGACCACTGCTAGACAAAAGTAGAATCAGGTCAAGTAAAACACGTGTCATGGCTTCTGTTGTTTGTCACTGAAAGAAAACAAAAAAAGGCAGACGTTATACACCCAGGTTTGCTTGGAAAAGTCACCCAAAAGAGACGTGTACGTTGGAAATGTACCTTAATTCCTTTTTTTTTTTTTATTTTTTAATATCGTCTGCCCTCCAGATGGTCTGCTGTGATGACATACACCTGTTCAGCGTCAGCTATTACCCACAGCGACATATGGCAGCTCACATATTGCCTGGGCTGAGGGGATCTGGGATTCAGGTCACCTGGGGTCTGTTTTCAAGTGGTGTGATGGCAGCTGTGGGAAACACGATGACTGACAGAAAATCGCTGCTCGTCTCACCAGCAGAAAAATGTAGATGTCTTTTTTGGGGGTTAAAAAAAAAAAAGAAAAAAAAAAAGCCCAGCAGCTGTATCTTAACTTCACCACGTAGGTGCAGACAATGCAGGGATCAGCCTCTCCAGCAGACAGCACAGTGGAGGTGCAGTGCTGTGGCTTTGCATGTTTTTGGTGGTGGGAGTTGCTCAAGGGGGAGAAAATCTGGCTGTTATGGTAACAAGTCTGGAAGGGTGCTGGCTAAGGAGGGCTGAACTGCCTCGCAGCATAATGACACTGTGGACCTCTGCCCACTGCTAGAACAACACCTGAGATGAAGCCTCTTGAAGGCACAGAAAGGTGCAAGGGATTTATTTGTTCCTCTGCTGCATCTAGTTTGTGTGGGCTGCCACAATACCGGAGGATACAACGAGAGAGAAAAAACATTTGGTGCTCTCTGGAAGCAGGGCTGCTAGCAAGTGGATGATATAGGAAGAGAAAAAAAAATAATTAAAAAAAAGGCATGGTGTTTTTAATCTGCATTTTTCAGCGTTGTCGTTGAAGGAATTTGTCTGAGTCTGGAAAAGAGGCTGTTTTTGTGATCTTTACAGGAGAAATAATGGAGGGAACTCATGGGTGCCACTGCGGTTTTGAGATGTTCTGCTAAATATTGTTGAGTTTGAGCTTCAGATAGGTTTCTGGTGAGTAGCTGAATTTCTTGGAACCTGTCCAAATCAAACAGAAAATGAGAGCTTTTTAGAGGCCCAGCATACCTCCCACATTTCTCAAAGTGACGAGACATGTCTTTTTCTCCCTTGCTGATGTTTTATTCTGTACTTGCCGTTGAGGAGGACAACTGCATTGCAGCTGAAGAAAAATCTGAAACAGAACAAATTACTTTTGTAAAACCTTATTTTGAACATCTCTACCTCTGAATCCAGCCAGCAACTACATTTAATGAACTGTGGAGGAAATGCTTTGAAGTTTGAGTAGAGGAGGTCTGATTTTTTTTTTGTCTTCTAATTTTCAGTGCCTCTTCAGTGTTTCAGATTGAATTTAGTCCTCATACAATAGGACTAACATGGCTGTGGAATACATTTTTAGTGCTGGTTATGGTGGGCAAGATCTTTCTCCTACAGCAACAAAACCTGAAAACCTCTGAGAACAACTTTTACCCACGCTCCTGGTTAATAAGACATTTCCACATCTACCACAGTTTAATACAGAAGTTATGAAGAAAGAAATAGAATTACTCAAACAAAGACATTATTTTGCAACAGGGCACTTCTTTGTTTTGGAAGTCTATGTGTCACAAATCCCAATTTCTTTGTCTTTCTCCTCATATTTCCTACCTAAGGAAAATAATTTAACAACCAGCAGCCCAGACAAATTTTGTAGACATTATTCAAGGGATAACTCCTCGATGCAGTCACTAAGAATAGTAACATAAAATGAATCAATATTACCAATAAAAAAGTTCATTCTAAGTGGCAAATTGTTTGTCCTTTTCAGCGATCATTTTGATAATTTGTAGCTCTCACTGAAAAACATCACCTTGCTGGTCCCAGAAATGTAAAGGTTTCAACAGCAAACTCCCACATGGTCTCCTCATTTCCATTGTTTTTATTTGTACAGATGAATAGTTCTGAAATGAAAAAAACAATGAGGAAGGCAGAGGGTAAAAAAAAAAAAAAAGAAGTTGTGAAAAATTATTCTGAAAAATGTCATTTACCTTCCTTAGAAAGCATGAAATGCATAATACTTAAACATTGGCTCTGCAGCATCACACACAGCTTCCTCTTCCTATCAGTTTCATGTAAGATTGTGGTACTTGCTATATTCAAACTAAATCCATTGACATTTGTGGAATTATTGATGTTTAGCTGCACTATGAATAGTAAAATATGGATCCAAAGATGAGAAAAATGAAGGTCATTTCCTGTCAGAAAATGAATGCATGTTCTTTTTAATGTACTATTTTCTAACTCTCCAGGTATTCCACCTTTTAATGGTGCTGAAAGAATGAAATCAAAGTGGGGAAAGAAAACAATGGAACACCTTCTTAGCACTGAGTGATTTCAGTTCTGGGTCATCCATTCAGGATCTTGAGGAGTACAGATGTTTTATTTTCCATTGCTGGACAATAACCATGTGGTGAACGTCAATCGCTCCATGTTTATGAAATGGTATCTGGGTTTAATTTCTGCTGTCTGTCAATTGGAGCCTTTGATCTTGGCCTGGAATTATTTTTTCCACTTCACTCTAAGTGACTAGAGGCTACTGCTGTCACTGACTCTTCAATTCCTGATTTCACTTTGCCAAGATGTAAAAGACTTATTTACAGGAATTTTTCCAAATATGATCCTTAACTGTGGGTTGTTTTTTTTTCTTTCTTCTACCCTCAAGGTATTTTGTAGTGAGTTGTTGTAGGATTAACCTGAAGTAAAATACCCAGCAGAAAGCAGAATGGAACAGAGTCTATGTGAACAAACAGATGTATTTAAGCAAAAAAGTACAGTTTTAATAACTAATTGCAGCTGGGATTTTAATATACTCTTCTTTTTTGAATCAAACTGAAATTCTTGGTGATATGTGTTAAAAATTATGGTTTAAATTTCTGATGATCAAGTTACATAGATTAAAGTAATGGATACCAGACTCTGCATCAATGCAGTTATAAATATGGATGAAATGAATGTACATTACACACTGTTATAAATCTATGTGTTCAAGGAAAAGCATAAATCTCCATCACCTTTTCCTCCTTGGGATATGAAAGGTATTGCTATTTTTACAGTGTTTTCGATGAAATTACAAGGTGGGGTAATTTGCTTTTTCTGAAAGTCTTCTGCATTTCTACAGGCACTCAAGTAACATTTTATTTACAGCGGCATATCATTTAAACACACAAAGCCTTGTGCACTGGGAGGAGCCACGTGACCTTTCCAGACACGAAGACAAGCAGGGTGATGGTGCACTCAGAGACATTTATAGGTGTCTGTGACATTTGTAGAGGTTTCTGCCCCTGCAGACATTTGCCAGGTGTGGCACCGCCACGTCCCCCTCCACTGCTTCCTTTCAGTGCTTGTCAGAGTGCAGCCAAACAGTGGCAAATAAGAGGATGTGGTGAAGGCTTATGGTTAGAGGGAGAGGTCTGATTCTAATCTGTGACAAACCACTTGCTCCTCGATGTGTTCTGCTGGGGAAAGCCCCAGAGCTTTGGGTGGGTTGTTGGTTTTTTTTTTTTCTTTTTCTTTTTTTTTTTTTGGTTTGGTTTGGTAGAGCCACAGAGACTTCAATGAACTGTCGAGTTCAAAGGCCTTATCTCTGATCTTCATCTGGTTTCTGGTGCACTAGGAGATAGAGGTGTGGGGTTTCTCCTGCAAGGCAGAGCTCTCAGCCCTCACCCAGAAGGAATTTGCTGCCCTTTCCTGCAGGCTTTGAAGCAGCACCTGTGTGGCACACGTGGGGAATCACCAGCCTCCCTGCTCTCTGTGGGGATGGCTCCTTGTCCTCATCCTGCTCTGCTGCCAGTGGCCAGAGGAGTGACTTCCTCAGGAGTGGCCCCAGGAGTGGCAGGAGCAGCATTTCCCTGCTCTGTGTACAGCCAGCCCTTATCGTGGTCTGCTTCTCAGTCCTCGTGAGTGGAGTCCAAATTCCCTGAGACACTCCAGGGAAGGGGCTAACAGGCTGTTTCCATAATATGTCCTAGCTTTTGGATGACCTACTAGTCAATGAGAGAGACAGCAATCCAGGATAATTGGAAACATCGTGGGGATGGGGAGAAAGGAGATGGTTTTGTTTTCTTTGTGAGTGATTTTGATCCTTCTACACAAACAGGACTGCTTAAAGATAACAAGAACTCTCTCTGGTCAGCAGATTCTGTGGAGAGCAATTAAGGAGCTTTTCTGATGCCTGGAGGCTATCATGAAGCTCTCTTTCTCAACAGAGATGTATAAAATCACGCTCCAGCCGTGAAAGCAAGAACTGGCTAAAATCTGACCATGAGCTTGAGCCAAACTCTCTAATATCCTAGGAGGCAGTGAGATCAGACTGTTGCCAGGAAAATACCCATCCATTTAATGACATAAATATTAATGGTGAACATGGTTCAAAGCTACATTGAAAGGTTCCTTTGCTTTATATGTTCACTGAGGGTTTTTTATGCTATTTTAGCTCCATTTCACATTTTTCAGAAAGTTTTTCAGATGGAGATTGATGCTAATTGAATCAAATTTTGCCTAAATTTGATTTCTCATTGATAAACCTTTCTTCTGTGTTTTGGTGCTTCAGAGAAGTGAAGCTGCTGAGCTGAGAAACACCACATTTTCAAATATATGGCCATGTGAGTTTTGAAGCTCAGTGATCCTCTCCATTGAGACTGCTCTGAGTGCAGCTCCTGCAGGAATACCCCAGCTTTCCTGGGAGCCTGAGCTGATGTAGCAGAGGTCTGGATTATGCTAATATCTATTGGGAATTGGCAATACCCACTGAAGTCAGTGGACAGGTGAAGTTAACCAAACACTCAACCTTTAAATATCTTCCTGTAGTTCCAGGAATTAGACACCACAAACCCAGTGGGTGCGTTGCAAAATGTATAAATAAAAACTGAGAAAATATGATAATATGCCATTTTTATACTGGAAAACCTCTGACTTGGCCACAGCTTCATTTCCTGTGCTCTGTCCACTCACCAGGTTCAAGAGAGGCCCACAGCCAGGGGAAACACCAAGAGTCAGAGTGAAGAGAGGCCACCAAGATGAAAATCATGCCCCGTGGTTTGTCCTGGCACCTGCAGCGAACAGAAAGCTGCAAAGTGTTCCTGGAAGGTGATGTACACAGGGCTGGACCTGCCCTGTGTCCTGAGCCTGGGGACAGCTAGAGCAGGGGGCCAAAAATCAGCAATCAGTGTGTCCCTACAGCTCTGCCTGCCACCCATGGCAGGGCCCTTCCAAACCCATCTCCGTGCTGTTCATGCACCACTTTTCTTCTCCATGGGGATCCAAACTTCCCGTGTCTCCTGGGGGATGGAGCAGCTTTGAGACCAGGGTTTGGCCTCTTTGTAATTCCCCGTGTTTACTTGCTAGTGCTTTGCAGGAAATATTCTCCCCTCATGTACACTGAAATCTGCAGCCTCTCCCACACATCCCTGTCCCTAACTAACACTTCCTTTGTCTTTTCCCCCTGCCCATCCCTCACTAAATCAGTGGGCAGCCCTGAATTTATTCCAGCAGGACTGGGTCGGCCCTCAGGCAGTGGGCTGAGCCTCCTGCTGCCATGAGCAGTCGCCTTCCTTGGTCTCCAGCCATCAGGGGCTTGCCTCCATGGCTTGTGTGGCTTTTTGGGGACTGCCAGCCCTCAGTGCCCAGCCACACCAGTGACTGCCTGCAGCCCAGCTCACAGATTCAACCTAGGGTATTAAGGGAGATCAGGGGAGGGTATGTATGCCAGATCAACCAACACACCAAAAAAGTCTGTTTTTTCAGTCCCAGCTCTGGCACTTCTGGTGGCCTCCTCCTGCTTTACACCAGAGCAGAATTGGAGCTCACAGCACAAGTTCCAGTGTTCCTCTGCTGAAAATGGGGTAACCCAATCCTTCAGCAAAGCTTTTCACACCACTGCTGTGAGAAAACAACAGCATGACTCATGTCTGAAGGCCAGCACCCCTCTGGAAACCCAAATTATCCATCAGGACAGATATAGCTGGGCTCTTTGAGCTCTCTGGCTGCACGTCCTGCCCCAGGTGTTTCCAGGCTGCCATGGGATGAGCTGGATGCAGCAAACACAGCCCCAAAGCCACCACCCCATGGGTCTGAGGAGCAAGGCCAGAGGAGAGGGCTGGCAGCACCATGGCCAAGCTCCTCAGGAGCCACCCCAAACTCAGCTCCTCCTGAGCATGGCAAAATGCTTCAGATAAAAGGTCTGCTTGACAGCATTGTTCCCAAAAAGAGCAACTGCAGGGCTCAGGTTGTGCGAGCCAGCAGTTAAAGGTGCAGCTCATACAGCCATGCAGGGATGTGGAGCCAGGCCTCAGAGGAGACCTGGTACCATGCAGCTGCTGGATTTTCAGATATCTCCACTCCGAGAGGCAGAGCACCCAGAATTAGGTTCTGGGAGAAACATCAGGGTTGGTTGCTGACTAAAAGGGGTTTTTGCTGCATTGCTTCAATCCGTTTAAGATGCTGCCATAAGTTGTGGCCGCAGAAGGATGAAACGTTCCCAAAGTGTGTCTCTAGCAGGTACCAGCAGCACAGGCAGCATCTGTGCCACTTCTCCATGGGATGACTTGCACAGCTGAAACACAAAGCAGCAGCTGTCCCTGACATGGATGTCAGAGTCCGATTGGCTGTCTGACTAGTCTTTGGACAAGCAGACTTTTTTCAAATTAGTACAGAGTCAGCCACCAGCCATAAAGAGAATTTTCATCACTTTTATTGCTCTTCTGATGGGTTTCTAGAAAGCAAGTTAGCTTTCCACTCCCTGAGAATTATTGCAAAACACTATGGCTGTGCTGAAAGAAGCTGCACAAAGAGTTTTAGTTGTATAATTTTGAGCTGTTTTCTCGGGAAGATGATTAACACTTTCAGTGAAAGTCCTGTGCTCAGTTTTGTTGAAAAGCTCTTCTGCATCCCCACCAAGTAAAGTCAGGAGGGTACACATAACATCCATGCACTTTGTGACACAGCAGGAAGAAGACAGATGGCCTGGTACATGGCAATGCTCTACTGTGGCCACCTTCCCAGTGGTCTCAGATCAGTTTTTCAGTGAAATAGCCTTGCTCCTCAACTCTATTTCCTCAACTCAAGTTGTATTCACACAACAGCCAACAGGTTTTACGATGTGTCCAGCAGGGCAGCTTGCTTCTTTCATCTCTTGAAGCCTTCATCAGACAAGCATGGTGTTCCACCAAACCCTGAGAAGATCTCCCACTCCTTGCAGAGGCTGCCCCAGCTCTGACAGTGTGGTCTCAGATTTTTGCCACATACCAGCAGGGCAGGAGGAGACACTGCTGACCTTCTGCAGAGCTGCTGGCCAGTGAAATCCCCAAAACCATAAATTAACTGCTCCCTAGCCCTGCCCTTCCAGCCATCCCATCCTTCCCTGTCATGGAGGCCTTGTCTACAAGCTAGAAAATTCTGAGCTAGCAAGTACTGCACCAGAAGCTGGGGCATGGCATGTTATCCATCCCAGCTATCTGCCTGGAGGAATTCAGGTCCATGGAGTCACAATCTAGTTCATTGTCTGCTGCTGGAGCATGGAGAAATTCTGGCAAACCCCCATGGAGATAGAAGACTTTAACATGCAATGGCCCAGAAAAAGTTCAATCCTGTCTGGTTCTGTACATATTATAATTTTCTATTCCTGTTTTCTTATTAAATATGATCTGTTCTGTGTGATTTCTTATGTATTAATAGACACTATAAAATATGCCTGAGTTAAGGGCTATGGGAGAAATCTTGTAACAACATTGCACAAGTGATAATTTTTTTTCCTTCAGTGTTTAAAAATAGTGAATCTAAATTCTTTATGTCAAGGGATATTTAAGTTGGCTGGTAGGATTAATTTATTTTTATTAGTGTCCCAGAATACTTTGCACTGGAGGGACCCTGTGGACAACATTTTGATGTTGCCCAACAACATTTCTGTTTCTCTTCTAGCTGCTTTCAGTCTGCTGCTCTGCAACCAGTCTGAAGCCTAAGTTCTGTCAGAGTTTTTTTTAATAGGTGCTTCCTAATTGAGCTTCCTTTAAAAAAATACTTGGCAATTCTGTCGCTGCACTGCCTTATCTGTGAAGCCAGGCTGCCACCAAAGAGCCATTACCTCACATTCAGCCACCACCCAGCCCCAGCCTGCAAGCTCTGGTGACCATTTGGGTGGCAAATGACACACAGCCCTGCTCAAGGGGGTGTCCCCATGCCAGGGCAGACAAGCAGCTAATTTAGAGGCTGAATATTTTGGCTACCTGAAGGTTGAGGAGAGTTTTCAGGATGTTATAAGAGAATGTTAAGGGCCAGAAATTGGGGGAAAGCCATTTCAGGCTAGATCCCCAGATGGAATTAGCCCTGTCCTGTCCTGGAACCTGGTGGGTACAAATATGACAAATATCACCTCAGCAGTGGGGAGATGCCAAAAAGGACAGCTCAATTCAACCCCTGCTCCTTCACTGTTTGCTGTGCTTGGTTCAAGATATCCTATAAAAACTGCTTTTCAGTAGCTCTCTGAGTATCTCATTCAGATACCTCATCTCAGTCGCCCATCCAGAATATATGTCTCAAAATGGAGAAAATAAGGTTCCCAGCTTTTCTGTGCCTCAGTTTCTCATCTCTGAGCTGCAAATGTCTGTGGACAGCAGTTTTTCACAGTAATCTTATACACTGAAAGCAGTGTACAGTTCCAGAGTAGCTGATATGAGTATACAAAGTCTCCCACACACATTCACATACAGAAAGAGAGAGCTGCTGATAGACAAAAGAGGGGGAGAAATTCACTTCAGACCCACCTTTTTGTTTCAATAGGAGATAAGTTGAGTGTGCTCCATTCCGTAGCAGTAATGAAACATCTTTTCAGCGTGCCTAACAGGGCATACATTTTTGGACATGAAGTCACAGAGATCTGTGCCAGCAGCAAGACTGAACCTATCAGAATGTAAAAGCATTGGTGGTGACCCTGGAGAGAAGAGCACTTACCATTGTAAGTGAACCAACAAAGATATTCTGTCCAATAATGTACACAACGAGCAAAAACTGTACCAAACAAAATGGAAATTTAAACGAGGGTTCCATTCTATGGGCTAAAAATAAAGGCATTAATCAAAGCATACCTGCATAAATGTGAACCCATATGTTCCTCACACATGCAAAGAAAGAAAAGGTTGTCATGAGCACAAGAGACAAGGGCTGTTAGGTAGCACATTACTGTTTGCATGGGGGGGGATTTTATTGTGTCCTTTCAAGTCCTTTACATGGGTCTCTTTTCCACAGAGTATTCATAGTTCCCACGCATCTGAAAATAACAGCAGGTCTGGGAGCCTGCAGCTGGGTCCTGGAGAGCAGTCAAGACTTCCTGCATTTTAAAAGTGAAGTCCACAGCCTGACACCCAACACTTACCCCTCACTATTGGTGGGAGGTAGGTGAGGAACAACGGGGTCCTCTGCCAAGTCAGTCGGCCCAGTCCTTCCTACTGAAATATCCCTCAGCTGCTTTGAATGCTGCAGGAGAACAAACATCACTTAAAAGGCATTTCCATAATCTGACCTCCTGTTGTTTTGCTACCCATGTCATAAACCCAAGTTCATTTCCTCTCCTGGATGCCAGACACTCAGAACAAGATGTTTTTCATCTTCCACTCAAGGGCTCTCAGGTGACTCCCTGAAGGCCAGCCCCACCACTCCCTGCTTGATGACTGGAAGGTTATGGGCTGCTTCTGAGGGCTCTGCTGCCACTCACAGGCAGCCACTTCCACCTCCACAAATGACCTGCTGGCTTCATTTGGTGGCCACACATGAGCAAAGAACACGTTGCATCATCTTCTGGTTGCCAGCAAGGCAGAGTGAGGCGGGAACCCAGGGGGAAAATGTGCTTGAAAACCTGGATGCAGCCTAAGGGGGTGGGGGGTGAACCCACAGCTGTCGTTTCAGGAGGGCTGGCAGAGGTCAGGAATGAGCTGTGACTTTGGCAACGACCCAGAAAAGGGTGTGTCAGGACATATTTTGTAAGTGTCCCCTCTCCTTGCTCCATCAGTTACCAGCAGTCATCAACTCTTAAGGTACCACAGCTAAGGATCCAGGACCTGCAGCCTCCTGGATGGAAGCTGTGTCCTCTGCACCAGTCCTTGATAGTTGTTGATATTCCACGTGTGAAGCTTTCTGTTGCTTTCAGATACCACTTGCAACTAATACACACAGCATTTGGAGTTAAGCCTCTTTCTAAATTCCTTGCTGTTAATTAATGTTCTGCTAATAAGGACAGAAGTAGCTCGAGTAGTTTGGGGTTAGAAAGACCAGTGGTCTCCTGAACCCACGAAAGCAGAGGAATCTCCTCCATTCTGACTCTGGCCAGAAAAGTTCTTTCAAAGACCATAGAAGGCATTTTAGTGGCTTCTAGTAAGTGCTGACTGTCCAAGTCCAGCATCAATAACAGGAAATAGCAGGAAACAGAAGCACCACGTCAGCACTACCAGCTAACCACATTTTGATAGCACATGCAGGAATAAAGGCCTCATGCTGAATTAGATCACAGAGAACTAAATCTTTACCTTCACCTGATTTTTATTTTTTTTTTCCCCTTTGGTGTGTTTAACATCATGAGCATCACACTTGGATTCATTTAGACACACTGATTCATTAGATGGCCCATGACCTTAATAAATTTAAATTACCAGGAAGGGGTAGTTTATCCCAGCGTCTTAGTCATAGAAATGACTCATGATATCCACCCACACTAACCTTTGTTTGGTCTCCCCAAGTATGCCAGGGCTTGTCAGCCTTTCACAAATGGAGCTCTTTGATTCCCTCCATGAGAGAAGGACATCAAGGAAGTCTGATTGCAGGAACCAGCTCCCCGTGCAAAGACACAAAACAATACCAGTGACCTTGAGAAGCTGAGGACTTGTTTTCTCCTAGGACGTGATGTGCTGCTGGAGGGAAGTGTCTCACTTGACCTGAAGTGAGGTAAAAGTGTGGGAGGGGGGTATCAGGGCTTTTTTCTCAGAAGGGCCTCTTTTCCTCTGCCTCCCTGTTTACGTGCTTGTCTGTTGCTTCAGATAATTTATTTCAGATAATTACCATTCTCAATAGCCCTGAATGCAGCCTTGTCAAGGGTTTTCCAGGTAGAAGAGTTTTTGCCTCTACATGTTATTTAGTTTCATGCTTTATCAATTATACCCCCAACCCAGCAAGCAGCCCAGCTCTCGGTTCTTTTTTCAGCTGGGTTGTGGGAGATTATGGGCTTGGGCATCTTGGGCTTGACTTCTGCATTTTTGACTCTGGAATTGGCCAGTGTGAGCAGCTGTCCCCCCAAGACTTCCCAGAATTCTGAAGGCATTGGAAAAGTTGTAATCTGAGCAGGACTGTTGAAAGACGTTCAGTGGGAACATCTGAAAATATGCTAATATATTAATATTTTAATGTACTGATTTTTTTTTTTCAATTAAGTGATTCATGCTAAAAAGTATTTCTCATCAATTGGAAACAATATTCACTTCCTTTCAAATCAGAAGAAATTAAATATAATTTGGTTTCCTTGTTTATCTCCTCAGTCAAGGAGGGGGAAGAGGGAGTGGAAGAAAGGAGGAAAAAACTAACAGAAGTTAACTATTTTCTCTGCAGCTACATTTTGTTTTGAATAAAAAAATATTTTTTAAATGCAAATCATTTCACTAAATATCAGAAAACGGCATGAAATATTCTCATCAAAATGAAAGGCTGACAGTTTGTTCAAAAGTTTTGACAGGCAAGATTTCCTGTTATTTGCATGCTATCCTAATCTTAATTTTGGAGATTTAACATCTCTCAAATTAGGACCTTTGTTAGAGAGGGTCCAGTTTTTAGTTCACACCTGAATCATCGCATTACAAACTTCACCCTCCCTCGCAGCCTCTGGATGAAAAGCTTTTCCAATTCAAAAATAAGGTCTTTTAGTCCTAGTTGTCATGTAGTTCGTGCTACCCTTGTATATTTCAGAGATCACTTTGCTCGAGACAAAATTACATGCTCGGGACTTCAACACTCATTCTGCCACAGCAGACATTTCGTTTCTCAGAAATGATGGTCTATTTCACTGCCCTGAATATCACACATCCTGACGCACACGGCAGAGGCACAAAGCAGAATAACCCAGAATTCCAGGAAGCCTCTCCTGAGAGGTGGGGCAGGGATCAGAAGGAGCTCCTCAGGAATATTACGCTCTCCCAGCCACCTTGGTTAGCTCTGCAGGCTTTGTTAAGGAGCAAAACCTGATCTGTCTTTGTTTTGCTGACAACTCAACAAATTTATTGTCTTTCTGGCCATGTATAGAGCTCTTCTGAAAGCTCTGACTTCTGACATAACAGGAGCACTTTTGTGCATCGGGTTTCATTTGAGAAGGAAGGAGAGAGGGAGAGAGAGGAGGAGAGAAAGACAGAAAAATTAAAAAAAACACAAGAGAGAAAGAAAGAGAATGAAAGAAACAGAGAAGGAAGGAAGGAAGGAAGGAAGGAAGGAAGGAAGGAAGGAAGGAAGGAAGGAAGGAAGGAAGGAAGGAAGGAAGGAAGATAATAGAAAAAGGGAAAAAGGAGGTAAAGGGAGAGCCCCTTGCAAGCTGTCTACAATTCCAGCTGCATGCATGTTCCAGAGCAGGCTCTCCTTATACCTTCTGAATAACTTTTCAGAAGTGTTTAGCTTTCTCTATTGCCAGGGGCTGGGACACAGAAGGGAATTCAGGGCACTTGGAGATGGCCCCGTCCTTTAGGCCTGTAGGCCTGCTAAATGGCTGTAGAGGAAACATCCTCACTTATTTCTGCACATGCACACACACAGAACCAGGTCAAATTATTGTGAAAGCATCCACAGGCTGAGGTTACAGGGATCTTTTTTTTTTTTTTTTTTTTTTTTTAGAGTAGATACAGCTTCAGTAGAGGATTTTTGAACACTACAAGCCAGTAAAGTTCATGCTTTCTTACTGGCTTTTCTAAGACCTATCTGGTCATTGCCTTGACATTTTGACTTACAAAATCACCAGGCTACCAGAGCTTAGAGATGGTCTTGGAAGAGCACAGACCTAGTGTGTGAAAGGAAAATGTCTCTGATGGCCTCTTAGGCAACAAAACTGGTAAGCTAAACATGGTGTTGGCATTAAAAGAAAAAAAAAATTAAGGCAGAACTTCTACAGAATTCAAATTTCAGGATTAAAAAGGAGAACAATAAATAACAGTATGAACTGGAGATGAGATAAGATACAGCAAGATCTCATGAAATAATTAACAGACAAGAAACAGAGACAAAACCAAACTAGTCAGAGTCAGACCCATAGTAATTGCCAAATCAAGCATGTGGCCTTTAGAATGAGTGGGATCATTCATGTGTTACACAAGATTAAATGAATCTAAGAGTGCTATAAAACCATGCACTGCAAGTGAAAGAATTCAGAGCAAGACAAAATTCAAACTCACAAACAGATGCTCAGTGAAATTTACTGTGAGTTCACAGAGAAGCTCTGCTAAATCATTAAATAAAGACCTGGAATTCCTCAGTGAACAATTTAAAGTTGTGCAGAAGCAAGAGATACAATAAACCAGAACAAAGTGGAAGAGAGTACACAAAACCCAGCTTGGTTCTGGGGCTAGACAGAGGTACCAGTTTGAATCTGCTCAAAGTCCCTCAGTGTTTGCATGTATTTGCAGAATAATAGGAAAGGCAACTAACAAAGAGGGAGGGCAGGAGGGGGAAGGAACGTTGTGCCTCAGAGGGAGAAAAGAAGCAAGATGAAGAAGGAAGAAGCTCATCTGAAGGGGACAAAGAGGAAAACAGTAAGGAAAATCGTATTTGGAAGAAACAGGCAGGAGATGCCATGGCAGGCACAAGGGGCAACTCCTCCTCTTGGCACATCACCTCCCCTGGATCCATCCACCTTCCCTTTGCCTCCACCAAGGCAGGTGCCTGACGTGACCAGCAATTTGTGCCGCTTCATCCCCGGGCTGCCCAGCACCAACCCTCCCAGTGAACTTTGAAGTGAAGCAGTGTCCCAGTGATTTGCAAATGTGTGCTGTGTCAGAGCTGCTCCCAGCTCTGTGTCAGTCAGTGTGCCTGCAGGAATGTGGACAGTGGGCTCTCCTGTTGCAGTTTTTAATCCCTTTGTGATCTTCTGACTCCTGCCAGCCTCTCTGAGCACCTTCAGTGGTTTCCTCACTGGTTTAAGCTTCAAAAAAGCTGTATATTTCACCAGGAAGGTGAAATATACACCTTTTTTATACACAGCACAGCCCCTGTGTATAAAACTGGATGCAACCAACTCTTCCCAATAAAACAAAAGTGCTTCAGGTCCTGATGACAGAGGAGAAGCAGCTCATCAGTGAAATGTTGTGGTTCTCCTGCCACTGTCTAAACAAGGTCATGAAGACTGCTCCTTTGCCTTATTAATGCTCCTTTCAGTGTGCCACGTTAGCTCCAGCCAGAGGCTCCAGGATAAAGTTATTCAGAACACAGGACTCCTCTGTGCCTTGTGCACTAAAGCAGCAGCATGGAGTACACGGCTGGCATACACAGCTGCAGGAAGAATGCTGGTCTGAATCACTTGTGCTCACCCCAAGTTTGCTTTATTCTTCACACCCTGAATTGTCTTCTCCTGCCAATGGCCAACAAAAACAAACAAAAAAGAAAAACCAACAAAATGCAACCAAACAAAAAACCCCACCTCACAACAACAACAAAGAAACAACGACAACAAAAAAAGCAAACTTGGCCATTTTTAAAATCTGAATTTTGCTCTCACCAATATTTGCAGAGAACAGGGTTTCATGATGGGATAAGTAAAAAGAGACCTACTACCAACACAATTCACTAAAAATACAAATTTTGTAGGACAGAATGTGGCCTGAAACTTAACTTTTTTAAACTATGTTAAATTCATGACTGTTCATGTCTGCTGGTTCATGCTTCTTTACTTTTCTTGCTGAAGTATAAAAGAATTGTGTTATGTCCACTAGCACAAAACAAAAATGCTGGAAGTTTACCTGTTTTACAAAATTAATTGCAAAATATCTGTGGGATTAAACACTTTGATTTAACCAAGCTGGAAACAACTGAAAATGTTTTAATGTAGTCCTAAGACATCATCACACTGTGTATATTAGAAAATACTATTATCATGATCAAAGTGTTTGGGGTTTAGATCTATTAAGTTATGTGTGCTTATTAACAAGTTCAGCAGTGTAGCACAGCATAGACATCCTAACCTTGACAGTCCTTTCTCAAGTTGAAAGTAGTCAAATTGCTCCCTGCAAAGTCGTAATTTTGAATTTTATTCATCCTGCAGGGTGAGTAAGTGGTTAAACCCTTAACTGGCTACACAAATACCGCATGGCTTAAATTCAGATTGCTACAAAGGGAAAGGTAGAGATGTTCTCAGTGTCAATAGGCCATGACTTCCACAAAGCTGGTGCACAGTAGCTGAGAGAGTGACCACCCACAGTGACACATTTTTACACTGAAGATGCAAGGAGGCCTACACCAATGACCTTTCCTGGAGACCAGGAGAATAAGGCTCAGTAATGCAGGATTTAGCCATTCAGAGAAGGTTTTTGGTCCCAGTTAATAAAGGGTCTCGCTAATCCAAAAGCTACAAACCTAACAAGATCCCTGATCCAGCAGCGACTGTGGCTCGGGGAGGAGTTGGGATTTTGCTTCGTTTGATGAGGAATTTATGCTGCTTTGAGCACTGTTTGCAAAAGCCCTTGGATACCGAGGCTGTGCTCCCTCAGCCTTTGGCACCACACACCCCTGAGCTCACAGGAGCCCTCTGACAGTCCACAGCTGCCAGGAGGGAACAATGCAGCAGAAATTTTTCACCTGGCCAGCATGCAGGTTCTCCTCCTGAGGCTGAAAGGTGCTGCAGCCACGGGCAGGCGTTCACACATGCATCCCTCCTCCAGAGGAGAGCTGCTGCCAGAAACACAGCGTGTTATGCAAACAACTTAGTCACCCAAAGAGCTTTATAAATGCATAATAAGTAGATAGCACGGAGCAATAAAATACACTTTACTGGAGCAGCAAGGAAGCCCTTCCATTCTGCCTTCCAGTGCAGGAGCAGAAGCTGCCTGGCGAAGCAGGTCAGCCAGCCCTACAGAGTTTTGCATAAGAATTTCACACAAGTATGCTATCTAAACCATTTCCTAAGGACATCTTCTATTACTGAGATCACCCAGCCAGAAAGCACAATAATGCAGGGAGGTTCTTCAGGAAAGGGGGCACTGGGGGAGAACAGTTTAAAGTAAAGCAGAGGAGGTTTTCTAATCTTTTGTGGGGACAGAACATTTGGTGAGGGTGCAGCTTGGAGAAATACTGCAGTTGGGTTTTTTGAGCAGGTTTCAGGCCAGGCACCTTTTAATATGCTAAAAAACCAGCACTGGTTGAAAAAAAAAATTAAAAAAAGGAAAAAAAAAAAAAAAAGATCCAGCCTATATGTGTATAATCATAGACTCACAGGATGGTTTGGGTTGGAAGGGGCCTTAGAGAATACCTCACTCCACCCTCCCTGATGGTGTCAGGGACTCCTTCCACTATCCCAGGCTGCTCAGAGTCTCATCCAAACTGGACTTCAACACCTCCAGGGTTTGGGCCATCCACAACTTCTTGGGTCACCCTGTGTCAGGGCCTCCCCACTCTCTGTGCGTATTTTTGCAGGTGAAAATCAAAGCTAATCCTAGTCTTTCTAGGAAGAAATTATCCTGTTTAACCTGTGAAACATGCCTATGTTCCTTCAAGGCTTAATTCAAGATATTACCCACAGTTATAAAGCAATGAGGAAAACCAAGTACCAGGATTATTTGAGCCATCAGGTATGACACAGTCATGGTTATTTAGAAGTAATCACACTTCTGGCAATTTACAGATATTACCCCCTCCTTTTCCCAGTGGTGTAGAGATAATAGTAAGCTGTATATTCTGAGAGAAAAAGAGAGTGCATCTGAGCAGGTACATGTATATTTCTGAATGTCTTTTCTGCTCACCTTCAGTCAAAAAGAGGGTGGGAGTAGGGGCTAACTTGCAATTTTAGAGCAACAGTGTTCCCTCAAACCTTTACAGCATTTACCTTCTTCAGCAGCACATTAAAATTTCTCACATCCTTAACAATTCGATAAAATAACAAGTAGAAAACCAGAGAGAAAAAATGAGGCCAAAACAACCAAAAATCAGCTTTGTCTTGATAAAATGAAAGCAGAACCAAAACTTCTCCAGGGCCAAGATTACAGCTAAATGGGACAAAATTGAAAGCAGTGGTGTCAAACTAACCCCCAGACTTTGTGGGAATCACTTGTGTAACCAGGAAGCAGCTGAGAGAGGAATTCTTGTCCTCAGAGAAGGTGCAGAGAGAGAGGGAAGCAAGGGAGAGAGTTTGTGGCTGCTCGTGGGTGTGTGTACAGGAGCCTGTGCTTGTGTGCTGGAGCACACAAATGAAAAATTAGAGTGACAGCTAAAAATGCCAAGGGCAATCCACGTAGACAAATGGGGAATAAAGAGAATGGAAAAGGAGTAATGGAAAACTCTATCAGTGGTGAAACAGGGAGAGATGGAAACAACTGAGATTTTTCAGCTGGGTGAAACAGAAGATGAAGTAAAGGGCAGAAGCAAAGAAACAGAAAATAGATATTATTTGGCAGAATATTACCACCCATTCTCATTTTATATTTGTCTAATAACTACCACCCTTTCTGAGACAAACCCAGCTATAATGACTCTTTCTTAAAAAACACCTTTTTATTTTTTCCTTCCTGATCCACAAGATTGCCTGCTTGCTATCTTACCAATGCACATGCAGAGGAAACTTCCTGAAGTTGTTTTCCTGTTTCAAGTGAACACCTCATAACCAGGAACAGGATAAAGAGAGGCAAGAGCCTTTCTTCAGAGAACATCATCTTATATAATCCTAATGTCAGTACATCTAAACTCAAACTGTGTGGTCTGAATCACAACTCTAAGCTGCAAAGACAAATCTTTGCCTCCTGAGTGATGGACATGAGAAATTTTGCTGGCATTCTTCAGGCCACCCTTAGAAAGAAATCTGTGATTTTCCTCTTTTCAAGCTGTGGTTGGATACTGCCTTCCCAACCAGAACAACAAGGCACCAGCTGAAAACAAACCAACTGAAATAGTTGAAATTAAGTAAGAAAGTACACAAAGACATGCTTTGAGCAGAAGAACCACTTGGGAAAAGAAAGAAAGAAATGAAAGAAGAAAGAAAGAAAGAAAGAACGAAAGAAAGAAAGAAAGAAAGAACGAAAGAAAGAAAGAAAGAAAGAACGAAAGAAAGAAAGAAAGAAAGAACGAAAGAAAGAAAGAAAGAAAGAACGAAAGAAAGAAAGAAAGAAAGAACGAAAGAAAGAAAGAAAGAAAGAACGAAAGAAAGAAAAAGAAAGAAGCATTCCAGTAAAATCTTCTAGGCTAGGAGGAAGAAAATTTATTCAGTTTGCTAAGTTCAAACACACTTTTTAAAGTATGCTTTCTCTCAAAATGTCATTGGAGAGCAATTAGCTTTTTGAGATTTCTGCCCCAAAAATTGAAGGAACTTCTAAAAAATGTGCACCTTGGGTTCCCCACACCCAATTCCCCCCACAACCAAATCCTCCACCCTCCCTGAAATCTCAGGTGTAAAATACAGCCATAGGCAGCAAGATGGTGGGTGTTGAAAGAAACATGGCTGAGTTCACAGCTGAGCAAACCCAGACTTTTAATCAATTATCTCCTAAGCTTTTTTAAAGTTTCCAAAGACAGTGAATGCTTTGCAGACCTCAGCTCAGCTGTATTAACCTGGCCCAGCTGAGGGAGAACAATCTGTGGGTACACAGAGGTGCTAACAAGAGCATTAGACTGGGTGGAATCTGACTTTTCACCACTGTTGGACAAGAAAACATAGATTTCTCTGGTCTGGTTTACCATTTATTCACCTCAGGTGAAAGAGACACTTTTATATCACTACCTGGTTCCCTGATCACAAGTAGGTAGATATTTCTTCTAGCAAAGTTGGTTATTGTTTTGGGCTTGGAGAAGCATGATATAGCAGAAATCTTTCTGATCAGTGTGGTTAACACAAGGAAATGTTATTGTAATATCTGTTTGGCAAATTGGGAAATACTATACTGACCTGGCAAAGCAGATTATAATATTTTGCTGCAGCAATTTTTTGCTATAATTTCAGCAGAGGTGATATTTGAATATGAAGCAGATGAATACAGAAATGACTGATGCACATATATCTCACCCTAAACACTACCAAGTAACACAGACATTAAACTGCTTTTTGCATAATCTCTCTCCTAGTAAAAGTTTTTGCAAATAGATCATAATAAGAGAAATAAAACCACAAAAATTACATATTTATCATTTACTCTTTGCTTCACTGGCAATTCCCTTTCTCGAAATGAATCCCTTGTACTCAACTTGGTGTTCTCATTTAAACAATGAACAGATTTTCCATTCACCAGTAATATTGGAAACTATACACCCTAATGAACCCTAATGAACACTCAAAAAAATAACACAGGAGATTTTCACTGACTTCTGAATTCAAACCCATAAATCTCTGATGTTCATGTTATCAGTTAATGATGAGAAATTACACTGAAGATTTCAGTTTAGGGCAAATGTAGATGGAAGTAGAGAAAATCTCTTGGTGGAAGGAGCCATGTGATGGGTACACTACAACAAACCTTCTGAACATCTTGGCCTGACAGCTTCAGGAAGGGCTGCCTCTTCTAGAGAGGTGGTCTGAGGTAACCTAGGAGGGTGTTTAGAGATCTGAAGAGAAATCCAGTTTCTCTGAAGGAGGGCCAGTGAATATGGAGATGCCACTTATTTCTGAATTACTTCAGTGTGGAAAGAAGTCACCTGGGCAGTAATCTGGCCTCCAGCCATGCTGAACTCTTTCCTGTTTGCTTCATTATTCTCCTCCCAGTCCTTCAGAGACACAGGATGGCACTCAGGGATCTGGCAGAGTATGTGAAAGGGTTAACAGGACTGTTTTCAGCAGCAGGGTGATGCATAGCCACGTCTATTGAAAGCAGATGAATCCCAGTACCTCCCAGAGGCTCCTGCTTCTGCTCTGTGGGTGAAAGTGCTCTAGTTTGGTAGATGGAAATTCAGAAGGGAGAAGGGTATAAGTAGCCAGGCAGAGTGTTCTACCTGATATGAGCAGTTAGGAGAGGAATGACAGTGGAAGGAGGTAATATATGCATCTTCCTCAGCACTCAGTTGCTTGTTATGGAAACCTTGTTAGCAGATGAAAGTGACAGGTGAGGTTTAGCTCTGTGAAAAACCAGCACAAACATGGTGTGATGACTGCCAAGGCAGGGGAATGGAGCAATCTGTGAACAGGCTTGGAATCCACAAATAAAACAGGTACTATTTTGTTCTTAAAATCCAAAGACAAGCAGAAGCACAGAAATTATCAGAGCAGGAGGAAGAAAAAAGGAGAGGGAAAAAAAAAAGATAAGTACATTTAAGCCCTTGGCCTGTAATATCAAGGGGTACTCACAGGAAAAAAAAAAATAAAAACAAAACAAAACAAAACCAAAAAAAAGAAAAAAAAAAAGAAAAAAAG
Source organism: Passer montanus (assembly GCF_014805655.1). Lineage (NCBI taxonomy): Eukaryota > Metazoa > Chordata > Aves > Passeriformes > Passeridae > Passer > Passer montanus. The sequence goes on along the minus strand of NW_024359833.1, from coordinate 453,600 downwards.
AGAGAAGGAGCATAACATGTCACCATGCACTGTTTACATCACTTACATTCATAGTAAATGACCTTTCCCACGAATAAAATGCCTTTGAGCCTGCCCATGACTAATTTCTAATGTTGTTGTGATTTTAACTTTGGCAGTACAGGGAAAATGGTCACAGCAGACTCCAGTTCCAAGGGAGCAGAAACAGCTTTGCTTCACCACTGTGACACTCTCACTTTTAAACCAGCCTGCAAATTATCTCAGCTACCAAGTTCATTTAGGAAAGTCCCGTCAACCCGTGGCACGAAGGAATAAAAGTTCTGCAAAAACTGCTAGTATGAGGTCTGTGAATATCTGCTGTTGCTGTTGTGCAGGAGACCCAGATTCATCTGTAAAGATCCCTTGCAGTGGCATAATCTTCACAAGTCAGAGTCATGTGTTTGTCTGACACACAGTGAGAAGAATGCATGGTGTGCGAGACCAAAATTTAGTCCTTTACTTTGGCTCCTCTCAATTCTTAATCCTTTTTTCAAACTTGAAAATTAATTTGCATAATTTTCTGCTCCGATGGCTTTCAAGGATTAATTGTACTTCTGAAAGGGACAGGAGCAGTTTTGACATAAAAGGGAGGCAGGAAGACAATGGGGGAGCCTGTAAATTTCTGATCTCCTCCTCTGACATAAGTGCAAGGGGTATCCAGTGTAATACACCAAGATGGTCAAAATCCACTTCATCCCACTTCCTCTCACCCTGACCCTCTGCAAATCCTCACATTTAAGGCCAATCATGTTCAGTCATTCATTTTTTATTTGTTGCATCTGAGGTTCATTGGCCACTTCTTACTTCTACTCCCAGGAGAGTCTGATTTTTTTATACACCTGATTTTTCTGGCATTGTCCTCAGTAACAGTGGAAGATCACCATTAATATGTGCAGAGAGAAATAACAGAGACTTTCTCAGATGCTCCTTGGTGAAACCTCTCTTTCCATTAAGCCCATGCAGTCTTCTCAAAACCCATCAGAACTGTGCAACGGGGAAATGCACAACCCTCACACTCCCCCACAGCCTGTCTGTTCCTCCTGTCAGAAGATGTCTTTTCACAGATCACTTTGTCTGTCCTTCTCTGAACTCTGCTATTTTTTCCCCTGTGTTTTTGAGAAGAAGCAGGAACAAACACATGCCACAGCAGACACCTAGCTGTGGCTTGGCAGCTGCCCTAACTTAGGTGAAACTATGTTGGTATCTGGCACCTGAGGACCTGGCCTCATATTTTAAGCCTGGAGGTACCTAATCCAAAGCCTTCTAGGTAGCCACCAGGAGATAGTGTCCAGATCCTGGCTCCAAAATGGCACATCAATCAGCAGAATCAAAATAACATAAATTTTCCATGGTTACGTGAGATACAGATAATTGTGGTCAAATCTGCATTGCTTCTCATGGTAATTATAAGGATTAAAATACTATTATGATTACAGTGTAACTGTGTGGATGTTGTATTACCAATATTATAGGTTTCCCCTGAGAGGAAAACTGAAATGGATGACCTCTAATCATCAGGGAGGCCAAGCAGTCTTACTGTGCCAGAAGAAAAAAAAAATAATTGAAATTTGAACTGTTTCAAATACGGGTTCCCCTTCAGACTCTGTAAGACAAAGCAATGGGAATCTCTTCTCTTCTCTTCTCTCCTCTCCTCTCCTCTCCTCTCCTCTCCTCTCCTCTCCTCTCCTCTCCTCTCCTCTCCTCTCCTCTCCTCTCCTCTCCTCTCCTCTCCTCTCCTCTCCTCTCCTCTCCTCTCCTCTCCTCTCCTCTCCTCTCCTCTCCTCTCCTCTCCTCTCCTCTCCTCTCCTCTCCTCTCCTCTCCTCTCCTCTCCTCTCCTCTCCTCTCCTCTCCTCTCCTCTCCTCTCCTCTCCTCTCCTCTCCTCTCCTCTCCTCTCCTCTCCTCTCCTCTCCTCTCCTCTCCTCTCCTCTCCTCTCCTCTCCTCTCCTCTCCTCTCCTCTCCTCTCCTCTCCTCTCCTCTCCTCTCCTCTCCTCTCCTCTCCTCTCCTCTCCTCTCCTCTCCTCTCCTCTCCTCTCCTCTCCTCTCCTCTCCTCTCCTCTCCTCTCCTCTCCTCTCCTCTCCTCTCCTCTCCTCTCCTCTCCTCTCCTCTCCTCTCCTCTCCTCTCCTCTCCTCTCCTCTCCTCTCCTCTCCTCTCCTCTCCTCTCCTCTCCTCTCCTCTCCATCCCATCCCCTATGAAAATTCCATCCATTGTTATTTCTTCCCCTACAATATTCCCAGTTAAAGATATCCCTCACACAAGATATATTTCCCCCAGAAGTGCTGGTCTGCCCTCAACCTGCCGTGCTTCAGCAGGTGGCCTCCCATCTGCTGAGCTAAGGTAAAAGTCTCTTAGTCCACACCAGGAGAAAGCTAGTTCAGCTTAGCACAGTCCACTGTGAGACAAATCCTGCCAAAGTAATTGCCATCCTGACAGAGAAAATCCTGTTTTATCAGTTGTGACTTGTCTCTAACCCCTCACTGGTTGCCAAACTGAGTACTATGAAAACTGCCAAGTAATCAGCCTGCAACTGAGTTGAGCTATGCTTACTCGGTGGGGAACTAGAAAACTAAAATATGTCATCATCTTTGAGGTATCCAAAATTCATGAGCGAGCCCACCCGAAGGCCTGAATAACTTCAAGCACATTTTTTCATTTTTCATTTGCTTTCTGGTGGGAAGGGCTGGAGAGGTCAAATTTTTGAATTTTTACAATCACTAGGACTAGAAACAGAATTTTCTTTTTTCTTTTCACTGGAATCCAGGACAATCCTGTCTCCAATAGCAAAATCACTGGATTTGAAATGCTAAACCTTTCTTCTTCATTGCCTACATGATAACCAGACCCTGAAATATCATTGGAAGACACTTCTTTGTCAGCAGACTTTGCAAAGAACCTTCCAGAAGGACTGGGAACTTATTTTTTTTTCCTTAAGAATAATAATGGCACAAATAAACCTATTCTGATTTCATGCCCAGGAAACACACCACTGTTGCAGGGGAGCCCTAATAGTAGGGTTGGATATAATTTTCATCCTCCTGAATATATAAAGGCTCTTTCAGAAGTGTTATAAGATGCTCATTTGGCATGAGCCTTGGCTTGTTTTTACTAGAAGACCATGCACCCAATGCATCATCCATATGCCATATATTTGCTCAAGCTGCACATCCCTGGGAGGAAGGATGCCTGTGATCAGCAGGGAGTTAGATGGAGTCTGAAAAGGAGAGGAAAAGGTCTGCTTTGGTTAGCAGTAGCAAGCAGGAAATCTATGGGTTTGAAGATGGCAACCTGATGTTTTTCCAGGCGGGCTTTACTGAGAGGAGGCCTGGAGTGTTCACAAGAATTTATCAGTTGCCAGTTACAGAAGTTAATTTTATTCAGAGGAGGAGAGACATGCCAAAAGGAACACATGGCACAATAAACTCCTGGTGGGTGGAATGCATTTTTGGACTAAATGCCAGAAAAAGCCATGATCTGCCTGAGGGCTTGCAAAGCATTTTGGTGGGACCTGCTCTTCATGTTGGCCTTTTCATTTCTCCAGCTACAGCTCTAAAGCTTTCCGTCCACTTTTTTCTCTTTTTTCTTCCCTAAAAAAACCTCTTGATTTGCTCCACTCAAAAGACAAGATGTTTAAGTTGCTCTCTTAGGTTTTTTTGGCAGTGTAAGAACAGACGTGCTAGATTAAACTGCAAATCCCCCCCTGAGTCAGTACTGTGTCCATGGGAGGAAACAGTACCAGTTGCCTAAGGCAAGGTGGAAGAGCAAGGGAAGCATGTGACACTTCTCACATTCCACCTTCCCAGGTCCTTCACAAAGCTTGCTTTGTGTCCCTCAGTAGCATTCCCAAGTTGGATTTCCCTGCATGCACAGATGAGGAGGGGCAGCTCATGAACCAGAGCAACCAACCTGCTTCTGTTTATGTTTCCTACCTGCTTCACCTTCAGCAGCTAAAGGGAAAACTTCTCAACAGGGGTTAAGGGTGGCTTTTGGTTTATACAAACACATGATGTTTTCTGAATTCTTTTGAATTGTTTGTTTTCTGGTCATTCTCCATGGATTTTCTTCTCTCAAGAATTTCCTTTGTCCCACTCTTGGGGACTGTCATTAACTCTGACAGCACTGAGATACTATTGTTCCTCCAAACATTACTTCCAGAAAAAAACTTTTTCCTTGCAGGCAACATGTTGCACAAGTCTAGGGAGAACTAGAGCAGAGAAAGTTGTTTAAAAACTTCTTTTAAGCTTGCAGTGCCAAGCCTTCTTGCTTATATTATTGCCTTAATTTCTGCTGCTTGCTGCAAAGCACTGTAGGCTACAGAACCTCTTAGGCACCAGCTTCCACAATGCAACAAGTAATTTAGACTTTTTCACAGCCCTCAACACATGGTCTCCCAGTTTGATTTGGGTTGAGTAGCACCTCACTGCTTGCATAATCATGCCTGAATTCAAAGGTGGCACAAGAAAAGTCTCAGGGACGCTCACAACTTATCACCCACTTAGATCTTTGCACTTCCATCCTTAATGCCTCATAATGTCATTAAGAGATGCAAGCATTCAAGGGCTCCTGGACCCAATGGCCAAACAGGTGCATTATGTGTTTGGCCCCCTTCAAGGTGTGCATGAGTTGTACTCTGCAATGTCACCCTTTTGCAGACTGCACATAATTGTTCATCCATGTGTTCGTCCCGATTTCTCTGACCTGAACACTGCCAGGGGGTTTCAGGGGACATGAGACAGCACAAAGAGGCCACAAGCTAAGCTGGTACCAGCCCTGCATCTGAGACCAAACCCAGCAGGAGCAGATCCTCAGCTGGCATAAACCACTGTAGCAAGAAACAGCCAGATGGGAATTTCCACTGCTGCTAGACCAGCCTGGAGAACATGAAGAAAATAATTTTTAGCTCACTCTAGTAATGTTGAACCAAAAAAAGGGGTCTGAAACCAGTGAAACCTGTGTCATGGTGTGCAAGGCATGTTAGTTGCACTCTGCTTCAGCTGAGCATTCCTAATATACACCAGTATATGCCCTTCACTGACAATGAAAAGAGAGTGTAGTGGTTAAGACAACATTCCACCAGATGTAACCATTGGAAATGTGTGACAGTGCCTCTGGTCCTGGAGGTATTGATGATCATCCAAAGGAACATCTGCTGCTTCACATCTGGGAGATGTGTGGCCAGGCTCTGCACTAAAATGTACATATTTGTTTCAAAAAACCCAGTTTACTGACCAAGCCAAACCTTCAGGTGGTGCTTGCTGGCAGATATCAGTCAAAGGAGTTGAGTTGCACTGATTTATTAAACCACATGATCTGTTGAGGAGAAATAGAGAAATATGTGCAGAAATCTCCTACTCCAGATCCACGCTGTGGCATTTGCCACCTCTCTCACCATTCAGGTGACTCCAGTGCCATTTCAGCCACTGCATTCCAAGATCTCCAGGCTGGCAGAGACTCACTGACAACCTACAGCAGACTCTAAATGACAGGGCTGCCCATCAGGGCTGCACTCCCAGGAATGTATTCCCTTAAGCCAGGCAGAACCAAGACCTAAGCTCCTGAACACTCTTGAGTGCAGCACTCCAAGACCACAGGCATTCCAAGGCATTTCTGCAGGGCAGCCCCAATCCTGTGAGTATTTCAAGGAAAAGCAGACACAGGTGGATTGCTGAATCTTCAGAGGCTGAAGAAATACCTTCTTCACAGGTCCATACACCAAAAAAAAAAATTAAAAAACCAAACCCCACAAAACAAACAAACAAACAAAAAAAACCAACAAAAAACTCCCCAGACAAAAAATAAACAAAAGAAACAACCAGGAGGAAAAAAAAAAAGAAGAAGAAGAAGAAGAAAAAAAACCCAACCACTTGGAAAAACCACACCAGCACTAAGTCTGGCCTTGGATAAATTGCAAAATGTCTTCTTATTATAATTACCAAGATCCCTGAGGGTACATATAGTTGAATTAAGGGGTGTCTCTACTTGCATACTTAGTGGCTGTGGAGCTGTCTTCAGCTTCAGTCTGTGGTCCCGTAATCAGTGTCCAGAACATGCACAAGACGCCCTTTAATTTGGTTATAAGTAGCCCTTGGGGAACCGTAGAATTAAACAGTATCATAAGGTTCTAAACATGGTCTGCACAAGGGCTAATTCCACGCTCCCGCTCAATAGAAGGATTTTTCAGCCTCATCAAAGTTTTATGCTAAAAATTTTGGCTAATATTTTGAAAGCATGTTACTTCATTTGACCTAAATGACTTTTGCACATGTTCATTTCCATTTTACTCTATCAGCCTGTTTAACATAATAGCATATTAACAGTACATTTGAAAGAAGAGTCAGTGGTTTGGAGTCAGTCCAAAGCAGTCACAGCAGCAGGAGAGAGCAATAAGAGTTCTGAAGAAGGAAAATCAGACTTGAGTCCCCATTATTTCTTTGCAAAATGCAAATATCCTTGTGCACGAGGGATGTTTTGGCACAAGAACATAATGTTATTTGTACCAGATTACCAGATTATTTCCTGAAAGATGGTCCCTGAGAAGACCAGACTGCTGCAAATGGTGCTTCACAACTGGAAAGTGCTGATAAAGCAAATACTTGAAATTATTATGTCTTTTAACATGTGTGCAAGTAGTGCATTTTTATATAGCATCATTCTATACCATTCCAATATATCCATTCCACAGCATGTGCGTGGACAGGCAATAGATGCAATTAGTGGAACCCGAGGCCATTAAACTTTTGTCATTAAATCTTGCTGTTTATAACTTTGCCAAACACAACCCACTTATTCCATAATACTCTTTGGTGGTTATTTTCCTGAATTAGATTGATTTGATTTTTATTCTTTATTGAATGCGAAAGTCACTTCCAAAAGTAAGATTGTTAATCTTTTAATGGTGATTAGATTGAGAGTGTTGACACTCAAAAAGAAGTAGAATATGTGGGCTTATGAGAAAACAAAACTAAAAAAAAAAATTAAAAAAAGAAAAAGAAAAAAAGAAGATAAAATAAGAATGTTTCACTATTTAAAACAGACTAGCATTAGATCATAAAGCAAAACAAAACAAGAGGGACAGTATGCCTGGATGGATCTTGCTGACAATGACTTTGTGGAAAGCCTTTTTTCCAAAAAAGCCATTTCCATATTTCCATAAAAAAAGCCAATCTGAGAAAAGTTTTCCTGCCCAGATTTTACACATCAACTAAAAAGCAACGCTGATGGTGAGGAAAGCCTGACACTTTTATCTAGGCTTGCCACAGTTTGCTCCCTGTTCTCAGCGACTCATGTAAATCCCAAATAACCCAAAAAAAGTTGTGGCTCAGCCAAGTAGCACATCTCTGTTGAAAGATGATGCACGCAGGTGATTTTGTGTGTGTGCTGGCATACCAGAAACCCAACCCTGTCCTGGGCTGCACCCAAAGCAGGGTGACCAGCAGGGCAAGGAAGGCACGGGGGATTCTGCCTTCATGTAAATCCCAAATAACCCAAAAAAAGTTGTGGCTCAGCCAAGTAGCACATCTCTGTTGAAAGATGATGCATGCAGGTGATTTTTTGTGTGTGCTGGCAGACCAGAAACCCAACCCTGTCCTGGGCCTGCACCCAAAGCAGGGTGACCAGCAGGGCAAGGGGGATTCTGCCCTGCTCAGGTCAGACCCCACAGAGCTGCCCCAGCCCTGGGCCAGCCCAGCAAGGAGCTGGAGCTGCTGCAGCCAGGCCGGAGGAGGCTCCAGGCTGGGCAGAGCACGGAGCAGCTCTGCTGGCAGCAAAGGCTGCCACAGCTGCCACTGGGGACAAGGATGGAGGGACAGGACACAGGGAATGGCTCCACTGCCAGAGGGCAGGGCTGGATGGGAGATTGGGAATTGGGAATTGTTCCCTGGCAGGGTGGGCAGGGCTGGCACAGGGTGCCCAGAGCAGCTGGGGCTGCCCCTGGATCCCTGGCAGTGCCCAAGGCCAGGCTGGACACTGGGGCTGGAGCAGCCTGGCACAGGGGAAGGTGTCCCTCACAGGTGGCACTGGATGTGCTTTAAAGTCTCTTCCAAGCCAAGCCTTTCTGTGATTCTGTGATTCCATGATTCTGTGATTCTGTGGTTCTGTGATTCTGTGATTCTGTGATTCTGTGGCAGCTCAAGAGCAGCACCAGTGCAGCAAAGGGCACCAACAGGCCTCTGAATCCCTCTGAAGCCCCTGTGTGTACCCGAGGGCTCAACCAGGCTTGTTCTCTTCTGAACCAGCCCAGGAGGAACATGGCCAGGCACTACGAAGCTCATAAAGTCCAGCCCAGGGCTTACTGCTAAATCAGAGGATTTCTGCTCCAGGCTGCTCTGTGAATCACACAACAACCCAGGACAGTGACAAACCCTAAACCACCAGAACCTACTTGCTGGCACAGGGAGAGGAAAGGGCAGAAAAGGGAACTTGCCACTATTTTAGGTACAAATACAAGCGGGGAATTTATCAAGCATGAGCCTCTCTCTGGACACAAGAAGCAGTCCAAACTGTATACTGTGGAAGAAGGAAAATATTTTTCTGTCAAGGGTGAAAGATAATTACCATGTACAGATATAAATCAGCAAACAGCACAACATATATCAAAACAAGAGAGACAAGAAGCAGAACTTTTTTGAAGCAGAATTTTTTTTTTCTATTTGCAAGAACATCAACATGGCCATATCAGTAAAATACAATGGGAGGTATTTTGTGGGTAGAAAATAGGTGTCCTGTAATTCTCACCTAATTATGCAGAGTTGCAAACATCCTTACCATGTTAAAAGAACCATTTTTTAAAATCAGATTTTTATTCTCAGCCTTAGTTCAGGCCTTAGAACAGGCTTAGTAGATAACACCTGTGTGAATGAGAACCACGGGTAAGTCCTTGAAGCCCTGCAGAAAACCCTGTATGCAAGGTCCCTCAGCCTAAATGCTCTGCTTATCAGCTCTCTAACCCATTTCTTTGTGCAGGATTCAGAGTGGTTCATGGGAACATTGCAGATGGTCCCTCCCAAGGGAACAACTAATTGCAAAAGAGGAATTCTTTCCCTGTCAGCTTTATGACTTGAAATAATATGGGCAAACACACCAACCATCTTCCTTTGGTTGCTAAGAGATCTTAAATTCCAGGCAGTGAAATGGCACGGTGAGGTGTGTGGCTCTGTGGTGTGCTGTGAGTGGTCCCCTGTGTGATGATGTTACACTGACTAAGCTCTAGAGCTGCTCAGACTTTTTCTTTTGACACAACAAATTTTTTTTTCCCCAGGAAATTCCAAATTGTTGGCACAGAACCTGCCCAGAGATTGCACTGACATCAGCACGGGATATTCAAGAAATGCTCATTTTAACTTACAAAATAAGGTTTTGAAGGAAACTCCAATCTCCAATCCTCCTCTCTGTCCCTGTGTCCCTCTTTACCCTGCAGCTTCTCCATCCACAAATCAGCTGTGTAACGTGGTCAGTTTTGAAATGCCTTCTCCCAGCCACCAAAACTCAAGCTCTTGAATACTTCCATTTCCATTCTGGGGGGGGATTTTTTGTGTCTGTGTGCTGCTCTGCTCACTCCAACCTCCTGCCCCAAACTACTGTAGGTTAAATAGTAAAGGTGTGGGGAAAACTGGGGGAGCTGCTGGTTCAGGGATTTTTTTTTTTTTTCTGAGGCATTGCTGGAAATCAGAAGCAGCAGAGGCAGGAAAAAAATGTGTCAGAAAGGCCTGTGTCAACATCAACAGATTCCAATGTGCCAACATTCCGAAAGATTCCAAGGCTGTATTATTTTTGAAAACATATTGTCCTTGACAAATATACACACAACTGCACTTAAACTATTGAAAATTAGGAAAAAAATTAAGATCTGTAGAGACAACTGTCACGATTAGGTAAGCACAAGGGAGTTGTGCTGGCCTTCAGCACAGGGTGAAGGAGCTAACATTGAAACACAGAAAAAACCCTGCAGGAGATCTGCAGGTGCACCTCTGCCTGACAGAACCAAAAAGTTTGAAGCATGCTTTTTAGATGTAGAAGGCTCCTTTGTTGCAAAGGCCACCAAGAACTACTGGAGCATGAGCGCGAGAAGGTTGTGCTTGCTCTTGGTGTCACATTTTATAGACAGTGGTCTATAGCAATATATATTGGGATAGCACACAAGAGCGTGGAGAAATTGAGGCCCACTTCTCCTAAAGTATCATTTACGTGGTAGAGATTATTCACTTCCATAAAATACAGCAGAGCTGTTTAATTTTGCATCACTCGTTAATTCAGAACAAAATCCCCAAACTAAAAAGACAGCAGAAGAGTCATGTTGCTTTTTAGAAGTCTTCCTTCACCTGACGTTCTTACCATTCCATCAGGAAGCCTAACAGGGTAAAGCCATAATTTCATAACTTTATTGGGATGTGTTTTGTGAAACATGCTCCAGCTTTCCCTGGGATTTCAACACACCCGTTGTTTAAAAAGCAACACAAAAATAAATCGTCTGCTCCCTTACACCCATTCAGCAGCACTAAGGTCACAGGTTGCAGGGGCTGAACCAAGCCCAGAATTTGGCCAAAAGGCTGTCCAAATAAACTGGTGGATTGCTGTGTGCTGTGCAAATGACAAATTATCCTTGGGCAGGCGGGCACATGCACTGGGGCTCTGGCTGGGGAATCCTGGAGGCACAATTTGGCTTCCACATGCTCCTGAGTGCTGCAGGCCTGCTGCCTTAAACACATCTGCACATCCTGAAAAGGCAGCCCTTGCCTTTCCAGCCCTGCCTCCTGTAACCTTGCCCAGTCTGGATGGCTCCATTAGTCAATTGTCATGGATTAATGTACAACCATGGTTTGGATCCCCCTCTCTCAAGCTGCTGCTGCACATTTGCCACTGTTTCTCCACATCACAACAAAGCCTCTGTAGGGTCTGGAGTGGCCTCCATGTGTGTGCCATACGAAAGCCATAATGAAGTTACTGTTCTAACTCAGAAGAAAACTGAGATGACAGCTGAGAAGAAGTGTCCAGTGTTTTCAGTGAAACCTCTTTGCAGCCGTCATTAGGGATCTCCCCCAGGTTTTTCCAGTGGAAGGAATTTTTTGGTGTGCGCTGACTCCAGATTTCATTCCACACCTAACCTGAAGATGTGGAAATAACTCCTCCAGCAGAGAAGGACACTGTGCAATTTGCTTTAATTCACTTGTAAAAAATATTAAAAAAAACATAAATATCAAAGCAGCCAGCTGGTGCCATAGCAGTAGGCAGAATTTGACCATTATTCAGGGAGCACAACAGGAATGTGCACACACATTCACTTTTCCTGCCCATGGGTGAGAGATCCTGACCCCACAGTCACAAAGTCACAGAAATCTCACACCTCACTCTCAGCATGTTATTAGGACTATCAGGAGTAAAAATTATCATTACTTGAGGAACACAGCTGAAAAGTGTAGTAGATACAATTTCTCATGTGCTGGTTCATGACTCCCTTAGTTTGCTCTTACAGTGGTTTTCTTCTTTGCAGTGATTGCAGTCTCATTAATTATATCTAATTTATATTTTTAAAAAACAAATTTCTCTATCACATACATTTCATTAGCAGATCTTAGGAGAAATGTATTAAGGCATCTGAAATTTAATACATAACTGTAAATTGTTTTTTAAAACCCTAAAATAATCTTTACCAAAGAATTTTTAGTGAGAATAGAGTAATCCAGATCACACTGGGTAGCACTGATCATAAGATAAAGGACAAGGGATCTTCAACAGCATTTTTAACATCAAGAAGTGAAACTTTCACAAGTCACAAGATGTTCTTAGGAATCTTTGATTTTTACTTGAATTGCAATCCAGGAATTAAATAAAGTTTTTGTAAAATGCCCTTGATCTTAACCCTGGGCATATATATAAGTAGACTGACAGGGACAGTAACAGCATAACCAAAAGATTACACTATTTCATGGAGCTGCTAAGCCCTTTACCTGTCAAAAACTTTCAAACTTTAAATGAACACCTTGAAAAATTAATTTCTTCTCAGCTCCTTATGAAATTATATATTTTTTTTCTTTAACAGAGCATTTTTTTTCCTCTTCCACAGAGAACATTTTTGACATCTATCACACCCAAGCTCCTTTCATCCCTCCCAGAGCAGCTGTGGCTGCCCCATCTCTGGAGGTGTCCAAGGCCAGGCTGGATGGGGCTTGGAGCAACCTGGGATGGCAGAAGGTGTTCCCATGGCAGGGGGTGGGACTGGATGGGCTTTCAGGTCCCTTCCAACCCAAACCAGCCTAAGATTCTCTGGCATGGGGTCTAGAGGGGTATTTGCAACTCAGGTAGAAAGCACAGGTGATATTCAGCATCTCCTCACTTACCTGTTTATCAATGGTAAATGCAAAATCCTGTCTCTGCTGGGGCAGCAGTTTAAAAAAAAAATCCAGTCCAATGAAGCTCCACTGATGGCAAGATCATTATTCCTGAATCAAACCAGAAAGGGAAGAAAAATTAGGATCCAATAGGATGAAATATACTCTCTTGATTCCTGATTTCTTTAACTTTAAAGCTATCTATCTATTTTCTTTATCACATTTATGGTGAACCAGCCACAAGACTGTATTACTCCAAACTGGGTTTTTGCATGAAATCAGTAAGAAAATGTAGTAGCTGGATTTGTCTATAAGGTTTGATCTGCAGACACTTGGTCACGCATGAAAAGCATCCAAGAGGGAATGGCAGAGCATAATGACATCATCTAACCAACTAAACCCAGCTTGAAAATATTATTAATGTTTCATGCTTTCAATTTTCCCCCCATAAATCCGTGCTTTAAATATTCAATTTAAAGTTAACTTGCGAAGAAAACCCAGGGCAAAATTGTGGCCTGGTTGATTTCTTGCACAAATGCTCAAAATCTGATTGTAGGAAGTGAATGGGAACATTCCACGAGCATCATTGAATTAAAACTGACTTCTGAATTTCAATGAATGCTCACAGACCTTTTTTTCCATTTGCTGTGGTATGCACATACCACTCATTCTTGGCTCAGAGCTGCAGAGCTGAGCACATTAGACATGGTGACTACTAAACATGGCTGGTCTTTGAATCCCTCCAAATTATAGATCAGGACATGAATAACCAAAAATTACTGTAATTACAGAAATGTTGAACTGCACCTATTTGAGTGTTTATACCTTTCAAAAAGATCTGCTGAGAAATACCCTGCATGCACCTAGAGGGACAAACTGCCTACCTTAGAATTTGACTTAGGTACATTTTAAAAACATTAAACCCCATCATTCTCAAACCAAAACACACTTTCAGTGGCTTTCAGTCTAACTAGTCGTTTTCTGCACTAGTTGAAAAAACAGTTCCACAAAGTTTTTGATGTCAGTGCCATGCATGCTGCTCCTCTGCATGAAAATAGTGATTACACTCCTCCAAGAACCCCTTGTGTAATGCTTAATTCTGTCAGCTATACCAAAATATTTCAGTCTGCAGGGGACATGGCTGTTCAAGGTAAGTCCTGAAGCAGAATTGCTCTGCCATGCACATGCATACACAAACTTCTGAAGCCTTCCTCTGAGTAAACAGATTTTAGAATAATTTTCTCCCTCTCCCAGTAGCCCAGGAAGAAGTTTGTGTTTATTTGTCAACATATTTTCCTTGGTTCTTTAAGGGGGTTTCCACACAAAGTTGGAGCACAAGTAGAAATCTAGAAGTGGAGAGACATCTGCTTCTATCTTTATTCTGTCCAGAACAGTGATGTGATACTGTAAAATTTTAATAATAAAATAAAAAAAACCCCAAAACCAACAAAGCAACCCAAAACAAAACAAAAAAACAGGTCAGCATATCAAAAAACATGTAATGAAAAAACTCCTCACAGTTTTTGTTTGAAGAGCTAGGAGGACTCAGTATGATAGTATAATCATACTGATTATCTGATTTTCATTGTATAATGTAAAATCTCACCTGTTGTTTTAATTCCAATATTTAAATTCAGGAAAAGCAGCTTGTTAGCTGGAAATGCAATGTAGTCTGTCTTTGACTAAGGTTTGATTATAATGAATTTCAGGGATTATTTCAAGACTACGTCAAAGCACTGGATACTTTCCAAAGAGAAAGTTTTTCTAAGTAATTTCTCTGTAATTTCAAAAAAAACTCAAAAAATTACTGTTCGGTAAATTGGCGTGCAATTGACATATAAATCAAACCTTCATTGATATGCACAGAGGTGTGAAAGAAAATGGGAGATAAGACAAGATGCTGCTGCCCCACCACAAGGACAAAACCCTTTCTAGGTCAGAATTGTCCACTAAAGAGCAGAGCTGCTGCCCACAGAAATCAAAACATCAATGCTCTTTTCCTGATAAGATAATTTGCCCACCAGAGCAGCCCTGATATCAGGGTGTGTTGGATTTCTAAAATGTGTTTTGCACTGAGCTTTAGGAGTTCTGCAGCTCCAGAATTGTTGGAGCCTACAGGTTTTTACAAATGTCCAGTAAGGTCTTAATTTTTTGGAGACTAGGATGCAAGGCCATTATCTGTCCTGTTCCATTACCCTGAAAATGGGTCAGGAAAACCAAACCTATTCCTGTGAAAGGTTCATTAAATCCTTTTTATAAGACCTTACAGTGATGGGGACCCTCCAATAGCTACAATCCATTTCTAGTTGTCTTCAGCAGCAGTAAGGGGCTGTAAGGATCTTCAGGCATCCAAGTATAATACTAAAAAAATTAAAATTAATGTGCAGAGTTGCAACCACACCATGTGAGTTCAACTTACCCTAACTTCATAACTTGGGTGTCTGTGTCTTCTGCTCTGTGCATTAAAGTACACTGAGGCTGACTGAAAATGAAAGGGGTTTTCTACAAAAGTGTTTAAAGCTGCTTTAATTTCAAACAGCTCTAAAATTATGACTTTAAAACAAGCAAGCAAATAAATTATTTTATGTATATCTGAATTTTTTCGTCGAAAAAACCCACCAGAAAACTTCAAAACAGGTTTTCAAAATTTACAAGATAATTATATATGCAGGAAAATCCCAAGGTTTTGGCAAATTGAAATAATAAGCAATTTCTTGATTTCGATGACAGCAGAAAATTGAGAGATGCAAACTTTTCCAATAAAAAAAATTGCCAATATTTTTTTCCAAGTCATTTAAATCACATTTACTAACACAGACGCACACAAAAAAGATGCAACAATAGCTCTTTTCATGAAGAACAGCCACCATCTGGTTTGTATATTGAAAGGGGATGACTCAAATGAAGAAGCAACTGGTCACAGCAACAGTTCAGCAGGTTTTATGCAAAAATGAGAAATATGTGGGTAGGATCCAAAAAGCTTTAAGGAAGAAACTGGCCTTGGTTTCTACCTCATCTAGACATGTGTGAGATGTACTTTTGCCAGTGCTGCTTTCTACATCAGTGGTCTATTGTGAAACTTCATTATGGACATGTCTCCCTCTATATTTTCTTTACCCCCTTGGAGACAAAAACTGTCAATACTATATCAACAGGACTTGCCAAGAAGATGCTTGAAAGGCTCCATTTCTTTTTAAGTTTTTTATTCCAGCATGAAAAGCTGTGACAGACTTTGGAGAAAATTTCTGCTGTAAGGTCTTGTTTAAATTCTTTTTTTTTGGAATCTTTTTATTTTATGTGCTTTCATTTACATCTCTCTGTGGTTTTTTGCTCTTCTCGCTGATTTTCTTGCTGGCTCAGGATGAGCTCAGCATGTGTCTCTGAACCAAGCCCATCACTGTCTCTCCATCCCTGCCCACGCCTCCTGCTCTGGGAGGAATCCATGAAGAAGTTTCTGCTTCAAACTGCTGCCATCACAGACACACACTTCAGGTGAAAGCTTCCCATTTGATCCAAGAGGACATCCCTCATGTAAATTCAGCAGTGAGTTACCACCTTTCCACCAAAAACCAGAGCAACAAGAAAGGAAAAGCTGATCCAGGAATTTTTATGAAGGAGTTCGTCAAGAAAAAGAATCATGGTGTTTAATCCTCTGATCCTCTTCAACAGTAAAGCAATAAGGATATTTTCCCCCCTCTTTTCTGGATCTGAAAATGAATTTATGCACAGGTTTGGGAATCAGTTTTGGTTTTGAGCTTTGCACAGGTACATGCACATACCATGCATACCACCAGCTCAAGCAGAACTGCCAGAAAGCTGCAAGAACTGGAGGATCAGGCTCCATATTGCTAAGATCATATCAAGATATTGTTGGGAGTCTGCTGGAATTTTTGTGAGGTTAGCAGTTTGAAGACTTAGGATCTGTCAGGTTAAACTGATTAATCACCTTCTTATAGCTGCAAGGAGCATTATGAGCCACTGTTGGGAAAAGAGCAGAGCTCACCAGAGAGAACATCAGCTTTGCAAAAACCTGAGGAGTTTTCTCAATGGAAAAATTGACAGAACACTTGAAAGATAAATTATACGCTGAATTATATGCTGTATACAATTTATCTAAAAGCACTTTTTCAAATGCATCGCTAAGAATGTTGCCTGTTTTCCAGAGCCAAGAGGTTTGTAACTGATGTTTCCCTCCTGATCACCAACACTGGAAGTAGCACATGGAAAGGAAATAAAAGCAACTGTTGTCCTGTGGTTCTGTGTTGTCTATTATGACCATGGGACAGGATGCATCAGGTGCATAATTTATGCTTAAAATGATACTCTGAGTTCTGTCTGCATGATTCTCATTGATTTTCACAAAATCATTGACGATTTAAACTATTTGTGTCTTAGGAACAAATTGGACTTTTAAAGAGATGCAGAAAATATAGTTCCTGATAGTGCAGTTTGAGCAACTCAATTGCACAATTCAAAGTTCATTTGTTCGTCTTACTAAATCTTCATTGATTCATTGCTGAGTAAGGCTGGTTTTTCTTTGGGAAAAACACAATAAAATTTTTAAGTTGTCCACACAAGAGAGAATATTCTGCTCTTCTTCCCACCACATTCATTTTCTCCTGTACCATTTTTTTTGTCAGAGAAGGCCTGAATTCTTTCCAAACACAGGGGAAGTCCCAGGCAAAGAGTGATGGCTATGTGGAGCACAGCTCCTCTGCAGAAAAGGCTGCCCTGCTTTTGCTGGCTGGAACAAAACACACTTCAAAGCCCTAAAAAAGGTTCAAGCCTGCCCTTAGTCAGAGGTCATTTCCATGGGCCCTGGATTACCAAGGTAGAGGCAGAGTTCTGGAAACCCCTGACTGACTCTGCATGTAGGCAGCTGACCAAGGCCTGATGAATAATGAATTGAAATCTAACCAGACAACTGCTTTGGGAAAGGAGAAACATTTAAACAAGGAGAACAGGCTCACTTGCTCTTCCTACAGTCCCACCTTGCCAGCTGACAGCAAATATTTCTCCTACAGCAGAGAGACAATTCAGAGTGCTCAGTTAAAGGAGGGACCACCAGCTCCATGCAGGTACACAACACATTTCCAACCACAGCAGTGGCACACGTGGCACACTGGGGGTACATTTCCAGGGATCTGGTCCAGCTTTTCATCAGCAAGTGGAGGGAGGAAGGATGTTGCACCTGCACCTGACATTTCCAGGGATCTGGTCCAGCTTTTCATCAGCAAGTGGAGGGAGGAAAGATGTTGCACCTGCACTCTCTTTTAAGGCCCATCTACACTGTCAAAGCAGAATGACTGAGCCATCATGTATGGGAGAATTGGAGATGGTATGACAAATACCAGGTGTGCAAGACACACTTTACAGGGCCATTATTATCCAACCTGGCTCTTAGGAGCAAAAAAAAAAAAAAAACCATAAGGGCAGTGAGGAAAATATCACTGAGTCAGATACAGGGAGCAATGCCAAAAACAAGTGAACAAATTTAGTTCTTGCAGCAATACTGTAAAGTAGCTGTTTTGCTGAGGTATCTGTTGCTTCTTTTCACACTTTCTTAGCACACTTCATATTCCAGGTTAGCAGCTTTGGTGTGCCTTTGATCTCAGTAGCAACAGGGGAATTGCCAGTTAAATTGTCACTTTCTCAAACTCCCTGTCAAAGACACATCTTCTCTCACATGCAAAATCAACAGTGCTTAGTCAGATTAAGTGTAGGATTAGTAACAGGCTATGGATGTTTGTATTCATTGATTTTCTTTTTTCTTGTTTATAAAAAAAAAATAATTTCCACAACTGTGATTATTAGGCTTAAGGAACTCTCCCTCTCATGAAAGATAGCAACCTAAATTCTTGGTGGTATCCACATTTTCACAAGTATTTGAAACCTACTTTTTCTAAGGTGAAAAATAGACTAAAAATCAGAGTGTGCTTTTTAAAAATCTGCTGCTGGGGAAGTGATGCTCCACTCCCACCTGACTGTCTGTAAAAACAAATCTCTAAGAGATTATTAAACATGGGTCACATTCTGCATTCACATACAAGCACTGTGATTCTGCTTGCAGGTGATCTCATGGAAAAGAAAGAGTAAAAGCCTTGATGAAATTTTATTTGGGAACTGTGAAAGGGTCTGGGTTCATTCATGGGGTTGAAATGTCTGGTCAGAGCTCTGTTACTAGTTGCTCTCTGTCATCATGAAGGCAGTGATTGTGTTGAGCCATTTGTTTCCTCGTTTCCACACAGTCAGGAATTGGTGGAATTGCAGAAATGGAAGGATGGAAGCTTAAAAAGCAGAAGAGTAGACACAACCATGCTGAGCAGCCCTTGACAGTGACTGAGTCCTTCCTGAAATAAAATGGATTATCTTCAGTTAAGCTACATTTCAAACTTTTGAAGCTTCCAGAGAACAGACCCAGGTGTTGTCTAGGTGCTAGCCACAACCAACAAAAGCTTGGAAAACCAGGTGTCTCCATGGCTTTCATACCATGCCACTTTCCACACAGCATGTCCCACTGAATGCTCAATGAATGCAAAAGACCTGTACAGGGGAGAAAGAGAGCATTTCTCAATAGACTCCACATCTTCAAGGGCTGTACAATGACCCAGAAATCTCACCTTGAGCAGAAATTGTATGTTACAGGCTTGCTGTCATTAGCAGTTCTGATGGAAAGAACGGATGACATTGAAAAAAAAAATAAAATCAGGCTAAATATGGCAGAGCTGGAGAATTTTCTTCTCCCAATTTCTGCAAATCTGGCCCAGCACTGTCTGCACAAAGGAATGAGGTAAAGACTAGTAGGAAGCAAGAACTACTTCCATTTAACTGTCCAAAGCAGTAAGAAACAAACCAGTCATAATCAATGTGACACATGAAGCAGGAAATTTTTTGAATGCACTTCTTCTAAATACTCACTTGGGTAAAGAAGACAGCTAAATGTTAAAGAAGTCTCCCTTTAAAAAAAAAAAGGACAACTTTAGATGCCTCAGACAAATGTGCTTGATACTGTATGTAAGAGGAGTGGTGGGACACTGAATGGTAACATGGAGCTGGATTATGGCTTTATTTTAAGCAGAAGGAATTCCAAGCTGCAACCAACAATTTTGTGCTTAGTGACTCTTACTATCTCCCTACATTTCTAACTCTGGTCTGATATTACTAAGCGTGGAAAAGCACAGCAGGACTTGCTTTAGGCTGCTGGAGAGCTGCATTTGTTCTTTTGTCACCAAGCTGGAGATGAAAGTTGTGTATCACACCTCCTTGCAGAGACATACACAAACCTGAGGGATCACTCAGGGTGGCACACCTGGAGGATGACAGCTTTGAGTGGAGGTACAGTAACAGTGCAAAACCTCAGGAGAGAGAAGGAAATAGCAACGTTTTTCGTGATGGTCTCCAGAATGATGGAGAAAAAGAGCAGCAGTCTGTCTCCCACCCCATTAAAAGCTCACCCACTGATACTCTGCTTTCTTCCTTGCTTCACATACCTCTGAAGCAGCTAAAAGCAGATTTAGTAGCATGCTGTCACACAGCTCAGCATTGGCAAGAGCAGGCACACTTCTTTCAGCTTGACAAAGGAGACCCATGAATTCCCTCTAAGAGATTCAAAGACTTTTCCAGGTAGTTACCTGTTCAAAGTCTGTGGGGAGATAGCAGGGGAGGAGTTTTGCCTTCCCCCATTATCTCGTCTCAGACAGTGAACAATGATGAGTTCTCCTTCCTAATAGAGCTTTGGGAAGGGAATCCATTGAAGGCTACAGCCCTGTACACAGCACACACAACATGAGAGACCTCCTGGTGCCCAGCACTTACCAGGACTAAACCAGATACCCCAAAGTTTCTAGTTTCTCCCTCTCTGAGTGTGGGAGCAGCTGATACTGATGCCACAACACATCAGCTTCTGAAACTGCTGGCATTTCAAGTGGTGGCTGCTTTTTGTGCTGACGCTTCCTCAGTCCCAGATGTTCAGTGATGTTTTCACTGACTGTAGGGAGTCTAGTGAGTTTTGCTCCCCATCCACCTCCACCAAGAGAAAACAACTTTACAAGCCAGAGAGGACTTGGAAGCTCTCTCTAAACTCAGATATGTGTTAGATTATGAGGTGAGGGACAGAAGGTAGGCTTTCCTCTGGGAATACTGAGCTGGATGAGCTGCAAGGGCTGAAGTCTCTGTAGGAATGAATTAATGTCCTGAGCAGGGTTGGGGTTTTTTGCAACTTTGCCTGTCCCCAGCATTTCCAAGGCCAGGTTGACAGTCATTCACTTCATATTTTGAAGCCACAGCCACAGAGCAGCCAAAGTTGCAGACTGGGATTTGACTGGCAGGTGGAAGGCCACCCTCACCAAGGCATGGAGCTGTTCCCACATGGAACCCACAGCCAGGCTTTTAATCATTGTTGCTGAATGACTTCTTCTCTGGTTGCTGATCAAGGGTGAAATCACATTTCAGTGACCAGGCACTCTGGCATCTCACCTGGCCTTCTCCTGGAGATGTGTTTACAGAGCTCTCCAACCACAGGCAATGGTTGGATCAGCCTGACTCACCACTGTCTCTGGCATCTCACCTGGCCTTCTCCTGGAGAAGGCAATTGTTGGATCAGCCTGACTCACCACTGCTGAGATTCCTCCTCTGTGGATGGTATCCTTGTGCACATCTGCCAGCAACTCATTCCTCAGGTGGTTTCACCAGTTCAGATGAGATGTAAATGGGGAATTCACCAAAATTCATCAAGGTGGAATAAGGTTTTGCATATGCATAACACAGGCATGCTTATGTCAGCACACTATTTATCCTTGATGCCAGATTTTTGGAAAAAGATAGTCAAGAAGAGTGAGAAACTGTGCACAAACCCTGTAAGACCTTATTGAGCATCTCTTGATCACTATTTGGTTTTTTCAACAGAACTTTTATGTTATGTTATGTCTCAATTCTCTTCTTTTAGACATATGAGATTTTTCTAATTATGCCCATTCAAACTCAAAGGAGTTTTACAGATTAAAACTGTTTAATTTTATTTATTAGTGCTTCATTTTGTTTATTTAATCATCCAAAACCATGCCTATATGAGGTGATACAGGTATAAAGCCAGTTTAAAGGAAGTAAATGAGTAATCAGTTTCTGTCTTTTGAGTAATTCTTGAACATTACCTAAACAATCTGAAATTTGCTTCACACCAGCTGGCTAAAACAGCAACTTAGAAAGATGCCATTTAAAAACAAATATTGAAAATGTTTAGTAAAGTGGCCTAAGAAGTCTTTGAATTAGTAAGAGTGGAGTACATTTCCATGTTTTTGTTCACAAAGGAGAAAGGATTCTGAGAACTAAAAAAGTGTTTGGGTGCAAAACTTCCTTGTTTGAGGCATCTGCAAAAATTAACTGAATCATGTGTGACTTTGTGTTATATGTTAAGACATGTTATGAGAAGAGAGGTAAAATGACAGGCTAACTCATATCTATTACAGATTAATTAAAAAAAAAAAGCCAAATGTAAACTATTGGTCTTAACTTCCATTGGTCACCACAAAGACTTTAACATAATAGGAATTTCTGCCTTGTGGGATAGACACAGATTTCACTATTTTTCAGTAAAATGCAGAAAGGGACTCTCTGATGATGAAATAATTTAGTACAGCTGTGCTGTGTATATATTATAAGCAGCCCTTTCTTCCATCTCTAAAGAGTTAAAGAACTTAATTTCTGAATCTGTATTATACTGCACTATAAAAGGCTTTGTATATCAGTAAATTTCATTGTTCAATACAAGAATTTTTAGTTTAATAACCCACAGTTCTCTAAAACTTCCAAAAAACTCCCAAAGTTTCAAGTATCACCATGTGTTAAATGTTGAATTTTTTTCCCTAACAGAAATCACTAATACTGATCTGGAGTAATGTTGGTGTGGTCATGATATAGTCTTGTACATTCCAATGTGTAAATAGGTCCACATTTTCCTGCAATTGTTTTAATCTGTCAAGACTACTGTAATCCAATATTTCTAATAAGATTCATCTGTATCTTACATAAACAGAGCTACAGCAAATTGGACTTCACAAAGAAGAAAATGAGCTTAGTTAAGCAAAGATTTATTTTTGCATTAAGTATGCTTGGACCACCATATTCTGAGAACATGTAAATAGTAACCACGAGTCTGGGATCTTGGATTGGTTCAACATTCTGTTCCTAGAGGAGACAATCTCTCTTGGGAGCAGTTTTTGGAAATAAACTACAGTTTATAGTTACAGTTTACAGTAAATAGTTAAGATGTTGGGCGAGGCTGACCTAATAAAGTCACCTGAAAACTGCCCTCTTCCTGCCCTCCTCTTGGCTGCAGAATGACCTGGCCAGGCTGATTTCTGAGCTGTACACAAGTGATTTGTGGAATCAGACAGCCATGGGAAGGTGTGGGTTGGAAGGGACCTCAGAGACCATCACATTCCAGCCCCTGTTCCATGGGCAGGGACACCTTCCAGTAGACCAGGTTGCTCAGCCTGGCCTTGGAAACTTCCAGAGATGGGAAGCCACAACCCTGAGTAACCTGTTCCAGTCTCTCACCATCCTCACAGTGAAGAATTTCTTCCTAATGTTTGATTCAAACTTGCTGTCTTTCAATTTAAAGTCATTACCCCCTTGTCCTGTGTGTATGTGCCCTCGTAAAAAGGCTCTCTGGTTTTCTTTTAGCTCCTTTAGACACTGGAATGGGCTATAAGGTCTGCCCACAGCCTAGTTTTCTCCAGGTTGAACATTTTCAACTTTCCCAGTCTCTCTTTGTAGGAGAAGAGTTCCATCTCTCTAATTATTCCAGCAGAAACAAACATCATAACTCTTGCTCCAACCTGTTCCAATGGTTCCATGTCCTTTTTATGTTGTGGACACCAGAGCTGGACACAGCACTGGTCTCCCAAGAGCAGAGTGGAGGTACTGAATGCCCTCCCCTGCCCTGATGCAGTCCAGGACAGCGTTGGTTTCTGTGCTGTGAGCTCTCGCTGCTGGGCTGTGTTTGGCTTTTCATCAATCAGCACTCCCAGGTCCTTCTCCTCAGGGCTGCTCTCCATGAATTCCCTGCCCTGCCTCTATTTGTGCCTTAGGTTGCCCTGACCCATGTGCAGGACCTGTGTCATAGGTTGGAAATGGGTGTGTGTGCTCTATTCCTATCTCTGGAGCAGTTATTTTCTGTTAATTGGGCAGTTTTCTTTATCTCTCCCACAAACCAACCCTCCTTCTGGGAAATATCTTCTGTTAATGGGATGTTGAATGTCACTGCATGGCTGATAAAACTACATCATCCCTCATTGTGAGAAGCTCTGCCCAGAGGGAGGAGCCAAGCATTCCTAACTGGATATCATCTGAGATTTTGGACACCAGAACAGCCTTTTCCACTGGATTCCCAGAGGAGTAGCTGCCTTTTCCACTGGATTCCCAGAGGAAGACCAGGCCCATCTACAGCACCACTGCATCTTCAGAGGATGACTACACCTTTCTACAGGATCACTGCTTCAACAGAACCACACCTGACACTCCAGGAGGATGGCAGCCACCATTCCAATTGGACTGCTACCAACTCCCTGACCAACAGGGTGTCAGGTTATATTCTGACTCTGTCAATAGGTTTTTTTTGTAGTATTGCATTTGTATTTTTAATTTTTCTAGTAAAGAATTTTTATACCTACTTGCATACCTTTGCCTGAGAGCCCACTGATTTCAAAATTATAATAATTTAAACAGGGAGGGGGTTTATATTTTCTATCTCAAGGAAGGCTCCTACACCTGTCTTTTCAAACCAAGAATTCCTACACCTGTCTTTTCAAACCAAGACATATTCCTTATCCACCCAGTATTCCATCCATCAAATCTGGTTCAGGGATATTGTGAAGGACAATGTCAAATGCTTTGCACACGTCCAGGTAGACAATGTCAGCTGCCCTTCCCTCACCCATCAACTCTGGGGTGAGGACACCAAAACCTCCTCCAGAGAAAGTCACCAAGTTTGTCAGGTGTGATTTACCCTTAGCAAAGCCATGTTGGCTGTCACCAATTATGTTTTTTATATTCCATGTGTCTGAGCATATTTTGCAGGAGAATCTATTTCATGATGTTTTCAGCCACCAAGGCAAGACTGACTGGCTTGTAGTTCCCTCAGTCTTTCTCCTTTTTACCCTTTTCTAAAATTGGGGTTTTCCCTTTTCCACTCAATGAGAACTTCACTAGTCTTCCATGACTTTTCAAATATGATGGATAGTGTTTAGATCCTTCATCTGCCAGTTCCCTCAGAACCTCATCAGGATCTCCTCAGGTCCCATGGATTTGTGAAGGTTTAGGAAACTTTCAGGTTTCTTAAATGTTCTCAAACCTGATCTTCTCCTACAAAAGACATTTCTTTATTCTGCCAGTCCCTGCTGCTTTTGCCTCCTGTGGCTTGGGCAGTGTGGCTGGAGAACCTGTTGGTGCAGACCAAGGCAAAAAAGTTGTTAAATATCTTCTATTATAAATAGCATTCTCCATGTCCCAGGTAACCAGGTCTCCCATCTGCTTCTGGAGAGGGCCCATATTTTCTTCAGTCTTCCTTTTATCCCTCATTTACCCATAGAAGTTTTCTTCTTGCCCTTGATGTCTCTGACCAGGTTTAATTCTACCTAGGCTTTAGCTTTCCTAAACTGATCCCTGGCTGCTCAGGCAGGTTTTTTTTTCTCCTCCCAGGCTTCCTGCCCTCCTTTTCACACCCTACAAACTTCATTTTTGTGTTTCAGTTTGTCCAGGAGCTCCTTGTTCATCCACACAGGTCTCCTGGGATTTTTGCCTGCCTTCTTCTTTGCTGGGCTCCATTGCTCCTGAGCTCAGAGTAGATCCTTGAATATCAACCTGTTTTCTTGGGCTAGTCTTCTCTGTTCAGGGCTTTGTCCCATGGGACTCTACCAAACAGGTCCCTGAGGAGGCCAAAAGCTGCTCTCCTGAAGTCCAGGGCAGTGAGCTTGCTGCAGACCCTCCTCATTGCCCTAAAAAAACCCTTTAAATCCAGCCTTTTACAGAACCATGGGATATCATGGCCACTGCAGCCAATGCTTCTCTTGAGCTTCACGTTCCCCTCTGCCCCCACCCTGCTGGTGAGGCAAAGGTCCATGGCAGAATCTCTCCTCATCATTTCCTCTGTCAGCTGGAGATGGAAGTTGCCATCAGCACATTCCAGGAACCTCCTGGTTCACTTTTGTTCTGTTGTGTTGTGCCACACACACCATATCTGAGTCTTTTTTGTATTCATGCCCTCAGGACTCTTCCAATGGCTCCAGCTGAATGTCAGCTGAAGTACAAGGCTGGTTGCATGATTAAGGCACTGGGCTGGGATTTGTTTCATCTCCTGGCTTTTCCAATGGGTTCCTATCCAAGCAAAGTCACTTTTACCTCCCCGCGACCCAGTTCCTTACCTGGAAATTGCATTTGGAATTATTCTCCTCATATATGACCTGCAACACATTTGGAGCTCAGGCAGTCCTGTAAGAAAAGCAAATGCAATGCCAGGAGAGAACCCAAAAGCAACACAGAGAGAATGGTCATGTCCTACCTGCAAGAACTGTCTGATAGAAGCTGAAGAATGACAGCTGAAATCTCTTACAGCTTCTGCCCTCCTTGTGTAAGAGTTAAGAGGTGACAAATTTGTAAATTAACAGGTTCAGAATTACCAGAGAACAAGAAAGGAAAGGGAATTATGTGGTGGTGTCAACCAAGAACTCTCAGTGTCATAAAACCAAGTACTGCTCATAACTGGTCTTTCCTTTTGACTGTGTTCTGTGATTTGGTAACATTTAGCTGTAGAAAAATTTGTTAGAAGTAGATGGGCAGACTAAATTTATTCCAATATAATCCTTTTTGTATTCATACACACATTTGTGTGTTCAGAAATGTGCTTTCCTCTCACGCTGATGAAGTTACACGTGCTGGGGAAATTTCCCACTCTTCCTTTTTGCCTGCATCTAGATTACAACTTTATAGAAGGTCCACAAGGCAAACACTGGCCTCAATTTATTTGCACATTGCATATCCTGATTTCTGTGCCCATTTCAAGAGCTGTGTCAAGCAAAATGTTTAGGATTGCAAGGTCAAATTCACAATGGTGAAGACAATATAAGATTAGGTCTTACAAACAACAGCACAGAAGCCACTGAGTATCTATTCTATTGGCTACTTTAGCTTAAGGATAGAATCTTATTTTCTTCCACATGTTCCATCTTTGTGCATCTTGACCAGACAGCCAGCAGCCCAAGTTTGCACAGTTAAGAGCTATTTATTTTTCTTTTTTTTCTTTTCTTTTTTTTGTGGGGGTTTATTTTACATTTTGAGTCCTTTGGTTGGTTGTTTTGGTTTTTTTTTTTTTTTTTTTTTTGCGGGGACTTTGCTTGTTTGGATTCTGTTTGGTTAGTTGTTATGGTTTTGGGGTTTTTTGACCTTTTTTTTCTTTAATTCCAGTTTCATCAGGCTGTGATAGTGATTGACAAGAAAGCTTAACAATGCTGTTTTGGTTTTTTTTTTTTTTTTTTTGCAGGGGCTTTGCTTGTTTACATTCTGTTTGGTTGGTTGCTGTTATGGTTTTGGGTTTGGGGTTTTTTGACTTTTTTTTTTCTTTAATTCCAGTTTCATCAGGCTGTGATAGTGATTGACAAGAAAGATTAACAATGCTGTTTGTACCTTGGTCAGCCTCTCCTTGGCAATGGTTTGCTCATGCTGTTGTCAATGGCAGCCGTCTCTCAGCTTAGACAAAATCTTCACAGAAGGTTGGTCATAATTCAGGAAGCTGCTGAGCACAAAGAAACTGAAAAGGGCCTCTGGAGGAAGTTTCCATGTGGATATTAACAGGACCCTACCACAGGAAAGCATTCCTGGCAAAGCAGAGGAGAATCTCCAAAACAGAGAGGAACAGGACTACCAGAAAAGCCATAACATTTATTACGGATGCATTCCTCCTGCTAACATTCTCAAAAAATGTTTAAATGCTGAAAGCATCTCCAAAACAAACCCAAGGTGCAAATACATGAGGCATTGATAATTTCAATCCAAACAGCTCATGGCTGGCAAGGTTAAAAGTAATGTACAGCAGGGTCATAGGTAAGAAGAGTGGTAGGGAACCTCAGCTAGACCTTTCTGTGTTAGCAATCTCTAAATTAAAGCAAAGCTCTGGTAAATACCCACCTTACCCTACAAAAGTGAGTTTTACATGTTTCGCAAACAGCACGAGAAGACTTGCAGAACTCCTTCACTTTGACATTTCATTTTCACTTTGGATAAAAAGATGTCACTTGGTGATGTGACAGCAGTGCCGTGTATTATATCTGCAGCATCACTGGCTTTGTCAAATCAACATGGATAATTCAAGGCTACTGCCTTTCCCTTTTAAAATACTGCTGTGCCTGGGTTTAATTTTATTTCTTGCTTACGAAACTAATTCTGTATGTGAAAGAAATGTTAGAGCTATTGCACATCTTGGATTTCAAGAGATCCTTAGAGGAAATAGTCATTCACAAAGCAAGAAAAATGTTTGTAGCTCAACTTTAATTTCTTGATTGCTAAGGAAATATTGCCAAGACGCTGGGAAGATATTTCTTACCATCATCATCCTTCTGCACAGACATTAACTATCGTAGATACTGTTACTTGCAATAAACTTGTTTTCTCTGCTGCATATCCAGATGATCAAGAATTTTCCCTGCATTTTTATCTAAATGCTGCTGTGACTTGTCAGTGCATTAGTTTATAACTTCAAACCGTAACAAAATATTAATGAATGTTTATCAGTCTTGAGGGGAGAGTTGGAAAACGGTGAGATTAAATGACTCTCTAATGGTCATACGAGAGGACAGTGGCAGCTAAAACAGAGTACAGAGCTTCAGTTCCTGCTCAAAGAATTTATGGCAGTATTACCTTTCCTAATTGCAAGACCCAAAAGTAACACAGGTTTTTTTCTCTAAATGCATCATCTTGATTTGTATTCTAAGAGGTCACAGGAGTTCTCAGACGCTGGAATAAGAACTCGTTGTTGTAGGTTCTGTCCAAACTTAGCATAAAAAAATATAAAAGCCTTAGAAAGCCACAGATAAAAACAGCCACAGCAGGAAAGGGCAAAGAAAGGATGGAAATGTTTGATGGGGGAGGAGAAGGAAACAGCAGAGCCCTATTAGAGACTGTGAGGAGAAGCCATCCTCACATACCAACCAGTGACCATACAAACTGTCTTAAATATGGGTTTTGATGAAGAATTTGTAGTGGAGATGAGACTAATGGAGACTCCATACCAAATTAATGCATCAGCCCAGGGAAATCACAAAGATTCCCTTTTGGAGATATTAAACACCAAAGGTGGAGATCAGAGATGGGAGATGTAATCTTAATGAAACATCTTTCAGTGAGTGAGAGGTAATAGGTGGGAAAGGTCTGAAGGGTCCTGTAAATGAAGGCAAGAAGGCTATATCCCCAAAAAAAGGAAAAATAAGTGGATAGATATTAACTGAAGGGAGTTTCAGTCAAAATGAGGTAGGAGAGATTTGTAAGAATGAGATAAGCTGGCCAAAATCTCTGCCAAAAACCTGATTATTTGTGTTACAGCACAAGATGTGAGGACCTGACCGGTCATAAGTGATGTAGGTAGAGAAGACACAGTCACGCAAAACGTGATGTGAAAATAATGTAAAGATTAAGTTATGACATGGATCTAAGTTTGTGAAGAAAGCTGAAGACACTGCCCAGTGTGACAGGTGATTTTCCATTGTGAGCATCTGAACAGAAGAATGATGAAGGAGCTCAGCAAGTAGCACAACTAAGAACTCTTTTGGGTGGCTGTACCTTGGTCCAAGGACTAGACACCCAGGTGGGTTTCAGAAACAGGCTTAGATTCTAGACCAGAGTGAAGAAGACCAATCTGGGTAGCAGTGTTGATTTCTTTATCAGCAGCATACAGTAGTGATGAACTTTGGAAAATGAAAACACCAGCTCTTTATTTCATATGTAGTTTTGTGTACGTGCACATATAAGAGCATAATATACCTATATGAGCCAGACCATTAGTATCCTGTTTCTGACAATGGCCAGAAACAGATATAATTAGACACAAAATGTGTTCTCATTCTAGAGTTAATAATATTGAATCACAAGTCCAAAATACTTTATGTTTATTTATTTCTACACAGTTATCTTCCTCTGATTTTAGCAAGGATGAAGTTGCAGCAGATTCTACATTTTAAGAATCTTAATGTGAAAGAGAATTGTGGGGATGTAAAATGGCAGCAGGACATTTCAATGGCTTGCTCTATTTAGTCTCGCTGATGTAAATCATGAGCAAGGCAAGAAGATTATGTGAATGGGTAAGAGAAGGATGAAATACAGAATTAATTAATCCATATCCTGCACTGCAGAACCTGCTTACCTTCCTGTTAAAACTTATGGAGAGGATGTTTTGGAGTCACAGTCAAACTGCCTTTTCCTTCATAGATTTCTGCTACTTATCTGCAGCCCAAAGTATTTTATTAAAGAAAATTAGATCAAAATTTGCATGACCCATCACCCCTCTTCGCTTCTCTTTCCCACACAACAAAATCTCTGTGACTCCATTAAAGGAATACCCAGGAGCTGTTTGGACATTTTGATTTAGAGCACGTCAGAGCTCTCTGTATATTACACATACCAGACTTTGAGCAGGGAGCTGCAGTGAACAACAAAGGGCTGTGGCTGCCTCCAAGAAGAGGCTTTTTTCTTCAGTCTGGTGGGTTGAACAGGAGAAAACTGGTGGCCTCAGCCACCAAGGTTCACAGTCCTGTGTCCTCTCAGATGCTCAGACTGGCTGTTGGCTTCTAGAGCTGTCTATTTAATTTTATTTATGGGGAACAACTTCATTCCTTAATGCCTGCGATGGATGCAGTAAGAACATATAAAGGAGAAACAGGCCAGCTACATCCAAAAATCTGTTCAATGAATTTTATCAGTCTTCACTGAGGTTTATGCATCCTGCCAGCTCTCCCATATGGAATAGCACCTTGCTCTGATGGAAGCTGCATGGAGAACATGTGAAGGATCAGGTGTTACTGATCAAGGCTAAGGGCTTGAGGAGTTGGCCCACTGCAAGGGAATTTTATATTATGCCATCTTGGATGAGGCAGTTCTCCATGGAAGGCAGTACTTTCCACAACGTATGGTGACAGCAGATTGGGGTGCTGAACAACTAGGAATCTGTTAGCTCAGGGTGTTCATAAGCTCTCCAATGCATTAAAGATCACATTATTGGCTGTTTGTTGTAGATAAAACTTAAACCTAATGCAAGCAAGGAGAAGATTCTAGCACTGACCATATCAATATTAGATAGAGCATTTATGATTGTTGTCACACAAACACACACAAAAAGAAAATAAAGGAGGCGCAGCCTCACTAACATTTAGAGATATAAAGCTTTTATATCCCTCGTCCTTCTTTCCTTTGTGATTTCCACAGGATTTTTTGCTTCCAGAGATGTTATGCACTTGCTTTCAAAGGAATTAAATATTTTCATTCAGCAAAGTAATTTCACAGCAAAGTAACAGAGAGCAATGTCCTGGGTATTCATTTTCCGAGCCAATCTTTCAAAGTCAGCTTGTGTTCCAAGAATCAGGGAAGACATGAAGAGGCGTAAATTCCTCTGTACTTGGTTTCCACAACCCTCCTTCCCTGCTCTTCCCCGAGCAGAGGCTGCCTGTGCAGGGAGCAGATGAAAAGGAGTGCATGGAGCTGGAAGAGGAGAGCTCTGAACTCCCCACCGCACCGAGCCGAGCCCCGCGCCGAGCGCTGGCTTCACCTCTCATGTCTTGCACTGAGTGTGATATCACCAGGCCCATGGCAATAATTCAGTCTATTTTCTCCTCACTGTTCTAAGAACTAAAGGAGAAAGCTGGGAGTCTTAAGGTGAAAGAAGATGAGATGACTTACTTCCTTGGATACTTCTGTGCAGATGAAAAGCTAATCCTGATAAAACCAACTCTGAAATCCTTCCAACCCACCTCTAGTCAAGGTCACACATTATTAGACAAGCAAGGTTAAAGCCACACAATTTTCAGAACCAAAAGAGATGGCCGGGGGAGGGAGGAAAGGGGGGGAGTTGTAGGAAGCGGGGGAAGCATCTCCCTCCTCTACTCACGGTCTTTGATGTGTTTCAGGAAAAGAAAAAAATTAGAAACCTTCCTGGTTTTTCATGAGAGGTCCAGGGTGCGCTGAGAACTAGGTGGACAAACAAGGCCCTGGCTACTCCTTTGTTTTGCAGAGCAGACATGCTCCATAACCTTGAGGATGACAACAACATTTGTTCCTCACACAAAGATAAAGCTGGCCAGTGACTGCACTTCCCCCTCCCCTCGCCCAACCACAAGCAGAACAGGCAGGATGTCGAACAAAGAAGCAGCAGAAACAGCAATGAGCATTACGCTCAGATTAGAGGACATTCAGGGACTGTAAAAGATCCATTAAAATAAGCACAGACCCACTTTCAATGAGGAAAGGGTCTTTTCTCTCTTCTCCTTTGGTTTATATTGTTAATCTTTCTTCCTGGATGACTCCTCACAAATGCTTTTTGTTTTCTCCTGTGGTTTTACGTGCCAGGACTATAAGGAGGAAGGGACTGAGGCTCTTTCTTGGCAAGATTTCAAATCACTTCCATAGGAGACATAGACCCTATTGCCATCTCTCTAAGGGTATAAATTAAAGGAGTGGTGATGAGCAGTCCAGAGCAATTCAAATGCTGGTAAAGCTTAGGTCCTTCTCCAGTCCCTCATTACAGTGAACGCTGGCATCTGCTGCACAGGCTCAGCTGGAGGAATAAAACTACACATGGGAAGAAGTGGATGAGCAGAAAGCCTGCATTTACATTGCATCATCCCATGATGACACAGAAATTACTAATTATAATACAGCATGGAAGGGG
The DNA here is from genome assembly GCF_014805655.1 of Passer montanus. Taxonomy (NCBI): domain Eukaryota; kingdom Metazoa; phylum Chordata; class Aves; order Passeriformes; family Passeridae; genus Passer; species Passer montanus. Next base: position 421,338 of record NW_024359833.1, on the reverse strand, counting down.
AAAATAATTGCAGACAATTCCCATGGCAAAAAGGCCACCTTTGGATTATATATATATATGTGCATATATACACACATATATATTGGACATATTTTGAGTAAAGCTATCATTTCAGAGAGGCAGCTATTTTATGTTGTTTACAAACCTTTTGCCAGAGTGAACGCTACTGTGATGGCATTTTTCTTTCAATTTATCTGTCTTCCTCCCTTATACATATTTAGGCAAATAAAAATTATTCTTGACAGACGTAGCCCACATGCCAGCTTCACATTTTCTGCAGGTAACCTATTTTCATTCAGCTTCAAATACATCCTATAATTTTTATTCAGGACTCCAGCCATTTGTACCAAGTGAAAAGTTTTCAAGGTGCCTCACAGAGTCCCAAACACTATTTCTGGGAGAAGTTGCGAAATAGATATTTTCACAGTTCTTTCACCTCTTTTCCTCTTCCCTGACAACTGGTAACTGCAAATAAACATCTCCAAATAACACAAAGCTGAGCTTCTCATTCAGGCTTGGAACTGAATTTGTATAGGATGAGATTTGGATTCACAGGTCTAGAGGAGAACATCTTTCCCCCAGATGGATGCACAGGAAGTATCTTCCTCTTGAGTGTCAGACTGTGTCCAAGCCTGCACCACTCTGAAGATGAAGGAAGTTTTCCTTCTCTCCAGAGGTCTAAGCTACACTGGCAGTCAACCTGTTAGCTCTCATGAGTTCTTGATGAAGCAACCTGATGGTGATGGCATTTTGCACTGCAGCCAATGAGGGGGATGATCTACTGACATCTCTTCTCGTATTTTGTGGTGACAACTCCCTCATGCATCTTTGTACTGAGGCCAGGAGCAGATTCATACCCCCATCTCAGAAGCCAAAAAGGGATTTTAACTGGTTTTAGAGTTATCTTGATTAAAGCAAGTGAGTTTGTCAGGTTGTCTCCAAATTAATCTTCATCCAGTGTGTCCATCGCAGTGCAGCCAAGTCCATGTGGATAACTGGAAAATTACTTTTTCTGTGAAATAAATAACCCCGGAATGAGGAAAGTGTTTAAACAAGATGAATGAGCAGGTTCCAGATATACTTTTTGCTCTTTGTGGCAACAGTACTCATGCAGACACCTGTACACATGCATAATGAAGGGGAAATGGAATAAATGGCAGAGAGTTTCAGAACTCAGTAGTGTTTTGGGGTAGCTGGATCCAAATACTTACAAGCAACCCTCCTTTTCTGAAAAGCACTGGAAAAGAGGCCAGATTTTTTTTTTTTAAATTCGCCTCCTAAAGCAGAGCTCCAATTGACCACCTATAACCTGAGGACCTCAGGGGGTTTCTTGCTTTTCTTTATTTTTAATCTTAATCACAGGATTTCAGCTGTCATCAGTGTACTCTCAAAACCAGATGTTAGATTCTTCTTGTCATCTTCAAAATCCACTTCCACTTACTCAAATGCTACTCCTATGCTTCCCTGGAAACATTCTGACTTTGTGTTTCTGAGCCATCCCTCTCCCAGCATTTTTTATTTCTAGGTGGCTGCTGTTGTTTATCAGAGCTTTATGTGTGTTACAAAGCAGAAACAATTACGTGGGGGAGGCCAGGAGCATGTTAACTACAATAAAAACAGTTGTCATAAACACTCTGCATCTTAATGCACAGCCTCAATCTTTACGTAAGATTAATTAAAGAGCAGATGTTCTGTCACACTTTGCACTAGGTGTGGTTATCTCTGAGATTCTGGCTCTCCCATTTGCTGAGCTTTAATTTGTGTTATTATGCATTTTGAGCCTGAGGCATGAGTAGTCAAGTGGTAAACATTAGATATACAGAGCCACATTTCCAAAATGCACCTTCACTATTAGGCTGGCTAATATGATTCTATTCTATTTTAAGACAGATTTGCTCCCCCCCCTCCACAATCCACACCTCTCTTTTTCATTTCCTTCTGGCATGTTACATGGCAAGGAGGCAGACCACTGGGAGAAGACAGACAGACAGACAGACAGATATATTCTGTGTGAGTGCATGAATTTGTGCACATGAGCAACAGTAACATGAGGGGCTTTGTGTAAAGGGAGCCATATGTAGAACATTAATTGCACATATCAGCCACTGCTGCTGAAATTCTTTATCTTACACACAGAAGAAGTTTCTACTGAATACCCTGCATTTTTTTTTTTTTACTGGAGGTTTGCTTACCAGCTACATGAAGGCACTTTTTTATTTCTGTTGTTTTGAATCTGAGGCTCCAAACTGAATTCTCATTTTCTAAATGCAACTGCTGGAAATTGATGCCTGAAAACTTTTCAAGCAGTGATCAAAGTCTGATGTGAATTAATTTGTCATCATAACAGAGCGCTGCTTACAAGTCATTTCAGGCTGGATTTCAGCAAAGGCAATAGATATCTAGGTTGACAATTTCATTTAAAAGGATAGAAAGCCTTACACTTTTCTTTCATTGGTATCTTGATTTAATGAACATACAAACACATCATCACCATATGTTCTAAATATCAGCTTCAGTGCTTGTTCTTAGGAAACATCTTGGAAAAATGCCAATGAGGGAAGCTTGGAAGAAGCTTGAAAAGGTTTTGAGACATATTGCTGCAGCTTGGGAAAGCAAATCCACTGGTGACTAATTACTCAAGAATTTAATTTGAATAGCAATGTCAATAAATTGCCAATACATACTTAACAGATACATAATGACAGAATCCATGCTAAGCATAACAAAGCCAGTTGTGTTAGTGACTGGATTTCCAAATGCATATGAAACATTAATCTCCACAGCAGGTCATAAATATGTGATGAAAATGTCAGGTTTCCTTCCTCACTGTGAAACCCTTGGATAAGGTATTATCACAAACAAGACTCTGGGCCAGAGGGTTGTTGGACACTTGTCCTTGCATCCTGAATGTCATCCTCCAATGGAGCACCCCACTCCCCAACTCCCACCTGCTCCCTGATCCCCCACAGAAAAACCCCCACGCCAGCACACAACCCTCCACATTTTCCCCACCCTTAACATTCCCACATCTTTGATTTTGCTTTTTCCTGCCCATGAGTGCCCCTTATAGTATTTCCCATTGATTAGTGGCACTTATTTGTGTGAAGTGACTCATCAACCAAGGCCTCCACTGCTGGCTTTTGCTAACAGAGGGCTTTTAAGCTCTAGCAGTCTTCTTTTTTTAGACAGATTTTTTTTTTTTCCACAGCAGGAAACTCAGTGAGCTTGAAATAAGAAAAGTGCTGACAATGCTGTCAGAACTTCAACCAAGGCCCCTAGGACAATGTAGTTGAATAGTCAAGTGAGATGTGGTTTCATTTCCAAAGTACTGCTCCTATCCTTCAACAGAGACAATAATTATTGAACAAACCTTCAGGTTCACCCACATTTTTGTTCTCTCATGTTTGTTTTATTTGTTTTTTTCTCTCAATTCGATGAGAGCCAGACTTGCCAGCTAATGATGTGGTGGAGGTGGTGTAGAGGATTAACGACGGGTATCCGTGAAGAGCTTTGTTCTGAGCACTAAAATATATTTAGGTATTCTCTGCAGCCCAAGGGATTGACAGCAGGATACAAAGCCTTGTACCTCTGCGTGGTCAATTCACAGCCACTCCAAGTTAATAAATCATGAGAGCCACAACCCCTGCGTGGCTGCCTGTCAGATGACATGAAATGGCTTGGGGTTTTTTTGCGCGTTAGCCACTTGTGGGTGGGTTTGGCAAAACAAATTTGAGGCAGCTGATGCAGTCTCTGGCTTCAGCACCAGGGCTGCCTGGCATCTCCACCTGTTCCCACCAGAATTTGGTGGGAACTATTACCACCAATTCACCAGAATTTGGTAAAGTTAATTGCAAATTCAGGGCAAGAAAGTTGAAAGGTCATTCCAGTTTTCATTGCTAATTCCACACAGACCTCCCAGCCTAAGCTCACCAAAAAAAGTGCTTTCTTTTACTTTTCATCAACAAAATGGTCACAGTTGCATTGATGGGACTCGTAGGACTTAGGGAATGTGGAGGGCTCCATCAACAACACTGGAGAATAAAACTTGGAGAAAAAGATGTATCACCACTCAACTGACTCCCCAAATGAGCTTTTGAGGCAGTCTAACATCACAGCTTCAAGATAGCTTGCTAGGCTTCTGGAAAATGCTTCAAAAAATTCCTTTTCTTGATGAGAAAGACTCACCAAGCTAGCCCTCCTGGCCACTCCCCAGAGATGAGTGCACTGGTCCAAGGATGGCAAACAGGCATCTCTCTGGAGACAGAGCAGATTTTGAGTCTGTCCTGGAGGAAGGTGGTCTCTCTGGTGGAGAATAGTCTTCCCCTTTTTTAGGTTTCACTTTGAAAAAAATAAGTGAAAAACAAGTCAGCCATCAACAGCTGTAAAACCAGGCACAGGCACAAGAAGAACCACCAGCTCTGGAGGTGAAACTGAGCAAGGGACAAAACAAGGAGAAGAGCTTTGATTGATGGTTTATTTATTTATTTATATTTACCTTCCAGGTTCTGCCTATCCATCAGCTTGTGATGAAGAAGGTATTTCTTGCTCAAGTCATACATTTCTTTCTGTTTTAATAAGAACAACTTCTTATTCTGGAAAGCCAGACCTCAAACTCTTGAAGTCTAGTTTTAAGCAAGCTCAGCCTTTCTAATGTAAAGGCAAACAACATTAGACTCTTTTTGCAGTCTGAGTGTGAATTAAACTCTCTGTCTAGACACCACATGTACTTTGCTTGGGCTTGAGCTAGGATCCTTTAAGATCTCAAAAGCCAGTGAGACAGATTAGTACTTGCATGGGAGAACTACATGAAAGGCTGAGTAACTCAGCTAAGAGCACAAACAAATCAGCTGAAAGTAAACTTAATTCAGTCTTCCTTTCTGGCTTAACAATGTGTTCTGCAGGTTCACTCTCAAGGCCGTTCTTTGAGTTTCTTAGAGAATTACAAGAGCTTTTTTTTTTTTTTTAAAAAAAAAAAAGAAGAGAGAGAGAGAGAGAGAAAGCGAGAGAAAGAAGAAAGAGATCATACTGAAATCTAATCCAAAAGCAAATATCAGCCCTGCACTTAGACAGGTTTATCTCAAGGTACTTTTATAGCATGCCATAATCTCACTATTATTTAGGGTTTGCAAAGTGACAGTGCAGGCAAAGAACTGACAACTGCTCATCCTTTCTGAGGCTTTGTTTTATGGGGCAGCAATAAGATAGAGAGGGGATGCATAGGTAAATGATGGCAGTGTTTGCCACTATCTAAGAGCAACAGAAAAGATATTGGGAGAGAAGAATTGCTCATATTCTCTCACAGCAAAGATGAGTTGATTCAGTGTCAGGGGGAAGATACCACTCTCTTAGAGATGTGCCAAGGAAAAGGAGGATTCAAGGAGCTCCCTTGACCCATTTGTGGGAGGCTGAAATGGCTTGATGTGCCATGGTCACACATGATCATAGACCTTCTCTGAGCAAGCAGGGGTTAAAAAGCCCAATTCCTTTTCTGAAAGTACAGTGTAATTGTCTAACTGTTGGGTGTTTACCCATTCTGGTATGCACCACACATAGTTCGCTCCAAAAAAGAATGTCACCTCTTCGGTGTCCATTGCTTGTTGACTTTTTATCACAAACCTTTCTTCCCCTCACAATCAGCTTTCAAAGTAATAGCTGCATCAGCTGGCAGAAAAATATAGATATGAGGCTTTTTTTTTTTTTAAGTCACAACTATCTTATTCATCCTCCACTCTTCATGCAAGACGTTTCTGAGAGACGGACTGAAAAAAAAAAAAAGACAGCAGATGAGACAGTCTCTGCAAAAAAAAAAAAAAGCTTCTAATGAAAATAAGTAAAAGAGACAGAGGTTGGGAAAACAGTCATGCCACTGCTATTGTATCTGGGTGGGGAGGAGATGCTTTCAGACAGGAAGGGTGTAAGCTCGTGGCAGTACATCACGCACACAGATAGCTTTGAACAATCCCTCTCAGAAACCCGGGGAACTGCGGCCACGTAAATGTGTGCTCACTCAAAGCAAACATGCTGATGGCTCCTCCTATCCAGAAAATCAGCCAGGTGGTATCCATCTTAAAATGATTACAGTCTTCTGGAAGGAAAGGTAGTGTACCTTCTGCCACCCACCACTTTCTTTGACAGGAAAACACAGCTTGGGAATGAAGAATATCCTGGAACTGAAAATTATGCCAGAACCCCCAAACCCGACTACAACTCTTTCACCACAATGTAATCCCTCTTCTCAAATTATTTAAGCAGACAGAAAACAATAAACCATGTTCAGGGGCTTTGTGGGGGCCCTGTGTACAGAAAGGAGGAAGGAAGTGATTGGTAACGATGGAGACAAACACAACCATCCTCTTGAAATGCTAGCTCCCTTATTACATTTTCAAGACCTCTTGATTGAGACGATAACTTACTGTTTTCTGCAGCCATTATTGAAAGATTGTGCAGTCTCATCTCTCATATTTTTCTAGTATCTATTATGTGTGTGTAAGACGCACTCTTAATGTGGAGGTAAAGAAAGGGAAGCTGTATTATCTTTCTGCTGGAGAGGTTTTATCTTTAGTGATTGCATTAACCTGAAAGAAACACCAAAACCCCCTCTAGCACACTTGTTCTGCTCCACCACTCGTCTCCTCAGCTCTCACAGCTCATTGCAGCTCTCTCCCTGGAAGATCAAGGGTCTGCTTAAAAAGAGTACAGCATTCAAGCCATGGGAAAATCCCCAGAGGAGCTTACATCTTGTGATCCTGGCCTGAGGAAGGTGTTGTTCCTGGCTTCAGCAGGAGCTGGGTGATGCTGGAAGGTGCCAGCACAGACAGAAGTGCAGTTAGTCCATGCTGGAGGTGACAGGCATTTATTATTAATGAGGATCTCACAGAGCAGCTCGGCCCTCAGAAATCCCCAGCACTCTGGGGACAGCAGAGATGTCCATTTGTCAGCAGAGCAGATGCCTTGCAAAGATAACTCAGCCTGACTACACCACGTTCCTGGGTTAATTTCCTTCTCCAGGGTCCTCAGAAGTGAACATACACCAGACCTGCTCTGGTATCAGCGACATCCATCCCCAAAGATTCTCTGCTCTGAGAGCAAGCAGGATCTGGACAGGATCAGGCTGCAGGAAGCCTCGGTGAAGGACCAAAGACACAGCTCAGAAGCAGGGTGATCAAAAGCAGCATTCCCAGGAGCGTGGTGCTCCAAGGTTGCCACGCACTGGATGCAGCAGGCAGAGCAGAATTGGCATGCACGTGCAGGAGAATTCAATCCATGGTGGGGAGAAGGGTGTGTGGCACACCCCAGCTGTAAACATGCAGACCAAACCATCCAGGTTGGTCTGCTGGAAAGGCTTAGTGCTGTCACTAAGGGCCACGAAGATGAGGAGGGGTCTGGAGCATTTCTCTTGTGAGGAGAGACGGTGAGAGCTGGGCATGGTTAGTCTGGAGGAGACAGAGGGGGGATCTCATTAACACACACAAAAACCTTGCAGGTGGCAAGAGAATGGTTCCAGACTCTTTCCAGTGGTGCCCAGAGACAGGACAAGGAGCAGTGGCCATAAACTGAAACATAAGACGTTCCACTACATCAGGAGGAAGAACTTCTTCCCACTGGGGGTGGTAAAGCACCTCCAGTCTTCTGGAAGCACCCCAAACCCAGCTGGGTGAGGCCCCCTGTCACCTGCTCCAGGTGACCCTGCTTTGGTGGTCTCCAGAGGTCCCTTCCAACCCCCCCCTTTCTGTGATTAAGCACCAGGCAAGGAAAGGAAATTTTCAAGCACGACAGATGCAAACTACATTGGAGCTTCTTCCCTGACTGAAAACACTAAGGAGAGGAGGTTGTGGAAAACATGGAATTAAAATGAGTGCAAAATGCTGGTGGGCAGACCCTTAGAAGGAACACCCTCACGAGAAGGTGCTGGGTGGATTCTGTAAGGAAAGAAGCCTCACCCTCAGACAGGTTCTGGATATTTAAAGGACAGGCTCAGAGCCAAGAGGAGAATGGTGGGAAACAGCAACAACAGGCTTGGTACCCCAGCAGAGGTGTAGCAATCCATAGCATTGTGCAAATCCATTCCTGTTCATCTCCCAGTGATTCCAGCCATGAAGGAGCTCAGCCAGGTGCAAGTTGTGCCAGGTTTCTCCCAGCCACACACTCAGAAGGATTTCAGCCCTGTTAGTGCTGTACTGCTTACCAAGCCAAGTTTTGCCTCAGTGAACCCACAGTTTCCTGAATACTGTGATCAGAAATCCCTCATTAATTGAGTTTTCTCCATTTTCTTTGGGGGTCCAAGGGCAACAGGGAGCATTAATGGAGCAGCCACCTAAAAAGGCTGTAACATTTTACTGAAAGAGGTAGCTGTTGTTTTGCAGAAGTAAATCAAGGCAAAAAGAAATGGTGTGATATTCCTCAGGTAACAGAGCAGCAAATAGGTGTATTCAAAAAGAAAATTCAAACCTCCCCATAAATAGTCCCATGTTCTATTTATTTTTGCAATGAGACCAGACATAGGAAAAAAAGATTTTTCTGAGACCAGACACAGGAATAAAAGAAAGAGTGCAGGAGCAGTGCTATTTTGAAACCTATATTTAATCAAGAGCAAGCAACACTTTATTTTTTTTTTTTTTAATTCCATATGTATTAAAACAACAAGGTGGGGGAGATTTCTCCCAGCCTTAGCATTTTCTGTCAGCACAAGGGGTTTAGAATAGCCAACGCAGTGTTCCTCACAATGATGTTCATCACAGAGGTGACATTTGTCAGACACGGCACGGGCACAGCATCAGCTGAAGGCAGAGCTGTGGCTTCCTCAGGGAGAAAATCTCATTCCTGGATTAACTGATGGACCCACCTTATCTCCTTTTGTCAGCACGGTGCCATCTGGGACACTCCTGGGGAAAAGTGGAGGTTCAGAGGGCTGCCCTTCCTTCCCTGAGTCCAGTTCTCCCGGTGCTAATCGTATTTTATTTGCTACCTGTGATTCTTGCCCTGGTAACCTCACATTCCCTTGGTCTGGGGACAGAGCAGCATTAGAGCCCTCTGGAAGATAGCACAGCTAATCAGATCAGCTGCTAGATGAGCCTGAAATAATACCCCTCACCAAGAGAAGACAAAAAAGTGAATACATGAATAAACAGGGTACAGCACTTGGGCTGCAGATCAGGAGTAACATCCCTCAACATAAATGGAAGTTTGTCTTCCAGAGTGCCTTCAAAGGTGAATTTTTCTGCAGTGTTCCATGCTGTGGAACTGCAAAGGGTGGGCAGAGCTGAGTGAGGGAATGTTGGGACGGAATGTGGGGATTGTCCCTGTCCACAGCTCTGTCTTCTTCCTGGTCACTTGAAGGTGGAGCACTGCTGCTGATTCAGCCACTCACACCCAGCACACAGGCAGGTGGAGGTGTGTTCCTGCCTCTCCTGCCTCAGTGGTCAATCCTCGACAGCACCACAAACCCAGACTGGGACGTCAAATAATGAGTGGTATGAACAGATAATGGAATTTTCTAGGCTTGTCTAATTCTTGTGGTCACAAGCAATTCCTGACATAGCTCAGATGAGTTTAATTTCCCCAAGACATTTCTGTAGATGTAGAAGAGAAAAAAACCCAAAAACAAACAAACAACCAAAACCAAACAAACAAAAAAACAAAAACAAAAACAAAAACACTAAAAAAACCCCCAACAACAAAAAAACCAAACCAACCAACCAACCAAACAAACAAACAAAAAAGAAAAAAAAGAAAAAAAACCACCAAACCATAAACAAACGCCAAAAATCAACAAACCCACAACAAAAACACCAACCAACCAAACAAACAAACAAACAAAAAAAAACAAACCAAAACCAAACACCAAAAATCAACAAACCCACAACAAAAATTCACTGTTGCACACTGGTCAGATGCACTGCACATTGATTCATAAGAAAAGGAGGGTTTATAGACTTCATCCTTCTGCAGAAATGGATTTTGAAGCCCTTGTATCTGAATGATCATGAGGTATTTGCATGTATGGAGGTCTCAGGGTCCTTACCTGTTGACCACCATTAGCTGCAAGAGCATCCTTTCACTGTGAAACATAAAGACTTTCAATTTTACAGATTATTATTTAATTATTGACCAGCATCAGGTTATCCTGGCCTAGTGGGAATTCTCTTTGGCCACACATGCTGTGATATAATACAGAAACATGAATCAGACAAAGAAAGGAGCTCTTTTTAATTTAAAACATACATCCTGATTCCCATTTATCCTATTATGCACCTTCACAGCAGATTAACATGTCATTCAACTAGAAAACCAAAGAAATACAGCAAGGTGTCACACACAGCAAATGCCTCCATGACAGAAGGCACCACCACCTTACATACACAAGGGAGCTTAAGCAATTAAGGATAAGAAATATTTTCTTAACAGGAAAACATGCACCATGCAGCAAAAGCAATTCCTTCCTCTATTTAAACTGTAAAGAAATATTCCCCCATAGCAGCAAGCCATGATGGATGGGAGAGTCAGTCAGTTTTTAACTACTGTAGCAATACTGCAGTTATCTTGATTTACACCAGCTGAGGATCTGAACACAGTGATCTTCAATGATCTGCCAAAAGCTCAAACTTCTTTTGTTCTTCCTTCAAAACATTTTTTTGTGGAAAAGAACGGCAGTTTCCAGGCATTTTGCCATGGTAATGGCAAGGGTCCACCAGGGAAAAATTCAGGATGTTGTCCTAGGAGCACAATCACACTTCTTTCCTTTTTTTTCCCCTCTCTCTCTCTTTCTTTTTCCTCTTTCCCTCTGACTGATGTTTTTTTTTTTTTCATGAAGGAACAGCCACAGTAAGCCCAGGATCAGTTTTGGGAACACTCACAAACATGTCAATCTTTGCATATGATTACTCACAGAGGAGGAATGCATTATATAACTGCTGTCTTTGTCTGAAATCCATCAGTCTTCTGGTTGTTTAGTGAAGACTCTCAGATGTCCTTTCTCTTCTCCACTTGCAGTTTCTCTCACCCTTGGACTTCTCTAGTGCAGCCTGCAGTTTCCAGAGGAAGAGGAACAGACAGATACTCTTTTGGTAGCTGTCAGTGTCTATTCCTGTAAGGGATGGAGAGGTTGCTCTTGATCATAGAGAGCAGATAGTCTTTGGCTGCAGACTGACTACCTTTTCCTGCAGTAGTATTCAGCAGGAAATAAATACAGGCAAAACCAGAAAAAAAAAAAGGCAAAAAAACCCCAACCAGTTTATGAGTAACAAGTCTTACATCAGCACCAATTCCCAAAATGCAGTTTACTCAGGAACACAAATTCTGTCCCCAAGAGGCCAACCAGCCATGCCACAGGTCTACTCACAAGTATGAATTTCAACATGTACATACAGTCAAAGGCTTGTTCTTTGTGCTGTTCTCAACATTACTGTAAATTAGCATATGATAATGCTATTTCTCCTATTAGAGCCTTGGTATGTTTTGCCCTGTAGCTGTGATTAGGGAAAGAAAAGGAGGATAAGCTTAAAACCTGGTTTTTTTCCCCCAACTAGGTTAACACAAACACAGCCCAAGTTGTGCTTATAAGAAAAAGCCATTTCAGAGCAGGCATAATATTCCATGCCTGTTATTAAAATACTTGAGCTCATGCTGAACAGATTAATAGGGCTGAACCAGCAAAAAAAGAAATCTCATAATGCATTTCTTTGCAGGGATTCCGCATCCATGTCGCATTCTTCATCAAGGCAGGTACAGAAATTACTTTGCTACAATGCCTTTGTTAAAGCCCAGATCCAGCTCAGAATGGTGTGTGTTTGACACTCACTTGTCCCACGTGTCTGGACACACATACATGTGCAGAGGGGCGACAGCTATTGCAACAATATGTGGTCACTCACCACGTGTTTGTACAAATATCATCTTCTCCCCAAACTGGCATCCTATTTGTTACTCTAAATGCAGTGCAGATTGCTGGTGACTGACAGTTATTATCTTCCCGGGGCTGCTGGGTGGCAAAGCCATCAATTCAGCTGACGTGAGGCAGAGGGGAATATTTAACCTGCAGAGGCTGGGAACCCAGCATTCCTAAAAAGACATCTTGCATACCTCATCTATTACCACCACAACTGGAGCACACGCCTGTGGCTTTGGCAGGCCCTTCCTTTGTTTGTTCTGTATCCAGGTCTTGTTGCTGCTGTCATGCTAGCAACTTGCATGATCACCCAAGACAGCACAAATAGATATAACTTAATATCTCCTCAGGAGATTATTACGGAGCTGTTATGCTTGAAATTAGGCACAATGATGCATTCTGCATCAGGAGCGCACAATCAGGAGCAAAAGGCCTGTCAGCAAAGCAAATTTCAGATGAGGCACGCTAACACTGAGCTGGAAAAGGCCTTCTCACCAGCAATCATTCTGTGTGGGTAGTGAGATATTCCAGCCAGCCAGCCATACATCATGAATATCAATTACCACACGGACACATGCAAACAGACGCGCACATGCACACACACAAACACTGAGCTGGCTTGCTAATTGTCTGATAAAATCTGGATGCTTCATAACAAAGTGATTTCAGTGGCTGCCAAGAAGAAAAGTCTTTGTGCAGCAAGATATTTTAGCAGGAAAAAAAAAAACCCCAGAGGATGAGTAGAAATGAGGATTCAGTTCATGAAAATGCGATTTCAGAGCTCCTTGCTCTGGATGAAATCTGCTGACACAAAATCTGACGTTGGGAATAGGCTGATGTTGGGAAGGCTGCACATCAAGTTTGAGTGAAGAATGGAAGAGAGGGGGATCTCTACATGATTTGTTTTTGATATTCTGAGAATCTTCCCTTCCTGATACCTTGCAACAGGCATGAAGGTGACTGTCAGGGTCTTGCTGTGCAGCATCTCTCTCTCCCTCCTTCCCTCTCTCTCTTTGTATATCCATATATCTACATATCTATATATCTGTGTATCTGTATCTATATTTATATATCTGGGAGACCCACCAGATTTCCATGATGGCTGCAGCTGTGTTCTGAAGGTTCATTCAAAGCCTTCAGAATATGTATATTTTGGCAACTATGGTGGGGAATCTGGCTCGGGGAGACCTCACCTGATTTGTGTTCTATCATCACCTGCATCGTTCTTACTCCAGACAGAGTGGGAGGCAACTCTGCTCAGTTTTGGAGGAACACTGGGGGAGGAGAGAGGATGGAGCTATCAAGATGTGTGCTCCTCCACATCTGTTTCTCTCCCCAGTGCTTCAGACCAAGTATTTCTTGCTTTCTCCAGGCTGGAGAACAATGCACCTTGTTCTCAAGGACATTTTCCTGCTTGTTTTCATTCAGGCAAACAACTCCTTTTTAATCCTCTCCTTTAAGGTTGGTCTGATATTTTTGGTGTTGTTCTTGAAAAGCAGTTAAAAAAAAAAAAAAAAAAAAAGCAACCAAACCAACAAAAGTAAATAAATCAGCTTATAGAAAACAATGTCTCTTCCACTTGTCAGATTCACACACCATGCTCCACATGGTGGGTCCCACCCAATAAGGTTGGTCTGATATTTTTGGTGTTGTTCTTGAAAAGCAGTTAAAAAAAAACAAAAAAAAACCCCAAACAACAGAACCAAATAAATCAGTTTATAGAAAACAATGTCTCTTACACTTGTCAGATTCACAGACCATGCTCCACATGGTGGGTCCCACCCAGTTCCATGAGTCCACTTTACATCACCATTGTCATGTCGTGGGTGTGCTGATAAAAACAGATAAGAGGTTGGGATATTTCCAAATTCAAGAGGTGGGGTTTTTAAACTTTAACAAAGAAAAGAAAAAAAAAGCCAAAAAAATCAAGACACAACACCTCTGAAACCAAAAATAATTTTAAAAATCCCAGAAATTTGTAAAGTACTACTTATGTACATTTCATTAAAAAAAATACTTCATATTCTGGATGGTGATTCAATTTCTCTCCATCTTTATGAAAACAATTGAAGAATCCAGTATGAACTGAGCCATGCCACATGCAGCCTCCTCCCCTCACTTGGTACATGTGTCAGAAGCAGAGCACTTTGGCTTAGCACGAGGTATTCCACAAGCTCATCCCATTTGCTAGTTTAATCCTCATCAATACTGCTATCCTCCACGCTCCACCTCATCCTCTGAAAAGAAATGCAAATGAATGAGATTTATAGCCTGGGATGTTTTAAAGTTTTCAAACAAGGTGGGGCTTCCACTGCCCACCAGGCTCAATGAGGAGCCTTTGGCTGCAAATTCCTTTGACTGAGCAACTCTGTGTGCATGTCAGCAACACTGCCCAAGAGTGCCAGCATCCTCCACCCCCTTCTTTGCTTTCTTAGAAGCACATTTCAAAGCCTCCTTGGACTGCTTGGCCTCTTGCTGTGCAAACAAGCAAAGCAGGGCACATCTGTAATCACAGTAGATTCTTCTGTATGCATTGACTTCAGCCCAGACTTAAAACCAGTGAATATGTCCAAGCCAGGGATCACAAGTTCATTCATTCCTTCTCAAGACCCTGATATTCTTCTCTCTCAGTTGGGTTTCTGGGGACTAACAGCACCTGGTTTTGCAGTCAGTAATTCTCAGACTGATGGCAAAAAAAACCCCCACCATCACCATCCCCCAGCATGAAACACCAGGATGATCCCTTGAAACAAGCTCTCTCATGAACTTGGAATGAGCTTTTCAATGTGGTTTTGCCACTCATGGGTATTTTTGGTCGTCTTTCCTTTCTTTCTAGAAGACCCTAGGCAGACAGTGATATTTCACTGTCTGGCTTGACTAGGGTGACTTAGACCTTCAGACAAAAAAGAGGACAGAAGCGAAGCTCAAGGTTGTGCTAGCTGGTTCACTGTCAGCAGACTACACACAGACCTTTCCCGTGTGAAAGCCAGCACAGCTGGTGGGGCTGAGATGCCTGGAATGTCTTGGCAGTGTGACCCAAGCCCAGACAAACTCTTTCAGGGCAGCAGCACGAGTTTGTCCAACATAGCCACGATGATGAACTGTTGTTGCACAAAGTAAAATTCATGGTTTCCGTCCTCTTGTAATGGTCAGCTGTCCACATCACTAAAATAACCTGTGCTAATTGGCACCTACCTCAGCAGAGAGCCCAATGATTAGAAAGATGTGGAGAATGAACTCCAAGCTTGAGGTGATACCTCTAGGTCAGAGATGAGCAAAAATTGGCAAGACAAGTGAAACAGCCACTTCCTCTACCTGCGCTGTGGATGAATAAAGGACTTTATATTCCAGAACTGTCAATCTGGCTTCTTCTTCTTTTTTTTTTTCTTTTTTTTTTTTTTTCTCCAACAGCACAAGTTTCCCTAACAAATAGAAATTAAATTTGCTCGAAATTCAACCTGTAGGGAAAGGAGCTTGGCTCTATTTTAATGGCCTCTTTAAAAAGGAGCAGGAGGAATAATGGACAGTCTCCGTGCTACTGTGTTAACAAGCTTCCATTGTTGATAATGGACACCCTAACACACTGTGGAGAACAAAGTGCATCAGGTCTGCACACACTGGGCAAGGAGAGGGCTGGAAAACTGAAACCTTCCTCTCACTTTGCATCCTCTCTCCTAACTATTTCCACCTGTGCCAGGAAAGTTTTCCCAATGTCAGGAGGTGAAAATGACAATTTATGTCGGGAGAGATGCAGGGAAGCATCAGGCACTAGTAAAAAGTATTGGGATGAACAAAAGAATTTCTGAGTTATTAGAGAAGAGCAAATGCAAGTTTCATGGATTGTGAACAAAAATGAGTCTACAGGAGTGGAAAGCACCTTATTATCTGTGTACCTCAGACAAAATTAAATCTTGAAGGAATTACGAAGAGGAGCTTCCTAAGAAATGGCATGGAAAGGAGACAATAAACAGCAATGCATTTCAGGTGCACGCAGCTCTCTTACTGTGCCATTCCCAGTGTTGAGATGCACCCGTAGCTTTTGGCAGAGTGAAACACAGAGCAGCAATATCACCTCTGAATCCTGCCTTTGCTCTTGCTGCAAAACCACCAAGCACAGCTGACTTTACAGGAGTCGTAATCGTAACCCAGCAGAGGAAGGATGGGGGAAGTTCTAATCAGTGGAGGGCTAAAAAAAAACCCACACAGAATGTTCAAAGACATATTTGGTTGGCATTGGTGGAGAAAGTAGCATCAGCGAGAGGAAGTTTGGGGATTTTCAGCACGCAGGTGAAACTAAATGTGGTTTGTGTTTTTTTTTCTTTTGGTGAAGATTTGCCACATCTTCATCAAAAAGAAGGGACAGATTTCTGTCAGATTAACATCCAGTGAAGAAAGCCAACATTTTCCACTACCACTGGGCAGTCTCTTATCCTCCACCACTTGAAGCCTTTGACTGGGAGGCTGATGGCCACACCACAAGATGATTTTGATCATTAAAATGCAGAGTGGGCTGTTAAAGGTATGTGCTGAGTGCTTTGAAAGGGTTCAGGTATGTAAATGGATGGAGCATCTGTAACAGAAATACAAGAATGGGACCAAAAAAAGCATTCCAACCACAGATAAAATAGCAATAACCTCCAATGCAGACCTAGAGTATGCACTTATAGTGTCTACACAACAATACTTACTTCAATTTCTCCCATTTCCCCAGGCTCCCAGGAGCAGCATTTGCCTTGCAGAGATCTCTTCCACAGTCATTAGCAAAGCCTTGCATCAGAAAACTGATCAGCAATACTACTGCATCCATACACATATTATCTTAAGTGAATTGACAGTGTTAGATTCTTCAAGAAATAAAAAAAATCAATATGAAAACAGGCAATCCAAGCAAAGGCAGTTTGTGTAAGGAGAATTTTTATACTGTTTGCAAAATGAGAGATCTCAAATTCTCTTTATTGCTGCAGCATGTTAAAAGCTAATTAAGAGATGTTTGGTTCCCTAGAAGTATTTCGAAAAGTAAATTTCTTTCCATTCATATCAACATCTCCCTTTAAATTTTTCTTTCAAAAATCCATGAAAACTTTAAATTTCCAGTGGATAAAGGAAAAAAAAAAGGAAAACCTTTCTCAGCTTCTGAAAAATTAAATAGAGGAGTGCTGATATTTTAGAGAAGAAAATTAGCATGATTGAAATTCTAGTCCCTGACCAAAAAAAGTTTCCATAAAAAAAAACGTTTTGATCAACAAAAATTTTACATTCTGCCTAATCTATACATGCTTGATTGAGCCATCTGTTTTATTGGGGTGACTTTTGGATAACCAGTGTAGCCAAACAAACAAGAATGACTGGTACTTAGTCAGGAGTAAATTAGAGTAAGCTTCAGAGAAACATATTTAGTTATCGCCAAACAGCAAGAGTCTTGTTTTGAGGTGTGAAATTATCCCCACTGCAGCACAGCAGGAAGAGAAGATTTGCCCCCGGGGTGGATGCAAAGGAGATGGACCTCAATCTGTTTTATCTTTATAAAAAAATTGCTGCTCCGTTTGCAAGCCAGTGAGGGCCATGGCATGAGGGGAGGGGAAGAGAAGGGGGGAAAGAAAAGGCTGAAAAGCACCAGGAAAAAAAATCACCTCCTCACCAGTCTCTCCCTGCTGTCCAAGAAAACACCAATAGAAATGCCAAGCATGTTCTGCCCCCCCTCTCCATGCAGGAATTCTCAGGTTTCCTCTCCTCCACAATGTTTTGCTGCTGCTTCCCTCACTCACCTACTCCTCTCAGAAAACTTCTGCCCTGCTCTAACCATCTTGGAGACCAAAGGAGCTGCCTTCGGATGATTTAGTATGCTTTCTTCCTAAATTATTATTCTGCTCATCATGCCACAAGGATGCCCCAGTTAGAAGAATGTGTCTGAAAAGATCAATGACCAGCTAGGACATTATGGTTAGTGCCTCACAATGCAGCCATTCAAAGCTTCTCAGTGACAGCAGAGAGCAAGCCTGGGTTTTCTGATCTAAACACTCAAGCTTCCCTGTGCTCAAGTAAAAGGAGAGCCTTCACTGCCTGCGAGCTTTGAAGAGATGGGAACATGGGGAGGAACAGAGCTGTCTAAAAATTTCCTTCACTCGCAACTTAAAATGTTCTTTTAGGTGAGGCAGGGGCCAGGCCCTGCAGGAGAGAGGGAAGGAGGCCTGCACTGGAGGCAGTGATGGGACTGATACCTCCAGGAAACAGATGAGAATCTGGCCCAGAAGTGTATTCAAAACCTTGTTTCCTCATTTTGGAGGAAAATTCCTGGGCCTTGCAGCACAGACAGTGATTTATTTGGTCCTTTGGTCACCTGAAATAAAGGCCAATAGCATTCCCTTCCTCCCCCTGCCCAGCACGTCCATTCAGTTCAGCAGTTAATCCAGTGGATTAACATTATAGAGCCTCTTCCTATTTTTAAATTTGACAGAAGCCATTCCACTTCCTCCTGGGCTTCCATTCCTTGAAGCATTTTACTGCTAAGAAAGCAATCACGTTATCATTTTGTAATGGTCACCACGTTTCCACAGGTAACATGAATTCTACTGCATTTGTGAGTAAAATTGTATTTTCATTGCACATAAGAGTAAACATGGGCAGTGGCTATTTAACAAGTTAGCTCTCAGATAGTACTTTAAGACATCCAACTCTTTCTACCACACAACCAAACATATTTTCCCAAAGCCACTGAATGATTAGCAATTTTTTACATCAGGAAAGGCTGTAAGCTGTGAGAATAAAATATATTTTGCTGTTTACTTTAAGATTTTTATGGAAAACAAACAAGCAATCCATCAAGCTGGCTGAGTTTGTCAAGTTACTGGAGACCAGTTAACTGGATGAGAGTCACTGGAAACAGTTGAGTAAATATTTAAGAAGATCAAATGGAAGAACATTTGGTACAGCACAGCTTGCTGAAAGATTGCAAAGATACCAGCATGTTTCAGGAGAGGCAGGTCACGCCTCAGAAAATTGCTGGAATTCTTTGAAAGTGCTGTATTGCCACCAGGACAGACAAGGGAAATAGAGTGGACTTCGTGTTTCAAAGTATTTGACAAAGTTCCTTGCTTGAGGTTAATGACCTAAGGAGCCAAGGCACAGTACAGAAGGAAAGTTGCTGGAGTGAAAATTGACTTCAGGGCAAAAACCACAAGGAAACTGTAAATATAATTCGTGAGGTGGGAAGAAAGTTGCTGGTGTGTTAGCAGGTGAAAAAAATGTAAGGACCTTCTTGGGTAATTTTTTTAATAATAGACCTCAGTGTTGTTTTTTTATCCTTCACTTCATCTCTTAGTCTAAGTAATTATTTATAATGTACTGGATTCATAGCTTGAAGTCTGCAGAACTATTCTTTTAATCCAGGGTGCAGGTGGATTCCTGCAAATTGGGGTTACCCCCATGCCCTGCTCTGCAGTGGGGGAAGGAGGGTTGAGCTTGTCCACTCTGCCCTCCCTGCCCTGCACATTGCCTGAGGTGAGGGCACCAAGTCCAGGTTTTCCAAACAAACGCATTTTTGCATTTGTAAGATATAATTTTTTAAAAAATGGTCAAAAGTACAGAGTTTTTTCCCAAACTATTTGTAACCCAGAAAACCAAACAAACAAAAAAGTAAACAGTAACATTTTCACCACTTGCAAATAAGACGTTCACAGATGCTGTTCTCCAGAACAAATGTACAAAAGGTACAAAATCACATGGAGCAAAAGGGAAAAAAAAAAAACAGACTAGAGAAAAAATTCAGTAAATCCCATAAAGGGATGCATCAAATATTAGAGTACCCATTTCTAAATAGCTTAGCAGTGATCAATAAGATATTTTAATGGCTATAAATATGAAAGAACTGGAAAGTCAGTTGTCACAGAAGGCTGGTGGGTCCAACTGTGTGCTTCTAAATGCAATTCCCCACACCACTTGCTGATAGAATAATGACACCATTTATAATAGCTTGTTATTTGGGTCTGTAACATCATGTATTAATGATTTATTAACCATCTCTAATGATATATACAAATGGACCATGAATACAGCGGGTGCTTATCATGCATGGATTTAATAAAGTTGCATTCCCAGACTCAGTTCCCTTTTCTGTCACTTTGTTTTGAGACCTGAGTCTTCACTCAGTGGCAAAACCAGGGCCATGGAGAATTCAGAACGAGGTGTTTGGTGCAGAAAGGCATCTGTTCCTTCTGGCTGACCATGTAGATGATGAACAGAAGGATTTAAAGCACCTGCAGTACGTGCACCAGTAAATTGTAAATGCACCTTAGCCCAGGTACACAGCATATAAACAGAATAATGTCTTGAAGCAAAGAATAAAAAGCAGCAATATTTGCTGAAAAGGCAACGCTACGCTTTATGGTGTGGGAGAGAGATTTGGGAGCACTTGAAGAAAAGTCCCCCGAGCCCCCAGCTCCATCTACAGCCCTGTACAGCTGCAGTGAACAAAGCAAATGTGATTCTGTATTACAGCACAGGAGCATGAGATAAATCAAGGGAGGTGGTAGTAATGTAAATGTTATATTTATAATGGAAATGCTGATACAACCCCTGACTTACAGAGGTGCTTGGCAGGAGCTGCCATAATACGGAGAGATATCATTTTAGCAGTGTTTGCAGAACTGATCATTGTGTCTCGCAAGGAACACCCTGTGCTTGCTCTTCAAGACACAAACTGCTGGCTATGAATCAGCCAGAATGACTAAATACACACTGCACAAGCCTAACCTGGAGAGAGAGAGAGAAAAAAAAAATTAAATTTATTCAAATACCATGTTTGTTCTTTACATTTCAAAAGCTGGAGGAAGCAATCAAATCCATAGTACTCTCTTCTTCTTCAGTGAGTTGTATTAAAAAACTCAGTTGGTTCAGGAATTATTGATCTGAATTGACAGTGATGTTCTCAAATTCATATAAAAGAGTCATCTCATTGCAAGCCCATTTAAAGAATCTGTGGTTCAGAATTCAAAAAAAAAAAAAGTTCTCATGGAACATAAAAAAAGAAAAAAGGAATAGAAGAAAATAATTTTTGAGAAGAGATGGTGCAAATCATTTTGCTTTAGTATCGTGTAATTTGTCAGAAGCAGACAAAAAATTCTTATTTCAATTTTTTGTAGGAAATGTTGCAAGATTTTTAGCTTGACAAAACTTACACATTGGCAGAAACTATTGGGAAGGGGTGGCTGACAGGAACAGAATCTTCTGATGCTGTTGGGGCTAAGCTGTGAAGGTGGTACCATTAAATTTGATCCATGTGAAAGTGTTAATAGTGACTAAAATCAAACCTGACAGTAAAAAAGCAGTTTTTTTAAAAAATGCAATACTTTCTGAATCTTTGTGAAAGAAGTAAGAGTTTTTATAGCAAAGCTCTGGGCTAAATGAGGAAATTAAGTAACCAACATTAGAAATCAGAAGAGAATGTAGAAGTCTAAGAGTAAAAACACCCAGCCATACTTTCAAGTGCATTAGAGCACCTAATTCACAGGAGTCAAAGAGTTGGAGGGCTTCAAAAACACTCCAAAGTGCCTATCATGTATGTGAAAATAAGCCCAGACCTAAGAACACGTAGCACACTGGAGGAAGAGCATTTAGCTCTTGAAAGAAGGGAGATGGAGCTCAGCAGTTCTGAGTTCTCTCTGCTGATCACTATGAGACCCTCTCAGTAACAATAAATAACAGGTGAAGAAGGTGTAGAAGTTGCTGTGGAGAGAAGAGTATTAGAACAAAATGGTTTTGTACACACAGTTCTTGATAAACTCTGAAGATTGCTTCCATTCCCATCCTCCATTCCTATGCTTTTTTATTTTCCTTCTTCACCAAAGTGAGGACTAAAATCCAAATTCAGCAAATTCATCTCTCCCTTTTGACTTCAACACTGGCTGCTCCGTCTGTCTCAAAAGAAGCTGGAGCTTCTGTCCCACTTCAAGAGGTGAGGTTGCTAATTCAGGGAGTAATGAGTTCCTCCAACTTTTTAAAAGACATTTCTTAGCACAACATGGGCTTCAGATAGCTTCATGCCATGAGTACAGTTTGGTGCAGTCTCATTCTCTTCCCAATGGGCTTTAAGACTTACATGGAATGCACAAAGCCTTGGAAGAGAAAACAGACACCACAGAAATTTCAATTAAGGAAAGACGAAGGAAGTGCAAAGAAAGCTTTTTCTGTGGGTGAAATACAAAATCAAAAGACAGCCTCCCAGCACTGACATTCTTCCCTGGTTTTGCCTTTGGCTGGCAGCATAGGAAAGGACTTTGGAGCTTTGCCACCCACCTTCCCCTTCTTGACAGCCAGGTGAGATTGGGTTCCCTCTCAAAAACTCTGCAGCAACCCCAGATCACAAGGTGGGAAAAAAACCACACACATGAGAAGTTGTACCAGAAACACGGGGATATTTCCAAGTCAGATGGAAGGTTTATCATGTCCCTGAATGAAGCATTTAAGCTTGCATGCCCTAATACCCTAAAAGCCACTGGGCTTGCTCCTGTGCCTGAAGTTGTACCCCTGCCTGTGCATGTTACCAGAGCAAGGCTTCAGGCATTGTTGTGGAGACAAAACCTTGCACAGAGATACAGAAAAACACAGGTATCACAGCTCATTTTCCATTAAAATTGATTCATGTCTGTCCTCTTGCACTGAGGGTGTTTATGACACCGGTGACTCACAGGAAAACAAGGGCTATGGAGGTGACCATGCTCATAAAACACTGAAACCTCTGCTAACAAACAGGAATGGTGATAAATATGCTGTGCAGGAGGTATTGGATTTATACTGTGGCAGATTCAGAAGAAAGAGCATCAGAGATACACATCTCAGAGGCACTTGAGCTGTAACAGAGCCTCACAGCAACTGGAAATGCCGACTTCTCTCCAGCATTTTCTAAGCTAGTCTTGATCTTCACAAAGAATGCTAGCTGTTGGTACAGAGGATTGCAGCTCAGCTTTTTGCATAAAAATTCATGAGACAGTATCTATTTCAACTGTCTTATACAGCAGTGAAGAGGAAGAGGGGGAAAAAAAAGTTTAGCCCTACAACTGAGACAGGATTCATTTTGAGTAATGATTGCAAACCAGCGGTGGAAATTACAGATGCTACTTGGTTCACTATTATTTTGCAGCTTCTCCAGTAATCTTCAGTGATCATTTATAACAGCATGTCTGATGACTTTCAAAACATAACTGGAAAGGATACTTCTGTGGAAAATATGGCTACTCAGAGGAGAAATCAATCTCTGCTGCTCAGGGAGTCAGCTTCATGGGGAATATCCTAATGTACAATGGTAGAAAGGCCCTGGCAAAACACAATAGAGGACAGCCTTGCTTGTGTAGGGTAATAAGAAGCTGAGGTGACCGAAAAAAACCCAGAAATGGCATTAATATGAAAAATTAACAAGTAAGTAAAAAATGACAGTAAAACAAGTAAACACTAAGAATGCTTTTTCGAAATGATTCGTTATTCCCTGAGGAAAAAGATGAATAAGGACTTTTGTTAGAATGGTGAAGTTCGTGCAGAACCTGGCAAAGCAGCCATGTAATGGCAACAAGAAAGTAATAATAAGTAATAAGCAATGGCAACAACCACGTGAAGTCACTGGGTGCTTTGTGGCCCATGCAAGTGGAGAGTGTGGTTCCCCCCTCCACTCACATTGGATATATGTCAGTGTCATGTGAGCCACCATATCACACCATCTGCAGGCTCAGCCAAGAGGCCCCAGACTGAACAGGAATGCAGAACTATCTCCTTACAGTTTAAGGAACACTTGGAGCAAATACTTCCCCCCAAAAAAGCCTGAAACAGGCTATGGTAGAGCAAGCAGGAGGGTGTTTCAATGAAATTTATGTGGTTGCTAAGGTAGTTGAGCAATCATATTAGCTTCTTTGGTTTTCTATTACAGCTTGCAGAGTGTTCAAATTTACATTTAAACCACTATAAAGCAAAGAGGACAGGCAAGGGTCTCCTCTGTCCCTGATCCCACACCTGCCAGTCTCCTTCTGCTGTGGCTCACCTCCAGCTTCCACCCCAGCTCAGCATCTCTTACACCCTCACAGAGGTTTGCCCAATTGTTCTGCAGCCCAGGGTTGCTCTGAGTCACAAGTTCTGCCCAAACTTACATCTGTCTGGGTTTTTGGTTGTTTTTTTTTTATTTTTTTGCTGTATAATGCACCACTACAGTGGTCCTGGCCATTCATGTTCAAGACAAACACATGGTGTGCACACACATGCATATCCATTTCAAAGAACGTATTAAGTGCAGTTCCAGCTAAATTGCAAGGTGCAATTTAATACCAGCAATTAACTGTGCACATATTTTTGAATATGAACTGCAGCAGCACAAGTGCTAGCAGTTAGATGTCTTTTCATATGGTGAAGTTTAAAAATAACTTTAGGGTACTTTTGTCATGGCAAATGCTTGCACAAGGTATTATTAGAGCAGTTATTCACACAAGCTGCAGACAAAATGTGCACCATGGTAGACAGTAGAGGCATCTGGGAAGTAAAAATGCAGAAGAGATAGAAAATATAACCAGGAAATATGCAAACACTTGCTTGGATTTCCACCATGTCTGCAGCCAGGAGCATGCTCTAATTGGCTCTCTATTTCATTTGTTCAAAAATTAAGAGGCAAAATCATCATAGGCAAAAACTGATCATGGTGTTAGAACAGCACTCATTCATCTTTCCATTTTATCCTATATAAATAACTTGGAACTGGTCACTTTTCAACTTTGGGAGTCCTTCCAAGTGAGAACTTTAAAACATTATTTCCTACCAAGAAAAGAAATGTGGAAGGAAATGCACAGGAGCATGTGCAGGAGTCCCCATTAATCAATCACAAGTGAGATCCACTGATGAACTGGATAAATGTGACGAACTGGACTGCAAACCTGCCACGTATTGATGACTATCATGTGGACACCAATGAGTCCTATGGAGTGGAACCAGTCCTACAGGACTGAATTCAGGATGGAAAATGCCTGGGAGCCCCAAACCCCAGATCTCCAGTGGCTCTTCCACGTGGTGTGAGCAGCAGGAATGGGTGCAGCTGCAAGAACCAAGGTCCAGTGGCAGGGAGCCAGAGCTGACCTGACCCTGAGGAGCCCTGGCAGCCTCGAGCAGGGAGAGAAAGGCAAAACCATCCCAACCCTTCCATGTCCACTCCCACAGCTTCCCCAAGGCCTTGTTGCCAGCCAGCTGAGCAGAGCTGCACATCTGTCGGGGTCAGCTGTCACTTGTCTCTGCCCCAACCACTCATGTCAAACTTGAAGATCTCTCATCTCCTCATATGCAGATGACACATCCTTAGAAGGATCAAAGTCAAGCCACCAGGCACTTTTGGCAACATTCCAGGACTTCCGAGCCCCCCAAGGGTTGTCTTGGCAGCTCTGGACATCCGGAGTGATGTGCTGGGTTCCAACACACACCCTGTGGGCCCTGCCCATGCAGAAGTGGTGGGGGAGGCAGTGTTTCACGTGGCTGCAGTCAAAGAGGCTCTTCCCACAAGGGACTGGCTGCTGCTGTCCTGGTGTCTGGTGCCAGCGTGTGTTTTGTCACACTTGGAGCACGTGGAGGTGTATCTGCATATTCTGTACCCAGCAGCTGCAGAAAAAAAGGTCAAATGAAGACGACTTATAGTTGGAGGTGATGGGGATTTTTGAAGGAGTTTTGAATGAGTTGGAGATGGGATGTTTGAGTTGCTTTTGATGACGTGGTTTATTGTCTTATTTTTTACATAGGTAGGAAAGGTAAGTTTGGTTTACATTGTTATAGTACTGTTTAGAAGATCACAAGACAAGTTACAAGAACTTTTAAGGAGTTATTGATTAATAAAACACTGCCAACAAGGATATTTTTATGTTTTTGATCAAACCCTTAAATATTTCATCTTATGGACTTATGTTACAGTGTAAGCTTTCTTAGCCAATCATGTTATGACATAGAAACCTACAGTAATACATTCTAATCTCTTTGTTTACTTTTGTAGTTATTTTATTTTTATATCTTCAACTCTAAAACTCTAAACTTCCTTTTACTTACTTTAATGTGTCTCTGCTTTAAGCTATAAACCCACATTCTCACATCTAGCACCTAAGTTTGGAAGCCTTTTCCAAGGTCTCAGATCAAATTTTTTGTTTAATTCTAAGATTTGGCTTAGAGGCCCAAAGCTGGATTCCAACAGGAGGTACTGAGTAGCAACCAGTAGTGATGGATAATGGTTAAGAATGCACGTGGATAAAGCACCCTTTTCCTGGGATCACATGCTTGTTCCTAATCACTTCTGCTCATTTCATTTCTTCCCCTCCTCTCCTGCTTCTGAGAATTTTGCTGTCACCTAAAACAGCTTGAGGAGCTGGAGCTGGTTTTCTCACCAGGATGCAGGAATTCAGAACTCCCCAGCACACAAAAAGGAGTCCTTAATCTGTGATTAAACCTCTGCATCAGTGGCACCCTGCACTTCCAAAGCAGAGTTGGGCTTTCCTTCCTGAGTGGGTGACAAGGGGCAAGAGAAGAAAATGTGAGAGCAGACACTTCTGTGTTTCACTAAGCAGCCTGCTCCAGCTGAAGGCTACTGGAAGTAACACATCCTTCCACCGGAAGGACAACAGCACAGGTACCAAATAGTTAGCCAATATATTTTCCACGGATGTCAATAAAATCTGGAAACAAAATTATTTGACTCAACACAAAAAGACAAGCCAAACCAAATCAAATGAATGAAAAAAAACCAAATCAAAACAAAACCCAAAAAAACCAAAAAAACAAAAAAACAAAACCAAAAACAAAACAAAGCCAAAACAAAAATCCAAACAACCAACAAATAAACAAACTACTCAAAACCAAACATAAATCCACAAAAAACCCCAAAGAACCAAAATATCCCACAAAAATCAAAACAAAAAAGCCCTGAACAAACAAACAAAAAAAAAAACAACAAAAAAAACCCACAAAACAAAACAAAGCCAAAACAAAAACCCAAACAACCAACAAATAAACAAACCACTCAAAACCAAACACAAATCCACAAAAAACCCCAAAGAACCACAAAAATCAAAACAAAAAAGCCCTGAACAAACAAACAAACAAAAAAATCCAACCTCATGCCCACTTTAAACATTTTGCCAACCTTTTTATCATGAATCTCATGACACTTGATGTTTTCTTGAAGCCCTAGCTCAAGAAGGAATGAAACAGTTTTCTATTTAATTAAAAAATCTTTCTAGAGTTTAGTCATGAAAAATAAATAAATACAAAAAGGAGTCCTTAATCTGTGATTAAACCTCTGCATCAGTGGCACCCTGCACTTCCAAAGCAGAGTTGGGCTTTCCTTCCTGGGTGGGTGACAAGGGGCAAGAGAAGAAAATGTGAGAGCAGACACTTCTGTGTTTCACTAAGCAGCCTGCTCCAGCTGAAGGCTACTGGAAGTAACACATCCTTCCACCGGAAGGACAACAGCACAGGTACCAAATAGTTAGCCAATATATTTTCCACGGATGTCAATAAAATCTGGAAACAAAATTATTTGACTCAACACAAAAAGACAAGCCAAACCAAATCAAATGAATGAAAAAAAACCAAATCAAAACAAAACCCAAACAAACAAACAAAAAAAAAAACAACAAAAAAAACCCACAAAACAAAACAAAGCCAAAACAAAAACCCAAACAACCAACAAATAAAAAAACCACTCAAAACCAAACACAAATCCACAAAAAACCCCAAAGAACCACAAAAATCAAAACAAAAAAGCCCTGAACAAACAAACAAAAAAAAAATAAATCAAACCTCATGCCCACTTTAAATATTTTGCCAAAGCCAACCTTTTTATCATGAATCTCATGACACTTGATGTTTTCTTGAAGCCCTAGCTCAAGAAGGAATGAAACAGTTTTCTATTTAATTAAAAAATCTTTCTAGAGTTTAGTCATGAAAAATAAATAAATAATTAGATAAAAACCAGAATGTACTCTGACAGACTTGAGAAATAAGAAACAAAATGAAAATAGTGCTCTTCCATTATTAATAAAAAAAATAAAGGTAAGTTAATTTTTAATGTGACGGTGCAATTTTTGAAACCCAATTTACAAATTTGAAGTCCTCTCCCAGCAATATTCTTCCACTCTGTGGAAGTCCAATAGAGCCAACAGAGTCAATACATCATTCCTTCTCAAATGCCTTCTTGAAACTCACCCTGGAGAGCACAAATTCTTGTCCAAGCTGCACATGATCAGCCAGGTTTCTTGTAAGGGTTCACTGATACCTTGAATAATTCTGCTGTCTCACCTTGAATTCTGCTGATTCACCCTGAATTCTGCAGATTCACCTTGAATTCTGCTGTCTCACTTCGAATTCTGTTTTGTCACCTTGGATTCTGCTGACTCTTCCTCTCCTGCCTTACACTTGGGTGTTGATGAAAAAGTCACAGCCGGGTTACTGCCACTTAAGAAGTCAACAACAGGTGAAACACCAGAGGTGCTCACACTGTTTCCACGTGGAAGCTGCAATGAAATCAATTAATGAATTAATTTTAGCTGGCTTCACTGACAGGTGAAACTCTGCCATGAATCCTCGCAGTGGTCACGCACTTCGGCAGGGAAATTTAGGGTCCTGGAGCTGTTGCACATGCAGAAGTTGTTTCCACTCCTGTCTGATGTGTCCTGATGCATTTCCAGCACCACAACTGATGTCTTCCTGGAGTTCTCTGCATCCTCTCTGGAGCCTGGAGCACCACCTGCTTGAAGAAGATGCAGAAATACTGAAACACACGAGGCCATGGCCTTAAAACTAATGGGTTTTCTGACAGGGGTAGAACAGAAAAAGAGTAAATTCATAACAACACAGGCCCTGTTGTGGTTTGAAAATTCCATCCCAGCCTTCTGTGTTTTCCTGATTGGGCTCACTGCTGTTAAAGCTGTAATTATTCACACGGTTTGTAGTATATTGTAGATACCCAGAGCACCTTGTGTTAATATATTAGGAATGAGACACAAAAAAAACCACCCATCTCCATATTCATAGTTGAACACTGCAAGTGAATTGCTGACAGAATGTTTCCTGGGGTGGAAAGAATGGAGAAGTTTCTGTTTTATGAGTTGCCAGAGGGAATAGTTTCTAATGCACAACTTGTGCATTTGGTGGAAAATGAGCACAGTCCCAAAAACAACACCCTTAGCTCAAGGTTTTCCATTATTGAGTTGTTTTTATTTTATTTACAATGCAAACAAAAGTGCTGATTATCATGATTCAGCACTCTCTAAGAGAGATGGGAGCAGTAAATAAGAGTAGGCAGTGAGACACAGGGACTTGCCACCACACCCAGGGCACAGCATTTCTGCAGGTTTCAGATATTTTGGGAATGATGTTCCTTTGCCATGGATGTGCACTTAGACATTTCTTGCAGCTGAGAAGAGGACCAGTGTCTGACTCTCTCCTCTGCTCTTTCGTGGCCTTCTTAAAACCTGCAGATGTTTTTAGGGTTTCTTTTAAACAGTGACTTTGCAACACCTGGAGACCATTTAGAACACTTAATATAGTCCCGAGCTCAAATGCTCATGTAGAAATGATTAGAACTCTGCAGAGGTGGTAGACACCAGCCTTATCTTGCAGGTATCATCTGTTCAGGCACATCTCTGGGGCAGGGCCATGCCTGAATCAACAGTCCCACCAGATGTTGTGGGGCTGTTCGAGACCAGATAAGGCAGAAAGCAAACATCCACCACGACTTCTCACCACTAACAACCTCACTGAATTTTTCATGGGGCTCCTTGACTACAATTCGGGCAACAATTGCCTTGCCTGAACTCACTGTTCAGTGCCATTAACCATAAAACCCTCCACATGATCCTAATCTGCTTGGTGGGAAGAAAGGCTCTCCAGGAATTGCCAGATCAGGCTTGGAGAAAGTTTCACTGACTTCACTGGGTGACCAGAAGCTGTGCTGCCTCCAGCCCTTTGGGACCACAAGCATTACCTGAAGGTGCTACAACATGTCTGGGTTCATTAATTGGGTTGGGTTCATTAATGAAGTTGGTTTATTACCCAAAGGTTTGGTTTGTATGGCCAGTTTTTGGTGGCCACACTCTCACTTCCCTGTGGCTGGACAGGGGAGAGAAAACTTAAAGAAAAATTAATGAATTGAGATAAGGGCTGGGACAGGTCACTCACCAAACACTGTTATGGGGAAAAGAGACTGAATTAGAGATATTGGTTGAATTGGTTGCTAGTGAAATCAGAACAGGGTAATGAGAAGTAAAATAAACCCTTAAAAACAGCTTTTCCCCCAACCCTTCGTCCTGTCCAACTCAACCTCCTCCCCTAGGAGTCATAGGAATACAGGGAATGGAGGCTGGGTCAGTTCATCACATGTTTTTTTTTCCACTTGTTCAGGTGGAGGAGTTGTTCCCCTGCTGCACCACAGGGTCCTTCCCACAAGAGACAATTCCCATGAACTGCTCCAAGGGGAGTCCATCCCCAGATCAACAGTTCTCCATGAACTGCTCCCACGTGGGTCACACTTCCATGGGGTCAGTCCTTCAGGCACAAGCTGCTCCAGTGTGGGCTCCTCTCTCCACAGGGTCACAGATCCCTGCCAGGACCTTGTTTCAGTGTGGGCTCCTCTCTCCACAGGTTCATATTCTCTCTCAGGCACCCCCCTCTTCTCCCTGGGCTCCTCCAGGGGCTGCAGGTGGATCTCTGCTCCCCCATGCCCTCCATGGGCTGCACAAGTTTGGGGTTTTTTCTCTTTATTCATTGGAGATGGATGCTTGAGTAACAAAAAACTGAATCATGTGAATCCTCCTCTACAGTCAAGACTGATAGTGTGAGAGAGGACAGACTGGATCAGAGGGGAAAACCTTTAACTGGAGTTCAGGAATGTTTCAAGGACATGGGTAATCTGGCTTCAAGTTCCCAGATATGTGTGGCCTTGGTCGTTCAATATCTCATGGCTTGACCTCTACAGTGAAAGCACCTGGCAGAATGAAAAGGAAAATTTAAGAGAAAACAAGAAGAATGTGGGGGACTCTGCCACTCTTTTAGCATAAGGACATTGGTCAACAGGACTTGGAAAGGCAGGAATTCCAGACTTGAGAAATCATCAAATGCAAAAGGAGTCCTTTGTAGTTCTACTCTCAATTGTTTTGCCTGGCAGCTTGAAGCTCACACAGCTGCTGTTTTCAGTTTTGAGGCAGAAAGTGCCACTGTCTGTGCAGGTTTCTGCTGGAAGTTGAAGCCATCCAGAAACCACGAGGAAGAACTCTGCCCACCACTGCACCAGAGCTGGAACAGCAAATGTGGTCCCATGGGTGGGCAAAAATAACCCTGATGAGAAATTCTGCCATTTCCATACACTCAGGATGATCTTGGACCACTCTTGACTCTCATCAGTCTGGCACATTCAGAAACCTGTGTGGGGACATTCTGTATGATGAAAGCCTAATTCACCATGGTATGTAAGTTTTTAACACTAATACCCCTTCTTACAAGGATTTTGTGTTAAGAAGAGGGTTTTTTTCCACTAAACTTGCATGGTTATAGAAATAAAAATGGCATCATGTACAAACTGGAATACAAAATAAAGAATGCATTTGAGATCTAGTACATGTGGGGAATTTTTTTTTTTTAAAGATTAATATATTTCGTATATCCATGCTAATGTGGTATTAGCATTTGTATTAAGGACACCTGAGTGCCCCAGCTGAGGACAGATCCCTGTGGTGCCTGAAACTCAACACACCCAGGGGTTAGAAATCATATTAGTTCCTTCCTTAGATGTTCTCAGACAAATAAATAGAAGAAACACATATTCTCATTTTACAGTCGGGCAACTGAGGCATGAAGAAAACTGAGGCACGCAGAAAGGAATTAATCACCATTCACAGAGCCTGAAGTACACACCAGTGTTTCTCAGTCTTACACCTAAGTGGTAAAGCTATTCTTTTTTTTCTACATATTTTCTTTGAGACTCTTTACATTTTGTTAGCTAAATACAAGTGACGGTGACTTCAGTCATGATCCAAAAGAGTTCACATATTTTCCTTGCCATAAAGGGATGCTGCTGTTCATCAAGGCACATCTGTAGGGCACATCTATGTATTTTTCCCAGGCAATTGTCTTCCCACTGCGTGGTGTCTCACTTCTGTCTTTATAACATATATAAACTATGAGCTGGAGCTCTTTTCCTTAAACTGGTCATAATAATCTCTCCCCACATTAAAAAAATAATAAAAAATCATGGCCATTTATTTGTAGAACTTGGCAAACAAGCTTCTATTTTCAAAAGAGGATGTCTGCACTAGTGAAGAGTGAGTTCCCCCCACGAAGAATCTGGGTGTGTTCCTGGGCAAGACTTTGGCAGATATGGGAGAGGAGATGAAAACACTGCAGGAAGTGGGAACCTGCCACTGACTGCTCCAAACAGCAGAGCAGTTTTATTGACAGATACATCCAAGTGCATATTTGTGCATGCTTGTGTGGAAACTGGGGACCCTGTCCAAGCCAACAGTAAAGGAAAATACAGCTGGATCCAGGGCACAGTGTCTCATTTCTAAGGATACTCTGCAGATTCCAAAAAAAGCAAAGCATAAGTTCTTCCCAGTGCCCATCTCACATTGCTGGAGAAATGAGAGGTACACAAAAGTAGAGAAGTTGCAGATATGGACTAAAAATTATCTGAAAGAAGAAATCCACAGTAACTTCCATGGCCCTTTGATGAGGTCTCCAGGGAGCAGATGATCAGCAGAGATAACATTGTGAAACTGTACAGCATTTCCTCTGTCTGTGTTACATATTTAGCAATGTACCATCAGGACTGCAGAGGACAGCAGTATTTCTTGATTATACAATATCATGTATTTATTCAAACTCTTCTGTGGAAGACAGGAGCATAATACATTATAAAACTATTTATTTTTCTGCCACTTCCAATTTTTTTCTCCAGTCGCTCCCAACTCGTTGGTTTCAACATCCATGATACATGAACTTCCCTTCAGCTTTCATTCAGAGATATCCACTAGAGCTGAAAAACAGGAAAAGTTTGGCTACAGCAGCAGAAAAAGCACATTCAGACCTGCACCTGAACATTTTGTTGTAAAATTAAATTATTTTTTTTCTGTAAAGGAGAAGAGTTTCCCTCCTCTTCAGCTTATCAAGAAAATTCTTAACATTGTTTTGCTGAATTACAGATCAACATGGGCTTTGGCTAACTGAGGTTGTCTTACATAACCTGCTGCTGTTCAAATCACTGGAAACAATCCCAAGACTTAGGTAGAAATTTGTGTCTTTCAGACAAATCTTCCTCCTCCTTATGCTGCCTTTCCCCCTTATTTATTGAACTGGTGACCAGAAAATGTCGGGAGCAGGGGAAAAGGCAACAGCAAAATGATTCTTGACTGACCCAGCAGAGGAACAGACCTTCTGGCACTTTTCCAGCAGCCCTGACATCGAGGTTATTATAGAAATCCAATCACATGCTTTACAATTAGAGCTTGGGTTATCAAAATCACTGGCTTGTTTTTCACCACGTCTAAGGTGAAAGGTGACAGAAAACAGCAAACTAACAGAGGACTGGTAAGTACAATTGTCAAGCAAGTGGGCAAAGCACAACAATTAAGGAATGGCCATTGGGATTAGGGTCCTCAGCCCTACATAAGACCTCTGACAATGGTTTTGAAGCATGACTGACAGAGGATCATGACTGCACTGTTTGGAGCTTGGATCCTGTAATGCCCCTCACCGGAGCCCTGACACAAAAGTAATTAAATAAATCATACAGAAAAATGGCACGTCCTTCACACTTGGGGCCACAGACCCTGCTCATCTCTCCATGACACACATGCGATGATGACGGGAAAAAAAATATTAAGGAATTCCAGTACAACCAACATTATAAAGCTCTAATTTCAGTGACAATTCTTCAGGCAAACACTGGAAAGAGTTAAAATGGCCCAGTAATTCCCCAGTCTTGTCTGTCTACTTTTTAATTCCATCACCTGCTGCCATCCAGAGAATCTCAGGTTAAATGATTTGATCGTGCCTGCTCTGTCCAGGGCCATGACACAGGGAGGCAGGAAGGTGCTGAGAATTTGAGTGGTGTCAGCACGGGGTGAGACCTCTGTGCTGCCCAGGGCCATTCCCTCACCCTGGGTCTTTACAGGAATTCAGGAGCTGGATGAGCTGGATGCCAGGGACACAAACTCAACCCACCAGGCAGCACAAAACAATGGGCAAACGCCTGCAAGGGTTGTGAACAATCTGAAGAGTGAAAGGAAGGTGCAGCCTCCCAAGACTGTGCTTAGTTTTGTTTATCACCAGCGATTAACCCTGCTCTAATTTACACCCTGCTAAGCACACCCGGGTCACAATCCGTTTGTGTGAGGAACAACACGGGATTCAAGATCCAACTCTTGTTTTTCATTCCTTTAAGCAACAGCTGACATAAAGTCTTGTTCCAGATTGTCTCTTAGCAGCCTGTGGAGGGATCATGTATTCTGGGCACCAAACCAGCATCAACACTCCCGGGTGGGGATGGATGGTGAGAGGAGAAAGACAAGTGGAGGTATGAGCATCTTGCCAAAACAAAACAGCAGAGCTTCCTGGCTTCTCCCCAGCCTCCACAATTTACTGTCCTTCTCAAAGGGAAGAGGAAACCCCAGCAAGGAGGATTCCTGCAGGCCCCTCACTGGGTTGTTCTGAATGCTGGGGAGGAGAGTGCCTGCCCTGGTTGTGCAGGAATGGGTGATTATATCACACAGCACAGCCAGTGGGCACATCCAGGGAATATGTTACTTAGGAAGTGAAGCAGTTGCAGTGAGCAGAAACTTGAACCATTTGCATCTACCTGGGAAGAAATAATACCTTTTTTTCCTGTGCAGAAGTACAAAAAGTACATGGCAACACAACGGAGACATGTTCTTAAGTAAACAAGTGTTTAAAAAAAAAAGCTGTTGTAAGAATGCAATGGTTGGGCATTCAGGTTAATGCGTTTGCCAGGGTTTCTACAGCAACACAGTGAATTAAGCTTCAGTCATGATGAAATAGACTTCTGTTTTGACTATGTAGGAATTCAATTCACATGTCTTCCACTCTCCAGCTCGCTCAGTCTCCTTGACTCTTTTCAGGGGAGAGAAGGAGAACGAAGGAGGCACCACCCAGAGTCCATTCAGCCTGACAATGTGGCTGCTAAAGTGCACACGTGTGGACTGACCACTTCACTGTGCTTGCAGCACAAATGTTACCTCCTAAAGGTGAATCTGCTGCTGCTCAGCGAGCTTGGGAGATGCTGAGTGCTTCAGAGTCCCGTTGGCTTCAAAGGGAAATCCAGTATTTTCTACAGCCTTCCTCCACTCTAGGATCAAGACCTCTGAGAAGCAGTTCAAAACAGCATTGCAAACTACAACTCACATTTTAAAACTCTGAGCCTTTTTGTGCCTTTTTTTCAGGATGCTTTGGACATCCTCCTTTGCCTGCCCTCATGTGTTATGTAGAAGAAACATAACTGGTTTATTAATGCTAGCTCCAAAGTCACATACACATGCATAGACACACTCTCAGACAAATCCCTCTCTCTATTACAATAAATATCTCATAAAAAATTACATACCCTGAATATATTCAGCAGCAAAATAGCAGCTGTTGCATAGTTTGAGGGTTTTTTATTTTTAACTTATTAATATGCTGATCAGATTCTTGTAATCAGAAACAAGGGACATTAATCTCATAAAATATGTAAACTGTATTTTATCTGGGAAAAAAAAAAAAAAAGGGAAAATGTCAAAGCTGTAGCTTCTTTCTTTTATTTTCTTTGCTTCATGAGGTGAGAAGACATCTGCAGGTGGAGTTGAAAGTGACTGCAGGTTGCCACCACAGGCTCAGAGCAGAAGATGAGAGATCAAGTGATCACAGACAGCTTTTAGCGCACGGTTTAATTTTTGTCCTGATCAGTGGCTGCTTGGAGAGCAGTTCTGAGTCACAGTTCATGTGAGCAGAGCTGGTGGGTGCCTCTACACCCACCTCAGAAGAGCCATGTTTAGAAAAGGTATCTCTTGTAAACACAGACAAACAGAGATTCAGGTCAGCACCCACAAGGAGAGTGGGACCCTTTTTAGTGACTAAAATAAGTATTTTATAGCACCACTAAACAAGGAGAAGAGGGGCTGGCCTTCTCACTCGCTCCCATGACAGTTTCTTCAGAAGAGATGCCAAAGATTGCTAAGGAAAGGGGCAAAGGCAGGAGCCATGAATTGGCAGGGAAGAGATTCAGGGACTTTGGTATCAAATCTGAGGTGTTTTAAACAGACCTGATAGGGAACAAGAAGCTATTTGGTGGTTTCTGAAAATCTCAGCTTCCCCACAGCAAACTGAACAACATCAAAAACTTGGGGTAGCTATGTGTTTAGCCAGTGACCAATTTAGGAGAAAAGAACCTGAAAATTCAGAACCAAACAAGGCAGAGGTGCATTTTGAAATTAGACTCAACAAATGTTGATATTTTATTGAGCTGAGGACACCGAGCTCTTTAGATGTTTTTACACTTTAATCAATATCCTTCCCTATGTTCATTAAAAACAGGAGTGAGTGTTTCAGACCCATGAGCAGGGAGAGAGCAATGCAAAAGATACATGAGTTGGATCAGTTAAGTTGTTTTCTAGTGATGAAACACAATTAAAAATAATTGGGTATTCTTGGGCTTGCCATACATCTCTTCAGAGGGAACAGCACTCTGGTCATCTCATAGCCACCAAAAGATACCTTAACACTGATGATTGCATCAAATCTGGTTTATCCTGGCCCAGCAGGATTTGTCATCTGACCTTCCATGAGCAGATCCAGTCACATGAAGTTAAATCTACTGAGGCCAGTCCAGTTATATGCACAAAAAAAGCAGAAAAACCTTTCCAGAAGCTTGGAGACAATAAGGTATTGCTTCCAATTTATTTATTTATTTATTTATATTTACATTTACAATTATATTTATATTTATATTTATATTTATATATTTTTATCTATTTACATATTATAATATATATATAAGTAATATATAATTACAACCGTATAGGAAAACATGAGTTGGTGAAGCTAACAACTAGAATTTTGCTTTGAGTTTTCCAAATTAATGGCACCTACAGCTGCAGCTTTTTTATTTGTTTCCACCACTAACCTGCCGTAAATTAATTGCAAACTGTGTTTTAGATATCAAATGCATACCTGAGTCTGAATGTAAATTTTATGTCTGGAGGAAACTTCTGGTTTAATATCCCTGCACAAGAGGAAAACTTTGAGAAAGATGCCCCACGAGCCATGAATTCTGTCTGAATTAAGGAAGCATTTTTGCCTGGGTTTTTTGTTTGTTTTTTTTTTTTTTTGGCAGGGTGTTTGCAGTGCTGCATTAAGTACCTACCTACCCTTAACACCCTGAAACAGATAGATTTAGGATTTGTTAGAAGCCAGATGAACACGTGGGGTAAAACACCTGTGCAAAACCTGTGTCCTGCCTCTTTCCTGGCTGTCAAAAGTGGGGACAAGGGATTGTGTTTGCCTTTGGTGGGTTCTGCCATCCTTATGTTCTGGGGTGTGGATGCAAATCGTGCCTCGTGGTGCAGCTGAGAGAGGAGCTTAACAGAAGGTAGAACCAGTGCCCCTGAGGACAGCCAAAGATGCAGAGGCAGCCCTGGGCTGTTCCACAGGCAACAAGAACAACAGCTTCTGTAGTCAAATAACAGCTCAGGCAACAGGTTCTCACCTGCACCTGCTGCAGTCAAAATGTGCCAGTTTCATCACTGAGTGCCCCACAGTGACCTCCTACCTTTCTCTGAACCAGAACTGCAGCCACAGGAAGAAATAACTAAAGGATTAAGAAAATTTTAACTGGATTTTCTCTCTCTCTCTCTCTCTCTCTCTCTCTCTCTCTCTCTCTTTTTTTTTTTTTTTTTTGGTTCATTTCTGTAGAATATGTTTTATATCTGATAACCTTTCTGGACAGATCATTTATGATCCATGGTCACTGAAATGAAAATCAGAGGACACTCAAATGTTCCGTTTGCATATTGGCTGTTTCTGTCCTTATTTACAGGATGATGGTGAAATTTGTAGTATGTAATGTCAACACTGACCCCAGAAATAAAATGTTATTTGGGAAAAAAAGCTTTGGGAAAACCCTGGTAGATCAGCAAGTAAAGGCAGTCACGGGACAGTAAGAGGCATTTAGCCTCAGACCTTGGGCTGCCACTTTCCACTTTTACTCTGATGAGCTCCAGAGTTCCTGCATGAGATATGACAGCAGCTGAATAATTCCAGTCCAGGTATTGGCACGTCTGCAGCCTCTGAGGTTTCGAGCTCTACAAAGATGCTAAAACCTTGCTCAGAAAGATTGAGAACTAGAAAAAATGCAGTGCTTACTGATAAGGCAGATAAGGGCAGTCAGACCCACCAAACAATCTGACAGAAGTTACTGATGACCCGTGGAAACAAAGCACTGGAACCAGCATAAGATGATTGCAGGAATGATGACCTCAGAGTGAGAAGAGTGATCTTCCTGTACAGACATTTCATAAACTGATGTCCAAACAGCAACTTTGAAAACGTTTTCAGACATCAGCTAGGAAAAAAAAAGGGGGGTTGGCAAGGAAGTCAGATTTAAAGGAGGTGGGAAGCAACCTAGAAATACATTATTTGTGAATCAGACTAGACAAGTGGACACTGAGCTCTTATTTTTTGAGTGCCAGCAGGAAAAAGAAGGAAGGAAACAACAACTATAGAAATATCATTCATGTATTCCTGGCTGAAGTAATTTCCAGGCCATTTGTCTGCTTTGCTGTTGGAACTGCCTTGGTCCACAGCAGAAAATCTGCAAAATCTGATGATCATGAGAAGCAAATGAAGGTGCAGAATTTCACAAAACTGAAGCAGTACCAAGTTCCTTAAAGGTACTTAAGTGCTCAGTGGAGAAGACACAAACTTTAGTGTCCAGGAAAGAAGTCCAGGTCACAGAGTCTGACAAATGAGAAAAAATTTTGCACAGCTACAGGAAGAAATCACATTCCTATTGCCTCAAAGAATGCAACAAATGGGACATTATAAAACTAAACTGTATTACAGTGTTCTTTGAACATCCTGTGCAAGCTGCTCACCTTTATCTTCACCAAAGACCTTGATGAAGATATAAAATGTTTAAAATAATCTCCTGCATTCTGTGCTTGAAATAAAAGATACTAATCAGCCCAGCAGGCTTCAGCAAGGAAAGATGGGACACTTGAATCAGACTCATAAGAGTGACTAACTTTAATAACATGGCACAGACTCTCCCTTGGGTTTGTTGCATACACAAAAGATATCTCCTTGTCTTTTTTGAAGTGCCATGCTTTTATACCACGTCAGGAGAGCAAATGACTTTTCACAAGTTTTTGTTTTGTTTTGTTTTGTTTTAATTTGGACAAACACGGAATCTTTCCCTCAGATCCTTCAGAAGCTGCAGAAGTTAACATGCCATCTGGATGTCCCTGAAGTGTAACAACAGAAACTGAGTGGCTGCTGTTATCAGCCTTCTGCACCACAAAGGCAAAACTCAGACTTTGGACTCCAAGATAAGATAAAATAAAATAAGATAAAATAAGAAATAAAATAAAATAACAAAATATTTATTCCCACTCTTAAGACATTCCAGTCTTAAGGAAGGGCAGTCACACAGAGGTATTTTGAGAGGCAAACCTAACCTGCTGGGTCAGAAGTTGTGAGTGGACAGCTAGTGCCAAAGACATTGGAAAGGAAAGGAATGGCTGTGTCTGCAGAGCCCAAAGCTCTGTCCAGGCTCACAAAATGTCTCTGTGCCTATGCTGATCACACCACTGTGAATTCATGTGTCTGCTACAGATTCACAACTGCATCAAGCTGTAGCAGCTGTAGATGTATACAACCAGAAGGGCTGAGGAGGAGGTGAGTGTGAGCCTGCTCCTCAGAGATTTTAATAGGGAAAAAATCCATCTTGATGTTGGAAAAATAAAGCTAAAGCCATCACTATCAGAGGCAATAATGTGGCCTCCCTTAACAGGCATTTTTAACCCACAGAACATCTCATCCTCAGATAGACATCTCAAGTAGGTCAGTGGCTTGTGCCCTAGAAAGATTTATTCCTTTCCATCGCCTATAAAAAGCAACCCAGATGATTAGCTCAGATTTAGATATCTAGATTTAAGTGAGCTAAGATGCTTTCATCATAAGAAGATACGATTATTTGCTTTGTTATTTAAACAAGGAATAAAAACATTATGCTTGTGCGAAGAATCACTTTCTGCCTGGCAAACAATTGTGGTGTTGGAATGCAGAAGGATGGTTTCCTTAGGCACACAGAGATTGCAGATAGCACAGCTGTAATTCATTGAGGGGCACCACATCTGAACAAAGCCTTCAGGCACAAGTAGTGCTAAAAAGCAGCACTAGAACTTACTACCCAAATTGCACCAAAACCTGACATTTTGGTCACATTGACTCTGCATGAATAAAGGGTTCTAGACACAGAAAAATTGTCCCTTAGCAAGGGGTGTAACTTCAGACCTCTGACTGCTGTAATTTGCTCCATCTCCAGTGACTCCAGCGACTCCAGCAAGACTGTGCTAAATTACCCTGCAATGGATCTGCCCATTCCTGCCAAACTGGGGTGCTCAGCTAATTATCAGAGCACCCACCTTGCTTCACATCCCAGGTGCAGCTGCAGTGGCCTGAGAGTCCATTCCTGCAGAAATTCTCTTGCAGCCTCGACAGCAACAAACACCTTTGGCTGCTCAAATACTCCAGCTGCTCCACTGGCAAATACTCCCTCGTTTCTGTAATTATTTCATGCTTTAAAAAAACTTTTATTTGATTGGGTGTTTTGTTTGCAGTGTTGTCTAATGAACAGCAGAGGATGCACAAAGAATACGTGGACAGAAGAGTACGAGGCGCCAGGTACCCTACGGGGCACAGCTTCTGTGCAAAGCCAGGGTTTCCAACACCTTGCTCACCAGAGGCACAGGGAAATTCCGGCTGCTGCTCCAGGTTCAAACACTTCCCAGCGGGGTGGACAGACACTAAACAGCAACTCCTTTCCATGACTGAGTCCTTTATATCATTTCATCTGTGTTAATTGTGCTCGTCGTCATCCGTGCGATCTCCTGAACGCAGGCAGATTTTCTCTTAACACAAAATCTGCCTC
This sequence comes from Passer montanus, assembly GCF_014805655.1. Lineage (NCBI taxonomy): Eukaryota > Metazoa > Chordata > Aves > Passeriformes > Passeridae > Passer > Passer montanus. The sequence continues at coordinate 380,260 of NW_024359833.1, read as the reverse complement.
ATGCAAAAATTAACACACCCTCTTTTTTCTTAATTTTGTGGGTGTTTGAAGTAGGCAGGAAACTTGTCTTATTAGTCAGTCATTGGTTGTCATCTCTCTGATTACAGATTGAAATATTAAATTCAGGGCGTTTCACCAGGATTAAAAAAAAAGCACAAACAGATGAAATACCAGCATGACTTTGTTCAACTTCATGCTAGTGAGTTAGCAAAGAAGCTGTCCAAAGCGATAACTTGGTGAACCTGAAAACAAGGGATCACAAAAACTTATGGGTTAAATAACCAGGCAGGAAAAACCACTCATCTAATTGGAACCTTGGCCACTCCCAGGTATGTTTATGTTTAAAAGGGCAATTAATTGGTTTCCTGTGTTTGGCAGCAGTGAGGAGGCCAGCAAGGAGGTCCTAAAAGAAAGTAGTATCATGAATTACCATGGGGAAAGCTGCAGCTTGTTGCTTATTCAAAAATTGGTCATGAATAGCCTACAACTTCAGGTTTAGAAAACTTTTTTTTTTCCCCAACTTTGGATGTAATTTCTACCTTAGCATATGGATGTGAAATCTGGAAATCCATCAGAAGTAAAGGCAAGTGTCTAAACACCTTCAAATGCAAATTGCTAGAAAAATACTTGATATTACAAGGAATTAATTTATGAAAAATGCCGAGATGCCTCAGACAATCAGTCTTAAAAATTATCAAGTAAGAAAATAGAACTATCTGGAGTATGAGCTAATAATTAAATCAGAGCATCTGCCATTGCAAGTGTGTTATGAAATGCTGTGAAAAGGCACATACAAAGGGGTTTAACTGGCAAAATTGTCAGAACTTCACAGCACAGAGGCTTTGGAAATTGCATCCCATTGCTGAAGTAACTGACTGAATGAACTTTAAGACACAACTTATGTTTCTCATGGCAGGAAGGATCCAGATTCAAACTGTGGAATAAAAAACCCCCAGAATCTCCTGAACAGACCAAGTTTGTAAAGACTTACAACAGATACACAGAGAGAAAAGTCTTAGAAAATTTTTCTCACCAGGCTTACTGGCAAACTTGAGGGTGAGATATGTTCCCAGAAACATTGATCAGCTCACAAGTCAGTTGTGAACAGAAAAGCAGCAAAACCTGTTATTTGCAATGCATTTTTAAGATTTATTTCTAATGTCTACTTTTTTTTGCAAATTATATTATCTGCCCGTTAATTGAATAATAGACATTGTTTTTAATATTCTGGGTTTTTTCTTTAAAAAAAAAAGTCAACAAAACCAGAAATTTTATATATAGCAGAGGTTTAAAAAAAACCCAAAACACAACTTATTGTTCTGATCTGGAATGGCAATTAAAGTAAAAATCAATTACATTTCTTCTAAATGGATCACAGATGTTAATGTTTTTGTTTTGGAACAGATACTACTATATCATTGGTTGTACTGAAAATGCTAAATAATCTAACCTTTCCCTCCCTTCCTAATAAGGAGTGTGAATACTTCTCTTTTTTAATTAAATGTTGAAAATATTGAGATTTATACAGGCAGACTTGACAGCCTTTTCTTGTTTACTTGGACTGTGACGTATATTTTTATGTATACCTCTGTATGTAAACCAATTTGTTTTTTTTTTTTTTACTAAATCTTTTTTATTAGGCATGGATCAGACAGTGCTTGTTTACTTGGACTGTGACGTATATTTTTATGTATACCTCTGTATGTAAACCAATTTGTTATATATTTTTTTTTACTATATCTGTTTTATTAGGCATGGATCAGACACTGGTAATGTCAGAAGACCTATTCTCTTGCCACTTAAAGTTGTGTAAATTTGAAATAGTCATTGAAATAGGCAGACTCACAGAGATGTAAAAACTGCAAGAGGAGAGAAAGGTCCAGGGTGTTTGAAATATCTGAAGCACATGAGTAAAATCACTCCTGCCAGTTCAACAACTCCAGATCAGCCACGACAATTAGGCTGGAATTGCATTTTCCTCCTGCAGCTTTGTATTGGTTTTTCATTGGCAATATGTTTCACCCACATCATTTGTTCCTTTGTAAGTGCATTTTGTCACTGCCAACTGTCAAGGGGTCTGCACTGCAAAATTCAGACCCAGATCCCAATTCAGCTCGTGTTCCATTCTGCCCTGAATGAGACTTCTGGCTTGGACCATCTTGTAATTGAGAGCAAACCACAGCATGTGGATTTGGACTCAGGTCCAGCCTCAGCTCCCATGGAGCCTGGAATTGTTCTGATTCCAGGGTTTGGTTCCAGGCTTCTTGTAATTTGGGCTATTTAATATCTACTAACCCTTTGGGGTTTTGGTTTGTTTTTGGGATTTTTTGGAATTTTTTTTGGTTTTTTTTTTGTTTGTTTGTTGGTTTTTTTGGGTTTTTTGTTTTGTTTTTTGGGGTATTTTGGTTGGGAGGGCCAACCGAGGAAAAAAAAAAAAAGAAAAGAAAAAGAAAAGAGCAAAACAAATAGGGGGGATTTAACAATTCTTTGCATATTTTTCCCCCAACATCAGCAGATGTAGGGAAATGACAGATTTTAAAAAAAATATATTAAGAAAAAGAAAAAAAAAAAGTGTGTGGGAAACAGCTGCAAAGTGATGTTTAAGCACACAGGACCAAACAAAGGCAGCCAGCGCTGCTGTGAAGAGCCAGCTTCCATCCTTCTGGACGGCGAGGCTCTTCCTGAAGCCATCCGGGACAAAGGAGCATCCCGAGGATGCTCGCAGCCTCTCCGACCTGCCCCGGAGATGCGCTCCAGGGGCTGGGAAGGAGGGAAGGAGAGGGAAGGAGAGGGAATTCCCGCCGCGGTCACGCCTGCCTGGAGAAGGAGGAGGACGGGAGCCGGTCACAAAGGATTTCCTGCCCACAAGCAGGGCTTTGTGCTCTTTGTGAGGTGCGCTGATCCCGCTCCGCTCCCGCTGGAAGCGGCTCCTCCCGCAGATCCAGCGAGATGGTGGCGAGGTGAACCAGGGAAGAGCTGCCAGGACAATTAAAGCGCCAGGGAGCGCGTCTGGTGGCTTAAATAAATCAAGGTTTTCTCTGTGGAGAGGCTCGTAAAGAGGGGATGAATTAATTAGAGATTACAACCAACTATGAGGGATAAAAATTTGGTAATTGAGGGAGATTTTGGTCTAAAGACAAAGAGATGTTGAGGCTTAACGTCTACTGAAGATGAAGGTAAAACAATTAAACAAATTAGAGGAATAAAAAAATTTAAAAAATTTAAAAAGCAGGAGAGGTAACTGCTAGGCAAACACACCAAACTGAGATTTAAAGATTTGCACTGAATTTTCTCCATAAATTCAAGAGTTTTTTCCCTTAGAATACAGGCTGCAGGTTAAGCAGGAATTAATTTTAGCAAGTTCAACCACATACACTGCAAAAAGAGTTGGAATAAAAGATCAAAACAGGCCCTCCTAGCTTTGTAAATAAGGAGTCCAATAATAAGCAGCTAAGCTCACATTCCAGGCTCCTGAGGACACATTGCAGGCAGGAACGTGACATGACTTTCCAAAGGCTGCATGACAAATCTGTGCCCAGACCTGAAGAGAGACCCCAGGATTCCCGACAGGAATGCTCTTTGTCCTTGCTGTGTTTCCATCCTGCCCTTTCTTTCTTTAAAGAGCTTATCCCCTTCCTGTCCCTCTCTCTTCCTCCTTTCCTCTCTGTTTGGCACCACGTCCATTCCTGCCTGGTGTCTTCTCCGTCCCTCCTCCCCCTTTCTCCCATTTTTCTGCAGAGCCTCTGGAGCTCTGCCCTGACATCTCCTGCAGAAGGACTGGGCTGGTGCACACCCAACCTCCTGGACACGTTTTCTGGGAGACACCCACGAGCTGATAAAGATCAGGCAAAGGAGGTTTGAGGGGAAAAGGAGGTTGTTACTGGTCTGAATGTCACAGATTGTGGCCAAGTGGCCACAAAGAGGGTGAGGGCTGCAGTCCCTCCTCACCAGCAGCCAACATCAGCCTTGGCAACAGCAGGGTGGAGCTGCCACTCCAGAAGAGGGACACAAAGAAGTGTCCTGGCCATGAGCAAGCCCTTAAATCCTCCTCAGTGACCTGCCTGGCTCCCACAGAGTGCTCTCCATCAGCACACGAAGAGCCATCCCACCACTGACACCACCCCAATCATTTTACTGCCATCCCACCACAGGGAATGAGCGCATGGAAATGAGCCCACAAGCAGCTTCAGCATTGGCCCTCTTAATTTTCCCAGTTTCTTCTCACCATAACACACGCATCTAAAACCTCAGCCTTGTCTATTCCTTTAAACAGTCACTTTTCCTCTATTTCCAAACCCTCAGATCAGTTCTGTTCAAAAGAAGAACATATTAATAGCAACCTCTGTATTCCCTCTAGGATACTCTCAAGTCTTACTGTGTTTTTAATCTTTGCAGAGCCCAAAAAACCAACCACATCAGGTGATGTGAATGCCAGAGTTTTTTTCATTTCTTTATGGACGTGACTAGTTAGGAGTTCTGCAAAGATTAAAAACACCATTCAATAAAACTGTAGATTTGAAGAAGGTGCATCATGATATGATTAACAGGGGATTCAAAAGAGAAGATAAAAAGAATATTCCTGACATCCATAGAGTGGTAAAAATCTACAGAATAACTGGAGCAGCATTGACCTGCTCTTTAATAACAGCAAGAGATAAAACAACCTCATCAAAACTTGGAAGGCGTCAGAAGCAGAAAGATTAGGCTGAGATTTTTGGATTTCCAGACTGCAAAGAAAAAGAGTGTGTTTAGTTGGTCTGGAATAAGTAAAACTGTAAGAATGGAAAGCAGAACAATGTGTTTTGACCATAGGCTGCAGGCTGGTGGTCAGGAGGAAGAGAGGAATTGAGTTTCTCATGTGGGCTGGGGGAGCAAAAAAAAGTGTCTACAGCACATGACATTTAAAACTGCAAGCAGAGTGCCATGACTGGTGTGTCATCTGCATTCTCTAACTTCAGTTTTCTCAGTTTGCATTAAGGATACATTCAAAACTCACTTCTTTAGAGTTTTGTTTTCATCTTGCTCTTCAAGTGTGTTTTTCCCTTCCAGCACACAGTAAAAAGTGTTATATAACAGAATACTCTACCCTGGGAAAATATTTTTTGTTCTTGTTTGCAACTTTTCACTCTTTTCTGAAAAGTTATCCTCTTTTAGGGGTAAACACAGTGAAATAGAAAATGACAGGCAGAAGAGATGTTTATTATTGCACCTTTTGAGTAAGTCACAAGACAGTGCCATGGTCTTGGCCCACCACCACAGAGAGCATCTTGACCATTTGCTGTGACTCTTTGTAGGGTGACACATTATGAGACAATAAAGCTCATCAGTGGGTGATGATTCTGTTCCATGGCAACTTCCTGTGTTTGAAATCATCATTATTCTTCTGTGCTGTAACACAAAGAAAACACTTTCATAAAAGCCTGTAAATGCCTGGTTTCAGGCATTTCTGTTACCTGGTGACTGGAATCCTTACCCAGAATTTTCCTTTTGTTTTTTTCCCCCCATTCCAGGTCACTCAAAATGAAGTGTTTGTTTTCCTCACTACAGTCAAAGCATAATCCTCTTCTCCCCACAAATTCACTCCAATTTTTTGTCCTAAGCACAAGCATTGTGCATAACAGCAAGTAGTTGCTTCCATCAGTCTCAACATCAAAACAAGAACCAAAACCCCAAATCTTGCTTTGCTGCAGATACACAGTTGACTCTCACTGAGAGAAGAAAAAATAGAGTTTTTTATAAAGATAACCCTATAAAGTTAAAGTTTGTACAGATGACTGCTGACCTAAAACTACAAAACAAAAAAGAATCAGGCCAAATCAACTGTGAGTTGTTGAGTAAATCCACCATGAGGGTAACACAGATTGAGCACTGAGTTGCAATTCTGAGTCCAGCATGTGTTTTCTAAAATAGACTGGGATCTTTGAGACCATATTTGAGGGGGCTGGAGGGTGTTTGTCTGATTTTCCCATATGAACAAGAGACCCTGACATTCTTGGACACCCTGAGCATTGACTGCCACCACTCCTTGTTTTCATCTTCCCTTTGCGCATTCTGCACCCTTGAGGAGAAAAACCTTCAATCAACACCAGCACGTGGCTTCATCACCTCTGCAACACATTTAGCAAGGGGAATATTGCATGAACAGCAGGGTAAATTTATCTGTTGCAGGTGATGAGTGCTTCATTTTGGGTCAGACCCAAAATTGAAGGAGGAGGCAGCCACCCTATTCTTCACATAGTGCTTTTCCCCTGCACTGCCCTATCTTATCAACAAGACTCAAAGGCATGAAAGCTTAGAGCTTCATCTCTGTGGCCACACAGCACCACATTTGACTGTCCCAGACAGATTTTTGCTTTCCCAGCCCTCTGAGACTCCTGCAGTTGAATTACACAACGTCTTCTTGAGCAGCATCTGTGCAGCAGGAATCTTCAGCCCACAGAAAAGCTTGGGAGACAGACTGCTTCCTTACACGTGGTTGCTTTTGTCAGCACATAAATCAACCCCTGAGAGGCCTCAGCAAAGCAGTCCTGGTCCAGGGGAGGCTGCCTTGTTTGGAGAGGAGAAGCAACTGTTCTAAGCCTGGCTGAGGAAAACAGGGAGCTGGGAAAAAGTCCATGAACCCAGAACTTTACAGTTTTGAAAATCTCAAGGTGCTTTTTGTGATAGCGTAACTTCCTCAACAGACAATTCCACAGGAAATTGCAGAACATTTTCAGGGCGTGTTTTCCAACTACAAAAGATTGGCATCATGAGATGCAGAACATTGCAGACACAGCAGAAGGATCCCACAGGAGATTAGGGAGAAACTTGCAGTATCAGACAGTTCCTCGTGGGCATACACATGGGATTTCAAAGGGACTTTTACTACTGCTTCTACTGCAGAAAAATTATATTTTTGCAAGTCTCCAGGGGATTACAAAACATTTCTGATTCTCAGAAACATTCAAGGGTTCCTTACCATATCTCTGTCTTTTTGGATCAAAACAATAAGAGTAGACCTCTAGCAGAGGAAAGAAAAACCAATTGTAGCAGGAAAAAAGATGCCTGGTGAAGCTCTGGAGGTCAAACTGCATGCACAGCACCCATGTGAAATTTCAGCTGTCCCCTTTCTGAAGAGCAGCCGCTTCTCTGAGCCTGCAGAGCCCAGCAGGAGTCCCTGCTTTCCATCAGTCATCATGGAGCAAACTCTTGGCATAGAGCAGGGAGACTTCCTCTCCCAGACAGAGCAGAAACAGACTCTTGTCTTCACATCTTCCAACCATTTAGAGCTTCTTTAAAAAATAAAAAAACAAACCTCCTTGACAGCTATTTCTCTATAATAATCAAATCATCTCAGACTCTATCAAAGAAGCCAAAGATGCTTGAAAGGTCTTTGGCATGCACAAAACTGATTTCAGTATTTTCCTCTTAGTTTCTCAGCAACTGATCTAGCAGCACCTTCAAGTGGATCAGCCTCAACTGTTGTCAGCTTGCAGCATCCCAGTTTGCATGCCTTATTAAACTGCTTGAAATTCCAAGGTACTGAGCGCCTGGGACTCCAGTGGAATTTGGTGAGATCTGTGGTTGCTTCCTCACCTCAGAAAAGCCAGGCCCACAGGACTTCTTTTGAGGATGTCAATTGCTGTCCTGGCTTCCCATATTACTTCCAAACAAGCGGCTATCACTCCCTGTGCTGGTAGGTTTGGCTTTTGAGTATTGAGTGTCCTGGTTGAAGACATCAATTTTAGTCCAACTTCATCTGTTTAAAGGGGACAGGGATTATATTACCCTGCAATTCCCTCTTAACTTTGTTCTATTTGATATCAAATATGAATTATTGACAGAATCACCCCAATCTGTCACATTTGATGAGACACACGTACCATGGAATACATTAAATGGAGAATAGAATTTTAGAAGCACATGCAAGAGAAGCTGAGAGAGAATTAATTTCTAATTCAGTGCATGAAACAAACAACAACAACGAAGAACATTATAAAGCTTCGTGACCTAACAGTAGCACAGGAAATGAAAGGTTTCAGTGAAAGCTAAAAGGGCAAACTACAGTCCCTTGTAAAAAAAACAGCTGAAAAACAGACATGCACACAAATACACACATAAAGTTCAACTACCAAATTTGATTTAAGGACTAGATTCTAAGGTTTTTAGTTGTGTTGAATGGTACCTTTCCACCAATGAATGATCCCTTTGAACCAACAGGACTACTTGTGGAACAAGGTGCCATTCAGCTCAGGAGTAAAGTGAGAGGAATCAGAATCCATCCCAAAGTTAAAAGAAAACAGGAAATTCCCTATCTCACAGTAGTCAACATGAAAAAAGAGTCAGGACTCCCCAGTGCTTCCTGCACTAAGATATTCCAGCCATCCCCACACACCAGCCTCCAGTATCCCACACAATTGTTAACAAAATTCTCCACTGGGGCATATTGGTATTTGCATATGGGTGTTGTTTAGTGAACTCAGCAGAAATCAGGGACTCCTGTGGCAGAAATGCAGCCCTGGATCCTCCAAGTAGGTTATGATGCACAGCAGAGCCAGCCAAATATGTGCACAGGAGAGAACCCTGAAATTTCATCTGAACAGGTTACCAGCACCACTGCTGCTCCTTCTTCCCTGCTAACAGAGCCAGTGAAAGTTTTTACAAGTACAGTGTGTTGTTCTCTGCTATCTCAGCTGCATTGTTTGGAAACTTTCTGTCCCTCCTGAACATAGTTTCTGGCTCTTTCTCACCAATCCCACACAGACTTTATTTGAATGAGGAGGGAAAATAACTAAAAAAAAAAACAAACAAAACATAATAACCATCCCTGCCCTTCATTTGAATTTCTCAGCCCTTGAAGTTTCAGGTACACTTTATAAAAGGTGGTAACCTTTTAAAGTTAGATTTGCCCTCTCTTCCTATGCAGTCAAAAAGACCTGAAAAATCTTTACCTCAGGACTAACTAAATTGCACCCATTAATGAGATCTGTAAGGTACACACATAATCGACTGGTCATTTTGCCCTGTTTTCTGATCAGGATAATGAGTACATCTCCTTTCTGTGGCTTTTCTCAACACTCTCCAAATGTGTAATATCACAAATAAAAGGGGTATGAATTTCTGTTGCTTAACTGGATAAGACTAATAAGCATGTGAGCTAAATGTGCAGTGGAAATTACATATCCAATAATAAATTAGGTCAAATAACAAAAGAAAACCACTATCTGAAGCTTAAAAGATCTTTATTTGTGTCAGAATTTTGACCACTATTGTGCTTGTGCATAGGTAAGTACAATTTCAGGCATACATTATGTTGAAACAAGTATTGATTGCCATTTTATCTTCTGGTTGCAATGTTCTTCATTCAAAATTTTCCTCAGACCAAATTGCTTACCAAAAAAAAAATCAGTGAAAACACAAAATTGCTCGCCTATTCTTTCTGGAGACACACTGATAGGAGTAACACACAGCAAATACATTAAAAGACTGGCTTATAAAATATGGATTCATTTACTCCAGGTCCTCAAAACACCTGCAAAAATTCCTGGCTGAGGTAAGGTTAAGGTTTAGAACTGCTGGGTATTGAGCAATTCACGCTACAAGTTTTCATCTTCTTGTCCCAACCTCCAGCAAAGGAAAACAAACATCAGCAAGGTGGCCTTGAGATGTTCTTAAAAAGGCAGAAGACCTGCTCCACGTAGAAGAGACCTATTTCAAGGTGAACCTTGGGAATAAGATGAGAAAGGGTCATTTATTCATAGCTCTTTCCAGAGGGTGCCATAAAAGAGGTCTTTAGAGTCAGCTTCAATCAGCTGTGAACAGTAGTTTCTTCCACAAAAAGCCTGGCTCCCACATTTTCACACCACATTGTGTAACTTGAACTTATATTTAATTCATTTTTCCCTTCAGACTTCAGAGTATTTAGCCATCTGTGACATCATTACACCAGCTACCAGATTCCCTTCGCTGCTAGGAAGGCTGACAATTCAATAAAGTCTAATTGACGACCTTTTTAAAAGGGCCCAGATTAAGAGTAATTAGCACACAAATGAGTAACACTCAGCATTCCGGTGATGCACTGATTTGATCAAATTCAGCATACCTTAGGGGAGATATACTGAGCAGCAGTATGAGGAATGATCAGATTTATTGCAAGAAAAACACACAACAGACATTTTTTATTTATATGCTCACAAGTCCATATTAATTGAAGATTAGCCTCAGAAAAAAAAAAAAGGAAAGAAAAAGGAAAAAAAAAAGGAAAAAAAAAAGGGAAGGTATTGTGGAAAATCAAGAAGTCCTTTAATTAATGATGATCTAGAAAGTAAAGAAAACATTCACAGAGTTAAGTGTCAAGACAGAAGAGTGACTGAGTAAAAGAGATAGGTTATGGAGAATAGAATATTTATAGAGAAACTCCACACTTAAAGTATTTACCAAGAGCCCCAGCCATGGGTATCTCTGTGTCTATGCACACACTAAGACACACATTTGCCTTTTATCATGTCTTCCTGATGGGATCTGGATAGCCAGGCAGAAAGTGGGGCTTGTAAGGAGAGCAGCTGCCTACCCTCAAAAAGAGAAAGGGATCACCAAAGAATTCATGCTGATCTTCAGTCAGAAGTCATAGACAAGCAAGGAAGACATCCCAGCACACCTTAAACACATGTGCTGAGAATATTTAACAAGAAGAGTGGTGAACTCCCTTCATCCTGGTGGAGTTTTGCTCCAAGATTGGGTGGGAAGTGTGCAGCACAGGGGTGCTGTTTCATTCTAGTCCCACATTAAGGTCCCTGTGCTCCACATCACCAGGAATGGAGCCTTTCCACCGTGGAAACAACACTGCCAGCATGGTGCAGATCCTTGTCCAAGTGCCTCACAGGACCTCTTGGACCCTGATTGAGGCAGCACAGTGAAAACACGTCCTGCCTTTGCCCCTCCACCACTGCAGGCCAGCGGGAGAAGGAGAGGAGTGCTGTGAGTTCCACCACCTCTCCCACGCAGCGCAAGCAGGACCCAGAGCACAGCAAAGCAGGGAGACAGAGAACAGAAGCATCACATAGCAGGGAGCTGCCAGCCTGCTGGCCCCAAAATAGACGTGCTACCTGAAGTGTTAATGCAGGCCTCACTCGTCAGATATCTCAGCATTTCTCCTCGGTGCCAGGAGACTGAACCCCTGTGACATCCCAGTGGGGTGTGGAGGAGGGAGGGCTGAACCTCATCCTACAGGATTCAGATTCAGAGCCTTGCCTAAGGTGGGAGTGCCAGCCCACTAAACTGTTGACTCCACATTATGTTGCAGCTTTACAACTCTCATTATTTGGTCTTATGCTGAAAATTCAGGCGCATTATTAATGTAATTTGTTTCAAACAACACCAGCTGGTTGTGATGAAGCTCTCATTAAAATTTATCACCATGATAGTGTATAAATATATACATGTATATATTTATATATGTATCACAGGTGGGCCATACCTCTCCACAAAGTCTGCTGTTGCAGATAATTCAGTGGATGTAACAAAATTAAGTAATGCTGGTAAGCAATAAACAATTTGAGTTTCTGCCCACTGGTGTTGTTTTTTCTCCATGCATGACCTTGCAACATCTGCATGCATGTCCCCTCTTGTTTTTCGTGTTGCAGTAATTTTCCACAGCCAGAAATCTGCAGGAGACACCATCTCTCCACTCAGGGCTTGGGGAATGAGATCAGAGAAATGGAAATGGGCAGAGCCACACTGAGTCCCAGCTGAAGGGTGGCTGTGCTCCCCCAGCCCCTCCAAAGTGCTTCCCTCTGGCAGAGCTCAGCCTGAAGGCTTGAGCTGAGGGGTGAGAGATTTAAGCAAAGACTCAGTTTCAGCAAGATCCTTTTAGGTCTTTTAAGTCCTTTTCAAAAATTGACTTAAACCCTCCTGTAGATAAGAACAGATCTTCCCTCTTAACCAGCACCACCCCTACAATTAAAGATGCACAATGTCTATGGTGGGTGTCCTCTATGCTGCCTGACCAGCTGATTGCCTAGAGGTTGCTCCTTCCTAGATGAGTTATTCTGTGAATACAGCACTAATTCTTTAAAAAAAAACCATAGAAATATGGTCAGGAATTGATCTTGCCTTAGACTGGGTTTTTTTCCTATCTGTCATGACACAACTTGTATGGTTGATAATTTTAGCATGGAGCAGGTTGTGGATATGTTTCAGATTGGGGCAAATGTTTTCCAGTGAGATGTCTCTAGCTGGTTGGGATGGAAAACAAGGACAGTGTTGTTTCATAGAGGGGGAAAGAGACATTAACTTTTGGCAACATTTCAGACTTTTTTTTTTTTAATTTAAGTTTTTTTCCCCTTCTATAAAGCTCACTCAGCATTATCTCCATTACCAAGCAGTCATGTTTACTGAGATCTGCCAATTTAGTCCTGCCTATATTTAGATCCAGGAAGCTTTATTTTACTTTATGTTTAATAAGACCTTTTGCAAGTGGTAAGAAGAACCCACTTTGTTCCATACTACCACAAATCTTTCATTTGTGGTAGCTAATGAAAGCTCAAAAACTATTATATTACAGAAAACAGGGGTAAAAGTGGCTCTAAATATGGTTCTATCTTCTCACTGGCAAGTTAATGACAGTATGACCAGTGACCTCCCAAAACCTTCTGCTACAAAATTCCCTCTTAAAAGTTATGTACTGTAGACCTCACCATAAATGTGAGTAGTGGTGCATCTTCCTATCAGTTCAACCATACTACAAGGGTCACTAACTATGAGTTTATTTTTCTTCACAGTATCAGTAAAGTCTCAAAATAGCCTTTTAGCAAGACTTTAGTGGTGTATAAAATATTGCTGGCACTTCAGTAGATCCTGGGGGGCTCAGTTTTGACAAACACTCAGTTGCAAAAGGTAATATGAGACTTTAAAAACATGATATGGAGGTTAAAAACATGAACCAGCAAAAAATAGGGAAAATGAAGGTTGGTGACACTATTAACCTTGGCATGGATGTCTACAGCCATGAAGAACAGCATCACATGGATGCAGTCTTAGCATCCTGCATCAGCTTGGCTCCAGATGACCTGGATACCCCTGGATGCTTGGGAACACTCCCCACGCAGCCTGGACAAACCCCTCCCAAAGAGCTGAGAGCTGATCTCACTCCAACAAAGATACCCACATGCCAGCTCACCTGGCAAATAAATATCCCTTCCCTAAATGCATACATTTCTGCTCCTAAAGCTCCACTTTTGGGAAAAAGTCTAGGTCCCAAATTTGGGAGCAAGTACATTCATCCCACCAACATCTGCAAAAAATATAACATCCCTGGTTCCTGCAGTTGGAAAGCTTTCACAGAGATACTAAGGAAAGAATCAGTTTCACAGCCAGGTAAGCACTTATTTACTGGTGAGCACAGCCTTGTAGCCTTTTAAGAAGGGTTTCACAAATTTATTTTGTGCAGGTATCATCACAAAGCCAAGCACATCAAGGAGAAGAGACATTCTGCTCTTTGAGTGTAGCAACCCCCACAATGCAGCGTGCAAATCCTGCAGTTAAACATGTTAGTTTAGATCAGTCATTTAAAAGTGGCTTTTTCCTCTCATAGACTTCACACAAAACAACACTTGATGACTAAGACTTCTGGCCTTACAGCCCTAAATGAAGATCTTACTTCTCACTAGGTATTTCAAGGTTATGTTTCAGGATGCACATGGCTCACACAGAAACAAGATGCAGAAGGTTTGCTGCATTCTGTCTAGGATGGTGCCATAAATAACACACCAGTTCAAAATCATGCCAATAAAACATCATAAAAGTACCATCCATTTTGTCTCATGTCTATCATTAAAAGAGAGAAGGCATGTTTATAAAGCTTCATTCTCTGTATGTCTTCATCAAAAACAGAAAAAGGAAAAGAAAAAAGTGTTTCTTAGAGCAGCATACAGCAGACGATATAAAAAAGGTTTGGGTTTTGGGGGTTTTTTAAGTTTTTTGGTCTTGATTTTGCACCAGCAACCAGCCCAGGAGAACAGACGTGCATTATTTCATGTTTGGATAGAAGGCAGCCCTGTCTGGCTTCATAATCTTTCATATAATTATGGAATGACTAGCAACCCTTCCCTCTGTTTCAAGGCAGACAGGTGAAAAGGGGAACAGAGGACTGTGTGATAAGTGAGCATAAATCCAAAAAAAGAAGTTTGCAGTGGAAAAGTGGGAGTCTGGGCAGAAATTTATATCCATGCATTTAATTCTTGCTTATCTTTTTCATGTGAGCTTTTCTCTTGACTGAGGAGTATGAATTACTGTAGAAATGTAAAAGTAGGAGTACCCTCCAGAGGACATCTGTTTCACATCACAGACAGATGTCTGTCTGACCCATTTTCAGGACTTGAAACAAGGATTCCAGAATATCCTCAGAAACGCTGTTCCAGTGCAGTATCATTCCCATAGCCAGAACATCTCTCTGTCTATGTGCTTTAGTTTATTCCATCCTTTTTATTTAAATTTTTCTTTTTTGCACCATTTTAAACAGGGAAAGCAGGCAAACGCCCTTTTCTTTACAAGATTTTTAATAATATTTTGCATACTGTAGATGCATTGTACTTTTTCCTAAGCAAAAAGCCCATACTCAGTTAATTCAGCTTTTCCTCATAGAAATTGTTTTCTAGGCTTTGTTCTTTCTCTATCTAAAGGAGGATGATTTTCAAAATGTGCCATTACTGTTGGACACAGATGCAATATTCCTGGGTCAGACTCTACCACTCAGGGCAGAACTAGATAATTATTTCCCAGTTATTCACAATATTGCTATTAATCCATACAATCGTGGAATTTACTCTTCACACATCTTCACATTTCTGGATTTCATTTTGCTTGTGTTCTGTGCTAAGCCTCTTTTATGAAAACCACTCTCCAACTAGTTGCTTCCCATTTAATACTTGTGCATCTGATTTTTCCTTCCCCAAAAGTAATACATTGCACTTGTCTGCCTTTATTGAATTTCATCCTATTGATTTCAGACACTTTCTTCAATTTATCAAGCCCATTTTGTATTCAAATCCTGTTCTGTTTGTAACCCCTCCTAGCTCAGTATCATATGCAATTTTTTGAAGTTTTCTACATATTCCATCATCAAAGCTGAAAATATTGAATAATACTGGACCTAAGACAGTCCTCTGTGGTATCTTATTTGATATGTTTTCCCAGTCTGACAACAAACCATTGATAACTGCTTTACTGATAAGCCAAATTTTTCAGTTTTGCACCCATCACATAATAACTTCATCTAAATCATATTTCTCCTGTTTACTTATGAAAATGTCATGTGGATGTGTGTCAAAAGCCTCGCTAAAGTCAAGATCTATCACATCTGCTTCTTCCTCCTTATCCACTGGGCCAGTTACTCTGTCAAAGAAGGAAATGAGATTGCTTTGATGTGATTTGTTCTTGACAAACCCAAGCCGGCTGTTTCTTATCACCTTATTTTCCTCTAGGTGTTTACAAATTGATTGTTCAATAATTTGCTCCTGCATTTTTCTCAGTATCAAAGCCAGGCTGACTGGCCTGTGATTCCCTGGCTCTTCCTATTTCCCCTTTTCAAAGATAGGCAAACACAGAACCTTTCTCCCATCCACCGGGACCTCACTCATCCTCCACGAGCTCTCAGAGATAATTGCTAATAGCTCAGAGATCACCTCAGCCAGTACCTGCAGTACTCCAGGGTGAATTTCACGAGGCCCTGCTGACTTGCATATATCTAACTTATCTGAGTATTCTTTAACCTCTGCACCTTTTCCCTGTATATTTAATGACTTGCTTCCCAGAGTGCGTTTCACGCTTTTAATGCTCAGAGGCAGCGATCCTAACAAGGCAGGTTTAATTTATTTTGGCTGGTGGAGCAGTCACTTTTCACTAAATGATGTCAATAAAGAAGAGTGGCTACATTCACTAAATGGGTAGAAAAGATGCCCCTAAACCCAAAACACACGATGTTTCAAAATGTGACTGCTGCTCTGCCTCTGGAGACTAAACACTCTGCGGACAGGGAAGTCCAATGGGATTTTAACACCTTCTCATGGCCCCAAAAACCCTTGCTCTGGTCAGGTCCAGTTGCAGCAGCTCAGAAAACCATCAGCTGCTTTTTTACACCATCCAAGCGACATCCAGACATCAGCCATTCCCCCACCTGTTCTTCCCACACCTGGAAGTATTTACAGAACATGACACCCATTTATACAATCAAGCTTCATACAAAATGCAGTAAGCAAATCCAACAGGAGATGAAACAAAGGTACATTGATCTAGAATTATACCTACTTCCTCAGATAAGGTTTCTTGGAGGTAGATTTAGCTACGTGTTGGTCCTTAGCTATTGTCCTTCTGCTACAGCAGCTCTGTTCCTGTTTACAAAACAGTCCTTACCTCTGTCTCTCAAATTCACACTTGACATGCCTGCTGTACTTGCAATTAGGGCAGGAGAAGCCCATTGTTCATGTTTTTCCCTCTGTCTTCTCTGCAGAAGTATTTCTCACTGGGGACCTAAAAGACAAAATATTGATTTTTTTTTTCCCCCTAAATGGCTTGTTCTTTTTTATTATGTTATCCGGGTGGTTTTAATTTCTTACTGCCTACTTTGATGTAGCAACCTAAAGAGAGCCACAGATGAAGTTCTAACCCTAAGGCCTTGAAACAAAAGATACAGCATCTTCCCTCTGTCCCTCAGAAATAGGAAAAAAAAAAAAGACTTAGTTGAAAGAAATCCACAGCAAGGAGGGTGTGAAGAAACCTTTACATTTCCTCACCTGTCGATTAACACAGAGGATGCACCCTGGATGCTGGAATGGCCTTTCTGACAGGCAGGAATCCATCTTTCAGACGGCAAAATTATTCTCACTTCAGCCCTGTGGTGAACTTCATGGCAGTCAATGCTGTGTGTGCCCGAGGGAGCCTCGGGGAAGCCACCAGGAAGCCACATGGGCACAAGATCACCACAAGGCTGGCAGCAGCAAACAAAGGAACTCTGAGCAAACACATTTCACAAGCGTGCAAGCATGTCATCTGTAATTCAAGAGGGGATTCCTTTAAAAACAAAATTCTCCCACTGCTTTTATACTCGAGGAAAGCATCACCAAGTTAAAGGCCTGCAAGTGGAAAATATTATAAGCTGCTTTATTTCAAGAGATAAATTTTGGGGAAGAAAAACTCTCAGAGGAGAAAAATAGTGGAAATAAGGAGTGATGCCATGGCGAGCTCTGTCTGTACTTCAAGCAGCAGTGGAGTTGGTCAGCCTGGACCTCAGGCAGACTCCAGCCCACCCCACACCTAACAGGAGCAGAGCAATCCAGGATGGAAATTCCATGGCCTCTCTGGGCAACCTGTTCCTGGTTCAGTCCACCATGCAAAGGACCAAATGTGCATTTTTTGCCTCAAAGCAACATCCTCTTTTGCAAGCTGTGTCTCCACACCCTGTCAGCTTGAGCCTCCCAGGAGAGCCCAGATGCTGGTACTCCTTGCCCATGCATCTTTCTCCACATCCATCCTGTCCCAGCCATGGCGCAGGAGCTTGCATTGTCCTTTGTCCAGCTTTCTGAGGTTGCCATCAGTCCATTTCTTCAGATGTCACCTGCCACAGGTCAGCTACAGCTTCTGCACTGGGGCCAGCCAGCAATGATCCTGCAGAGAGACTGGAATGCAACGTGAGACCAATATGCCACAAAAAGAAAACAAGGTGGAAAAAAGGGCAGGACCAGGGGGTAAGTGGTAATGGATGATAGAGAGACACACAAACAGCTTGTACATGGCACAACAACATAAAACTGCTAAAATCTCAGTCTTGCCAGTCCCTGGCCTGATACCACCAGAGCTGGTGAGAGTTACAAGTCTTTCAAGAGGAATCTTGGCAGGGAGAAAGCAATTTTAATGGCATTAAACTCTTCTCTCATTCCCACAATATTCATCCAGTCTAGGACTGCCTTTTACAAATAAGCATCCCTGGAGGAGCACTCTCTAAGATGTAATGATGCTGTAGAGAAAGGTTCATTTTTCTTAACTGTAAGACACTTCTTCTGCAGAAAGTAATAAACCCCAAAAATCTTAATTGCAGCCAAATATCACAGACATAAACCAACAGTAAGCTCCAAAGATGCTTTTGCATGAGGGAAAATGGGGTGGGAGAGAGCAAAAGAGAACATTCATATCTAGACCTTTATTTAAGTATCCTTTCCATTTACAAGGAGTGACGCTTGGAAGCCAAGCTGCAGACCAGGCCAAGTATAACTCCAGCAGGACTGAGAATGGTTGTAAATAAAGAAATTGTGTTCAACTTCAGCACATATTAGTGATAAATAAAATTATTCATGCACTCTAGAAGCAGAGAGAGCAAGCTTATTACAAGGCACAAAAAAAAGAGCACAATTGGACCAAAATATATTCTGCCATACAAACAGACAATCTGCTTTCTATCATTAGTTGCAAAAACAGACTTCCACTAACACCTTTGATATAAAAGAACAAGAAATTCACAGCCCTTGAAATCATTCCATCTCCTTTCTGTGACCAGAGAATTCTCAAAGTTTTCTGAAGCACAGGGACTGTAGTTCCTAACGAGGTATCTTCATCCTTTACTTACAGCACGTGCACCTCACCCTCTTCTCTGCAACTCCTAACACACTCTGTGAAGGTACAGTTTACAGAAAACCAAAAAATATTCAGCAGCTAGCTCTTCTCATTCAACTGTTCTGGTGTGAGGCCTGTGCAGGTCTTCCCCCTGCTTATTCAGGAGGCTTTTTCATCTAATTCACCAGAACTCTGATAAATTCGCATTCATGTGCTGTGTTGAGGACTCTGGGCTGGCAGAATTTATATTTTGCTTAACAACTGCATTTTCTTCAAGGAGAAAAATGAAAACTAGTGAAATTATTCCTACATGTGTTATATTCTCCAAGGTGCATGTCAAGATATATTTTTCAGCACGTTACTTAGTCATGGCCTGGAAACCTGACCATGAACAGTAGGCAGTGTGGACCAAAGGGAAGGTCTTGGTTGCTGTCCGCCTCTGAGGGAATGATTGTCTCAGAGAAAACTGAAAATTAGGAACATGCATTTCACATAGAAATGCATACAAGTAATAGGAGTACTAATAATAATTCATATGAGTAATACAAAAAGCCTGAGCTTATTCCAGACTTTGAATTCAAATAATAAAAAAATATGTTCCACACAATGGAGGGTCTGGCTGGAGAACCAAACTAATTTCTACCTCCAGCTCCTCTGATACTGACAAGGAGCATGTCTTTCTTTTGTCAGGGGGAAAGCAAGCTTGGCAGGCCAGCTGGTGACACGACCTTTTATGAAAATGAGAAGTTAGAAAGAATGGCTGCTTCCTGTGTTTATGCAGCAAGGTTGCCCCTTACCAAGCGTGTCAGTTAGATGCCGGGCTTTTCTCCTTCTCTTCCTTCAGGTTTTTTAGCACTCTTCAAGCTCCTTTCTTTGTTCTATCAACATAGCAGGTGGTCCATTTTGGACATCCAGTCAAATAAATTTATGAACCATCTGAAAAAGCACACCAGGGCTCAAGCAGAGTCTGTGTTGTTTGTTTGGGTTATTTTTAAGGGTATAGACAGTGGTCAGATCCCCAGCTGGTGTAACCCAGCCCTGCTTTACCGGCTTCAACACTACCAGGTTGCTTCTGGTCAGGTTCTCACTGCTGCAACTTGGCTGCCAGGGAAACACTGGGAGAAGACCTGACCTACCCACTACTTTGTGTGTGTTAAATGTTAACCACCTCTTTACCCCTCCAGCAGAAGGAAAAGACAGTGCTGCTTTCCCAGGGTGCCACCACAAGCAAGGTGCTAAGGAGACTTCTAAAAATGTTCTCTGAACCACAGTGGAACAGGATTTGAAACAGAGAAGAGCGGAAAGCACTGAGATACATCTGTGAAACACAGGATTTCACCTGTGCACTCAGCTGTTCTGAGGATGTGCAAAGGGCATGCTGTGTTTGCATACACTTTAAACCGGCATGTTTACAAGCTGGCTTGCAAACACTCCTTCTGAGAACTGCAGCTAGCAGAGGGAAATAAAATTAGAAAATAATTAGACCTATTTTTGATGTTTTTCCCTTCATCTAAGCCCCCCTTCTGTTTCTTCGTAGATCATTCATGCTGAGGTGGTAAGTACACACAGAAGCATGGGGATAGAGATACAGATACAGATATAGACAAGATATAAATACAGATCATATAGATAGATATAGATACAGATAAATGATATAGACAAAAATAGATTAGATACAGATAGATGTAGAGAACAGATAGATATAGATAGATAGATATAGATGATATAGATGTGCACCTTTGTATTCCATTGCATTTTCCACATATGTTCCAACAACAAGACCTGTGTCCTGCTCTGACACCAGCTCAGACAGTTACAGCCTGTCTTGCTAATGACCTCCCCAGAGTTTCTCCTGCATGCAGGCTTTCTTTCTTACCTCTCTGTCCTAAACAGCTTCCCTTCCTTTGATGCAATGCTAGTGGCTACAGCACATCCTTTGAGCGCTGCCAACAGAAGGTTCAGCTTGTACCTCCCAGTCCCACTGCACCTTTAAGGAAATTCCTGAGTAAAGTGACTGATTTGTAAAGACAGACCTCCAAGTTCACATTTGGTTTAGGTGTAAAGCCCTCCATGTTTGCACCTAGAAGAATTAATCCTTGGAGGAAATGAGGGAACATTTCTTACGTGATTTCTTTACCATGTGAGCAGACAACACCCGGTCACATCAGTTCTACACTGTAGAGATCAGATTAGCACCTGAGGATTGTCTTCAGACACCTTTAATATATGATTTATTTCAACTTAGAACTCTGTTTTCTCTTGCAGGTGGTTTCATCTGCTACCACTGACACCCTGGCACAAGTCCATCCTAGCCAGGTCTGCTATGAGAAAGCCTGTTCAACAGGCTTTGCACAACTTCATGGTCGATAAATAAAGAAGCAAGTGTTTGGCTACCCACAGCAATTTCCATGGCTCTGGGGTTCCTGACATGCTAGAGCTGATTGGTCAGTCACCTTTCTGCTCTGGCTTAAGGCACGGTGAGTGTAACCTCCTTCCATGCAATGTCTTGGAATGATGTCAAGTTTGAATGATTTCACATGAGCTTCAGAAGGTAAATCTCCTCCTATTTACTTAAACACACACACAGTGCCTGATGGAGAGCTCTTCTTTGTCAAAGAGAAATGTTTCTGGATTCTACCCTGCAAAGCAATAGAAAGAAAGACTATTCTCCTCACCTCTGATTGCTATCACCAGCTACTGTAATTTACAACCACAGGGCAATGAGAAATACAGGCTTGGAGCACTTGCTTGAATCATGTGGGAAGTCAGGCAACATTGGCCTTGCAATCTGTGATGCTATTCCAAATTGCATGTTAACCCCCACTCCTCTTTGATGACTTATCTTAGAAGAAAATAAAAAAGCAAGCTACAAGTGATGAATGACAAACAACAGATCACCCATCCAAGAGCTCTTTAAAGAAGAATCAGATAAAAAGGTGGAAGTGAGCTGGATAATGTTAGGGTCCTGTTTTCTACCCTGTTGTTTGATGTAGGATGGAGACAAATCTTCAAGCCAAAATGTTAAAGAGAAAGAAAGGTAACATTTTTAATGAACATGGACACCTCTTGTGAAAACTCTCTGCACATCATTTGTAGGTTTTCTGCAATATTAATGACTTGATTGTTATAATCAGTGCTCCTGGCTATATTAACAACAAAGAGTAGAGTGAGTATTGTTTAAAACGTCACATTTTAAAGAAAACTTTGCAAATACTCTGTTCAAGAATTGGAGAGGGCAAAAAAAATCTCAGCTTTATTATTTGCTTCCTGTTTATTTATCCAGTTCCCAAAATAGTTTTAGAAAACTGGTAGACACATACCTCATTATTTACTGGGTATATGGACAGCTCACCTGGATTAGAAGGAAAATGTTCTCGCTTGTGTCACAGTTTGATCGAACTGCCTAGCTGCATTTTGGAGATTTTGCCTTTCATTTATTTATTTGCAGTTGGACTCTATCAAAATCATGAGGAAAATAATCAGTGGCCTAATCCAGCATGGTCACACTACTCTTGTAAGTTATGGTAAGCGTTGCTTACCAAAATAAAAATCCCAGAGTACTGGGATTCTAAAGCTCCCTCCAAGAATCAGTTCCCTTCCTAAACATCAAGAACCCACTAAATAGCAAAGAAATCCTCTTGAAGGAATGTCCAGTTTGGTAAGAACCATAATGAATTCAGGCTGAGGAAAGGAAATGCAGACTCTTCCTACACACAGAGACAATTTGACAGATAATTATTCCAGTGAGTCAGTTATGAAGTAGACTTCCTCCGATAAGAAACAATTTGCCATCATCCCTTTTTGTTGTTGTTATTCCTTCCTTAGTGTCATGACAGAAGCTGCTGCGGGAGGAGGGGGAGGTCCATGGTTGCCAGCTGTTTAAGCAAGGAGGGAGAGTCTGGTGCTTTTAGATTTACAGGTATTCAAAGACCACAGAAACTTTTAAAGTGAGTTCTGACAACCCTGAAATTATTGGACTTCCTTCAAACAGGGGCAAAGGAAATGAGTTTGTCCTCCAACACACTCACTCCCAGTTCTGTTTCCTCAGGGGAACAGCAGGTGACTTCAGCCATTCTGGTTGGGGCTCTGTAGCATTTTTCTGCTTTTTCACCATTAATGCCACCTGATTTTTTTAGTGCCCCTACAGGAAGAGGTACAATGCATGAAACCTTAAACACCTTGGGATTAATATAAGCACACACAGTCATACTCCACTCCGGATATACTGGGAAATGTTACTGTTCCTCCCTGAAACACTGGTTAACTTGATCAAATGTCTTTACAGACCAGGCAAAGACTCTGCTAGATTCACTGGTGTTGAATTCAGACCAAAGAGACTCAGGTAAAAAATTTCGAACAGCATGCAGTAATTGCTCCTTAAATCGCAATGATTTTATAAAACCCCCTTACCCCAGTCAATGCAATGCTCCAAGCAGGAGAGACAGGAACATAAGTGGCTCAAGGTAAGAAGAAAAATTACAGCAGTTACTGTTTTAACCAAACATTCCCAGTTCTCAGCCACTGGTCTCTCCATGGGATGCAAGGCTGTATGTCAGGGAGTTTGATTGCATAGAGTTTGATGATGCTGACAAAAAGGTTGACAGTTCATGCACAGAAACCAGGGGGAGGGCCAGCAAGATATCATGGTGAGAGACTTCTTGTAGACCACCCAACCAGGAGCAAGAGGCAGCTGGGAGAAGTCTCAGTCTCTTGTTCTTGTGGGGGACATCAATTGACCAGGTGACTGCGGGAAATACAGCACAGAGGAAACAGTCTAGGAGGTTCCTGAAGTGTGTGGCAGAGAAGCTCCTGTTGGAGCTTGGTGAACAAGACAATGAGGGAAAATGGCCACTGGATCTGTTGTTAGGAAGAGAGAAGAGCTGGTGGGTGATAGGACAGCTGGAGGCCATCTTCGGCTTGGTGATAATGGAAAGGTGATTTTTTTTATTTCCAGAGAAGTAAGGAGGGGTGAAGCAGAACTGCCACCTTGGACTTCCAGAGGGCAGACTGGCATGGTTAGGGGACTGGCAGAGGAAGTTCCCTGGGAGGGCTTCCTGGAGGACAAAGGAATCCAGGAACCCTGGATGTTCTTCAAGGTGCAGGAGCAGATTGACCCCATGTGCTATAAGATGAGGCAGTGGGGAAGACTGGCCTGGCTGAACAGAGAGCTGTGTCTGGAATTCAGGAAAAAAAGGAGAGCTTACAACATCTGGATGAAGGATGAACCAGATTGAGGAGGACAACAAGGGTGAGGTTATGCAGGAAGAAAATTAGAAGGTCCAAAGCCCAGGGGGAACTTAATCTGGCTGCTGACAATGTAATTATTTTTATAAATTCATCAGCAACAAAAGGAGAGCTAAGGAGAATCTCCATCTTTTCCTCCAAGAATTACAGGCTTGTCACGTACCCTCAGTGCCAGGGAGGCCATGGAGGAGGAACCATGATGAGCAGAAACCTTCAGGAACAGGACTAGCAGGAGATCAGGCCTGGCCTCTCTGGGTTGAGGAGAGGCAGGTCCTGCCTGACACACCTGATCTCCTCCTGGGCCACGGTGACCTGCTCAGGGCTGAGGGAAAGGCTGTGGATGTGTCTGCCCGGACTGCACAGAGCCTTTGACACTTCTCCCACAGCATCTCCTGGAGGACCTGGCTGCTCATGGACAGGGCCCTGTGCTCCGGGGCAGGAACGGGCTGAGGGCAGGGTGGGACATGGAGGGACACCCAGCTGGGCTGGCACCAGGGCGTTCCCATGGGATCAGGGCTGGGGCCAGGCCTGTGCGGCATCCTCAGCAAAGGCTGCACGAGGGGATCGAGGGCCCCTCAGTCAGGGGGAAAGGGGCTGGAAAAGGCCCTGGGGGGCTGTGGCAGCAGCCAGACAGAGCCCAGGGGTGCCCAGGCGGCCAAGAGCCGATGGCCCCTGGGCTGTGCCAGCCGTGGGTGGCAGCGGGAGCGGGGCAGTGCCCGGCCCTGTGCTGGCCCTGCTGAGGCCACAGCTCCAGTGCTGGGTCACCTCTGGGCCCTCACACGGGGAATGGAGGGGCTGGAGCGGGGCCAGGGAAGGGAACGGAGCTGGGAAGGGAATGGAGCCCCAGGAGAGGCTGAGTGAGCTGGGAAGGGGCTGAGCCTGGAGCAAAGGAGGCTCAGGGGGGCCCTTGTGGCTCTGCACAGCTCCTGCCAGGAGGGGACAGCCAGGGGTGAGAGGGTGTCAGGCTCTGCTTCCAAGTAATAAGGGACAGGAGGAGAAGAAACAGCCTCAAGTTGTACCAGAGGAGGTTTAGTTTGAATACCAGGAAAAATTTATTCACTGGAAGGGCTGTCAAGCACTGGAACACGCTGCCCGGGGAAGTATTTGAATCACTGTCCCTCGAGGCATTTAAAAGACACATAGAAGTGGCACAAAGAGACAAGGTTTAGTGGTGGGCTTGGCAGTGCTGGGTTAATGGTTGGACTCAATGATCTTAAATTACTGAATTCCAGCTCAAATTGCTTTATCATTGTATTCTATGATTCTAAGCACCGAATCACTGAAGATGAGCATCATGTTAGGAATGCAAAGCACTTAATAAAATAAAGGCTAGCATCTCTGAAATACAAAAAACACTAACATTTGATTACCTGGGAAGACACTCCAGGGAAAAAATCATGACCACTGAAAATAGTTTTCAAATTATACACAGTACGATGTAAGCATTCAAAACTAGAGGCAAGCAGTGTAAAATGGATTTTTCCAAAAGAGCATCCAATGGTGAATTTAGGAATAATCTGCAATGGGGTCTGACTGCCCTTGGCTTTGAGCATGCTATAGCTGTTTACACCCAAGAAAAACAGGTCAAAGCTCTCATCAGATGAAGCAGGGTTGGCTCTTTGTCTGTTATCCATTGCTGAAAATTAAGATGCAAAATATTACAAATAATTGCAGACAAGAGGGAGGAAGGCCTCCAGTTATGTTCCCTTCACATTGCAGCCACACAAGAGGCTTATGGGAAAGAAAAAAAAATTGTTTAAAGGTCTGTAGTAAACACTGAACAGAAAATTGAAGTCTGATGAGACTTTTTGTACATTTACTCCATGTGGTCACTCGAGACTGATTTGAGAACTGCAGACAGCAAGACATACAGATTTTACAGCAAGGCTACTCTCCTGCCAGATAAGTCCTTCAAATTGCTGCATGGCTCCTCCTGACTCAACAGCAAGGGGCAGAGATTTTGATCAGTGATGAGAGGTACACAAATAATCACAGGCATTATTCGCAGAATTGGACATTTAGACCTTGAGCTGAAGGCCCACCAAACTCACCAGGAGATCTCCCACATTTTCCAGTGGGCTCTGGATCTGACACTAATCCAGTGAATTTTAGGGTGGGATTTCCTCTGTCCAGATATGCACTTAGCAGATCCCTTTTTTAAATTCATCACAGATGAAAACAGAGCAGATGAAAACACACTTTCAAACAGTGATGTTGATGACAGAGGGATAGAATTTGTGTCCTGAAACAATTTAAATATTGTCATCCCTCACTGTTATTTATTACAGGAGCATTTTTCCAGATTTTAATATTAAAACTTGCAAAATGGAGGAGAGGAAGGAAGAAAGACCTAAGGGTCACCTAAGGGTCATTCTGGTTCCTTCCTGCAGGAGAGAGAGAAATCACTTCACCTGATCTTCATGGTCAGAGGGAGCTGCTTCAGATGAGTTTTATAACCTTCATCCCCAGGCAGGAGCAAGACAAAGGGATCATAAACCACCCTCTTGATGAAGAGTAGTTTTCTCCTTGTTTCATGCAGATCCAACCTAAAGCATCCCCAGTCTGCTCACTCCATACTTGCTCACCTATTTTCTCCTTGGCATGTTTCAATACTGCAATGCATATATGGAGCAGGGATATATCCTTCATCTTCTGTCTTGATACCACTGGAGGGACCTGGAATTTCCAGGTGATGCTGCCTCAGTCTAAATTATTGAGTGAGGAATTTGAGCTCAGACACATGACAGAATATGACTAACGTGAGGCAGAGAGTGAGCAGGCTCTGTCAACAAAACACAAACAAAAAATACACAAATACACTCTGATATGTGTGTGTGAGTGTTTGTTTCAGAGAATACCTGCTGTGACTGCATGCTGCTATTTTTCCATTTACTAGCCCAGAAGAGATGATTACAAGGCAAAATGAAAAAAAAAATTAAAATTAAACTTTCTACAAGATGACAATATTTCAGTGCTTTAGCAAACACTTCAAAGATGTTTTGCTGTGTTGGTGTTCCAGGTATCCTTCCAGCCTGACCTAAGCCCCTGTGAAAGCCAGCAGAATCACATTCATTCATTTCCATGAACTCAATTTAGGTTTCATGTGTGTTAGCAATCAACATTATCTCTAATCCCATCCTCTATGTGTTTACTTGCATGTTCAAAAAGAGAAGTCAAACAGGTGAAAACGGCAGCAATGTCACATTTTTTTCCACTCAGCTCTAAAGGCATGATCCACTGGGCATGAATTTGTGTGGGATGAAGTGATAGAAGCACCTGCAGGAAGGTGTGGCTCAGTGCTCATGAGGCTGCCAGCAGGCTGGGCACTGCCACCACCCCCCAAAAGTGTCACACAGCAGGGTATAACCAGCACTGCCACTTCCAATGTGTGGCAGCAAGGTGCCAATTAAACAGAGGGCTCCACTTGGAGACATGCAGGGAGGGATCACCCAATGGAACTGAACCAGAGGGGAGTGTCAGGATCCAAAAAACCACCAAGGAACGCTGTAGGACAGCTAGGGGACAAATCAGAAGGCAAGAAAAAGCATTGCCTCAAATGCACATGCTACTTCATACCCATGTATAGCCAGGTCAGTGCCAGGGGTGACACCAACCATTGTGTTATTGGTACACTTGGGACAATGCTTCCCACTGCAGCTAAACCAGCTTGTCCAGGGGAGGTCTATCAATTTAATCCTGCCTAGGATCCAGCCAGAGCTGTCATTTCCCACCTGTGCTAAATAACTGCTCGTGTATATTCATGAACAGTGGTCTTATTACTAAGAATACACCTAATGTGTATTGCACTGTAACAGGAGACAACTTACAACAGGCCTATTAAAGGAAATCACAGAGATCACAGAATTGACACATTCTGTTTAAAGGCAGCCACACTTATATTTGATTGCATAACTAGAGACAAGTTTGTTATGTTCCTCATCTTTCATGAATACTCATATTTACTAGTTTAAAATGCAAGATAAAAGCCAGACAAGCTTTGGCAAAGGAATGGGGGACAATATCAAATGATAAACTAGGCATATTTATAGGTGTAAACAGATCTAGAAAAGGAAGTGTTAGATATAATAAGCACTCAGTGATGTGGGGCAAACACTGAGACTTGAAAGCAAGAAATATCCAACAACTTGTAACATCAAAACCAAAAATTGCAGGTCTTAGCAGGCAAATAAAATATGTACAAATAAGCATGAATAAGAAGGGAACAACCACATTAAATACTTTGATCATTGCTATAGAATGAGTGTTTTACAACAAAACAATGCGTAATTGATTGTGTAATTATTTGTAAATGCTGATTATTTTGAGACTAAATATGGTTTCTCTAGCCCATACCAAGGATACCATGCTGCATTGCAGCTGAAATTGTAATTTTGGAAAAGTGAGGCAAGGTATCAGGAAGCATGCAGAAGGAGTACTGAATTGTTAGTGAATTAAAGCCACAGGTTTAGGTGACATAATACATCCAGAATTTAAAAACAATTAAACAAAAACATAATAATAATAAAAATTATTTATTTTTTTTAAGAACCACAAAAAACAAAAAACAAACAAACAAAAAAAAAACACAAGCAAAAAAAAACCCAAAACAACAAACACCAAAAAAAACCCAAAACCCTCCAACAAACCAAAACAGAAAAACCAACCAAGCGAACAAACTAAAAACATTGCAATCCAGAGAAGCATCCTTGCATGTTTCCACATCAAGGCTGTGTTTAGGAGAAATGGCTTATGAACTCAAAAGTGAATTATATAAGGCAGTTATGTGGTTTTTGTTTAAAAAAAAAAAAAGAAAGAGGAGACAAAGAGACATAATAAAAAAGGAACACAGACTGGAGCATGTTAACATCAGCAGTAGAGACAGCCTGGGAAACTATTTTAAGAGATCAAGAGGAAAAATATTTAGAAAAGTATGAGCTGACTAAGAACAGGCAATGTGAATATCTAGAAATGGAGATCAAGTCTCCCCTGTTGGAATTCACTAGGAATGATGCCTCTCAGGTCCAACAGCATTGCAGATTTGGAACAGCAGGAAGGTCTGCTGTCATCTCCACAGAAACTCCTACACACCCCTGGACCCCTTTATGGCTTTTTTGTGTCCTGCACAGAACCCACGATTTCACAGCTCCTGCAGGAAAGAAATCATGCAGTGAAGAGCTTGATTCTGTGGCTAGAAAATCCCTTCTGAATTAAACACAGAAAGCAAGTGGAATCTGCTTCAGAATGCCTTAATGCTCTTTGATGCACAGCCAAAGATCATTCTCCTCTTCATATTTCCAGCACATTTAGCCGTAGCCTGTTCAGTTCTGCATTTTTCACATAAGTGGCCACTGTCAGTGCAGGAGGAGCTGTGATTATTCCTGTTCAGTCTGGGGCAGCATGACTGCTGGAGAAGCATATCTAGTGCAGGGAGAAAGAGAGTATATGTGTCATTTGCTGGCCAGTAGACATCCAAGGAGCTGATAGCTAAGAAGGCCACCCCATCCTTCTCAGATGAGGGTGAACCATTAAAATCAATAGAAGTTCTGTTTATTTCAGCTCTGTCACGCCTGGTTAGGGAGCAAAGACATGGCACAAATAGACTGGAGTAGTGAGCATGCATTAGCTGACACCAGCTAGGGATGTCATCTGGTGATGAGACCAGGGAAATTCTGCCTGGGACATTTACGAGCTGAGGGTGCAAGACAGTTTGGAGATCACTGCAAGATGTTATTTTTGATCACTTTCTTCTGCTGAAATAGATGGAAGTCAATATGATAGCACTGGATCAGATGCCAATGTCCACAGCCAGAAGCTATTAAAAAATTATTAATAAAACAACTCAGAAAAGTTTGACATTTTGCTGAGCAGGAGCCCGGCAAGGAGAAATATTCTTCTGCTCCATTATGGGAACAGTGAGAAGGAAATGCCACCAAAGTCTAGATACTGCTGCTCAGTAAATCCCATCTTCTTCTCACAAGTGGGTCAGCAGTGGTCTCATCAAGATAGGGAAGGCAGCACAGGAGGAATGGCATGACTAGGATCAGCCACTCTGGCTAATAAAGGATGACTCAGTGGTGCAGCAAACTGTGCCAGCTGCCTCTTGGAGCCTGTGCACAGAGAAATCAGGCCCAGGATCCCATGTGCGCTCTTGCTTTCTCCAGAATTTGTCGTTTTAGGAGAAAACATAAGATTGTGCCCAGGAACTTCCAAACATTCTTTCAAACACCCTGTAAGGCTCAGTAGATGCACCATTGGTGCAGAAAACTTTAAGCCAGTCACTACTTTGTAACCCTCTACCCCATGTTCCTCTTATCTCCACTTTCCTCAGATGGCCAGCCCTGACCTTTTCATCACCCGAGCCACTGACAGCTTTTCTTACATCCCTCCAAACAAATGCATCAAAATCCCAGCAGCTGGGACACGTTTACGTTTGACAGGAACTCTGCAGCCCACCCGAGTCAAGCCGGAATGGTGCACACTTCTTGGGGATGAAAAGGATTAGGAAATAGGGCCTGATGCTGGTGTAAGCCCCCCGTGTACAGAAAAAGCTGGGGGAGGAGAGATGATGCTCTTGTGGAGAATGAGGACAGGTGGGGTCTGTATGCCAGTGCTGCCATCTCAGATGCCTGTGGAGAAGAAACAATAAATACTAGATAAAGTGCTTTAAGGGTTAAGAACTTCAAGGGGAGAGCCTGCACAGTCTCAAAGAAGAGATAATAAAGAGCGTGTAACACTAGATCCAGCCTCTATGTAAAGATAATCTACTCGATGGAGGCTTAATCCTAGCAAGGGCTGCATAAAGTCTGGGAAAAAAAGGGGGTATAGTGTGAACCCTGAATAGTCTAATTGATCCCAAAAGTAGAGTTCCTTTTTATATGTAAATATCCCATCTCCTTCAACCTCTTGATCATCCAGGGTCTAACCAAGGATTTCCTAAAAAGACATCTGCTGTCAGGAGAAAAATCCATCCTCTTGTATAGAGCTCTTCTCTCTCACCTAAGGTTTCAAGTTGTGAGTTCTCTCAGTCACTTTAGTCTCAGAAGCTCATGGACATCCTCTGGTACTGGTGGTTGGGGCACAGCACAGACAAGAGGATCTCTGTCCATCACTCCATGGCCATGCCAGGCACAGTGACTCCAGAGCCAAAGTGGAAGAACACCAGAGAAATCATGGGATTGCTTCAGGAAGTTTGTGAGTTTTGAGCACTTTCTTCTGCCTAAAGAGAGAGAACTCTGTGGCAGAAGCTGTTTAAAATGAAGACACCACACCCTCGCTTTGGTCTGTTATATGACCAAGAAGAATTACCTGAGATCCAAGCAGACATGCTTCTTGGGTGCTGGACACCAGCGTAATTAATTTTCCTGTCCTCACAGCTTTGGTTCTTCAGTGAATGCAAGAAGGAGCACAAAAAGGCTACTGTGGAGCAGCCCATGTGAACTTCCTCTTGGACAATCCTTCCCCAAGGAATGATGAACTACCAGGGGCACCCTGGCTCCAAACACCATCATCATCATCACCAGAGAAGCAGCAAGGTCACAGCTAATGGTGATGATGCTGCCTTTCCACTCAGCCCCTTCTCCCTGGTTAAGAAACATGGTCAGATGGGTCACAGGATGTGCAGGCAGCCTCAAAGCACCTGGAATTTTCTGCTTCAGCTGCCTCTTGGCACAGAGAGGGATGGGAATGCCATTCCCTGCCTAACACTAATGTCACAGACACTGATGGGATTGGGTTAGGAATTGTCTGGTCCCTTCAAGTAAGCTCCCCTTCTGGGAGACTTCTGCCTTGGACTTGCTGACAGCCACAAAGCCCTGCTCCTCCTGAGAAGTGGGGAGGTGTGAAGACAGCTCTTCACCATCAGGGTGCCAAGAAGGGCAGTTGGAAAAGGACGGGATGAGAAGGGTTCCTCCCCACAGGAGAAGCATTTCAGTGGTTTCCTCTCTTCCTTTTTTGCTTCTGCTCGCTTGTCAGCTGGTTTTGCTTTCTTCATTATGCTGGAGGAAGGGGTGAATTTGGGGAAATTAGAAGCTCCACAGAACTATCTGGAAGCCAGAATAGGAGCCAGGCCCCTTCTTCACTCACTGTCTGCATAGCAGAAGGCAACAAAAATCAGCAGATTTAAATACACCACAGTCTGATCTGAGGCTCACTGAAGATCACTGACATTAATTAGACTTCTTTCCTTGCTTCTTTCCAGCAGCTAAAATGGCAAAGCAGGGGGAAACTGTCTAGAAATAGATGATTTTACTCATCATATGGAAACAGTTCAGCAAAACAGAAAAAGCAGCAGATATGATTGGCCAAATGGTCTCTGCTTGTTCTGCAGAGGTCTCACAACATATCCCTCTCACTTGCATTCTAGATGCATGTGTTTTTCTACAAATTGCATTGTTACTGTATATTTCCTTGTCTGAAAAATTTTCTTCAGTCAGACGAAAATAAAATCAATGCTCTAGCTGATGCTTGGAATGATGTGGCCCCAACACACAAACACACACATCTGTTGTCAGAACTCTTCTGCCTTTCTTTTCCTTTCTTTTAATACAAGTCTGGAATCCACTGAGTGTTCTTCAAGTCTAAGCTCCAAACATTTCAAACAGCACAAAAGGTATGACAAGATGAAAGAAAATGTCCACAAATAGACAGCTAGACAACTAGTTAGCAGCTGTCTGCTTTTCTTCAGAGTTTTTTGTGTGTGTTTTTTGTTGAGTTTGGTTTTTTTGTGGGTTTTTTTTTTCCCCCTGCAGGGGGAAAAAAACCCCCAACTTTATTTTTCAATCTTGAAGGAACCGACTGCAGATTCTTTTGTTCTGGCAAGACTCCAGCCCTGTTTAGCACTGGAAGTGGGGGAGGAGGTGAACTTATGATGCCATGTGTAACCTTGAACCTGAGAAATGTCTAACACAGTATGTTAGTTGCAGCAGTTTAAATGGCATTGATCATTTTCAACTTTTGTATTGTACTGATCATAACTTAATGAGGTTTTGGTGTTCTATCAAGTCAGAGTATTTATGCAGAAAAAGGAACCAAAAAGAGCAGGTTTTGATTAAAAATGTGTATGGGCTTTTGGGACCTGGTTTAAATATTTCAGATCTTGAGCAAGCATGGAGCCTGCAGTTGAAGTTATTTATCTTCTCCCTAGACAAATCTGGCTGGGGGGAGGGGTGGCAGCGCTCAAACGCTTGATTTTAATTACTGTTGTTGTTTGCAAGTATTTTTCTTCTGTCATTTCTGTTCTCCTTCTCCCCCTAAACAGATGATCAGCAGACAACATGGACTCCCGTCTAACTTGCAGATTTAATTTGGAAACCTGAGCATCCAACGCAAATATGAAACACAAGCTGCAGTTGGATTCTCCTCCAAATCTTTGCCGCTCGCTCGGAGAATTCAGTCTCTCCCTTTGTGAGGCTGGAAAACTTTCCCTTCTCACCTCCTTCTGGGTCTCTTTGTGTGTCCATAAATGAATGTGTGTGTGTGTGTGCGTGTCTCTGTGTGTGTGTGTGCACAGGAGTCAGCATGCCAGACGGCATTCCACAGCAGAAGGCAATTTCTCCTTCCCCCCTTTATTTGCACATTTAGCATGAGTTGCATTCCTCCAGTACCTGATGAAAGAATGAAGTGATACCGTCAAAGGCTGGGCTGCAGGAGATGTGTGGAAGAAGCCTTCCTTGTCTGGATAGATCACACATAACCAGGCAGAGCAGAGTTTCCATCCCACTGAAATAAATTTGTATGGCAACACTTAACTCTGCAGCTCTTTCCATTAGCAGCTTCCAAGATATTTTCCTTTCTTTTTTTCCCTTTCCCACCCAGTCTCTTCCCTGCACTTCCAGATCATAAGTTCTTCAAGACAGAGCATTTATTACCCTGTTTGTACAGCACCTGCTATGTTGGTTTTAGTAGAATGGTGATCTCAATTAGCATTTTGACCAGCTTTCATACAAATAACAGATAAACACACCAGGTTAACCCCAGATCTGGGTGGCTGACAGAGGTGCTCCAGGTCCAGACTTCTCCAGATGAAACCTGGGGCAGTGCTGGCCAGAGAGACCAAATGGTTTTGCATTTCATTTTAACACTGGGACATCTTCTCTTAAGCACAGACAAACCTGAATCCTAAGCTAGGGCTGCAGGTGGCCCTGTGGGTTTGCAAAACCCACCTTGATCGACCCCAGATGAGCAATTGTTGCCATATCTAGCAGTGAGAACGCCTGAAATTTGAACAGTAGCTTTTCTCATTTGGCTACAGATTTTTGTGTGTGACTATTTCACCCCCTTCAGCCCAAAAGCTGATGGGATTTTACTCCAGTGGCCCTGCATAAATGCAATCAGTCTTAACAGCTAGTGACATCCCTCCCTGGAGGAAGAGTAAGGATCAGGTTCAGGCTGTGGTTGTTACCCACAAGACTGAACCATGGAGAAAACTCAAAAGTGTTGAGTTTTACCACTTAAGAGTGGTAAATCCTTGCAGTCAAGCTGAAGGGAACCGTGGGGCTATGCCTTGCCACCTCATGCCTTGCTGGAAACACCAAAACCTCAAGCTCCTTGAACCAGTGAGGACTGTCTAAAATAGAAAAAGGCAGCAAAGCACACACAGCTTTCATTAGTCTGGGGGCCCCGTTTGTGCTTGTCAAGGTAACCCTGCAAATATTCACCTGCTTGAAGGGTGCCTGAGGCTCCTCCTCCCAGCTGAAGCCCTCAGGATGTGAACAAGCAGCAGCTGAAGGCCCTTTTTCTGCTGCTTGCTGCAGTTCTTGAGCTAAGGTTTGCAGAGACAAGGAGGTCATTGTATTTGCAAGGGAGCCCATGAGCTCGAGGCAAAGTCTTTTACAGAAGTGGGGCTCAGGGGCACAGATGGGGCTATAGGTGGGTTCAAAACAAACAAAACCAGGCTTAGTCCCTGGCCTTTTCACCAGTGTAAGGAAGCACAGCCTCACGGGACATTACTCCAGCACCTTCCTAGCTCTGTTTAAGAATAAGTGATTGCATCAGCCGTGGAGGACTGGGGAATTGGGCCATGAGTTAGCACAAGGTTAAAAAGACTGTGCAAATAAAAAACTCGCTTTCAGCACAAAGGACATCATAGTTCAAGGCCAGAAGCTTCTCTCTGTTGTTCTGGAACTAATTTCAAACATGAATCAGAAGTCTAACATGGAGAGGTTACTGTCAATAACCCCTTCCTGAGAGTGCCTTGTTTAATGAGATGTTTAACTGGGTGATATGAGAATGAATTCATAAGCAAGTGAGGGAAAAGGTCCATTGCTTTCTTTTTCTCAGTAAGGAAGGAACAAAGGAAAAAAGGAGACTGAACCAAGGGAGAAGAATAGAGGAGATGGACAACAAGTGAAAAAGAAAGAAATTATGTGAGCATGCACACAATAACAAACACTTTACCCACAATCAGTGGCTCGCCACCAGGAAGATGACCATGTGCTGCTAAAAATGAAGACCCTTGGCAAATTCTCACAGGCAAGAGTGAAGGATTTAGGACCCCAGCCCCAGAGGAGCCCGATGTGCAACTGCAGGACTTGGAAAGTAATTTTTCTCCATGGCAGTCCAGCCAGCCAGCACACCTCAGCAGAGAGTTCTGGGATGGCCATTGTACATCACCCTGTATAGCAGGATCATCTCTACTGTTTTTAAGCCTGCAGAGCAAAATCTCAGCAATTTCAGGCCACCAAAACATTTCTTCAGAGTAGTCTCTTTTCAATCCTGTCATCATCAACACGTGGTAAACGAGACGGTTCAAAATCTCAGGCCTGGATCTTGTACAGATGTTTGATATCTATTTCCTGTCAGGGCTCCCACTGATATCAACGAACGAG
The DNA here is from genome assembly GCF_014805655.1 of Passer montanus. Taxonomy (NCBI): domain Eukaryota; kingdom Metazoa; phylum Chordata; class Aves; order Passeriformes; family Passeridae; genus Passer; species Passer montanus. The sequence goes on along the minus strand of NW_024359833.1, from coordinate 344,612 downwards.
GAGCTCAAATACCTCTGTGGAGCCTGAGCCTTGGAGTGCAAGACAAATACGTGGGAAGGATAAAGACAAAAAAGAGAGCTGTTTCACAGCCTCCAGGCGGCTCTCAATTAGATAAAGGCATTGCTCCAGCTCTGAGCCAGCCCTTTGGAGAGGCTTCAGCTGCCCACATCTGCGTTACAGAGCTTCACTGAGGACATTCACAGTGAGCTCCCAAGGAAAAACCCAGTGCTCAAGCAAAACACAAGTTGCCTCAGAATGCCAGGACACGGGGTCTGAAATTTCCCCACTTTTTTTTTTTTTTTCCCCTGCAGGGAGTCTGTTCACAGAGCTGGTACAAAGAAGCCTTCTAGGCATGGAAGGCTCACTGCTTTGTGTAGGCACGAAGGAAGGAGGAAACAGGACACTTCAGGTATTTATTTTAAAAGTCTATCATGCATTTGGATGGCTGCTGGTGCCAAAACTAATCATGCTAGTGGAAGAGGTACAGAAGCAGAACAAGCAAAGCATGGAGAGCAAGTAAAAGGGAAGGAGCCTGGAATGACAAGCAGGAAAGGTAACTCTACAGATCAGAGGGTTTTCAATGTGTTGCACATGCTGCAGCCTTTTAAACAGCATATTATGTCTCCTGAAACATTTTAAACAATATAACATGGTTCAAAGGTTTAAAAATATGGCATGGCATCTCCAGTGTATAACTCTGCTGGAGCCAGATAGTGCATGCTGCCCTCACAAATTCAGAGGAAGAGAATTAAATTTAAAAAGGAAACAAAATGCTCATTTTAATCACCCATTGTCCTTTGAGGATCTTTTTCTGTCCCCTTCATAGTGTAATGCAGAGTAACAGGCAATTGCCATATCCCCAGCTGATAGTTAGGCTGCCCAGGATCCCAGTGTTATAAACTCCCTATTTTCTCTGGCCTCTTTCACAGATGCATCTTCATATACACTGACAATTGCATCAGTGCCATTACCTTTGGATAGAAAAGCCTGAAAAGTTAAATCATTGGTAGCCAAAGGCAACATAATCAGCTGTCCTCATTACTTACAGAATACGTGGGGTTTGCACGTGGAGAAATTACAGAGGTGCAAAGGGCTGACTAATGAAAGTGCAGAAAGGGTGTGCACGTGAGGTGTTCGCCTCAGGATGAGGAAGTATGGCATTATCTGAATCACACTGCACCCAGAAATCATCCCTCCCTGCTATTTGGTGTCCTTCAAGAAACAAATCCCACCCACAAGGCTGTTAATGGACTCTGGCAAGGGGCTTCATTAACTGAGGTTTCAAGGCATCCAAAATACTTTGTGCAGGCCCAGGTAAGTGAAGGGATTAAATTATACTTTACTTTGCTAAGCTATCTTTTACCCAAGTATGCTCCCAAGTAAACTGTCTTTTACCCAAGCCATCTTTTTACCCAGGTATAAATTGCAATGGGTGCAAACTGCAAACTGTACTGCTTTGAGAGGAAGGGGAAAAAAAGAGGTAATCACGACAAATTATACTTTTTCAAGTTATCATCATCTTGCTCTGTCTCTGTCAAATTGCTCCTCAAACACAGCAGTCTGTGAAGCCACCTGATTCCTCTGCTTGCCTTTTTTTTTTTTTCCTTCCTCTCTTTGTACTATTTATACTTCTTGGATAAAATCTGCACTTTTGCATATCTCAGCCATTTCAAGGGCTGAGATGATGAACTGCACTGTTTAGTCCTTTCCATCACAGTGTCACTAGTGGTCATGTCCCTGATTATCTCTAAGGACAATGCATTCAATAATAGATTCAATCCAAATCTGTCTATAATTATGATCAAGGATGATATACTAAGTTATATATGTGAAGGAATGGTTCATTTTTCAAGCCTACATGTTGTTTTCCAAATTCTTTGTACCTGCAACGTAACCTTGGTCTGCAACTTCACCAAACAGTGAATGTGACTTTTCACTAAACTGATTTCACCTTTCTTTTTAAAAAAAAAAAAAGAGCAAAAAATAAAAGAACAAACCATCCTTACACACATACATTTCACACACTTTAACATTTTTCCTAGTTTTACCATTTCAGAGATGTTGGTTTTCTCCTGGGCTTTAGACAAAACAAATTCAGTTCCCTGTAAAGCTCACTCAGTATCTGGTGTGGGCTTTTGGGTGGTGAAAGGAAAAGAGAAATCTGCTCTGAAAAGAAAACTGCTCTTTGAGCTTGGTCTGTGCCCAGGACTACTTCAGTGCATTCAGGAAGGCAGGTAGAGGTCTGTTATTTCCTGCTTGGACCTTTAAAATTCCTCCTCTGCTCCTTGCCTCTGCTGGGAACAATTTCACTGCAATTACTGAAACGAAGTCCCTGAATTCCACTCTGTAGCTATTCACATGACCCTCAGTGTTTTGGGCTTGATTTTTCTCCAGTTTTCTCCACAACAGGAAGAGTTGTGAGGAGATTTTCCTCAGCCAGTGGCTTCAGGTTTCTATTAAAAACTTTTGCTACTTGTAACACTTCTCAAAACCTTTAAAAAACAAACCTAGCATTGGAATTATTCAATCAAATGGTATTAAAAGCACAGATTATGCTTTAGAAACCACTTACAAAGAAGGTTTTTACAGATCAGTGAGGACGCTAGCGAGGAGGGGCCCCTGATATGAATGGAAACGTTTGTTTCAATCCTCATTTATCTTAAGGCCCGGGTGCTTTCTGGACAGTGAGACATTCTTCTCCTCCCTGCACTTGGAAAAGTGAGGATCAAGTTGCGAGAGAGTGCCCTTGAATGCTCAAGTAAGGAATTTGCTAAGTGGCCTCCTCAGCCAACACAGCTCCCATGCTAAAGGTGGCTTCTTATTTCCCTCTGCCCTTGGCTGCAGGATTACCCATCCTCTCTTATCACAAGGCATCACCACAGCTGAGCCCCCACAGTTGCATCCACCCACAAAACCATGGCCACTTCTCATGTTTAAAATGTTTGCCGTTTCTCCACCACGCTGAAATTTTAACCAAGCCTTGATAAGGATGTAAAAAAACCCCCCGCAGTTTTGTAAAGGTCCCAGTGTTCTTATTTTTTTTTCCCCCCAAGGCTGCTCAGGGATCTCTGGAACTGCATGTTTGCACGGGACTGCTCCAGACCGCCTGGATTCCACACACCCCTTCAATATAAACAGTAATTAAACAGGATAATGGGTTACTAATTGTCACTGAGGCCACCAGTGGAATCCACCTACATTTAAGGAAACCACAAGAAAACATTGGAATGTTTTGGTCTTCTCACAAACAAGCATTAGGTGGGTTAAATCTATTTTAGCCCCATTAACGTATTCATTGTAAATGTGGGGTCCCACAGAATTCCTTCCAAAATCAGCAGTGATGCTCTTTAACAGAATCAGAGCTCAGTCCTTGCTGAGGCAGTGGCCTCCATGACTGTATCAGATTTGCAGCCCTGCTCTAAAACCCAACTTCTGTTGATGCTTGTGGAATTTTGGCCAGAGCAAAGATCACAGTGTTTGTCCTGCAACTTGCACAGCTAGCTTGAAGCTTTTCTTCTTCCTGCCATCCAAAGCTTCTTGGGATTAGTCAGGACTGATATTGATGTATGAACATCTTAAAAGGACTGTACATAGCTTCCAGGCTGAAGACTAAACATTGCTGCATAAAACAGATTTTGGCAGTGATTCTATAGGATGAACCTAATCAGAGCAGACAGATTACAATACATGGTAAAGGCATGGAGTTGAAAAGAAAAAAGGACTTGCTCTGCAGTATTGCATAATACATTCTGGAGAAACTAGAAAACCTTTCAGAGCAGCTGGGACAGAGGGAAATGAACCATTTGTTCCCAAGTGAAATAAACAAAAGAAGGAAATGCTCCAAACTGTCTCCAAACTAGGAAAGGAATGGTGGTGAGAAAAGTGACCAGAGGCTGAACAAAGCTTTTCACATTGTCCAGTTCCTGACAGTAGCTCCGTTTCAAGCGCACAGGCCCATGTCTCCTCATCCCCTGGTCAGTCCTGGTGAGCCACAGACCTCTGCAAGGGAATGCAGCCTTTGGCAGACATTACTGGATGCCTGCAGTGCAGCACCAGCCAACACAGCTGCTCTGTTTTTGAGTCCTGGTATGTCATCTGATGAGGGAAAAAAAAATAAAAATCAAAGCAACCCTTTCTTGCTCCAAATCACCTGCACTGCTCTGGATGTGACCAAGAAAACATTCCAGACACCTGAGATGAGTTTGGCTGAGGAACATAATTTTCAGTACAAAAAAACCACACAACAAAGTTCAGACAGAGTGGAAAGACCTGCAAATCAGAAGGAGAGAACTCTCTGTGGTGTTGACTGTGAAACATTAAACACATTCAGTCATCTCTTCCTTGCTTATGTTTTTTTTGTCACTAAAATGTGACTGTTGGATTTTTTTTTCTTTTTGTAGATGACAACCAACACCATCAAGAAAGAGAGCACAAAACTGACTCCTGGTACCTGCTTGACAAGAGTGTGAGTTCTTCACATCATCCCTCTCCTTTTAAGACTTAAAGTTAGGGACCATTCTGACATTTTGATTCATGTAAGGAAACTGCTAACTTGAACTCAAGAACCTGAAAGAAAGCCAAGCAACCCTCTTGTCCAGGCTTGTTGCCTTTATAGAGCATCTCTCAAGATTTTATATTTCTGACTTAATGCCAGGGCTCCTTTCCCTTTTAAAACAGAACCCAAACAAGGTTCTTGTTTCAGCAATAGCACTGTGAGTCAGTCTGAAACTCTAATCATGTTGCCTTTCTGGGGAAATCTTACTGAAAACTTAGGAGATAAATTGTTCATTCTTTTATACAGCCTTGTATTCAGAGCCAGTGAATTGAAGCAGATGGACAATTGTGGCAATTCACCCATGCATCCTGATTCTCATTTATCCAGTCCTCTTCTCAGTGCAGACTGGAAAAGCTCAGTGCTCAAGGTGAGCAGTTAAACCATTGGGCATGCCCTGAGGAACACACCTGGAGCACTTGTGAGTGACTGCGTGCAATAACACCTCCTAATCTCTCTTGGAAATGCACTCAAGTCAATCAGACCTTTCTCTTGCACACTTCTGGTCAGCAGGCTGCTCCAGAACCTCCTTCAAGTACTTAAGCATCTTCACCTATTTTCCAGAGGAAAAAGAAAATCTCTACAGTGAGCATGTAGCAATTTCTTCCTGTCTTAGTTCAGTTCTGCATTAAAAAATTTCCTGCCTCAACTATCCCCCTCACCCTGCTATACTTAAATTCAACAGTCATGTTCCCCCTTTTGTGTCATCCCCCTAGGATGAGCAGATTTATGTTCTTGAGTTTCTGGATTTAGAACAAACTGTATATCCAGAGCTGTACAAATGTGTATGATGGCGTGTTCTCACTTCTTACTGGTTCTGCAAGACTAAACTGCTGGGAGTGTATCTTCTCATGAATGCTAAAGCACACATGAGGACTCCCTTTAGCCCTTGGTTATTCTGCAACAGTTTACTGAACTGGGAGTTGCACTTCACCTGTTCCTGTGCCAAGGCAAAGCAAGAAGGTAAACACGTTTCAGTGGCTGGGAAAATTAGACCCTTCTTGACCTTGAGTTTTCACTCTGAACACAAGGACTGTTCTGCTTGCCTAAATTCCCGTATTTTTCCCTCCTTTCACAAGGAAATTGTGCAGTTCAGGCAGCTGAGAGAGGCATTTGCAGGAGGAACAATCAGAAGAGGGTTTCATGTTGCAGCGGCTTCCTGAGTGAGAGAAGACAGGCATGGGAAATAATAACTCTGCTTCAATGTCGGGGCTGAGGAGATTTCTATTTCCAATTTAAATGTAATTTTAAGAGCTCTTTGTAGCAGCAAGGGTTCACTTCAAGAACCTGGAGGCTTAGTACACAAATTGTGTAGTCCACAAAAAGGTTCCCATCAATTTCAGGGTGACGTGCCTTATGAATGTGTGCTCTTATGCTGCAATCAGGAATGAGGGAGCACTTTAAAAATGCTGGTGCTGTGCAATATTTATGGGGTTTTTCTTCCTGCATCATTCAGTTCTTGCACTCTTCAGGCAATTCCAAGAGCTGCTCATCTGTGGATTGTGATGTTTGGTTTTCTTCAGGGATACCAAAAGAGAGACTGGTAGGGAGATCTTAGGAACATGGCAAGAAGGTAAAATCTGTATTGCTGGGGTTTGACAGTCTCAGGTTGATTCAAAATAAATAACGAAAATCTTAATGGTTGAGCACTAAAATAACAGACTACCCACAAATGCCATGCCCTGTGATCTGATATACTGTAATTCCTGTAGCCTTCAAAAGGTAAATATGTTCTCACCACACTTCCCCACATAATGTTTAGAAATCCACACTGGTATTTTTCACAGTGATTAATTATGTTGAATTATCAGATGGACTAAAAAGGAAAGGATTTTTATTCTGGAAGGACAACTCACTGGCCAAACAAAAGGAGAAAATTAAACAATGTTCAGGCTTTTCAACTTTGAATATCAACAAAATTCTTCTAAATAAATTCAGCAGTAAGAAAGAAAGACAGACAGACAATTCTGAGAAAATGCACAATTGAACATGTCCCAGAAAGGTATCCAGTCTGGAAAGTGGAGAACTCTCCAGACCAAGAGGGGTCAAATTTGCAACTCAAGTTATGTCCCAGTTTTTCACATATGCAGCAGCATTCACCTGATTTCCATAAAATATCAAGTAGCTGAAGCAACATTCACAGCACATCCTTGCAAACTGCTTAAAGAAGGATTTCTGAGGTCTGGTAGCTATGAACTCTAAAAGTTGATATGGTGTTCCTCCACTCTATCAATGCTCTGGGCTGCAACCAGCAAATATTAAGAAAACATGTACAAATAGGAAATGCCATCTTTGCTTTCACTCTTGGCATTAGAGCACTGAAATCCAGATATGTGGAAGCAGAGTGTGAGGCTGTGTTTCAACCTCTCTCAGCTGTTTGAAAACCCTGGTTTGCTCAAAGAGCCACCCAAGGGGATAACTTACTTTTTTCTTCAAACATTTTTCTGTGTTTTTATTACTGAAGGGGAAGTGCTGCAGGACTTATTTAGGGAGTGATAGTGGATGACAGATTAAATATGAGCTCACAGTGAGAGACTGTAGCACAAAGAGGCAAATACCATACTGGGATGTGGAGCAGAATTACTTGCAAGACTACAGAGGTAATAATTCCTCCATACATAGCCCTGGTGAGGCCCCTCTTGGAAAACTGTGATCAGTTTTGGGCAACTCAATATAAAAAGGAACTCAATAAAATAGAGTGACTACAATGAACAGTGATAAAGATAAGAGGGTTGGAAGGTATGATGTATGAGCAAGGGAACCCAACTTACTAAACACAGCTGAAAGTTAGAAGAAAAGGAAGGGCAAGGGGAGTAGGGACATGACAATGCCAAAGTATTCATAGGTGGCTGGAAAACTTGACTGTGTCTGTAGATGTATTTCAGAGATAGTGGACAAAAAATGTCATTTTTCATGGAGAATTTTAAAACAGGTTTAAAGAATTTCCTTGTTCCTCTCCATCTTATAGATATATTTAGGTTATGGGAGGGAACAAAGTAATTTATGGAGGGGGAAAAAAATTAATTTGGAGACAAAATAATATTTGCTTTAATAGGAAAAAAAAAAAGGAAAATAAACTGGAGTGCAAACCTCCAAGTACACACACACACAGGTTCTCACACACTTGCATATTTTGTCCCCAGGAAAAAAACCCCCAAAACTTCATGGAGCATTACCAGCCAGCTCTAATCAAAGGCTGACATCCAAACTTCATTCTATTCTTAAAGATTAGATTTTCCTGGGTAACTTTATCTCAGTCCCAGGAGCCATGTAACCACTCTCAGCAGCCTTGTGTCCATCACCACGAAAAGCCAGCACTGTGCTTGGGAAGGCTTCATTCTGGAAGGGCTGGATGATCTCCACCTGGGCTGGTGGTCAGGGAAGAGCAGCTGGCATCGCTCTAAAATAAGGAGAGTTCTTAGATTTCAACCTGCTGAAGCCCAGACCTGCCTGGGTATCTCCAAGCACTCAGACTAATGTAATTAATAACGAGGTGGCTGAGCCTGCCTGGGGGTGGAGGTAGCAACTGGAGCTGGAGTACAGGAAAACTGACAAAGCCAGCCCTGCATAATTCAGACAAAGCTTGTTTGGAGCTGGGGAGCACAGGGAAATACTCTTTTGCACTGTTCATTCCCACTCATAGCTTTGCATTAGCTCAGCTGCACACCTGCAATTCATACATGGAGCTGTCTTCTGGAGACAGTCTGTTTTATGATGTTGTTTGCATAGTCCTTCCACCAGCTTGCCTGTTTCCTGGCAGTTCCCCCTTTCCTTCAATGTCCTAAAAAACTTTTTTTTGGGGAAAAAAATATGGTTTTATGATGTTGTTTGCATAGTCCTTCCACCAGCTTGCCTGTTTCCTGGCAGTTCCCCCTTCCTTCAATGTCCTAAAAAACACTTCTGGGGAAAAAAAAATACACTAGAACCAAATGACTTGTTTAACCAATTTCTTCCTTTCTCTCTCCATTATTTTTTCCAGGACAACTAACAGAGCTGGGCCCTCCCACTTTGACTCAACAATATCTTTCTCCTTCCAACTATTCTTTAGGCTTGAAGTGAGTTCTGCTTATAAATCTTCCACAAAAACTCGTGTTTGCTTTTTAAACCTTCAACTCCAAACACCATTCAGCTTTGGAATTTATTAGACTGCATTTATTTTCACTGTATATTCTTATAAGTTATCCTGACCATCTTCCCAGTCCTTCTTCACTCTTTGTTGTTCATGAAAGCATATTCTTTTGTAGTTGTTAAACAGATCCTCATCTCTAAAACAAATAATCTTTTCACTTTCTTCCCTGCCTTCTTACTTCACCCTTAGAGCTGAAGTTATTGTTAAACAGATCCTCATCTCTAAAACAAATAATCTTTTCACTTTCTTGCCTTCTTACCTCACCCTTAGAGCTGAAGTTGGGTTCAAACCTCGTTTCTTACCTTTTTTTTTTCAATCAGAGCAGGAAAAATGGCCAGAAAGAGACAATGCCACCTCTTTTGAATTAACTCCTTGGTGCTGGCCAAGCCAACAGGATGAATTCCCTGCACAGTGAGCTGTGATTAAGCAGGAGCCTGACACAGAGGAGCTGTGAAAGCACTGGCAACCCTGGGGCAAAACCCCTCCCTGTCCCAGGGCTCCGAGCCCCGTGCCAAAATCCTGGCTCAGCTGTCAGCTCAGCTCCAGCTCTGCCTTCCTCAGGGGCTGCTCAGCACTTTGAGAGCTGTAGGCACCTGAACCACTGCTGGGAGAAATTGAGCAATGGCTTCACAGCAGGACCAGTCCCAGAGAGAGTTCCCTGTGAAATTACATACTTTTAAACTTGAAAAAATATATAATTTAGAGGTGAACGCTTTTTCTTCTCCCTCTGCAATAGTTAGAGTTGCTTTTATTTGCCCTAAAGGAACAAGGATGCAGGAAAATATTGCCACACAAAATATTGCACTGTGGAAGGAAACTACAGTGGGTTTGTTGCAGGATGGAAGCTCTGTTTAGGATACCTGATGCCTCCATGGGGATTCTTACCTGTCTTTAAAGTGCTGCCTGATGGAAAGGGGACCTGCCAATCCTGACTCAAAGGGACACAGCCAAAACAGAGCTTTTTTCTGCACCCACATCAGCTGAGAAACACTGAAACACTTCCCTTTGCACATGCACAGAAAAATAACATCAGTGCTCTTACCAACACTGGGGTGCTCTAGGACGGTAAAATCTGCATCCCAGAGACATTTGAGTGTCCATCCTGGACTTTCAACCCAATTGTGATTTCTTCTGCAGTCTACTCTACCAAAAATTCTTATTCTCACTCAGACACCTCTTTCTGGACGTGTAGACATCCAGCAGATTGCACCTGGTTTGGTTCCTGGTTTGCTGCTGAATGAAGCCTCACTTGCAATAAAATTTGGTCATTCACCCACTGCAATTCCACAAAGGCTGAATTTGGTTAAAAAAGAAGCTAGAGATAGGTGCAAGTCTAATGGGAATTCAACTGAGAATCTCCACCTCAGCTAATGCTGGATGGAAACCATATGAAAAGCCACAATTAATAATTTAGACATTGTCAAGCAATTGTAGTATTTGATAAAGGAGTATTTCCTTTTTTTAACCTCGAAGGCAATCAACTACTAACATTACTGAGAGAGATTATGATATCAAAAAAGTTCCACATTGATTTACTTTCAACAGAACAAACAAGAAAAAAATCCTGCAATACTGTTAACAGTGAGTCTGACAATGCAGAATTGAAGACAATAACTCACATTCCCCCATTAGCATGGTTGCAAAGTTAAAACTCCTGCATGGAGATTTTATCAGATTTCTCAGTTTGGTTTGCATGTTTAGTTCAGGCACACACTGAATGTGGAGGCTCAGAACTCACATTACATGACTGCTTGGAAGTCCAGCACTGCTGCTAAGAGATATTATGTTCAGGAGCCTGTCTAATATAGAATATTAGATTAGATTTTAGATATTATATACTTCATTGACACACAGATTTACAACTTAGTTAAAAACAAGTCAGAAACCCCAAGTCAGATGCTCTGAGAATCCCATTTATACACTAAAAAAAATACTCTCTGGGAGGAATTAAAAACCCCTCTCCCCAGTAACCACAGCAATCACGTCGGCAGAAACATGTGCAACGGGCGCGGAACATTTTGAAGGCACAAGCCCATTAGCATTCTGGTCAGGACTGAGTTTATTAGGCATCTCTCCAGCCTGGGTAGCACTATGGAGGCTGTGTGCCTCGGGGGATGTCAGCTTAATGAGGTGCCCTGGCAGTGCAGGGGATGTGCACCTGCTGCTTGGGGCCACGTGATGGGCAGATGCAGGAGCAGCAGAGCCAGAGCTGCCCACTCCCCATCTCCCAGCAGAGGCAACACCCACGGGGTGGACAAGGGGTGCACAGCCTGCTTTCGCTCACCTGTGGGCCTGGATGATGAAAGAGAGGTGGTTTTTTTTCTCTTTTCTCTTTTCTCCTTTCTCCTTCAGTGCACAGTTGCAAGGGAATGGCCGGACAGAAGCATGAGCGTGCACAGCCTGCTTTCGCTCACCTGTGGGCCTGGATGATGAAAGAGAGGTGTTTTTTTCTCTTTTCTCCTTTCTCCTTCGGTGCACGGTTGCAAGGAAGTGGGCGGACAGAAGCGTGAGCTTTCAGGGCATGGAATCATGGAATGGCTTGGCTTGGAAGGGACCTTGAAGGTCACCCTCTCTGCCACTCATCTGACCAGGCAGCTCAAAGCCCTGTCCGAGCTGACCTTGAACACTTCTAGAGATGGGACATCCACAACCCCCTCTGCCAGGGTCTCACCACTGCCATAGTGAGGAATTTCTTCCTGACATCTACCCTAAAACTGTCCTTTACAGATTAAAACCATTCCCTTTGTCTGTTTGTGTAAAAATCCCTTTCCCTCCTTTTTCTAAGCCCCCTTCAGGCACTGGAAAGCCACAGTGAGATCTCCCCAGAGCCTTCACTTCTCCAAGCTGAACAACCCCAGCTCTTTCAGCCTGTTTTCACAGCAGAGGAGCTCCAGCTCTCTGAGCATCTTTGTGTCCCCCTGGAGACCTGGTCCCACAGGTCCATCTCTTTCTTGTGCTGAGGGCTGCAGACCTGGACAGGCAAGGGATGCAAGAGATCCCTAAAAACCTTCACAAGGGGTATAACCATTGCAGTATTGGGTTGCCAGCCATCAGAGGGGTGAAGCCTGGCACCACGTCTAATTTTATCTCAAGAGGTCCCCAGCCAACTGGCTGAGGGGAGCTAAAGAAGGAAAGGAAGTGTCAGCTGTAGCCACAAAAAAGCAAAAGCATTTGTTCCAGGAATACCTCCATAAAGACCACAACAACAAGTGATGGATGTTCCAGGAGAGAAAGTTCACAGTGTCCTGGAACTATTTATATACTTTGATACAAAATAAAATCTGGTGAGGCCCTGGCACAGGCTGCCCAGAGAAGCTGTGGATGCCCCATCCCTGGAAGTGTTCATGGCCAGGCTGGATGGGACTTTGAGTAGAAACTCTATGGAAAAGGAACAAAGACAATTCAAGTACTCTCCACTCTAATGCCATGACCTAAACCCAAGACCATTCATATTCCCTCTATAGATGCTGATAAAACATTGAGTTATTTGTAGTTCATATAAGCACTTCAATTTATTTGGGGAGGCCTTAATTGTTCTTAGTTTTTCTATGTGTTATTACTCAAGCTCCAGGTAAAATACTTTTTTTATTTTTTCTTTTTTTTTGGGGAGGAGGGGTGTGCATTAGTACAGATTTGAAGGAAACATGTAGGTGGGGAGCATAATGCTTCCAATTGAAACGCACTAGCAAGCACAGACTACAGTAGTTTAGAGATTAAAAATAGGATCATTTGGATGTGTGGATTTGAATATGATTTATGGATCACTTCCAGAGACATTATTGTCGCTTATCATTCAGATGGCTGTGAAAGTGAAGACTATGTGGGAAATCAAGCAAGAGATACATTGCCTGCAGAACGGGGAAAAACATTAAATCTTGGAGTTGCTGATGCAGCAATTAATATTGCAACCTTCACTGCCTTCAATGCACAGAAGAAAAGGGTAAGACGGCCTAGATGTCTGCTTCCCATAAATAACTTATCTCAAGACTTAAAGGCAGAGACAAGCTTAAACACCACACACTAAAGGCCCTTTTCCATTTGCCTTGGAGGAAATGTTTAAAATAGGAGCCAGTGGTGAACCAGGAATTCGTACTCAGGACTCTTGGGCTGCCCCAGCTTACACCTCCAGGTCTAAAGGAATCCAAAAACATCAGGGCAACCACACCTTCAGCAGGGATGGATGGGAGATGAGGAGGTGTGCCCTAGGACACTTGGTGTGTAACGATCTCAGCTAGAGCTGTAATTATAGAAGATCACAACTTTCCACAGCTGAAACTCAGAGGCAACCCTTTAGACATCTACAATTATATTATTTTATGTGTTTTGGTTTTTGTGGGGTTTTGTTTTGGTTTGGGGTTCTTTTGGGTTGTTTTTTTATTTTTTTCTGTGTCTTGTTAGCTTGGTCCAGAGCAGATCGCAAGTGCCAAACAGAAGGAAGGAACTAAAATACCTGGCTTTCCTTAGTTTGCTTAAAACAGTGGGATAATTCCACTGGTTTCAGCAAACCTCACCCTGATTTACAGTGGTACAAATGAGGTTAGGATTATCTCACTTTTTTGTCCAACACTGTGAGGACAAAAAAAAAAACAAAAAACAAACCCCTGTATATCTGACCAAGCTGCCTGAAATGAGACCTTTAATTTGGCATACAAAAAATAATGAAAGATGTAGCAAAGCACATTCATTCCACAAAGCAGCATGCAGAGACAAGTGGTTCTAAACACACCTGCTAATAATTGTCAGAACAAAATCTCAGGAGCCCTTGAGCAGCACCCCAATATCTTTATCTTCTTAATGGGTTCTGTTTTACTGAGAAAATTATGGCTCCTTACCCAACACTCGTGGTTACTCTTAAAAGCATTTCTTTTTCACACATGAAACCATAAAGTTCAAATGAGACTCTTTTGACCTCACACATTTGTTATTTGTGAGATGGTTAATAAAAGTAATTATCAGTAGTCTCTGACAAGTGGAGTGAAAATCTGAACTCTTTGATGTGCAGAGAAAAATTGTGCGTGTTCATCAAGAAACTTCATTTCTTTGGAGAGTTGTCCCAATGGCTGCAAAGTTAATAAGTCATTTCCAAAAATGAAAAAGTGGAGGCCCCTGAGAGAGGGAAATAGACTTTGCTCAAAAATTTCAGCTACAGCTGCCTCATAACCAGCTGTGAAGGTCAGAAATTACTGAAGGAATGCATGTTTGCAAACTTTTAATTAAAGAGGCTGAAGGCCAGTGCTAAGAAGGCAATCTAAGAATGAAATACAATAATAAACCTAATTTTGCTTCATTGTGGATTTCCACTGGTGCCACATATTTGGGAAAATGGAGTCTGCATGACAGGAGTGGCAAGGTGAATTATAACCAGAATTATGGTCATATGGTCAACAGTGTGGATATCAATACTGACCCAAATATTGTTTTCTGAGCTGCCTCTTCCAGCAAGATCAGGTTTAACAACACTTTTTCAGTGTGATGAGGCTCACCCCCTTGCCCAGAGAAGTCAACCTGGTGCCAACCAAAACAAAAAAATCTAACCTCTCTACAGCAAGATCAGGTTTAACAACACTTTTTCAGTGTGATGAGGCTCCCCTCCTTGCCCAGAGAAGTCTGGTGCCAACCAAAACAAAAAAATCTACCTCTCTCAACAGAATGTCTAAGAGTTTTGTTTGAATTAGGGCTGAAATACTTGGCCAAGAGATAGCAAAGGGCTGTACACCTAGCACAGAAGACATGAGACCATCTGCAAATCTTCCCTCCTCCCTGCCTCAAAAAAAAGGAAATAAGAGAAAAAAAAATACAGTATGGAAAGTCCTAGTTAGTTCAATTAATTATCCACTGGCCATTTACTTAAGGGACTTGTTACAAATATATCCTCATCACAATGACAGGAAATCTATCTGAAAAGTCTGCAAAAAGGCTATTAATGAAGAGAGTTTCTAATGCCTACAAGCTGAAATACCTTTTCACTCTTTTTGCCAGTAGTTCCTGTGGGTCACTTCTGGGGTCAGCAGTGGTGTGCAGAGTAAAGACTCTGCCAGTGCTGGAGAAAGGAAAAAAAATAAAAAAAGCAGAAGGAAAAAAAAGTACTTCAGTATTGTCAATCTTTTATCCTTGAACGATACACTAGAGGCTGACATTTAATACCCTAAGGATATAGATGTTTGAAAGCTGGTTATTGTAACAAAGGAAACCATCCAAACTCTGCAAGACCAAATGGATCAGATAAAGCTGACACTGAGATAAATCTGTTTTACATCCATTCTTGCAAAAGTTTTGCTAATCTATGTAGTTATAGCTTTCCTGCAGCAAAAGGAGAGGGGGAGAAAAAGGAACCTTACATTATAGGAAGTCAACATGCTGCCCCTGTTTGTAATCTCCAAAGCGTAACGTTGTGGTCAGAGAACATTTTTCTCACAGATCATGTGCAAACTCTATAAAAATGAGGAAGATAAAGGAAAAAATTGAGGAAAAACCACAGAGAGTGGGAGAGGGTACGAGAACAAACATGCAACATGCTCTTTGTGGTTGAACTTCCATGTTAACATAGATTCTGTTTGTTTGTTTAACACATGAATTCGGATCTTTCATAGACACAGACTCATCTTCCAACCAGTCAGAAACTTTAACACCTACTCTTCATTATCCAGTATTTATACCGCCAGATTGGACTTTCATATGGAAGCCTGGAGCAATGCTGGTACAGATGGCAAGATGACTCTCAAGAGATTGATGACTCTGAAGAAATACACAGTATTAAGTCAGAAGGTGCAAATGTTAACATTCCAGTGTAGAAGAGAAACATTCCTTGCATACGCTTCCCAGGTTTGTTTTCTCATGCATTACAAAGAGAAAGAAAAAGCCCTCGACACACCTCGTAGCTGGCAAACGAATGATAAATTTACTTTAGTTTCTTTTGTATGTCAACTGTTCATGCCTCAGGTACTTAACCTTTACTTTAAAAACATGGTTCAGATCCTAGCCTTGAAGGTGGGTGGGAAGAAGGGGGATGGTATTCCTGTAAATGTTTCATTTAACAAAGGCAGTACTATAAGAAGGTTCAGTGGTGAGACTCTGAATGGTATTTATTGTTTCAGATTTCAGGGCTCCCATACATCTGCTGCCTGTCAAAGGCAGATACCACATTCATAAAACAAGTGCCCTGTCTGGAGAAAGAAAAAAAAAAAGGACTCTCTTCCCTCCAGGATTATGTGAGATGGGAGGCTGCAAGAAGTGAAAGTTCTAATTTGCTGCAGAGATGATCAACAAGAAAATCTTTTATTACTATAGAGTGGAAATTTTACTTTTTTAAAAAAAATGTTGTGGACCCAGATGCAGCAAAACATTTTAAGAACAATCCCTACTCAGAAAAGCTCTTAAACATGCTCTTATGTGTCTCCATGTGCCTAAGAACTTACTTTGATGAAGCAGAAACCTAAAGAAGAACCATTTCTATTTACACTAACTAAGCAGCTCATTTTACCAGGCCCATTACATGATTCCTGACTTTATTAGGTCTGGAATGTATATTTCACCCATGGTGAGAAACATGCTCATTCATTTCTTATGATATCATAGTCTTCTCCATGGTAATCTGGTGCTATGTGAGGAAAAACAATAGGAGAGAAAACTTTTCATGCCGAGATGAAGACGGATAAGGAATTATGTTCAGCCGGGTGGGAGAATATATAAGAGGAACAAAACCACAGAGCCCCTGATTCTGAGGATCTGATTTATTTAGTATCTGGCATTGGCCATAAAGTGTGGGCAATGAAAAGAGGAGCTGACCTCAATGCCTCCTTAGCAGCAATCAGAAATTCATTTCAGTGTGTGAGCATTTAATTAGCTTCACTGAGTTTACAAGACCTTCAGTCGTTTTAAGATACTCGAGGCAACTATGCCACACATAAGATTACCCTGAATCTGGAATGCCAGCCACTTAGGAGGAATGTCTGGAGAGTTTTAATTGAAGGGGACTCCTTTGTTTTTATATCCATTTGATGTGCCATTACCATTTCCTCCACCACTAATTTACACCGAGGGACTCAACTACTCCAAACAATTGTTTTAATCAGTAAATCACAGAAAACCTTCAAGAAAGTTTAAGGTTGTTCTGCGTCTATGAAAAGTCAAATGGCACCATTAAATTTTTAGAGCTAATCTAATCGTTACACAGTGCAGCCACTGCACCACTTCAGGCATCTGGGGAGAGTCATCACCTTCCCCTTTTTTACAGAAGACCTGAAATATATCTGCTGCATGCATTTATTGCAGCCATACAATAAATATATATAGAGTGGGATTAACTAACAGGAGGCAATTACTAATTTTATTATGGCTTCATGAGGTCTGTATATCAAGCTCCTCTCCCTGGCAAGGATGAGGAATTGCTAAATACAGCTAATTTCTGGGCTGATCTTATTTATATACTGGATGCTAATCCCCTTCACATATCTCATGTGCTTCTTTCTTCTCAGAGATACTGTCCCTCAGTGACCTCCTCCCAGCATTTCATTAAATGCCTTCAGCCTCAGTAAATTACAGCACTTTAAAAACATTGAGTTTAGCATATAAAAAGAGAGAGAGAGAGAGAGAGTTTCTGTACGCTGCCATGGGATAAGGTGCAGTGAAAATCCCATACAAGCTGAACTGTACTTCCTAATCAAATGGGTGTAACAGATGGCTGCTAGAGCAAGCCATCACAATGGAAATATCTGCAGTTCTCATGGTAACGGAATCTGCCAGGTCTGAGGGATTTGCTGTTTTCCAGGACATCTGAGCTGCAATCTCTTTCGAGCTGTCTAGCAGTCTCAGTCTCGCTCTCTCTCACTCTCTCAGCATGATGGAGATAGAGTTGAAAGGTGGAGCCTGATTTTGCATTCCAGCTGTGATTAAAGACACGCACACACAAACGCACGCGCGCAGAATCAATGGCGCTGCATATTCATCACGCTATCTAGAACCTCATTAACCACTCAGACAGAACAGCGAGGAAATTTTAATATTCCTCCTTCCTTAGGCAGGAAAAGAAAGAAGTGTAATGGGGGAGAGGGGAGGAGAGAGGAAGATGGCATGTATGTGGGGAATTAAGATTCATGAGACATACCTTTTAATAAAGATATGGAGCAGTGTTAAAGCTAGCAGTTGTTTCCATTTCATGGCAGTATGTCAATATGACTTAACCTAGCAGAGTGAAACATCTGGCCTCAAAAATAATAATAAAAAAAAAAAAATTCCTTATGTTGAATTTCCAAAACATAATATTGAATCTCTGGAAGAAGGAGAAGGAGAAGAAAAGAAATAGAGCAACTGTGTACCATAATACTGAGTAAAAGCATGTGACAGACCTCCTGGTACTGTGTAATTAGAAAGGTGATCCTTCTCGTAAGGTGTAGGATAGCATAAAGACAATGAGCTTTAATTATAAATCTAAAGAATTGGGTTTAAACCCACAGGGCTCTCTTAAAAGGTTCTTATATTTCTGCATGCAATTCAGAATCATCAGCAGGAAGAAAATAATCATTCATGAGACTTTTATTAAAGTCTTTTCCTTCAAATCCCTATAAATTTAAAGAAATAAGAAGCATACTGCCTTCTTTGCTAGACTACCTGCTAGAAAGCACACAGAGGGTTGATTCACAGCTGCCTATTCTCTTGGGTATTTGAGCCTGAAGATCAGACAACATGTAAGAATTCAGCCGTGGCTCAAAATGGAAACAAAGAGGACCATTCTTAAAGCAATGTGAAATGAAAAACTACAGGCTGTAGACTGTAGACCTTAGCATGCTGATCCACCACATTGTCCTTGAGGGCACTAAAGTTAAATACATGTGACAGCCAAAGAGACAGGAAAAATGCTTTCCAGAATAAAATGACCTGATCTCCTTTTTTTTTTTTTTCTTTTTTTTTCTTTTTTTCCATGATGTAGAATAAGCCAGGAAAAGCAAGCTCCTCAAGTACCCACACAAGAACTGGGTGTTCTGAGGTGGTCTTGTCTACCTATTTGTGCATCACTGAAGAACATTTTTATGTGAGCTTTCCTTGCAGCCTGAAATGCTTTCACCACAACTTCACTCCTCTGTGGTAATGACTTCTGCACAAGGAATTTAATTCTTATGTTGGCTTGGTTAGTTTCAAACAGGCATCTAGAATTCTGTGGCAGCAGCACTGCATTACACCTCCAGGGCCCTCCAAACCTGTCAGCTAGTTAGAAACGACTGCTGGTGCCAAGCAAAAACGTCTGCAACAACAGCAGGAAAATAGTGATAACTGCTTGCAGTCAGCACCAAAACACTTGGCAACAGGAGGGCTGCAGAAGTCACCTCTGCTCACAGCAAGCAATGGCTGGAGCCACCAGCAGCTCCTCACAGTTGCAACCAGGCTGCTCAAAAAGGCTTCTCCTGCTGCTCAGTGTGAGGCAGCAGTGCTCAAACCCACGTCTGCTTTCTGCCACCTTGGTGCAAACTAAATAGCACAATCACTCCCTCACCTGAGCAGGAGAGGCAGCCACCCCTGGAGTGAACCTGGGCTGGTTTTTGGAAGAATGTCACATTCAGCTGTGTGAGTAGAAGATTTCAGTTCCTCTCTAAAAGTAGAGCAGCTGTTCAGAACAGGAATAAATGGTGCAGAGTTTTACCTTTTACCAGAGAGCAGTTCTGGGTGGGATGAGGGGGTAATAAAAGAACATGGAGAGGTAGTTCTGTTCCTCATCCCATTACATGAGGTGTTTCCCCATAAAGTCAGCAGAGATTGTCAATCCCATGGGCACACACCATTTTTAATGCTGTATTTAGCGCTGTGTAGATGTGCATTCAGCAAATTCAACCCTCAGTGTAGATGGTTAAAAATTACTTATACTCAGCTTGGAATATATCCAGGGTTAACACTGTGATTCTTGCAGCAACCATTCCAGCCTAAGAAATGACAGAAGAATCCAAGAAAATCTTTTTTCACATTCCTACTTGATAAAGCAGCCCTTCAAGTAATTGACTGTTGAGCATTGCACTGCTCTGCTGTTGCTGTACTGCTAATATTTATTAAGAGATCAGAGTGTTCCTCACTGAGCACTTTGTGGAAAGTTCTGACTCAGACTCCATCCACGTGCTGAGCAGTGTGATCAGTGGGGCTCCAAGCCACGGAGCCTCACACGTGGAATTCACCCATGCCAGGGGTCTGGTTGCTCTTCCTCAAACAGCAGACTTTAGAACACACACTCTAAAAAAAAGCTGCCTGCAAAGAGCTCTCCTCTGTAGACACCACTTCCTTCCATTCAGGTGGTATTTCACTTTTTCCCTGCCTGGTGACTGTCCCCAGATGCTGCACCCATAAGCCTGACCCTGCTCACCTTGCTTAATCATTCCCAAGCACTTTTCCTCCACCAGAGCATCAGGTCCACTCTTTTCTGGAATATGACATTTCTAGGAGATCAGGACAAGAAGAAAACCTCCTTGACGTCTAAAAGTCTGTCTTTACCTCACTCAGAGCTCAAGTATCTGACCTTCAACATTAGCAAGCTGCCCAGAGTTCCCACACATCTCACAGGCCTTAACAGGTATCCAGTATCACTCACACACCTCCCTAAAATGCTGTCCAGCTTGAGCCCTGACACAGGCTTCCAGCTGGGAAAACTCCACCGTGTACCTCTGAGGCAGGAGACCTGGTGGCTCCAACAGACCTCAGGGTTTCCAGTCCCCAGCCACACTCTTTGCTAATTCCCAGGGGAGATCAGAGGACTGCATTTCAATTTTAGGGTGTGTTTATGTCTCACTCCTAACAGCAGAAGCTCTGAGAAACCCTGAGTTTCCTTCAGTCCCAGATGGCTCTTGGTCCCCAGCTGACTCCAGCCCAGACAGAAAAAAATCATCAGCACTTAAAATTAGTGGGGTGGTGCAGGCTGGAATCATAAAACTCTGAAATAGACCCTCTTGCTATTTCAGTTCTAATTGCGCTCTTTGCTGCCTGGTTAGCAGACACTTTTCAATCAATTGCTGTGTTTGTGCTGACAACACCAGATCACAAGAGTTGCTCTTGTCATTTCAGTGACCTCCATCTTCGATTGTTCTTGCTGTTTCCAGCACCCACAGCCACGGAGCAGGGTGAGAATATTCCCATGCCCACCAGTCCAGGGTTTCCAGCGAGAGAGCACACTGACACTGCACATCAGCTGAGGATCTGACCTGCACTATTTACATGGGCATGCAGCCCTGTGATCTGACATTTTAACAGCAACAAAAAAAAAACAAAACCTTAACATCCCCCGTTTTGCTCAAAGTTGATCCTTCCCGGCAATTTCACGCAGAGATCCCAGAACTGAAATTCCTCAGCCCTGTGAGCCTTTCCCATCCCCTGCAGGGGCTTCACAGACTTCACATACCAGAGGGAATCTGCTCCAGTCAATCAGCTCCTGCAGTCCCCTGCGTGCTGCCAGAAACTGCTAACAGAGGGGACAACAGAGGGGAGAACCCTAACTCCACCCCTTCACACAGAGTATTGCCTTATTCCTCAAAAATACTGCTCCGTGCAGGATGCTCCATTGCAGGATGCTCCTATAAATACACCACGCTCTCAGATGGAGGAAACAAGCCTGCTCTAGTAAATATTTTAGCAATGAAGTGGCATGGAGTCCTTAATGCTTGCCATTTTTCAACATAAGGAGCACTCCATCAGAAGGTGCTCTACACTCTAGGGAGAAAATGTGCATTCTAACAATAACAGGACAGACAGTGGCCAGCACCATATCCGTATTAATTTTCCTTGAAAACACGTGTGGCTCTTCCTCCACTCCACCACCTAATGTCCGGAAGCCCTTGATTTAATAAGAAAGTTCATAAAGTCAAGTTACAGACACCATGAGAGGGAAGGCGGGTAAAGCAGAATTGGCAAATAAACAAATTATTAAAAAAAAAAAATCTCAGCTGTCTCCTGGTAATATTTTTTCCTTTTTTTTTTTTTTTAAGAGCTTTCCTCAGTGTGTTCAGCTCTGTGGTGGTGCAGGAGTGTTGGTGAGGATGGAGGAAAGCAGCAAAGCATTGGTGGTCTGGGAAGCAGCATGCAAGCAAAGAGTGAGGGCATGCAAGCCCCAGAGATGGCTCTGCTGAAGCCAGCCGAGCTGTTTTATGGGGATAGCTCTGATTGCTGAGCACAGTGATGCTGTCAAGACTAACTAGGGCTGCCTACAACAGGGACAAAGGGAAGGATCGTATGTTACAGCGTGCCTGAAGTCCAGACAGAAGAGCTCCATGGCAACATGCAGGGATCTCTTATTCTTCCATTTATTCTCACGTGCAGCTCCTGGCATTGATGTGCTCTCTATACCATGAGGTAGGGAGGATCTCAGCTTCTCTTTCTCACCAAGCTGCCAGGCTGCAGCTCTTTCCCCAGCCTTATCCATCCTCGTGAGTTGGGAAGGTAACATGGCTTAGCAAAACTGCTCTGGGGTGCCTTTAGAGATGAAAGGAAGTCCAGAGGATGGTTTCTGCAGGGCCTTGAAAGATTTGTTTTCTGTGGCAAGTGACCAGTAACCCCCAGCCTGCAATGTGTGAATGCTTGCTGATAGATTTAGCTTCATGCATGTGATGATTTTGCAAAATCAGATATTCCACAGTCATGTGCACACCCAGACACACAAAAGGAAAAGTCCTGGTCCCATCCCACACATCTTCTCTTGCACCAGTTTGAAAATTGTTTGCAATGACTGGAACAAAGATCATACCATATTTCCTTTAGATAATGGAAGAGACGGACAAAAATCAGGACTGTGGCAAGTGCAATATTTCATTCTTTCCCTTGCATGCTCAGCAGACTTTGTAATCAAGCTTCCTCACTTGAAGACACCCTTCCTGCAAGGATGGAAATGGGCAGAGCCTGTTCCTCAGATTTGTGAAATGTTCTCCTATCTTAAAACTGTTTTAAAAGAGACAGGACAGACTGTCACCTGCCCACAGGATGGGAGATGTGCTCTGCTGCTTTCCTGCAGAGGTGACCTTGGACCTCTCTTTCTCTTCCAAAGCTTTATCTGTCTAGATCATTGAGATGCTAAGTTTGTAGGAGGAACAGAGAAGCAATTTTTACTGTATGTAAAGAATACAGCACAATGACACCATCTCAGGTGAGGTAATGTGTCTGTATAAACACTTTTCCTTTTTTTTTTTTTTTATGTAAAGCCTAAAACATCTGCAGAGACATCAAAAGAGGAATGATCATGCTGCACAGGAACACAGTGCAGCTGACAACGAGCTGATCTAAGATTGCTTGAAGCTCTCTTGCAAGCTCTTCCTCGCGCCTCCCCTCCGTAATGTCACTTGGTCAAACCCCAAACAAAGGAGGAACAATACAAAACAAATATCTGTGGCTCAAAGGGGGCGTGCAAGGCACAGGCCCTGAAGACAGCACCCAGAGGAGAGGCAGAAAAGGGACATTCCTAGCAGGAAGTGTGAAGAACTCACTGGATTATCAGAACTGCAGTTTTCCTTCCAAATCTAAGGAACAACCAACATCAAGAGGGCACACTGAAAGACATATCCTTACCTTTTTTTTTGCCTTTGTATATCCCGTGCAATAAATAAACCTTCCTATTTCAACATCTGGCAAGGTGTCAGGCTCCAAAATGGAGCAGGAGAGATAATTGATACTTACAGGAGAAGAAGAATGCAGTTAAAAACAGGCCAATACTCCTCTGTTAAGAAGAGGTTCCTATTGAAAAAAGATTATTAGCCAGATCTCTAAGTTGACACCTGAAATCAAATCACCTTTAATGGATAATGTGAACATTATTAGTGTGAGGGAGAAAACCATTGCAGACCTTGGGCTCTGGAGAATGGAAGAAACATGATTTGCTTCTGACCTCACTTTTTGTCAGTTTAAAACAACAAAGAGATCATGGTTTACTCTTCGTAAGATGAACTTTCCATAACAACAAGATTTTTTTCCATGTACCTAAATATTCTTCTGCTCTGAACTGGAAGAGGATGCTGGATTGTTTAGAAAGAAGCTTCCTCCAGGTCTTGGTTCCTGTTGTGCTTAGCTATTTTCCAGAGGTCTTAATATACATACACCCCACACAGGGACAAGAAAAGGAAAACATTTTTCACCTGAAAAAGAGGGTTTGGAGGAACAAAACGGTCTGGAATAAAAGCTGAGAATCCACACTGCAGAGCAGTTTGCTTGCACTTCTAGTCCAACTGATCAGGCATGCTGAAGTATTTACATTTCCCATCTGAATAGCAGTCCACATTGTTGTAGCTCACAGGAGGGTTTTCGGCTTCTGCCAGTCTAAATAGAATGATTCAAAACTGAATCATTTCCTGCAATTTTATTTCATAGCTGAGTGCACACCATAGCAAGATAAGCCCACAAACACATGGAGCTACCTCCAGAAAACCATCCAACCCTCTGGGCTGCTTCTAGTGGAAGCCCTAAATGACTAAAAGTAGGTTCTGTTATTATCATGGCACAGAAATTCTCCTGCAGGAGATGGTCAATGGCCAGCAGCAGTTTGAGACAGCGCAACAATCACGTGGCAACTGGATTTTCCACCGATTGCCAGAGAAGAAAGGGATGCTTCCCGAGCTCTGTCTCTCAGCTCTTTTAACTGAGAATCAATATCACAGAGACAGAGGGAGAGAGACAAACAACCAGCAGAGGGAAAAGCAACTGCAGCCTGCCACATTCGCGGGGAAGGGAGATAAAAGCCTGCCACGCTCTGAAATCTAATATGCCCAGTCACCTGGAATGAGTGTCTCCTGAAAAGGGCAAGCCTGCTCAACATCCTCGGCCAAACCTTCCCCCCCTCTGCTTCCAGAAATGAAGCACCAGGATCTGGAAAGCTTTAGCCTTATTAGGTTCATTAAAAGCTAACTAGCACTTAGAGCTGGCGTGGAGATGAGGTGTCAGCAGAAGCAAGACCCTGTGAAATACGTGTGCAACCCACGCTGCTGCAGAGCAGTCTCCATCCTCCAGCTGACACACGCTCTCTTTTTAGGAGCAGATCAGTGTTGTCCTACCCCTTGCAGTAGCCAGAAAGCAGATTTTGGGGGTGCTGGAAACTCTTCTGAGAAAGCATCCACTGAAAAACACCTCACCAGCAGCAAGCTCTGCCAGAAGACTGAAGTTTCAGACTAGTGTAATGTGCCTTTAAAAAGTACCATGTCTACACTACTGTATTGCTTACTTTCTGAAGCTAAGCCAGAGGGATGTACATAGTAAGATCTTTGTCTCATTTCAGGGAGGATACAGGATAAAGATTCTGTGCCAGTAATCTTCCCTGGATTAATGGTTTCTCTTTTATCTGCTGTATTTCTGCTCAGATGTCTTTGCTCTGAATGAGTCAGTGGAATGCAAATGATGGGTACAGTCGGTCTGAAAATATTTAAATCTAGCTTTCCACTGCACTGCAGGTTTGTAAAAAAAAAAAAATACTCACATATAAATATACATGCCGAATAAAGGGCAGATGAAAATTACAGATATATCAATAATGAGAAAAAGCCCCCAGTGGTGGGTCAAATTGACAAAAGATTAATTTTTCTGGTTCTCCTTATTTTCTTTTTTTTTTTTTTTCCAAAAATACCAGTATTTAGTTGCTTGCTATGAATGGGTGAGTAAAATCTGCAACACTCCATTCCTAAGCCCCAGACACCAGACAAAAATGTATCTGTGGGAATAGGAACCTGGTTTTATTCAGGCTGCTAAATGCCCAATCTTTATCATCCCAAAAAGTATCTTCCTAAAGATAGCACTCTTAATAATGACAAAGGATAAACCAGACAGCACAGACATGATTTCTCTGGATTTTCTCCCTTTCCTTCTTCTTTGACAGATTTCAGGTTTTTTCATTCTGCTGGGATATGGTTCCTTTCTTCTTCTGCTTAGGGCATGAGTTTCTCCTCTAGCAAGTGATTGCATCCCATAATCAGCCAGGTTAGGGGGGTTTTAGAGCTGCAGCTCTGCTTGGGAAGCCAGGAGAGAAATCATGGGGCTTTGTCACAGGTTTCAGCAGGAATTGTCCTCAAACAGTGGCTGCCCACAGAGTTTTCACAGCCTAAAGGCAGCCCAGAGGGTCTCCAAAAGCTCTTGTGTACTGCAGGAAGGAGGAATTGGAAGGGAACGACTGGATAATTTCCTGGGCTTTTCCAAATTCTGTGGGAGTTGGCTCCAACACAAAATACTCATTCCATAAGGGACCAGTCCTGGGGTGAGCAGCGGTTTCTGGTCAAGGGTGCTGCAAAGAGCAAACTCTGCAGCAAGAAAGAAAACACCAATATTAACCTGGTGGCTACTGTACTTAACAATAAATCAAACAGCACCACAAGTTGTGCAATCAGAATCATTTGCAAGAGAGCATTAAGCCCTCTAGCCCATCATAAAAGCAAAAAAAAAATTCTCCTTCTGAAAAGCTGCCTATAAATCCAGCTGCAACAAAACAAACAAAACAAAGACTTACATTGTCTACCCAATCCATGTGGGACTTGAGAATTAGTTAGCAGGAGGAATCTGCTTGCAACAAAAACCAAGATTTTTTTATTTTGATGGCTTTTAAATAAACCACCTTTTCTTCTATATTTTCCTTTAAAATAGTTTTAAAGCATTTTATATTGAATTTATATGAATTTTGAATTTAAAATCTAATTTAGTAAAATCTCTTGGTTTAGCCCAGAATTGGTTTTCAAGATGGGAAATTAACTAGGCTGCTGGTTTTCATTGAAAGAATACAGAGACTTTAATTTAGAATGGACAGCAGTTTCCAAAATGCATATTCTTAAATGGCAATCTACTGACAAAAATGAAATAGATTAAATATCAAGATCCATAAAATAAGCCATTAATTTCTGGGATTCTAATAGTAATTTTGTTCTGAGTAAGAGAAGAGTTTCAGAGCTGGGTAGACTTTTTCAGGTCTGTTGGTGCACAGTTGAACCCAAAAAGGGTTGGTGCAGCACCACAGGGCCAAAATTTGGGTGTGAGGAGCAGGTCTGGCATGGTTCAGTTCTCACATGAACACTCAGAAAACTCTTCCAAAGAAATGTGACACTTCCCTCTGCTCTGTTGTGTTGTGACTGATGGTTACCTAGTGATGCCCAGAACTTCTTCCAGGCCTACATGAATGACTGATGACTCAGGTACTTCTGGTAATTTCCAAAATTTCCACAAACATTCATGAGAGCCTCAGGACCAGGACAGCTTAGGCAAAAATTCAGTGAGAGATCAAAACCTCCCTTTGCAACAGGAACCTTGCAGTGGACCACCATTAGCTGCTGTGCAGAATTAATTATTGAAAGAAAAGAGCCTCTGTGGCCACTTTGACACTGAGCACAAGCTAATGATGACCTTCCTCCACAGGCCAAGGCTGATGCCACCAGCTTTGCTGAGAGAGCTGACAACAAGCAGGGGGGCTCAAGATCTTCCTGTAATTAAGCCAGGCTGATGAGTTAGACCCTGCCACCACGCCAATGGCTCTGATTCCAGCAATCCCCACAAACTCACTGCTCTCACTGTGGGCAGGGAGCTCACAGCCTGGTGTCAGGCTCACACCCCAGATGGGTTTTATCTGCCTTTTACAGCTTCCTGAGAGCAAAGCAAGATTCACTTCAGCCCACCAAGACTCCTGGCACCTGCTTCATCCACAGGTAAGAAAATGAGATGTTTCTTGGTAAGCCTGCCACCAGATTCCTGTGCCAGGCTGCTGCTTCCCCCACACTGGTGGCCAGGCTTCCACTGTCAGCAGCTGAATGTGATCTCCATCTTGAGATTTACTGAGTGTTTACAGCAGTGCAGAAACGCACAGCAGAAATGCAATGATTATTCTTATCTCATTGGAAAGACTGCACACATTTCCCTGCTTGAGATCATCTTCTCTGGGGACCCATTCAAAGCGAAACCACTGCGTTCTGAAAACACGTCTTGGGCATGAGATCTGCATGTTTTCCTGCCTCGGCCATAATAAAACGCAAAAAATTGAATCAAAGTGCTCCTAAAAACTATATCCTTCTCCTGCATGCTTCCCTCTCTTCTCTACACAAATACAAGCCCTGGAAGGTGAAAGATTTGAAACTCATTATTCAGCATGAAACAGTATTTAGGAGCATGGTGCATAACACAGCTACTCTACAAATATGTCCAAACAAACATAAAATTAGTCTTTCATGGCTAGGAGAGCACAATCTTTTTTTTTTTTTAGCCCAGCCTTTAACTTAATAATTTCTTTACAGGAGAAAGCAGCCTGTATGCCATCAAATAGTTCCTAGATTCCCAGGTCAAACAAAGTGAGAAAATGAATAGGTCCATTCATGCTTCAGACAGGATAATTCTGGCAAAGCTGGTGCTGACAGTGTTAAAGAGCAGTGATGGAGGAGTCTGGCCTTGCCATTCTAATTGTGACCATGAGTGACAAGGAACGCATTCCCTTTGCCAGTGGACCAATTTTGCAGGTTTGCAGAACCCAAACCGTGCCTAATGTCATCATTTGGCATTCAAGGGGCAGAAAATTCACCTACTCAGGTGCCCGCTTTGTCTGAGCCTGGCACAGCAAAGCACAGGAAGGGCTGGGCATTTTGGGGCTGTACAGGGGGGAGAAGGTGGGACCAGAGTGTGAAACCAGCCCTGTGGTCTGACCCTGGCACAGGGCTCCCCTGAGCTCCAAAAATTGTAGATCCTCAGTTGTGCTAGGGAGCACAGCCAGCCTGGGTGAGTGGGGTCATTTGGTGTGTGCCTATCTCCTCCTTGCTCCACAGAGGGAACCTCTGGATCTGGGAGGAATGGCCAGGTAAAAATGGCAGGAGAAAAAAGACTAAGCTGTCATAAAGAGCCAGGAGAGCTGTCATGGACTAAACCCCATTCCTGCTTACAGAAATATCTCTCTCCCTCATCCCTTGCTTCAAATCATGCTAAGTATCAAAGAAGCATTTTTCTCACCCAAACAGAATACCATTTTCCTCAGAAAGGCTCTAAGTCCAATGAATTAAACATCATCTTTTGCAACAACAAAGGGAAATTAGTATCCCCTCTTACTTTCTTCTTCAGCAGGGCAAGGTAGGGACTTCACCCCAGACAGACAATTCAAATAGCTCCCATAGGCATTTCCTACACCACTCCTTCAGAGGGACCATATTAAAAATAAACTAATGCTGTAGGCAGCTTCGGAAAATGACTTCAATGGTATTTATTGCTTTGATAGGGTCAGTGCACAGTATGTGCATGTTGCCTTTTAAACATATGTTTCAGGCAAAGAATCAAAGCTAATTTCAGTGTGTGAAAAGCAAGCAGATTTCATTACTGATTGTGACTTTAACATCAAAATGATAAGGATGCTGGATGTAGGTTCTCAAAACTGAATGTCCAAATGGGAATTTATGATGTAGAACTTCAGCTTTATCATCCATGGGCTTCAATATAGAATAGAAGAAAGAAATTCTCTGCTACCAGGAATCTCACAGTTAACCCATGAGCCAGCTGACTGTTTTCCCACTCTCTAATTCTCCCTGCAGCTATTTCCTATCTGTAACATGTTAAAGCAAGAATGGCCATTGGCACTAACCACTTCTGGCATCCAAGTGGTGGATATGAAAGAGATCTGATATTCTTTTTTTTTTTTTTTTTACACCACCACAATGCATCCTCACTCTGACTCTTTGCAGAAGTGTCAGCAGAATTCATAACAAACCCAATACAATCTTATAGAAAGCACAATAAAAGGCCTGCTAATAAATTTAATTTTTTTTAAATGATGATTCCTTGCACATTATTGCACCAGATCCAGGTCCCAGCTTCAGGCAACCATGAGTAAAACCCTTCCCAAATGCTCCCAGGAAAAAGGTGAATCCATAGAATTATTAAAAGGCTTCAGGTATAAGCAGCAACAAGTGAATGAATGAGGACTTTTCACAATGTTTACCACAAGGTCAGATTCAGGATTCCCTAATGGTAAACACCAGAAGGTTGAAACCCAGTAGCCTAAAGGTAGATATCTAACTCAGGACTAGATACCTAAATTTCCACAAGATATTTTGAACACCTATTTAGCTATGAATGCAAACACAGCTAACTCACCACTGGAGGGGAAAAAAAAAGCACTTGGATATCCATAAAAGTCCTTAAATGTTTATGCTAACATGTATAAAAATGCATATACACATTCAATTAGTGATTACCTATACATATGCATGTGTGTACACATACTTATGTACACTCCAGAGAGCCTCATTTGCACAGTGGGAAAGCACCCACAACTTCACTTTGAGTCAAATAAAAAGTGCAGGATTATGAAAAATAATCAAGCCTCTTTTTTTTTTTTAATGCCCCTGTCTGCAATTACAGACGTGCACTCGCTGCTCTGAAAGGCTTTGTCCAGGTCTGCTTAACAGCACCACAGTCCCCCAGGTTCAAATGACACCTTTGAAACAACCGAAGCAGTAAATCACACCTCTTTATTATCATCTCAACAAGAATGATAACAACCTGCTCTGCTTGGTGAAATGCCCATGGGAATTTCACCCAATTACGTGGGGATAACGTATCTTTCATGGCTCTAGCTGTCTACCATTTCCATTGTGTACTTGGTAGTCAGTCACAAAGGACACAATCCACTGAAGCAAAATGTATAGACGAGGGGTTAGCCATTTCAAGAGTGGAGAAAGGGAGGTAGAAATCGAAGGAAGAAAGAGAAGGATGACACAGAGCAACTGCTCAGCTTAGTAGCACAGCTGCTTAAACAACTGAATAGCAATCAATGGGTTAGCATTCAATCCAAGTTTAGATCACATTGAAATCTATTAGAATACTGCATATAATGAATGACTCTTACTTATTTGGTATTCTATCTTGGAATTAATCAGCTCAGTTGTTATGCAGGGGGAAAAAATTTAAAAGAAAAAAAAAAAAGTCAGCGAGTAGACAGGCCCAAACCCAAGAAAAACAACCACCTTGATTTCCCTGGTGGTTAACAGCCTGACAGAGCTCAACAATACAGGCTGAAGTTGAACACTGTGAGAAGGAGTGCAAGGTGAAGGTTTTCTGGCTGTTGGGGCAGCAGCCTGGTTTGTGTGAGCACAACCTGCCCCATCCCCTCCCTTCCAGGCTCTCACAGTGCTCCTGGGGTTGTACCATCTGCTGGAGCACAATCCAGAGGTAGCTTTAAAGTGATGATAGCTCTGGGAAATGATAATCACTGGGTCATAGAAAGCTGTACTGCAGTGTATAAATAAGATAACAGAAAGTGCTGAGCAGGGCATGTTTGCATTATGAAATGTATTTTCCTTTTTCCTGTATAAAACCTGCCTTGAAAGCGTGGGGAATGCAGCAGGATTGAAAACCAGAAGGAAAGCAACACAGCCCCAGAAGCTGCACAAAGGAGGAGGGGGATGGAGGAATGGTAAGCTGTAGTATTATTGACTGAGGAATGATAAAAGAGGAAGGAATTCAACAGTTACATCTATTTCGCTTGGTGCAATGGCATGAGATCAAAGGCTTACGTTCACATTAGCCCAGAATAATGCATACTCCATAAATGATGCAAAGCTAGGCCACATTCCCAAGATGTGACAATGCCTCAAGATGCCCCTTTGCTAAGTTCAGGTCAAGGCAACAGGCTCCTGCATAAGAAATCCTTTTTCAAAGCACACAAACGTACTTAAACCACTGGGCATGGAGATCGACGACACTCAGGACAGGCAGGATGTCCTCCACCATCTTCTGCTTTTCCACAGATGGCTTTGCAAATTCAGTAAAATTTGTTCCCAATTGCTGTTGATATTTCAGAAGATCCAAACTGTCCACCCAAGCACAGAGAAGCTCAGGCTGAGAAATTGTGGGGTTTTTTATTTGTAAAGCAGGTACCAGAGCAAAGAAAGCATCAGAAGGTAGTCAGCTCAAATTCCAGAGATGTGCCTGGGTCCCACCTCTGCACTGGTAACCTTTGTGACCTTGATCAGCTCACCTGGGACAGCCCCTTTAATGGCTGCAGAGCAAGAACAATGTCAAATGGCTCCTGAAAGCCACAGTTTATTTTTTTTCTGAGACACGTTTGTCAAAGCCACTTAAGGATTCAGATCAGTGCTGGTTGTACCTTGATTCCTGGGGGATCCAGCCACTGTGGATACCTTAAACAAAAACACCACCAGGACACATCCATATCGTAAATTCCTTTAAGAAATCCTAATCTCCGGGAGTCTGTACACCATCAGCTAAGTGGAGATGAATAATTATTTTTTCCCCTCACCTTTCACGGTTTGGTTGGTGCAGGGAAGCGTTGCCATACCAACAGCGATCCAGCCTGGCCGTAGGACAGGGCTGGAAGTGTGGAGGTGCAGACATCCCAGGCCGAGAAGAAAATCCTCCTTCCCGTCCCTCCCTCCTTTCTTCCCTCCCTGCCTCCCTCCCTCCCTCCTCTCCCTGGAAGAGAAGCAGCTTCTCTTTGTGAGAGAGCACAAAGGGGAAGAAAGAAAAGGAATTGTCCATCAAGCTCAGCAGAGCCTCGGGGGCTTTCAGCAGAGGATGCCACAGCCTGTGAGGAGAGCGAGGCGCACTGAAGACTGATTTTAAAAGGACAGTTCAACCCCAGCCAGCCTGAGCTGCCTCCAGCAGCCCTCAGCCTGTGGAGAACATGTGGCACTGGAAGGCTCTCTGACATCTCCCCGTGTTTTGCTGCCCTGAGATCAGGGCTGCTCCCCACCCACCAGCCCCCTGCTCTTTGTGGGGTGCCCAGAGGTGCTGCCCCGGCAGCCAGAGCCTTTTCTGGGGGCTCACAGCTGGCACCACTGATCTGATGGGTCTTCTGGGTGCCTCCTCACCTGCCAAAAACATCAGCCTGTGAGGGTTCCTTCGGGGGAAATCTAACAGATACATTCATTCCCTGCCAGGGGCTGTCAATCCTGCGCACCCAAACAGGGGTTCCAGCCAGTACTGGAGGGAAATAAACCATGTGCCAAACCTGTGTCCCATTCCAGACACCCTTCTTGAGACACTGGAACCAAAGAGGGACTGTCCATAAGCACAAGGTGATTATGAGAGGAGAGTGGAAAGGAAATGAGAGAGAGCCACAGAAATAACTCAGGGCAGACAATAAAGCTGTGTTTACATTTATATGTACATATATGTGTCTCTCTTTTTGTGTGTGTGTGTATACAATAATTAATGGTGCAGAAAAAATAAAAGACGCCTTTTTTCAAGTGTAAGAGGTGAATGAGTGCAAACAAAAATGGAGCAATTCAAAACCACTACAGAGCTAGCAGACAGCACAGCCATAGCATCCTCCAGACCACGCAGCCCCACTGAGACCACACTCAAAACCAGACCCAGAGACCTTGAATATCTAAAGGTGCAATTACCTATTAAAAGTAAACAAGCCCCCGGGAAGTGCAAAACTCCTTGGACTGCAGGAGGACAGGAAAACATCCATTCTTCAGAGAGAATGACAGATCGCCTGTGAAAGGAGGAATCCTCAAGTGCAGGCTGAAGCATCTGAGTCAAGAGGTGTTCACATGCATTTTCCATGAGAAAGACCAGGTCTTTATGGGATTGAGCCTGTGCTGGCCTTTGGAAACAGAGGTTCCACACCAAGGCAGCACCAAAGTGAGGAGGAAAATTGAGCTGGGTGATATCAGGACTTTTGCTGCAGTTTAAGGCTCTCCTTTACCCATTACAAACCTTTAGGCCCTGCCTCACCATTCCATCCCCACCAGATCTTTGAGTGGGACTGCTCACCAGGCACTCCCTGGTCCATCCAGACCCCCTCAGCCCTCTCTCCTCACTGGGCTGCCCTGGTTCTGCTCTGACAGCCTCAGAGCTCACCCACACCCCGAGCAGGACCAGCTCTCACTGCAGATGGGTGTTTTCCTCTTCATGCTTTGGGACCAGAGCCATAATTCCATATGAAGGGGATGTCCTGGTCATGGCATCACAACTGACACAGCTCTCCACCCTCCCTTCAGCTCCCTACGACCTATATCTGCCCTTCACTCACCTGGCAGACCTCCCATTTTCTCTGGTTATTGTTCTACAAGACCTGTAGATGGCATGTTTCTCCATCTTCCCTCTCCTGGGCCTCACATCCTTTGGTGTCCTGATCTTTAAAGCTCAATGGTGACAAGAAGTAAAAGATTTTCACACAGTGAAAACTCACAGTGTGAGTTAAGTGACCAGAGAAATAAGGTTATACACCCAAATTTGATGTCTTCATAAGGAAGATAGGCTCAAGGCACACTACAGGAAGAACTTGGAAAGGTCTGGAAGAGTGGGATAACAAGAAACTTATGAAGCTCAACAAGGACAAGGACAAGTCTTGCACCTGGAAACACACAACCCAGGAATAAAAAGGTAATAGGAATATAAACCTGCTCTGTGGGAAAGGACCTGGGGGTCCTGGCAGACAACAAGCTCCATGAGAGTGAGCAATGAGCTGCTGCAGCACAGAAAACCAACAGGATGTGGGTTGCATCAGCCAGCAGAGATAACAAAGTCATTATCCTCCTCTAATCAGCCCTTGTCAGGCCACATCTGGAACACTGTGTTCAGTTTTGGTCACAGCTACATAACAAAAAAACCAAAAAAACCCCAGTGGACCAGATGGAGAAGGTCCAAAGAAGGGCCACAGAGATAATCAAAGGGCTGGGAAGCTGCCAGCTGAGGAGACGTTGAGGGGACCAGATGGAGAAGGTCCAAACAAGGGCCACAGAGATGATCAAAGGGCTGAGGAGACGTTGAGACAATTATTCAGCCTTGAGAAAAGGAGGCCATGGGGAGACCTTATCACCATGTTCTAGTTCTTAAAGGGTGGCCACAGGGAAGATGGAGGCTCCCTTTTTCCAAGGAGTCACATGGAAAATGGGTAATGGATGCAATTTACTCCTGGGGAAATTCCAATTAGGCATAAGAGGAAAATTGTTCACAATGAAAACAATTAGCCATTGGAATTGCCCCCCCAGGGAAATGGTGGGTTTCCCAACACTGCTCACTTTCATGGCTCAGCTGGAGAGGGTGCAGTGCCACCTTGTCCAGAACCTGCTTTTGCCAGGGTTGAATCAGATGCTTCTTGAGGCCCCTTTCCAATCTGGCATCCTGGTGATCAGATGATTCCAAATACATTTTTGGAGTGGACATGCTGTTGGCTCTTTATGGAGTGAGGACTCTCTCCTAGCACACTTACAGCCCCATCAAAGCCTCCTGGATGAGTAAACACCTCCCTCTTGGGAGCCACAAGAGCTCTGACATGAAGAACAGGTTCAGCCACTCCTTTGAGAGACTTTATTGGAGTGGCTGCACCACTTTTAGAAAATAACCTTGCTAAGCACTGTGAAGTTTGGGTGTCTGGGAGCATATCCACTCATTCCCAAAAGTTTGTCATGAGCACGGAAAAGAAAAGGCTGGATTTCTTAAAAAACTATGCTGCTGGCCAAGAGGATTGCAGGGATGAACTAGATGAGCAGATGTAGACCAGGCAGAGACTCCTGCTTTTCTTGGTGGGGCTATGCTTAAGTGAAATCCCTTCACCAGAAATAATGAAATGGACATCTATGACAGCATCTGGAAGCTATTTCTGGATATACTTCAACGAGAGCAAATGCATTAAGGGTGGACAAGTGTTTTATGGGAAGAGGCAGCCACAGAGAGTTTGGGAGAGCATGGAGGCCTCAATTAGGGGGAGAGGAATATGAGAAGGAAGAAAGAAGAGAAGCAGCCAGCCCCACTGAAAAAGTGGGGAAGGCACTGCTAAAGGGTCACAGCCTGTAATCCTATCAGACTGCCAGGTTTTATTTCTGTGCAGGAAATATGCCAAGAGCACGACTGCTAGTCCCTGGATTTAAAAAATAAAATTAAAAAAATTGAATGGTTAAGTAAAAATGAGGGGGAGTAAGACGTCATTATAATGAATGAAAATAAAATATCTTGATCAAGCACCATTATATAAAGAGGGATGAATGGTTAAACAACATCCATAGCTACATCAGTACAACTTTCCCCTCCTGTTTTTTCTCCCCCTTCACAATGGCAGGGTTAAGAAATAATAGCTATGAGGTTTGTCTAAGAATGGCATTAACTGCTGGTTTGTATTGATGAAAAAAATAGAATAGATTAATACTTTATCACTGCATTTTTTTTTACCTACATGCAAAAATATCAATAAAAGCTTAAAGCTTTAAGGATGTACACCAGATGATTACTTCCTTGAAAAGTCCATTAGACACCTTGTGCTTTTATGCCACAGAACAAACACCAAAAGAAAAGTTACACACTCAAACAATTTCTGATGTAAAAGCTTATTTCTCCTTCACCTTTTAAAATTAAAAAAAGTCCTCGGGGAGCAAACAAATATAGCAAATATGCTGCCAAGGCCAAAAGAGAAGCTCCTCAGTGAGGATGGGAATCCGTTCTTGAGCATTTTCATCTCCTGACTGTCTCACAGGCATGCCAGAGGCACACAGCACCAGGAAAGGCCAGACACCCATTTGCAGTAATTCCACATCACTCCCAGTCCCATCCTCACCTCTCCAAGCATCTTAGAAATTATCTCTCTGCACAATGCTGGGTGGTCTGGTGACCTTTGTGACGTGCCAAAGGGCTCACGTGGGCAGCCCCAGCCCTGCCAGAAGAGGCTTTCCATGGATTTCCAGCACGGAGCACCAAACTGCAGCCTCCTTGCTCCATGGTTAGGCAGGACACAGCCCACCCTGCCTGACACTGCTCCCTGCACAGCCTGGATTTAATAAATAATGTAATAAATAAAAAAATAATTAATAAAAAAATTAAAATAAATAATAAAATAAAAATAAGAGTTCTCCTGGAAGAGCTGCTCCTGCTCCAGATTCTGCCTCCTCCAGGGGCACTGGCATTGCCCCTGCACAGTCCCAGAGAGAGAGATCTGGGCACCAAATTCCTAAAGAGGTGCAAATCAGTGCTTCTCACTCCTATTTTAGCCCTCTGAGTGACACATCCCAGGGCTCAGCCTGCCTCTTCCACCAGGCATGGTGGTGTCCTGGAAGCCATCCTTGGCCATTGTCTTTCTGGAGCTCTGGCAAACATGTTCCACCCCATGCAGAAAGCTCTTTTTTATTCACCACAGCTTTTATTGATTTGTATTCGTCTGCATTATCTGCTCGGGTTGTTTGCTGGCTCACCAAGAGAAAAGTAAAATTCTTGCTGGGGTCTCTTTATGCTGTTGCTAAAAAAAAAAATAGATAAATTTTTATCTATTTTTAATAGATACCTATAGATAAATCAATGTGTGTTTATACCTACATATAACACTTCATACATAGGTATGGACCTTAGGCTGACATGGTTGGACAAAAATGGATTTTCTAAAGGAAAGAGGCTGGTTGTTTTTGCAAGGTGGAGTGTGCCCTGATTAAATGTGTGAGCAGTCACAATTTTCACAAGGGAAGATTGAAAGGAAACCTCTCTTCCTGTGAAAAAGTGACTCCTGGGATGCAATCTGAGGTCCACCACACCAGTGCAAAGTTCACTGCTGACTTCAACAAGTTCTGAAACCAGTATAAGCATCTCTTTTAAAACCAGATTTTGGAAACCTGCTCATGCACCTCAGCCAAGTTCTGGCTGCTTTGCTCCTGTTTTTAACTGACAGGCATCTCCAACTCCTGGATGCACACCTTGGTTTTGGTGGAAGCTGGTTTTATTTCAGAAGTCCTGGTCACTGTCAGGGCTAGGGAGCAATTCAGTCAGCATCTGCTCTGGGCAGCCATGGTCCTAACCAGACCTGGCTGGTTCTGCTCCTGCCTGGGCCAAGGTCACACCCCGTGGTCACCCCCAGGATGCTGCTGCATGGAGTGGCAGCCTGGTGGCTGCTGTCCATCAGAAAATACCACCTGGAGCTGCTGCTCTCACAGCGACAAAAGGGGTGCAATTCAATTTATTTTTTTTCCACACCACAGAAATTCAGCCTGT
Organism: Passer montanus; assembly: GCF_014805655.1. NCBI lineage: Eukaryota > Metazoa > Chordata > Aves > Passeriformes > Passeridae > Passer > Passer montanus. The sequence continues at coordinate 307,044 of NW_024359833.1, read as the reverse complement.
TCAAATCCGGCCTTGATTTTGTTACCGACAGAGCTAACAGGAGAAGCAGGACAAAAAATCTGGGTGAAAAAGGTGTGTGTGCTGGGAATGTGGGCTTGTTTACCGTTCCTTTCTGCTAATCACAGTGATGTATTTGTATCGCTTCCACAGATATAGATCCTCACTTCTCAGACTGGTTCTAGCTGATCTGTATAATGTATGCAGAAGGCTTGGTTCTCACCAAACAGAAATAGAAAGGAAGATTTGCTGTGAGAAAATCTATTTTTTTTCTGTGAATATTAATCATTTCAGCTTTGATAGAGAAGTGATATGAGTGAAAAAGCCAAGAATTGCTCCAGGGCTTCACATAGATGACTATTGTAGAAAAGACATTTGCTGGAGATAACGCTGCTTAAGCTCAGAATCATTATACAGAACACAGTTAACTCCAATCAACCTGCTTGCTCCCCAAGATTTAAACAGAATTAATGTGACATCCCAGCTGAAGCTGGAACTCAGCAACTCAGAAAATAAAAGTGACAAATTAAAGCAAGTTCCATATGTGTTTTAATCTTAAATGGCAAAAAGAAAGCCATTATGCCAGATGATAGGAGAGCAATATGGTCCCAATACACTGTTCATCTCCTTAGCAGCTTTAAATAATGTTTGGTATATTTTGCAGAAAGAAAACCATGGGGATTGCTCCAAAAATTTCCATGGGTAAGAAAAAGGTCATCACCTTTTAGTCTGGAAAATCAGAATAGATTTTGGACCAACTAATACAGAATCTGCTGGTCATCTGGTCATCTTAATGGATTTTCACAACCTGAAAAAAATCCTCTCATTTCAAACCAAAATTTAAAAACCTTCAGTTAAAGATCAAATAGATTCATGCCTTTCTTTCCTTTGGGAAATGCACAGGCACAAGGGGAAACTTGTGTCACACCAATTTTTCATTCAGTCTTACTTATGTTACAGTATTTTAGAGCTCCATGAAGGACACAACCCTTAAAGGCAGGCCTTGGTAAAGAATTTTTTTCCAGTTTTCAGGATAAGGGGACAAAGGAAATTTTGAACAGGTTGGGAACTGAGGCACACAGAGGCTGTAAGTGAGAGGCTGAAGTGCACCCAGAGCAGCAGTGGCAGGGCTGGGAGTTCCAGTCTCCTTCCAAGGATTTCAGTGGACACCTCACACCCCTGGTGGGCCCCTGCTGCAAGAGGGGAGGATGAAAGGTCACAGAGCTGCCAGCAAGAGAAAATGCATCAGCCACTGAGCGAGGGAGCAGAAGTGGGCAATTGGAGATGGGTGGTCAAATGTGCACTGAAAACTGACTCCCGAACCGAGCTGGGAGGGCTGGCTGCTGAGGGAGCACAAAACAGTACTCTGAGTTGCCTTAAACAAACACAGTGAAATTAAAAATTAATTAATTAATTAATTAATTCATTATATATAAAATAAATGTCGTCTTCTATAATTGATGCCAAGCATCTCTCCTCTGTGAAGGAGCATGAAAAGGTGGGTGTTTTTATGAAAACCAGTTGTGCCTATTCACTACTTCTGTCCTTCCTTCTTCCCCACCATCACCAGACTCACGGGTCACTCTCTCTCTTTCTTCTTGCCTCACTGTGTTTCCTCCTCCTGCTAATTTAGTGTAACAGAGGCAGCAGGATTCTCCTATTCATCAGCAAAGAGGTCTGAGATGTGCACCTCTGGGAACTGATGCATATTTACAATATCATCAGGAAAGCTCAGTCACCACGTTGGTTTGGACAGTGTGCACTCTGACAGCCCCAAACCAATCAAACAGCAGGGCTTAAAGCTCCAAAACACAAGAATCTTCCAAGTTTTACCTCCTCTGTGGCTTCTAGGGAGGTTTTTAAGAGGGGGCAGAAGAAATAAGACTGAATATGAAGTATACTTTGGAAACTTCTAATTATCAGAGTCTGTGCATTACCAGGAATAAATGCTAACATATTGTAAGATGCAGCACAAAGAAGGATCTCACAAAGGCAAAATGAGACTGATAAGAAGAATCACAAAAAGAGAGAACAGTATCTTCTTACACATATATGAAGCCTTTCACTCTGAAAAAAATTACAGCCTACAGGTAAAACTGTATGAAATTGATTTTGACCTAGTTTTGGGTTTGATTTTTTTTTTTTTGTTTGCATTATAATACATAATATTAAATTAAAAAGTCAAAACGTAAAATTTTTATCCTTCCTTTTGAAGCGCCGATACATTTCATTCTGACAACACAAGGACATTTTGATATTTGTCAGACGTTTTTGATTTGTTCTCCTTCCACCAGCTCAAAATGAAACTGGATGAACCTATCAAGGCTTCAAGACAGATGGAAAACGTAATGATGTTATGGTAAGTTCTCCAAAATACAGCGCAGGCAGGGTGAAGGCAGGGTGCAGCAGCAGAAACAGGAGCTCACAGCCAGGATATCAAAGCCTGGCTTTCTAATCCCCACATTTTAACAAGAGACCTGGACCTTATCAGATATATCACGCTGGCTGTGTTTGTGTGTACTGCCTGGAATCAGATGTTTTCCTTTGAAAAATCAAACGAGGGTGCAGGTGAAGAAGACTGTGCACAAGCTGTTGGTTTTTAGGTAGAGGAGCTCCAAAGCACCACCCAGAGCTGTAATAAAGTTAGAGCAGCACCACAGTGGTGAAACTCCATATCTGATGGGCGTTTGAAACAAAGAGTGGCAACTCCTAGGCTCCATCTCCCATGAACCAGGGTGAATTATGCCAGTGGGGTTAGGGTAAGAAATAACATCTCTGTGGCAACAAATATTGAGCAGGAGAGCGAAGGTGGAAAGTAATGAAGTGAAAAGCATGTCATATTAAAAAAAAAAAAACAAACCAACAAAAAAACCCCAAAAAAAACACCAAAAAACCAAAAGAACAAACAAACAAAAAAGAAAAACAAACAAAAAACCCAAAACAAAAATAACAACAAAACAAAACCAAACAAACAAACAAAAAAAAAAACCTCAAACAAACAAAAAAGCCCCCAAAAAACCAACATTAAAAAAGCAAAAAACGCCCAAATAATAATTAAAAAAAAAAACAGAAACAGAAACAACCCTGAATAAAACTGTAGTCCCACCATTAAATGGTAGCGGGGATACAGATTTCCTTCTTTCACAAGTGATAGTGATTCTTTTAATATTTTGATAGAGTAGATTTCTTTGATAAATCCAGAGGCGGGGTTTTGTACTATGGAAAAAGAAGACATAGTATGGAGGTAAAAAAAGGCATTAAAAGCCATGTTTATACACAAAAATTCCACAGAACAATAGCAACTTTGTGAGCATAACATCAGGATCCAGTGCTTTGCCTTGCAAGACTAAAAGTACAAAACGCTAAATATTTACAAAACATATATATATATATATAAAACCAAACCAAAACTGAACACACTCCTGGCCTGGTCCACATTCCAATTACATCATCTTCCCCCATTTTCAACTGCACATGCATTTCACCTCAAGCAGGCCAAACAGTTCTTCTCAGGAGGACCTTCTTTGGAAAGACAACACACTTTATACCCCAAGATTGCTTCCACTCCCAGTGAGCCTCCCTTGGTCTGCATGGAAATTCCTCTGCATCCCAGACAGTGGCTCGTAAAGCGGAGATGACAGGCAGTCCTTCTGGTGCAGGGCAGAAATTCGTGGCATCCCAGGTTTCCAGACAGACTTCCCCCTTCCCTGCTCCGCTCAGTGCATCTCAGCTACACAGCCAGACCCGTCTCCTTGGCACACACACAGAAGCATGATTTCCACCTCCAGCAATTAATGCTTAATGAAAAAACAGTAGCCACAACAGCTCCATACCACGACTCGAAACCATCTGTTCCTGCCTTGTTAGTGTGTGCTTTCCAGAGTGACCAATCCACTCCTCACCAGCAGCGTGGAATGCATCTGCTAAAGAAATATTTTACTGCACAGGCTCTGGGTGGATTTCTGGTGTGTTGGGGGGGAAGAGGCAAAGGAAGCCAAAATAAACACTGGCTTGATTGCTTTGAGGTACATCTCTCGCTCAGGCACACGTATATAAATCTCACCCAAGACACAGGAAGGTGGAGTTACACTGGAGAATGCCTTTGGCTTGTGTTGGGAAGGCTGCTAAGAATAATTAGAATGCTTCAGTTTGGCTGCTTTTTAATGACCCCCCTTCATGCACCCTAACCTTCGCTTTCCCTAATACGGTGTTGAGCTCCTGCATGCAGGGAGCAGCAGGCAAGGGAGGGATTTGTTGACAATACGTTTGGAAAAAAAAATAAAATAAATAAAAGGCGCCGGCGCCGTTGTGTGTCAATACTCATCCGAATGTGCCCATTTGATATTTTACTGACAGAACTGAAAATATGTTTGAATTTCAGACTTGTCGAGATGGCTGGGATGCAGGGATTATTTTCCCCTGAGGGCAGATAAACAAGACGGATGGACTAAACTCCGAATCGCCTAATGATCAAAATGCAAGGTAAGCTGTCATAGAGAGGGCTCTTCTCATCCTTGCTGACAGCATGAATTCCGCTGAATTATTTCTAGTCCTCCTGATTAATGGGCCTGGTGACTAATTAGTTTGTGAGTCTTGCTCGTAAATGGCACTTTGATAGCTGCCACTTTGAGGGACAGACCTCAGTGATGTCAGCTGGAGATGTGCTCTCCAAAAAACCTGTCCCTGGATGATCCCACAGCTGACAGTGGGTGCACAGGTGTAGTTTGGCCCCAGTGGTGGAGCCACAGCCCTGGCTGGGACCCCAGGCCCACTCTACCCCTCAGTAATTTGGTGAATACCTCATTAAAAGGAGAATAATTTTATTAGTCTATCCCATTACTCCCAGCTTCTGATTTGCTCTTTGCCTGGAAGAGCTGGAATCCGTTTACTTCACCATCATATTGGGAGAACAATGTCTCACACAACTTTCCAGATCCCACTTTTCCCTACAAAGGCTCCCAGCTATGGAATCTTGGGGTCAGATGACACACAGGCTTTGGATTTACAGCTCTTCTGAGACACCAGGAGTGTGCTGGCACTCCACTTCAGCCATCACAGCATCAGAGGATTTTGTTTGCTGGGAAGGGTTTCAGTCCCAAGACGTATCAATGCACTGGACACTAAAAAGAATTTGCTCTACTGCAACTGGGAAAATTGTTCTGTCTGTATTGTTTGGCCTGATGAAGGAGGAGAGAGAATATAAATGACCATAGCCACTTTCTGAGCTCCTTCTCCACTCCAAGCCCACTAGGAGCACTTGCTGAGTGTCCCACAGCACAATTCCTCTTGAATTGTGGCTCAGTTTCTGCACAGGTAAGAATTCCTTAGGGTGCCCACACACCAAAACAACTTGTTGACCCCAAATGAAATGTGGATGTGACTTGGGGACAGTGTCAGGAGTGACATGCAGGCTCATCTCCAGCACCATCCCCTTGAGATCTGAGGTGTGTTTCCACACAGATGTATCTCCTCTCAGCATTCCTTTCTTAAAAGATGTCCCTGGAGGGGTCACACATGGGCAGAACAGAGGGAAGACAGCTTAATAATTCCATGCCATTATTTGTATTTCCCTGATTAACATTAATTATGCTGTAATTAGTCACAAAAAATTGAAATTTCAAGCCTTGTGCATTTTCTCACCTCTGTGGTCCAGGACCCACATCCTTAATCCATCTGTAAGTGAGTCCCATATTTGAAGAGGTGCAAAACACCTCCCTGTTTGATCCTTGAGTCACAGACTTCCCAGGTGTCTCTCCCTCAGTTATACAGAAGAGCAGATGGAAATCTGGTAGAGATTTTTCATGCTCTCCTTTTCATTTTTCATGTTCTCCTTCTCCTCAAAAGGACCCATCTGCTGGGAGCCGCTGACTTTGCAGCTCCTGTGAAAAGATGGGCACACACAGTGAGGGTGGAATCTGTCCTGATCCTTCAATCAGCAGTAACACAGGGATCTGCAGGTTAGTCATGCCAAGGTTTGAACCTCTGGTTTCATCCCTGCTCTCCAAAGGGTGGGGACAGAAAATCCTGCACCTGACCCACAGTTTGTTGCCTCTTCCTCTTCAGCTCAAATGGAAAAATCACAGGACACAAAGATGATCACTGAGCGTATGACTGCAAAACCCCATCCCCAAAAACAGCCTGTATGACTGCAATCTTCTCCTCACTTGGAGGAATTAAGAACTATGCATGAACATTCCATCCAGGATGCCCCAGAGTTCAAAACTCAACACCACAGCAACCCTGTCAGGGGCTGCTCATGCTGGGTTTTGTCCTGTCGTGGCCCAGGGCAACTGAGGAGCTGTGTCAGGTCTTGCTACCAAATTTCCTGCAAGTTAACTTCCTCTTTATGGTCCGTGAGTCCTCCTGGCACACAAAGACTGTGGAAAGAAATCATTCTGCAGGGAGAGACAATCTGCTCCAGACAGAGCCCTGACATCTCCAGGAAAGGGCAATCTTTGCCAAAAGACCAGAGTCCATCTATTAGCTAGCCAACAGCCTGTCTGCACTTGCAAACAGAGCAAAAACTTACCCAGCATTCAAGCCTGGATAGACAATTCTGCAAGAGGAGTTTTGGTGAAAGAAACTCTCCTCCAGCTCGAAGAATTAGAGACTGTTAGAGCCATGCATTATTCAGCTCCATTCTGTTCTGATGACTTGTTCAGCTCAGCGGCTGTATTGCAAAAGGTAAACAGGTTTCTACCCATAATCTTGTTGTCTCTGAGCAGCAATCCATCTGTCTCTCATTTATAGTATCGTCTAGTGGTGTGTCTTCTTACCCAGGTAACACTCCCTTCAGATACTATTTTAATACTGCTGAAGACAGACGAAACCCCAGATTTGCCTAAGCAAATTTAAAAGAGCTATTTAAAGATAAAGATGCCGCAAAGCTCAAGCTAATACAGTAAAGATTTCTCAGGAGGGTTCCTAAACGGAGAAATTACTGAGAAAGAAAATAATTCACCAGAAAGCTGCGCAAAATAAAATGAATTATAGCAGCTTCTAGTTAGGACAGTATCGTAAGGGATATATGCATATAGAAGAAATCTTGGCATTGTAAATTTCATTCCTAAGAGGCTTCCGTCTACTAGTGAAAGATTTAAGTTTGACTCTAGTCTTTGATAAAAATATCTAATGCTCAATTTAGAAACTTCTCAGGAGCCTGAAGCGTGTGCTGTTTTTCAGCACGCCCAGGACAGAAAGGTCCATAGCTCATGAGACAAAGACGCTGGTAAACAGTTAATAGGGCAATAAAAGCCAGGTTACATGTTTTGGGAATCAATGTGCCATGGGTTGGTTTTGCACTGCTGCAAACTGTGTTATGAAAATGGAGGTTATTTGCACTCTAAACAGATAATTACCCATGTCATTCAGGCAGAGTCCCTTGCACAAAGAAATGGCTATTGTTGAGATGAACCAGTTTTTCGAGTCTGACAAACAGATCAGCTCCTGAGGGTATATGTATTGTCTTCTTAACTAACCCCTCGACAAAGAGGACCTACAGTTACAAAAACACGCTGTTCCCACTGGCCATTTTGGATTAAAAGTGATAAGGCAGAAGCAAAACCTGACTTCAGAAACACGGGGAGACTCCAGAGTCTGGAGAAGCAGGCATGTGAAAGGATATTAAGGAAGAGGAAAGATCCTGGGCTGAATAAATAGGTCTGATCAAAGCCCAAATAGCACTCAAGAGCAATGCCAGAAGTGAAGCAAGGTTAAGCATATGCAGATGTTTCACTGTTCAGTCTCAATCTGTACATGACCTCTTGGACTATCTGACTCAGACAGTAAGTGTGTCTAAAAGGCTTTGGGATGCCTACTTGTTACAAGCCTGAAATAGTAAACAGTAAATCAAAACCTCATGCAAAGGCAGGGCCCTGGGAGAGAACAGGCTTAAGTGGTGTGGGTGCTTCCAGATGTCAGCCCTGGTCCAAAGGCAGCTGTAACTGAGCAAGGAGGTGATTGATTGCCTGTATGAAGAAAGGAGAAGGAAAAAGATAGTGTCTACAAGCTAGTGAAAGTGAGCAAAATTCCACAAGGCACTGCCCCAAGCCAGCTGCACCAAAAGGCAGCAGGACCATTTTGCAACAAGAGGTGGTCCCAAAAGGGCCACCAGCTAAGGAACCACAGCCTGGCACGAGTGGGGCCCCCTGTCCTCAGCAATCCAGCATTCCCAGCACAGCATCTCCCCAGGAGCAGAGCCACAGCACCCAGGGAAGCCCCCCAAAAAGCACAGCATACCCACTCTCCCTGTTTTCACCACTATGACTTTCCTCAGGGCTGAGCCCAGGGCTCAGGCAGATCACTGAACATGATGAGTACTAACCCTATTATTTAGTGTACTTCTGGAAGATACTAAATTGATGAGGGAACCACAAAAAACCCACCAAAAACCGAGCAATACAAACCCCTCTGGTGCTTCTTCATCCTGCCCTCCATCTGTTAAATGCAAGTCCTCAGATGCAGAAGACATCAAATGGTCTCCATCTGTACAGCACCTTGCACAGTAGAGTTAAATTTCAGTCAGAGCCTCTGGCCATTCAAGTAAGGTAAGCATTTCATGTCAAGTGACAAATACATGAAATATCAATTACTATTTCCACAGAAATCTCGTGGGGCCAGGTGGGAATACTTCAAAAGGACCATATGCATTCAGTTCTTCACGTTAATAACTCATTTACTGCAAACTTTCTTCACTTTAAAAATGTCAAAATGAATTGAAAAAATTTCGAAAGCATTTATACCCCAAGAATTTAGACGGGTTCTGTTACAGGGGACAGCTTGTGAGATAATACACTGATATAGAAACTGACCAAGACAATAAAAAAGGCAATATGAACTCCTGTCAAACTTCAACTGTCACAAAATCACTCAATTTTTAGGAGGTGGGTACCCATCATTCCTTCAAAATATAAGTCCCTTCAAAAGACCTTGAGTATCTTTTGGCTAAGATCCCCTGATATCTGGAGTCTTTCCTGATAGTATTTTAGACCTCTCATTTTTAGGTCTTCTATGCACCAGCATTAAGGAGAAGACGTGAAGCATTTTTCTATTAATATCAAAACTCAGGACTATTTTTGCTTATAGAAAACTATTTTTGGAAAGCTTCATGCAACATTACTTGTAAGCATTCACCTGCAGCTTGTTCTAAGTACACACCAAGGATAGACAGCTCTCAATATTTACCAACCAAAGAATTGTCTTGCCATCAAAAGTGGCAGAAACCTGAAGAAACTGCAGCTGAGGACATAATCTTTGATGAAACAGGGGTAGGGAAACATGGAGAGGTAGATTTTATCTTTTAGAAAAAATGAGGAGGGTAGAATTGGTGCACTGTAGAAATGCTTGTGGAAGGAGCAGATGAAAATCTCCCCAAGAGGGGACTCCACCAATGGGCATCATTACAGGAAGGTAATTTTCCAAAAAAAAAGCTTTTCCAAAAGCTTCACTCTCTATCAGACATTTCTTAATCAAATCCAAGCCTACAATCATGGGGCAGGACTGCCTGACCAATCTGATGAAAGAGTGTAAACTAAATAACAGTACAGCATTCAAGAGGCTGTAAGAGTGAGGCTTGAGTTTTTCTAGACTTCAGAAATATGAGAACTAGGGGGAAAAAAATATAACAAAATTCTTTCTTTGAACTGTCTTAATCCAAAACACATTGGTGTTCTAGGAAGGCTTCACAAAAAAAACCTGATGCAGCTTAAGTCAAGCCAAATGCAGCAAAAGAAGTCACTGAGATGGATGTCAAGGTCTACCATCAAAAAGGAAACCTTAGTCTCCAGCACTGCCCATCTAGCACCTCTCATCAGGAGAAAAAAAAAATTATTATTTGGTTTTTTTCATCTTAGAGAGAATTATTATTCCAAATTGCAATGATAAAAACCTTGCTGTCATTTCTTGTAGTAAGAAGCAGGCTTGTACAATTCAGCTGTGATCAGATCCTCTTCCAAGCACCTATTGGAGAAAAAAACATATATACACAGAAAATTGCTGCACACACAGAAAGACAAGAGAGAAAGTAAAACAATCATGCATGTGTATAAAATACAGCACATATAATTTATATATAAACAGTATTTATGTATCTAGGAGTTACTAAGCATCATTGCTTAAAGAAAATGTTTAAAGTATCTAAATGCAAATAGTCTAAACTGCAGAAAGACAAGGTTTTCCTCACATTTATTTCTTAAATAAAGCATTTCAAAACATCATTGAGGTAAAATTTCTTCTCTCAACAAGGCTGTGTATTAAATTCCTCACTGGCAAAGGAATTTTTACGGAAGGCTAATGCTTCCTGTAACATTTATCCTTCACAGTGTGGCTTCTCAAAAAATTTCTGGGCTTTTTCTCCTGCACTGTTATAAATCTTTATCTTCACGGTCACACCTTTACAAAACCCAGTCTTCTGCTGGCACAAAGGCAGCAGCTACTCCTCAGTCCCACTACACAGGTTAGCTAAACACAAACCCCAAATTAAAACAGCACTGGGCGTGGGTATAAAATCCAGAAAGCAAAGAGCCATGGAGCTGAGAGCGTCTCGTGCAGTGCCACACAAACTGACACCACTCCCCATGGTGCCAGTTAAACCCAAAACCTTGCAGCCTGGGAGCCACTTCCCCCTCACATTCCACAAAACAGGTATTTGCTCACCTGCAGGGTGAGAGGGGGAGGCTGGCAGAAAAAAAAATAAAAATACTGGGGGCTGGGATGCTCCAGCCACAGAACACTCCAGACCAGAGCCACCAGGCACAGACCTGGGGAAAGGTGATGCCTGTGAGTTCCCAGCCAGAAGACAGGTATAAACGGCATCAACTGCAGTAATTGGGGCTTGGTTGTTGTGCAAAATGAGTGCAGCTGGCGTGCTGAGGTGTCAGACAGGGCTGTAGCAGAGCAGCCACCAGGAGCAGAGTGTAAAATACAGCAAGAAACTCACATGCAGCTTCACCTCAGCTCTCTCTGTCCGCTCTTTGGAGTTGGGTAGAATTTTTTAAACCATTTTAGCAGAGAGAACCAGCAGCACTGGCCAGGCCTGTGACATCTGACAAGAGCTCACCACTCCAAGAAGACACAGCTACCCCAGTGCCTGCATGCCTCAGCCCTGTGGGACAGCACACCTGCAGTGGGAAGTGTTGGAGGAACCAGGACACAGAGGCATTTGTTTTGTCATCTGAATGGAAGAGCACTGCAGGAACCAGCTCTGCACGTTTTCAGAGAGTGAGGGGCAAAGTACAATAGCAGTCAAGCAGAGAGAACCATTTGTGGATTTAAGCTGACCTTGCTTTTTCCCCCCATTTTTCTCGCGCATTCAGCTCTAGTGTGAGTGGAGTGACCTTTTAGTGTCCCCTCCTCCATTAGGTCATCTTTGTGTACATCCTAGTGCCAGTTCCATTAACTAGAGGCTTCACATCTTGGACATCCTCCCTTCCTGAACCCAGGTAATGGATTTCCAAGTCTAAACACACTGTGCCATCACCACGGAAGGTTTCCAGAGGCAAGACAAGGGGCACGTTGTGGTAAAGGGGCTACACACAAGGCAGAGTAGCAACAGGATCTGTCACTCACCAAAAATTCAACAGAACACTAAAAATACAAGTTTGAATTTAAGGGTGCTGTGCCTCAAACACACTGGTCTAAATACTAGCACAAGCACATTTAAAAAAAATATGGTTTAGACAAAATATTTGCGAACAAATATTCAACACCCTGGAGAAAAAACAAATATTCAACAGGGACCCCAAGCAGATGGGACAGGGCCAGCAGGGGCACTGGGGAAGGCTCAGCAGGTCCTCCTTGGGCCACTGAGCCTGGTGAGAGAGGAGCCAACAAACTGACAGGGACATGAGGATGCCACTAAGACAGTGGGGCTGGAGCAGCAATTCTGCAGTGACCACAAAGGAAGTCACTGTGCAGATTTTGGGGTTCAGTTGCTCGCTTCTGCAGGCAGTGGTTATTTTTAAAGTTTATTTCTTGGTTTTGAAAGAGATTTGATATAAGATCCTTCTTCCCTGCTTCTGTCTCAGATACTTGTGCCATTCTCTTCCACACAGAGTTATCCTAGAGTCTGGAATGAGGGGAGGAGGATAGGCTGAGGAAGTGGGGAGAGCACAGGAAGGTGAGCGACTGTCCTGTGGGTGTGACTGACTACCAAGGTAAACATATGGGATATTCTAGGCTCTCATATAAAGCTAGAATGTTCATGTACAGCATACACAGCTACTATTATTCTTTCAGCAGCACAAGCAGAAGGAAACAAAAGTGATTTTGACACAAGGTTCAACATCAGAGCAATGTCTCAGATCACCAGGGAAAAAGTTATAATTTCTGTTCCATAATAATTTCAAAATTCTTTCCAATTAATGCCCGTTATCAGTAAAGGCAAATATAAAACAAAAAAAGCAAACTCAACAAAACCCAAATTGTTCCTCTGTTACACTCATGCTGTGCCACAGAAGTCTTGATTCAGAGCAGAATTAGCCCCTCTCTGTCTAATAGCTGTTGTGAAAGTGGAATCATTGCACCCTACATGGAATTGGAATTGATGACAAACCTCGCAGTCACTTGTATAGCTTATTTTTCCTGCTGTAGGAGATTTCTGAACAGCCTCACTACAGTGCAGGTTAGAAGGTGACTCACTGGGCCAATGGCCAAGGAAGGAAATATTGCTTCTCAACAGGTTACATTCCTAAAATTCACCAATTTCAAGCAGTTTCCCCCTCGTATTTTAAAAAATTGGGCTTCTGCTCCAAGGAACTGAAGAACAAGACAAAGAGTCTTCTCTATCACTCTGTAAAAATCACCACTGGCAGAAGATTTTTCACATTCTGTTTAACCCTGAGCTTCTTTTAAATCAAGAAGTCATTCTGGGAAGATCCTGGTTATGACCCAGTTTCCACCAGCAGTCCAGCAGCCTGATCTAGGTTGAATGCCAAGGGGGCCATTGTTTTAAGAGTGAAATGACACAGAGCCAGCCGTGACTCATGTCACGCACAGCACCACAGAAGCTGCACAAACAAGTCAACAGCGGGGCAAACAGGTGCTGGGGAAGAGGTGCTGTGATCTGCCTCCTGCAGCAGCACCAAAGACCTGCAGGTAAAGGAGGAGGGGGCACCTACCAGGGTTGCTACCAAGTCGGCTTTACTGCTGCTGCCTTTATGACAACAATATAAAGTAACTCCCACAACACAGTGAAGATAAGCTCTTTAAAGAAAATATAAAAGCATTAGCTTGGCAATTCATCCGAACCTCATCATGCATCGTAGACATTTTTGAAGTTTAACAAAGAAAAGCACATCATTAAAGAATACTGCTCTATCACCATTCTTATGCAAATCCTTTCAGATAGTTGGGTGGAAAATTCCATCTAACACACAGTGAGAAATAAATGTTGCAGGGTGGAAATTTCAGCTATACCGAGTGCATCTATCACTTGTATAATCCAAACTACTGTATGTGCCTTGACTACAGAATTAGTATTGATCCATTCACCATGTAAACATCAAGTACTTTCTATTATTACTTGAAATAGCATGCTATCACAATTTCTATTTCCTCCCTCTATCTTAAATAGAAGTATTGCACATTAGCTCTTCCCTTCATGTACTTTTTTGCACAGCTATCTAACTACAGTGTTCAAGGCTGTGCTGGGTTTCCTGCAGACATCTGCAGTATTACCATCAAAGTACTTTATTTTCAAGTCATCTCTGATGGAAGGCAATACAACTCCCATTTACACTGAAACCTGTTACTGTGGCTTCTCTTGGCAAAACACACAGAGCCCTTTGTTTTAAGATCTCTGTTGTGACTACCATCGTGAGCAACAACATCAAGCAGCTTCTCCAAGCGTTGCTCACACACTTCTCAGGAGTATCACTAAGATAAGAGTGGACTGCAAGAATCTGAGCAGCTATGTTGTCTGAGCACACACAAGTGGAGGGGGGAAAAAAAAATCATGATTTCCATCTCATTTGTCTCAACAAAAATAAGCTGCTGTGGCTTAAACGCAACTTTGGGAAGTGCTGGGAGATGCTTAGAAGCATAATATGTTTCACTTGTTAGAACCTCACATTTTCTCTGAGCACAGTGAAAAACATCAAATGGAAAATATAAGGGCTTTGTGTCCAGGAAAGCTCCCAAATTTTAGACTGAGACTTGGTCCTGAGCCTTCAGCAAGACCCCGAGTGCTGAAGTGCCAAAGCTCTGACTCAGAGCAGCCCTTACTCAGTGTGAGAGGGGCAGGGAAGGAGGGACAGCAGCCACTCCTTGACCCTTACAAAATCAGCCCCCAGGGAGTGAAGGCAGTGAGGATGGGGCACTTTGTGCACCAAGGGCTAGAGGTGAGTTGAGCTGGTGGTCACCCTCCGAGGAAAGGAGCCCACTGTGGTATCAACTGGGAGGAGAACCCTCTGCACCCACCAGAAAGGATGTGGTGACCCAAAGGGAACTGAAAATATGAAAATTTTTTTCAAACATGAAAATATGAAAGGGAACTGAGCCCATGAAAATATGCAGCCACCCAGGCTTGGGCTGCAGGGAGTGCCAGAGCCTGGCACGAGTGGCATGGCAGCAGGGACAACAGCAGGGTGAGGTGTGGCCAGGGGGATGATCTCTCCTGCTGGCAGAGCTTCAGGAGGAAATAGGAAGGGGAAGAAGTATCACGGACTCTGAGGAAGAGATTTCCTTGGTGGAGCCACTCTCTACCATCCCTGAGGCAAAGGCATCACAAGAGGTGCATCCCTGAGCTGGCTGCACCACAAAACCAGAGGATCCCCTTTTCTCTCAGCAGCAGGCAGCAGGAGGATGATGTCTTGTGAAGGCTGATCTAGAACAGAGGCTGGATGGAGTTAAAGAATAAAGTAGGGATTTATTCAAAGGATCTCCTCCTTGGGCAGCACAAGAGCCCAACAAGGGCTGCACCCAGGATGAACCAAAACAGTCACAAAATGTACAACTGATCATGAGATCTTTACTTTTATAGGTTCTACTCCATTTGCATATTGGAGTTAATTGTCCAATTACAGCTTTAGGTTATTAAGTCCCATCCTTCTTGTTTTTCTCTCTTCAGCCCATGTTGTTTCAGCTCTTGGGCCTGAGATTTGGATCATTTGTCCTTGATCCCCAGCTAGAGAAGGAATTGTTTTGTCTCCCTACTCCATGAAGAGAGGTCACCATCCCCTAATAAATACACATTAAAGCAGCACAGAATCCAAAAAATATAAAAGTCAAAACCTGAGCTACCAAGGCAACCTAATCAATGAAGGGGGATGGAAACAGATATCCTCTCAAGACAGAAGGTGAATCCCCTCGCAGCCTTCCTCACCTTCCCAGCTGCACTCATATTTCAGGAACAAGGCTCTGGAACTTGAGGGTCAGGCAAACAGGAGCCAAGATCTCCATTCAGGTTGGAGGAATCACCAAAGGCCAGCCAGCCTCATCATCCTACCCCTGCACCACCACCCCAGCCAAGAAAAGAAGGGCAGGTGTGTCAGTGCCTCTCTTCTGAGTGGAACACGAGGCCCAAAATGCTGGCCAGCACACTGGGAACTCTGCTGCCTTCCTGGGTAAAGCAAGTCACTGGAAAACTCTCTAGTCTGGTGTGGTCCCCTGGTTATTATCCCCTTCTGGTTCTCCAGGTGGGCAGAGATGAATTCCATCACGAAGCCTGAGGGAAATTAAGAGGGACCAAAGGGTCTGGGATTAACCATGATTGTTCTCTAACTTGCCAGGTGTAGGGAAGCATGGGACAAATAAGAAAATCCTACCTGTCTCTGAGCGTGGTGTCAGTGTCAGGATTTTGGTGGTTTTTGAGCACAATTCTGTTTACTTGCCACTCACTGCTGACAGAGTACACCTGCTCAAAGGGTGTTGAGCCCCCCACCCTCATTCTCGTGGGGAATCTGCTTCTCTGCTCTCTGCCTGCCACTTGTGGTGACAGCACAACCCCACAAAGCATCCACAGGAGGTGAGCTCCTCACCTACCACACAGCCATGCTGGGGGCCACCAAAATATGCTCAGAGAGAAACTTTTGTTTCCATAAGTACAAAAATATAATAATCTAATGAAGCACACGATCTGTAAAGCCCAGAGAAGGCATTGGCAGGACTCTTTATTTCCAGGACAACAGTGCATCTCCCAGGTCTTCCCCTCACAAGGCAGTACACCAAAGCCTCCAGCCTCAGAGGTCGGGACAGTGCCTCTTCACTGCCTTCAGTGCAGGTCACCCGATACCACAGCACACCAGAATGTCAGCTGCAATGAAAATTCCAGGAGCTCTGAGCCCAGAAAACATCTGGCCAGTCTCAAAACATGCAGGAGGGATGGCAGACAGCAAAGGGTAGGCAGGCCCGAGGAGGAGGAGGAAGAGGAGGAGGAGGGGGAGGAGGAAAGGACTCATAGTCTGTAGGTGTTCGTGCATGTCCCATTACAGGCTCCTTCCCCTCAGCAGACCTGAAGCCCCTCCCTCAGAGATCCATGTGGAAAACAAAGGAGACAGATGGTAAATGAGAGTGGATCAGGCTGGAGCTGTAATGATTTACACCAGCAGATAAACTGACCACTGGGTCTTGAAGTGCTGGAGGGCAATTTTGCCACCCCCCACCCCCCCTTCCACTAAAAATAGAAGGTAACAAGAAAGCTCTGTTTCTGAAAAAAGCATGTCAGCTTTTGGTGCTGGGCACGTTTCTTATTGTTCATAAAACACCATGCTGGTCTGTGGTCCCAAGCAACTGCTGACAGACATCTGCTGAGTGGGATCCTTTGGATATGACTCAAGGAAGAGAGAAGTTTCTCTCCTCAGAAAATCAAATAAACCAGGTGCCTGGGATGCACCAGGGATTATGAGAAAAACCTAAACAGGAAGACAAAGACTGCCTTCAGGTTCTGGAAGTTGTTCTCCTGAACACAGAGAAGTGTTCAGGACTCAACAGAAGCATTCTTCTTCAGCTCCCACCTTCTCAAGGTGTATCTCAAACCCAACACAAACAAGGGGTCCTCCAGTAGTTTCTCCAAGGCCCTGTCTGAGCTCTCCTCCTCTTGGAAATTTCAGATGTAAGCACAAATGCCACTACTGTGTGCCTTTGTCATCCAGACTTAGCTGTGGGGCTGCTACGGCAAGCAGTGACCAAAGTCACCAGAAAGGAGCTGCTGACAGACCCTGAAAACAAAACTGACAGCCCAGCAGTAGCACACAGGGAGAGGAGTAACTCCCCCAATCTAAAAAAAGAGGGTGGAATTGTCATGTGCTTTGAAAATCGCTGGTAAGTGGGCAAATAACTCCCCTTGAGCTGCCTGAAAATCTTTGGGAAGGTGATCAGAAATGAGTGTGTCATGAATACATCATGGAAAGAGCTGGAAATGAAGGGAGGAGAAACAGAAGTGTAAGGGAGATGCAGGAGGTAAATAAATGCATCATTAACTCAGAAGATCCGAATGGAGCTGCTTTTCACTGTCACTGGCACCAAGGATACACTATAGCAAGTCAGCATACCATTACCAGCTTGGTCACTCATTTATCTCTCTCTCTCACATCTTCCATCTGTAATTATCACCCCAAGATGTTCTTGAGTATCACCTCTGTGTCCTTCACCAGATCTGCTCTTTGCCAGACCATCAGCATTCCTCAGTTCTTCAAGACACATTTCAGTCACCATGAACCTATGTAGCAGAGACCTCCGGACCATCCCTTGAAATTAGGTTTGTCTGTTTGCTTATTTAAAGCAGTGTTATAAAACATGATGAAGTGTTCTTTCTTTTTTTTTTTTTTAATTAAGTAATGCAAGAAAAAAAGGGGGGGAAACTGTGCTATCAGAATGACTCAATAAGTCTTGCTGTTATTCTCACACAACTAATTATAAGGTCATAAACCAATTTTCCTCCTACTTAGCCTAAAATAGTCAAGTCTTACACATAACCAGGTACATAAGAAGAAAGTAATGCTTTATCACTTTCTTGGCAGCCCATCACCATCAGTATTTGTGGCATGAACCCAGAATACTCCGGAAAAAGGTTAGGAGAGGAACACTTGCTAATAAGCCAACACCATTTCCTAATGTTATGGCTAGAGACTTTAAAAAGTAAAAGGCAAAGCGTCTCTCCAGGACACTTAGGAATGTGGTTATGCCACTAAATGTAACTTTTCTTTAAAAAACCCAAAATTAGAAGCCCAGCAGCCAACTTGTCACCGTTACAGCCAGAACCTCCAGCCATCAGTGCAGCCTGCTTTGCCCCTCATAGTGGTAGGCAAACTCACTCATGCATCAGATGAGCCATTCCAGCAGACCAACCCCCAGGAAACCTGGAGCCTGGGCTGTCCCACTGTGTCTCCTTCATATTCCATGCTACAGTGCAACTAGAGCATCTAGGTCACCCTAGACAGTGATCTTCACCAGCACAACCAGCCACGTGCAAGGCTGGCACACACCTACTTCTCAAAGTACACCTACTTCTGTCAGAACACCTACTCCTCAAAGCCAAAGCACCTTCTGCATCCTCTACATTGGTCTCCCAGATGAGTGCACTGGCCACTACCCTGCTGAATAAAAGGATCTGAACCGCAGCAGAGCAACATCCCGCTCCAGCTACTGTGCTGACTTCAAAAGGGTGCTTTCAGTTTGCTCACTTCAAAGCAACCACAAGCATTTCTTCTTGGGTAGAGGGTTTTCAAAGTGCTTGAGTCCATCGCCAGCACTCCAGAGAGTAGGAGAGATTGCAACAACCTCCTGCATTTGCAAGCTTCCAGAGGGGTGCCTTTAGGGTGTTCCTCCTTCAGCATCCAACTTCCTTAGGGTGCCCATTCCTTGTTATGTGCTGGAACCAAGAGGTGTGGCTGCAGGCCCTCAATCAGAGCAGTCAGACACACAGAAGCTCATTAATTTTGCCACCAAATTTAAAGCAGCCCTTGGGTTCTCTGTTGGCTTCCTCCCTGGTGCAAATCCCTGCTCAGATCCTGCTTCATCTGGTGCTCAGGTGCAGAGTGCAGGGTGCTGATAGGAAACAGTCACTTCTCTCTTTGGCTTTAATTGTGTTGGCACCCTCAGCTGTGCTCACCCCTCCCTTCTTGTGCCAGCTCCACGCACAGATCTCTGCATCTGAGCCCCGCAGATGTGAGCTCCAGATGCACAGCCATCCCGCTGGCAAAATGCAGCTCAGCCCCACCAATCACCCCGCCCTTCTTCATCACTACTGCAGTGTCAATTAGAGTGAATTTTCTGTAGGGGTAGTTTCTGTCATGCAGGCGTTTTGTGCATGTGTATCTTCACAAAGGCTTCCCTCAGGGAAACCTCCACGAGATTTTTCAGGATGTGGAGCCTGCATCTGCTCTAAAAAGCAGGAGGAAGAGTAGAGGCAATGAGTTTGGGAGCTCCTTCCCCTGCACCAGGCCTGAGGCATGTACACAGGTCAGTTTATTTGGCTCAAGTCAGAGTGAATCTGCAAAACTTTAATAGCCCATGCTAAGGAACCTGAATAGCAGACTGGAGTCCAAACCCTCAAAGGTATCCAGCTCCCTGAGTCCCTTTGGTTTCAGCACCATTGATTAACCTAGCCTGACCTACAAAATTTCAACTGCCAAAACAAAGCCACACTCCTGACTGTTTTCTCCATGGAATTCATGAAGTGCCCAGGGCCAGCTTCCACCAAAGCATGGCAGTAGATGGTCTTTAAGAACCCTACAAGAAACTACAAGGGAGGCCCACTTGAGAAGCATCATTTTCTTTCTTTGTAGCAGAAACACAAGTTTGTTTTTTTTTTTTCATTGCTGCCTATGCTGCTGTCTAAATGAATCCCACGTAGACAGTTAGTTGGATCCTATGAAACAAGAAGGCTACACTTGGCACCTGCTGTGTTACAGATTGTGCCTGTGAAATTGAATTTACAAGGACAAGACCAGAGAGAATGGCAAAAAACAAGGAGCTGTTGAGAATGATGTATTTGCCTGAACTATATTAATAGTTTGTCATTAAGGATAAGTAAGACTGCCATGCACTTAGCAGTGAAGATCTCCTTCAGTGTGGAACCTTAGCTATTTACAAAATCAGCTTTTTGGGGGAATGATTGTACCCTACATTACCAATACACGAGAAACAAAACCCAGCTGACTTGCAAGTACTACTGTTGTGTATGTTTTTATTAGACAATGCCATTGAAACCTTGCACCGTGGGTGAGAGGTGGCATTACCCATGCAACTTCCCTCTGCAGAACTGAAACCCAGCCACACTGCTAATTCACAGATTTAAAAACATCCCTAAACAAAGAAAGTATGGAGACTGCCAGACAGCTGCCCGATGTTTGGGCTTGTCTGGTGAGAGCAGAGGAGAAATTTCAGAAGGCCAAAGCTGTTAATTTGGTTATCTGTTAGCAGGGAAGAACTCTGGTGGAACCCAGCAAGAACATCCTTCCAGGATACACACAGCGTGTGTGTGCATGTGTGTAACATACATGGAAAAAAATAACAGTGTTTGTGGGAGAAATTTCTTCCCAGTTTGCTAATGTAAACCAGTCAAAGGTCCCTGACACAGTCAGAAAGATTTCAAAAACTGCAGAAGTGAAATATAGGACCACAGAATCATAAAATATCCTGGGCTTGAAGGGACTTACAAGGACCATCATGTTCAATTCCTCTCCCTGCACATCACAGCCCCAGAGTCACACCACGTTCCTGAGAGTGGTGTCCAAATGCTTCTTTAACTCTGGCACTGCCCTGGAGAGCCTGTTCCCATGGCCAAACACCCTCTGGGGGAGGATCCTTCTCCTAATATCCAACCTAAACCTCTCAGACACAACTTCAGGCCATTCCCTGGTCAGCACAGAGCAGAGATCAGTGCCTGCCCCTCCTCTTCCCCTCATGGGGCAGCTGCAGAGCTGCAGTGAGGCCTCCCCTCACTCTCCTCCATCTCAATAAACCAAGTGCCCTCAGCTGCTCCTCACGCGGCTTCCCCTCACGGCCCTGCACCATCCCCCTCTGCTCACTCGCTGACACTTTAATGCCTTTTTTATGTTGTGATGCCAGAACTGCACCCAATATTGCAGGTGAGGCCGCCCCGGCCCAGAGCAGAGCAGGACAATCCCTCCCTGGCCCGGCCGGCCATGCCGGGCCTGTGCCCCAGGACAGGGATGTCCCTCCTGGCTCCAGGACACTGCTGGCTCCTGTCCAGCTGGCCACTGACCAGGAGCCCCAGATCCCTTCCCATGGCACCATCTCCAACATCTCTTCCCTTAGCCTGTCCATGCATTCAGGGCTGCCCCATCACAGGGGCAAACTCCATCAATTTCTCTTGTTAAACTTCCCATGGCTGGTGATTGTCCAGCCCTCTCATTTGTCAAGGTCTAGTCCTGCGTCCAGGTAATTTTTGAGGATGTTGAGGAGCACGGGGCCAGGAGCAGAGCCCTGCAGAACCTCACCAGCAACAGGTCCCCAGTCTGATGTCACCCCAGTGACCATAACCCTTGGTGCCTGATCTGTGAGCCATTAATCACCCATCACGTGATGGGGGACGAATATTTTGTCCAGCAGGATCCTGGGAAAAACAGTATGGAAAGCTTTGCTGAAGTCCAAAAAGATTCTATCAGCTGTCTTCCCTTCATCAACCGGGTGGGTTATCTTGTTGTAAAAGAAAATCAGGTTTGGCAAGCAGGACTTTCAGCTCATAAACCTAAGCTGACTGTGACCAGTGTGTCGTCCAGGTGTTTTTCAATACCTCCCAGAATAATCTTCTCCATAATTTCACTGGTCACTGAACTAAAACTGACAGGCCTGTTGTTTGTAGGGTCATCCTTCTTGCCCTTCTTGAAAATTCGGACATTCACCAGCTTCCAGTCAACTGGGACTTATCCAGATTTTTAAGAACTCTCAAAAATCATCAAGAGAGGCTTTCCCATGATATCAGCAGCTCAAGGACTATTTTCTAATTAAGTCCATCAGACTCCATAGACTCAGAGACCCAGCAGGAACAGCACATCCTATGCAAGTTCAGGAACAACTGCAAGTTGATCATTCTCATATCCACAGTGCTCCAGCTCAGGGCCCTGGGACCCCTTAACCTCTCATTTGTATTGAAGATGGAAGAGAAGAAAGCAAGAGAAGAAAGAACACCTCTCCTTTGTTCATGTCCCTGTTTCTGAGGTAACTATCCTCATCAATGTATTAATGTTATTTCTAGACCACCTTTTGCTATTAACATACTTAATAAAACTTCTTTTTATTGTCCACCACAGTCTGGCCAACTTCAATTAAGCTTTGGCTGAACAAATTCTCTCCCTACAGGGGCAAGCAGCATCTCTGTATTCCTCCAGTGTCATCCAACCTTACTCCCACTGGGAAAATGCCATCTTTCATGGCTGAAGCTTCCAAAGGAGATCCTTCCTTAGTCAAGCTGACCTTCTGATTCATCTTCTTGACTTGTGGCACTCTGGAACTGTCTGCTCCTGGGAGGTGGTGCATGAAAAATGGCCAGCACTGATGGACCCCAGCACCTTCAAAAGTGTTTTACCAGAGGACCTTACTCAGTAGTTCCCTGATCAGCCTGGTCTGATGTCTGCTCTTCTCATGCCCAGGGCTGAAGTTTTGCCGGCACTTTTCCTCCCCCCAACAAAGATTGTTAAATGTATTTGACACACAGCATCTTGCAATGCTGCATGGAGCACCGACCAGCTTGATGGAGAAGCACCAGTGCTTGGAGTCATGAGGTAACACTGGAAGCAGCTTAGTGTAAGGAAATAAAATCTAAGCTTAGAGGAAAAGAAAACAAGATGCAATCATCAGAATGCTAAGAACAAGGGGGCAATCAAAATTCAGATTTCACTACTTGAGCCTCAAACAACCCAGGAAGCCACAGGACTGTTGCAGGTGGGTTTTTCCACCCTTGGAGTGCTGCAGGCTAGGGAGAAAGTGTCTGGAAAGTACCTCAGTGGAAAATGACCTGGGAGTGCTGGTCAACAGTGGCTAAGCATGAGCCCAGGTGGCCAATAAAGCCAGTGGCACTCAGGCTGACCCATGGTGTGGCAGGAGGAGCAGGGCAGTGACCATCCCTGTGCTGGCACTGCTGAGCCCACACCTTGAGTCCTATATCCAGTTCTGGGTTATTCACTTCAGGAAAGATGGAGGTGCTGGGGCAAGTCCAGAGAAAGGCAATGGAGCTGGGGAAGGGTGGAAGTCTGGGGAAAGGTGATAAGGAGCAGCTGAGGGAGCTCAGATACCTCTCACTCTCCACAATTCCCTGACAGGAGGGGGCAGCCAGGTGGGGACCTGGCTCTGCTCCCAGGTCAGGATGAGAGGACAAAGCCTCAACTTGCACCAGGGGAAGTTTAGGCTGGAAGAATTCTTCACAGAACAGGCGACTGGACATTGGACTGGGCTGCCCAGGTGGAGTCACCATCCCTGGAGGAGAGACGGGAATGCACCGGGTGCTGTGGTCTGGGTGACAAGGTTGGGGATCAGCCACCCGTCCCACTCGATGACCTCAGAGCTGTTTTCCAGCCTGGCTGACCGCGTGATTCCATGGTGAAGCCGCGGTTCCCCGCTCCCGGAGCACGGCGGGGCCGGCAGGGAGCAGCGGGACGGGGGAGCAGCGGCACCGGGGGTCCCGCTTGGCATCGGGGGCCAGCGCCGTGCGGGAGATGGATCGGGAGCGGAGCCGGGAGCGGGATCAGGAGTGGGAGTGGGAGCGGGGCCGGGAGCGGGATCAGGAGTGGGAGTGGGAGCGGGGCCGGGAGCGGGATCAGGAGAGGGAGTGGGAGCGGAGCCGGGAGCGGGATCAGGAGAGGGAGTGGGAGCGGGGCCGGGAGCGGGATCAGGAGTGGGAGTGGGAGCGGGGCCGGGAGCGGGATCAGGAGTGGGAGTGGGAGCGGAGCCGGGAGCGGGATCAGGAGAGGGAGTGGGAGCGGAGCCGGGAGCGGGATCAGGAGTGGGAATAGGAGCGGGAAAGGGATTAGGAATGGGAGCGGGGCCAGGAGCGGGAGAGGGATTAGGAGTGGGATCGAGAGCAGGAGCGGGAGCCGGGCCAGGAGGGGAGGCGGGATCAGGAGCGGGTCCGGGAGCGGGAGCCGGATCAGAGGCGGGAGCGGGTCCGGGAGCTGGAGCAGGAGCGGGATCATGAGAGGGATCAGGAGCGGGTCCGGGAGCTGGATGAGGAGCAGGAGCGGGAGCGGGTCCGGAATCAGGAGCGGGTCCGGGAGTGGGATCAGGAGCGGGAGTGGGTCCGGGATCGGGATCAGGAGCGGGAGCGGGTCCGGGATCGGGTACCGGAGCGGGAGCGAGTCCGGGAACGGGAGCGGGATCGGGTCCCGGAGCGGGATCAGGAGCGGGAGCGGGATCAGGTCCCGGAGCGGGATCAGGAGCGGGTCCGGGAGCGGGTCCCGGGTCCCGGAGCGGGAGCGCGCCGCGCCCCGGTGGCGGCGGGCGCGCGCCACCTGCCGGCGGGA